>NC_133619.1:380080907-380715907 GCF_048593235.1 Sminthopsis crassicaudata
CATTAATACTCATTTCAGACTCAAACATACATATGTATACACATGTACAAGAATATACATACATATACCTATATATATATATATATATATATATGTATATATGTATACACACACAGATATACATTCATACTTGTATACACAAACAAGCTAGGGCTTCACTGCATAGAGTACTGGGCCCGAAGTCAGGAAAACTCATCTTCCTGAGTTCAAATCTAGTCTCAAGTATTTACTAGCTAGATGACCCTGGGCAAATCACTTAACCTGTGTTTGTCTCAGTTTTTTCATCTGTAAAATAAGCTGGGGAAGGAAGTGACAAACACTCCAGTATCTTTGACAAGAAAATCCTAAATAGGATCATGAAGAGTCAGCCATGATTGAAAATAACTGAATAAAACAAAACATACATATGTGTTGTATCAATCTAATCTTTTAAAACTTGCAAATAATTTACAGTCATTATTATCATAGAATATTTAGGACAAGCCTGATAGTTTGCTGATTACATTAAGAGGCATTGGGGAACAATGTAATGAGTTCTCTACCATCAAAAGATATAGATTTGAATTCTGGCTCTGCTAATTATTACCAGTATGATCTTAGGCAAATCTCTTGGTTCACTTTTTTAAAAAATCTTTAAAATGTAGGATTTGAACTAAATACCTCATATCTCAGTGTATAATGTTATAATTATCCTCATTTTTCACTTGAGGAAATTAAATTTCTGAGAAGTGAAATGACTTGTTTAGGGTCTCATGTCTAAGAATCATAGGGAGAATTTGAATGAAAATTTTTGGGTGTCACTCTAGTGCTTTCAGCACTCTGATGATGTATCTTTTACCTTTAAATTCTTTTAAGTTACTAGCTGTGATTAGGTAAGATTCAGCTTACATTTGAATAATACTGTTTATATTTGAAAGTATATATTGATTTAGAATTATAGATCTAGAGCTGGAAGGGAGAATCAGAAAATATCTAATCCTATTCTCTCTCATTTTCAGAGTAAAGAAACTAAGGCTAAGAAATGTTAGTGATTAGCCCAAGCTTGTGGATGTCCTAAGATTTATGGGTGGGATTTGAAACCATATTCTCTGAAGCCAGAGCAGTACTCTGTCTGCTGTACCACACAACCTCTTGTTATTTAACATGCTAGTTTTCCTTCCTATCTCTGTACTATCTGCAACTTTGATAAACATCCTTATTACATGTTTTTACCTGAGTAATTTTTACATTATTCATCTCATTTTATTGTCATAACATATTTGTGAAATGACTAGAATATCAGTATTTTAGTTTTCAATTTTGCAAGGAAGGAAACTGACTTCCTGAATGATATACAAGACTGAATCAAAACTAGCAAATTGCTTGGACAACAAGTGCGTTTATCACTTTCCCCTTAATGGCATTTTTATTTGTGTCTGAATTATTCTCCTATATACAATCATATAGGGAGTTCTATTTTTGTCTTTGCAGACCTAGTAGCTACCAGAGTATCTTATTGTAACACATGATTAATAAATTTGTTTAATTATATTGAATTCAAATAGAAGCAAGTGTTGTAATTGTCAGATCGTGCTTACTTCCACTAAATTGGAATACCTCCATAATCACTAATTTCACTGTGAATCATTTGTGGGATGCAAATAAAACATCCGTGGCTTCAGTGATATAGCAGAGAGGCCTCCAATGAATTAAGCAAAGAATGGATAAATGACCACAGACTTAACTAAAAACCCTATTGTGAAATTCATTCTACTGAGGGAGCAGTGATTTCTTCTCCTTTCTTCCTAACTAGTGCAATGGTCATTAATATTCCTGCAATTCTTCAACTTGGGTCCTGTTATCAGCCATGGATTTTGAAGTTAGGGAGCTGCAATCCAATTTTCTTAGTCAAAAGCAAGTATGCCTACAAAATTATGTTGCCATTTTCATAAAATTTGGGAACTAAAGACTTGCTGACCCTCACAGTTTCAGGACAATTATCCCAAGTCTGCAGTGGCTGATAGAGAAAAGTAGACCTCCTCAATAGTGTTTTGCTTCTGAATATCCCTTTCTTTCTCCAATATTCCTTCTATTCTATCATCTTCCTGCCTTTTTGTATCCCCTTACTTACCCTCATACTTTCTTGAAGGGTAAAATAGATTTTGATGCCCATATGGAATATGCATGTTATTTTCTCTTTGAGCTAATTTTGATGAGAGTTCACTCTCCCTCCTTTTTTTTTCCTCCAATGTAAAAGCTTTTTCTTGTCTTTTTTCATGGCTGATAAGTTATACCATTAAATAGGATTTTTAAAAATGTCATTCTGTACCAGTCCTGGAATCAGGAAGACATGAGTTTTAATCCAGCTTCAGATATTTGACTTTTATTAATTATGTATCCCTGGACAAGAAACAACTCTAATTCCCTCTAATTAGGAAGGGAATGCCACCTCCAAATTATGTGTATATGTTGGAGTGCATTTTGAGCAATTAAACATTATTTTGATGTCAGCTTCAAAATATATTTACCTGATGTTAAATTCAGTTTCACTTAAAGTTGGACATGAAAGAATCATTAATTCATTCATTAATTCAGGGATTAACTGATGGATTTGCTCTTTTATTTGATGACATTATAAATCTCCTGTGAATGAGTAGACAAGAAATCTCAAATTTCCCATTTTATCTCTATCCAAACAATCAAACTATTCTTCTCTTTGAGCTTTTGGCTTCTTCATCACTAGAAAAATAATCACTAATTTTAATGAAAATTCTATTGGAAAAAATCCTTGTAGGTAGACTTTTTTGTTTTCCTCAAGACATAACAAAATAGCTGGGTCTATTGCTGAGGCTGTGATGAATCAAATGAATCAAGAAACATTCGTCAGGCATCTAAGTGTTGAGATAAAAAGAAAAAAAACTCAATAGTTCTATTCAAGAAGTTTGCTAATTATATTGTGGGAGACAACAGGCACATACATATATAAAATAAATACTAGCTACTTTCTGAAGAATTATGTCACTTTCATTTGAGAAGGAAGGGGAACAAGAAAGGTCCTAAGTAGAAGATAGTTCCTTCTTTAACAAAAAATGAATAAATATCTGTAGCGTACGGAGAATAATACCAGAGACTTAGAGAAATATAAAGTTTAGAAGTAGACACAATTTATCCTCATAAAGATTACAGGGAATTACATGGAAAAAGGCAGTAGAGAGAGGTACACAATAAAGAAATAATTGAAGCCTCTTGAGAAAGGTTTTTAAAGATAAGGTAATGGTGAATCAGAAAAGACTTAATGGAGAAAGTTTCATTTGAGTTGAGGATAGGTAGGAATTTTCCAAGACTGAAAGAAAGGACAATCCAAATTTAAGAAGCAATGGGCAAAGATGGGGATTGGCAACTATGTTATATATCAGGGAAGTACAAAAAGCAAGTTTTGCTGAAATGTAAGTATAAGAACAGTAATATGATAAAAGGATAGGAGGAGAAGATGTATCTTATTGTCAAGGACTTAGTACTTCTGCAAAAGAGTCTTTGTAAATGAATGGTCTGAGAGAGGGAAAAATCAAAGATAAAAGTCCAAGGATATAAATATGAGAGACTGGTTGTCAATTATATAAATACTGAGATCAGAATTAATGGAGTGTTTTACATAGAAAGAAAAATAACTAGTCCATGGGATGAAAGGGTAAGAATTTAAAGAATTTGGAAAAGCTAGACCACGGATCCAATAATAAAATTTAATCAGGATAAATGTTATATATTACATTTCAAAATTGATATACTTCACAAACACTACATGTATTTTTTTTCTTTTTTTTTGCAGTGAAAATATGGCTAGATAGTAGTTTGGCAAAAAATATGTAGTTTTGGTGGACTGAAACTCATTAAGAATCAACAATGTGATCCAACACGCAAGTAATTCTTTGTATGATTAAAAGAAACGTTTCAGTGACTAAATAGGTGACAGTAATATAGTTCTATATGCCGGTGAGATCACATACAGAGTATTGTATTCCAAACTGGGAAATTTAGACATTGGAAACAAGGTAAAGAATATCAGCTGAGATGTAAGGGGCCTTAATAACGTGTTATTTGAATATCAGGTGAAAAAACTAGAGTAGTGAAGAGAAGAATTGAGGTATAAAAAGCTATCTTCAATAGTTCAAGAACTGCAGTGTAAAAGAAGAAATGGAGTTATCAATTTAGTTGCTGGGGGGATTAGGAGTTAAGAGTAGAATTGCAAAAAAACAGGTTTGGGCTTGGCTTATAAAGAATAACTTATTTTAATAGCTTTTTATTTTTTTCCAAATACATGCAAAGATAGTTTTCAACATTTACATTTGCAAAAACTTGTGTTCCAAATTTTCTCTCTCCCTTGTTCCCTCCATCCTACCCTACCACACCCTAGGTAGAAAGTAATCTCATATGGGTGAAATTCTTTTAAACATTTCCATATTTGTCATGATGTGTAAAAAAAAAAAAAAATCTGATAAAAAGGGAAAAAAAACAAGGAAACAAATAACAATAACAACAGCTTAAAGGGTGAAAATACTAGGCTTTGATCCACAATTAGTCTCCATAGTTCTCTCCCTAGATGAAGATGGTTCTAGCACAAGTCTATTGGAATTGGCCTGATCACCTCATTGTTGAAAAGAGCTAAATCTATCACAATTAATCATCACATAATCTTGTTGCTGTGCTTGGTTCTGCTCACTTCATTTAGCATTAGTTCATGTAAGTCTTTCCAGGCTTTTCTGAATTCAACCTGCTCATCATTTCTTATAGAACAATAATATTGTATTACATTCATCTACCATTATTTAATCAGTCATTGTTCAACTGAGGAACATCCATTGCAATTTCTTGTCACTACAAAAAGGGCTGCTACAAACATTTTTGCACATGTGGGTCCTTTTCCCTTTTATCTTTGTGATACACATCCAGTTTAAAAAAAAAAGTGCTGGATCAAAAGGTACACACAGTTTAATAGCCTTTTGAGCATAGTTTGGAGAGCATTGCTCTCCAAGAGTTGGATTATTTCACAACTTCACCAATCATCAGTGTCCCAGTTTTTCCACATTTCCTCCAATGTTCTCCAATGTTTATCATTATCTTTTTCTGTTATTTTAACCAATCTGAGAGGTATGTGGAGGTATCTCAAAGTTGTTTTAATTTGTATCCCTCTAATCAATAGCGATTTAGAGCATTTTTATATGACTAGAAATGGTTTTAATTTCTTTGTCTGAAAATTGTCTGTTCATATCCTTTGGCATTTATTAATTGGAGAATGACTTGTAGTCTTATAAATTTGAGTCAATTCTCTATATATTTTAGAAGTGAGGCCTTTATCAGAAACACTAGATGTAAAACCTTTCTCCAGCTTTCTGCTTCCTCTCTAATCTTGGCTGCATTGACTTTGTTAGTACAAAAATTTTAAATTTGATGTTATCAAAATTATCCTTTTTGAATTTTATAATATTCTCTAGTTCTTTAGAGAAAAAAATTTTAATGGTATCACTATCCAAAATAGAATGATCTCTCTTTCACTGAAAGACTGAAAGTCTTCACATAAAATATGCTGTTTATATTTTAGAGATGATTGTAATTCATATTTAGTTGGACTATTTGACTTTTGATGTTCTTTCCAATTCTGAGATTCTGTTAGAATAAGCTTAGATTTAGAAATTTTGACTTTTAGATATCAGTGCATGTGAATATGCAGAGAATATTTTGGTGGTAATGGGAAATGATAGCTGTAAATGTAGAGACTATATCTATATCTATCTATCTATCTATCTATCTATCTATCTATCTATATATATATATATATAAAATATTTGTAATTATCAATACAAAGATGGTTAAGTGAAATAAGAAAAAAATGAACAAAATAGCCTGAAATAGCCAGAGTTTGGAGAGAGAGAGACAGAGAGACAGAGAGACAGAGGTAGAGACAGAGACAGAAAGAGACAGAGAAAAAAGGAGAAAGGGAGAGAAGAAGGAAGGGAGGGGTGGTGGAGAGAGAGGGGAAGAGAGAGAGAAAGAAAGAGAAAGGGGGTAAAGAGAGAGAAGGGGAAAAGAGAGAGAGGAGAAAGAGGGAGGGGGAAGAGAAAGAAGAAGGAAAGAGAGAGAGACTTGAGTTGAAGATAGAAGCAATTCTGTGGACAAAATGCAGGTGTGAAAACCTCAAAAAAATATGCATTTCTGTAAAAACAGCAGATTAGATAATTCCTTACAAATATTTTAAAAATAAATAATTGATAAATATGAGACTAATTACAAATATCTCTTCAGTTATATTGATAATTCTCTATCAAGCTTATTCCTAGGGCAGCTTTTGGGATGAAAGCATTTTTCTTACCATTATATACTCAAATTACTAAATTGTCTGTAACACATAGGCATAAGACTAGATTCAAAATCTCCTAACAAAATGATCATCAAGCACTTTCCTTTTTCTGCCAAGAGTGCTTTTGGACAGAATTCTTATAGCCAAAAAATTAAACAAACCCAGAGCCTCTAGAGACAATTTAAAAATCTTTCCCGAAGCAGGGAACATAGTTTTGTAATGTTTTGAAGAAAAGAAGTTAGTTTCATCAAAGGTATTAATTGCAGAGATGGAATTTTCAGTAGAGGAGAACATGGCATAGGTCAACAGAACTGATTGCTTTAAAAATATACTGACACAAGGTGATTTTTCTCGCTTAAATTCCTAGCCCTTCCTTCTAGGGTTGAAATGAAATATGCTGTCCCAAATGCTATTATTTTACATTGTCTTTAGTACCAGTCTGGGAAAGGGTTTTTTTAGAATTCTGCATTTTTAACAGTTAGCACTTGTTAGTGTTCAATAAATATTTAATAATCCAGTATGGTACTCCCACTAATGTGTTGTATATATTAATTTCCTGTATTCCTCAGTGATTCCATCTGAATTGCCTATAAAAGATTCTGTGGCCTACACTGAGACTGTCTGTTCAACAACTGTTGAAAAGTGCAATTATTATCATAAATCAGTTCTAGTTGTTTATACCATATCAAAGAAATAGTTGATTTTTTTTAAAAGTTTACTATATATCCCCTATATTCTGGCTTCTAGTGAATTGAACAGTTATTTGAATCAACTTTTAAGGTCACTGAAACTAAATTTTTTGAAAAAAAATAAAATTATCATTCATGGGGACATTACTTCTATGTTTTTAAAGGCTAATTTTCTTTAAAAGAAAAAAAAAAGCCAATGGAGTATATCCAGGATCTACATTCTCTCAGACTACAAAATCATATTTTTCATGCAGAGTTTTTCTTTTAGAATAAGGTCCAGTAGTACTAAACGGTCTCTGAACTAATTTAAAAGACTGATGGAATAAGCAGATACTTACAAATTTTTTAAGGGAGGAGAAAAGATCTGCTCTTCCAATTGTGCACCCTATAGCTTGTGCCTGGAATTTCTCATCTTCTCCCAGGTTTGGTTTTAAGTACAGAAGCCAACATAATTCAGTTACATTCACTTCAATGGCACTTAATTAAGTGTATTCTATGAGCCACTGTACAAACTGTAACAAAGGTGAAAATAGACCTGTCCTCCATGAGTTTATATTTCACTAGGGCAAAAGAACAAACATATCAGTAGAGAAAATAAATACAAAATATGTTCAGGAGGTATACTTCTAATGATTGGGAAATCAGAAAATAATTCTTATAAGAGGTGGCGCTTTGAAGACAACTAGAGTTAAAAGAGAAAGAGGTAAGAAATAGAACATTTCAGGTTTAAGAGACTATCTCTATAAAGGCATGGAAGTAAAGTATAGAAGGCTATATACAGGAAATATGTATACTGATCTAATTATAATGCAGTCCATGAAGGAGATTAATGTGAAATTAGCCTGGAAAGCTAAATTAGAGGAGGGCTATAAAAAGTGTGAAAGCTGGAGGCAGAGCCAAGATAGTGAAGAGGAGACTCTGAATCTGAGCTCTTCCACATATCCTTCAGATCAACACCAAACCAAGCCTCTGAATTGATTTTGAAAGATAAAACCACAAATATTTGGAGTGTAACAAATTTCTAGCAGAAGATATTTTGGAAGAACTTCAGAAAAGGTCTGTTTCAACTGGGCACAGGCAGAGAGGAGAGGGGGCTTGATTTGGTGTCAGAAGTGGAAAGGGGATTGGATTGGAAGAAGAGGAAAATAGAGGTAAAATGAAGTAAATTACATCTCATGAAAAGACAAAAAAGACCTATTATAATTGAGGGAAAGAAGGGAAGGTGTGAACATAGTGTGAATCTTACTCTCATCAGATTTGACTCAAAGACAGAATATCAGATATATTTAGCTTTACAGAGAAACTTATCTCACCCTATAAGGAAGTGGGGGGAGTGAAGGGAAAAGGAAAGGGGAAGGCTAATAGAATGGAAGACAGAAGTTGTAGGGGAAAAGTATAAGAAAGGGGAAGGGGATGTAGAGGGAAAGGGCTGTTTGAGAGAGGTGGTGGTCAGAAGCAAAATATGGGGGAGAAGGGAAAGGGGCAAAGGAAAGAGAAAAACATAATTTGGAGTAAATAAGATGGCAGGAAATACAAAATTAGTCATTTTAACTGTGAATATGAATGGGATGAACTCTTCCATAAAATGGAAGCAGATAGCAGACTGGATTAAAAACCAGAATCTTACAATATGTTGTTTATAACAAACATATTTAAAGTAGAGTGATACATAAAGAGTAAAGGTAAAAAGCTGGAGAAGAATTTATTATGCTTCAGCTGAACTAAAAAAAAAAAAAAAAAAGAGGTAGGGGTACTTCTTCTGATCTCAGATCAAGCAAAAGCAAAAATAGATCTAATTAAAAGAGATTAGGAAGGAAATGATATTTTGCTAAAGAGTACCATAGATAATGAAGCACTATCAAAACTAAACATACATGCATCAAGTGGTATAGCATGCAAATTTCTAGAGGAAAAGATAAGAGAGCTGTAAGAAGAAATAGATTGCAAAATATAATAGTGGGAGATCTCAACCTTGCTTTCTCAGACCTAGATAAATTGAACCACAAAATAAATAAGAAAGAAGTTAAGGAGGTAAATAAAATTTTAGACAAGTTAGATATGATAGGCCTTTAGAGAAAATTGAATGGAAACAGAAAAGAGTGCATATTTTTTTTTCTCAGCAGGTCATTGAAGCTATACAAAAACTAACCATATATTAGGGTATAAAAACAACAAAATCAAATACAGAAAAATAGGAACATAGAAAAATAGAACAAAAAAATAATTGGAAACTAAATAATATAATCCTAAAGAATGAGTGAGTGAAGCAACAAATCATAGACACAACTGATAATTTCTTCCAAGAGAGTGACAATAACGAGACAACATAACAAACTTTATGGAATGCAGCTAAAGCAGTTTGTAGGGGAAGTTTTATATCTCTAGACACTTACTTGCATAAAATAGAGAAAGAGAAGATGAATGAATTGGCCTGCAATTAAAAAAGTAGAAAAAGAACAAATTAAAAACCCCCAAGTAAATAACAAATTTGAAATTATTAAAATAAAAGACAAGATTAATAAAATTGAATGTAAAAAACTATTGAATAATAAAAAACTAATAGCTGGTTTTATGAAAAAACTAACAATAGATAAATCTTTAGTTAATTTGATTAGAAAAAGGAAGAAAATCAAATTGTTAGTATCAACAATGAAAAGTGTGAACTTTCCAACCAAGAAGAGGAAATTAAAGCAATAATTAGGAGCTATTTTGCCCAAACGTGTGCTAATAAACATGATAATTCTAAATGAAGTGAATGAATATTTACAAAAATATATATTGCCCAGATCAACAGAAGAAGAAATAAATTACTTAAGTAGTTCCATTTTAGAAAAAGAAATTGAACTATTAATCAACTTCCTAAAAAAACATTTCCAGGCCTAGAAGATTTACATGTGAATTTTGCCAAATATTTAAAGAATTTCAATATTATGCAAACTATTTGGAAAAATAGGGAAAGAAGGAATCTTACCAAATTCTTTTTATGACACAGACATGGCACTGATACCTAAACCAAGTAGGGTCGAAAAAGAAAAAGAAAATTATAAACCAATTTCCCTAATGAATAAAAATGCAAAACCTCAAATATTAGCAAAGAGATTACAGAAAGTTATCCTTAAGATAACATACCATGACCAAGTAGGATTTGTACCAGGAATGCAGGGCTGGTTCAATATTCAGAAAACTATTAGCATAACTGACTATATCAATAACCAAACTAAAAAAAATCATATGAGTATTTCAATAGATGCAGAAAAAGCATTTGACAAAACCCAACACCCATTCCTTTTAAAACACTAGAGAGTATAGGAATAAATGGAGTTTTCCTTAAAATGATCAATAACATTTATTTAAAGCCATCAGCAAGCATCAGAAGTAATGAGGATAAACTAGAACCATTCCCAATAAGAACAAGGGTGAAAACAAGTTGCCTACTATCACCATTACTATTCAATATTGTATTAGAAATGTTAGCTTTGGCAATAAGAAAATAAAAAAGAGATTAAAGGAATTAAAGTAGGTCATGAGGAAACCAAATTATCATTCTTTGCAGGTGATATGATGATATACTTAGAAACCCTAAAGAATAAACTACACAACTACTAGAATAATTCACAACTGCAATTGCAGAATACAAAATAAATCCACACAAATCATTAGCATTTTTATATATTAACAACAAAGTTCAGCAACAAGAGATATAAAGAAAAAATCCTTTTAAAATAATTATTGATAATATAAATATTTGGGAGTCTACCTGCCAAGACATAGTCAGGAATTATATTAACACAATTACAAAACACTATCCACACAAATATAGTCAGATCTAATCTCTTGGGAAAATATTATGTGCTCATGTGTAGGCTGAGCTAATATAATAATAATGACAATGCTACCTAAATTAATCTACTTATTCAGTGCCATACCAATTAAGCTACAAGAAATTATTTTACAGAGTTAAAAAAAAAAAAAGTTCAGCTATAAGAACAAAAGCTCAAGAATTTCAAAAGAATTTATGGAAAAATTCAAATGAAAGTGGCCTGTACCAGATCTAAAACTATATTATAAAGCAATGGTTATCAAAAACCATTTGGTACTGGCTAAGAAACATAGTAAGACAAAATACTCAATGAATATAGTAATCTAGAGTTTGACAAACCCAAATATTTTGGGATAAGAACTCACTATTTGACAAAAACTGCAAGTAGTCTAACAGAAACTAGGCATTGACCCACATCTAATATCATATAGCAAGATAATGTCAAAATGGGTTCATGATCTAGACATAAAGAATGAGATTATAAATAAATTAGAAGAACAAAGGATAGTGTATCTCTCAGAGCTGTGAAGGAGGAAGGAATTTGTGACCAAAGAAGAACTAGGGATCATTATTGATCTCAAAATAGATAATTTTGATTATATTAAGTTAAAAAGGTTTTGTAGAAACAAAACTAATGGCAGACAAAATTAGAAGAGAAATAATAAACTGGGAAAAATATTTTTACATTCAACAGTTCTGATAAAGGCCTCATTTCTAAAATATAGAGAATTGACTCAAATTTATAAGAATTCAAGCCATTCTCCAAATGACAAATAAACAGAAAATTTTCAGATGAAGAAATTGAAACTATTTCTAGTCATATGAAAAGGTGCTCTAAATCACTATTGATCAGAGAAATGCAAATTAAGACAACTCTACAGTACCAGGACACACCTGTCAGATTGGCTAAAATGATAGAAAAAGATAATGATAAATGTTGGAGGGGATGTGGGAAAATTGGGACACTGATGCATTGTTGGTGAAACATGAAGGGATCCAACCATTCTGAAGAGCAATTTGGAACTATGCCCAAAGGGCTATCAAACTGTGCACATCCTTTGATCCAATAGTATTTCTACTTGGTTTATATTCCAAATGAATCATAAAGGAGGGAAAGGGACCCATATGACCAAAAATGTTTATGACAGCCCCATTTTGTAGGAGCAAGAAACTGGAAAAGGACTGAGTGGATGCCCATCAGTTAGAGAATAGCTGAATAAATTATGGCATAAGATTATTAAGGAATACTATTGTTCTGTAAGAAACAACTAGCAGGATGATTTCAGAGAGACCTGGAGACTTACATGAATGATGCCAAGTGAAGTGAGCAGAACCAGGAGATCATTGTTCAAGGCAACAAGAAGATTATACAATGATGAATTCTGATGGACCTGGCTCTTCTTAACAACTAGATGATTCAGGCCAATTCCAATGATCTTATGATGAAGAGAGACATTTGCATCTAGAGAGAGGATTGTGGAAACTGAGTGGACTGCAACATAGTATTTTCACTTTTTTGTTGTTTCCTTGCATTTTGTTTTCTTTCTCATTTTATTTTCCTCTTTTATCTCATATTTCTTGTGCAGCACAATAATTATGGAAATATGTATAGAAGAATTACATATATTTAACATATATTGAATTACTTTCCATCTAGGGGAGGGGATAGGAAAAGGAAGGGAAAAATTTGGAAGACAAGTTTATGCAAGGGTAAATGTTGACAATAAAAAGCCTTAAAAAAAAGTAGATAAATAAATAAATACCTTACTTCCCCCGTTCATCCCCCCCCAAAAAGTTTGAAAGCTAAGAAGAGTTTATATTCTATGGTGGAAACAATAGGAACTTAGTGAAGTTGCTTCACCAGAGATTTGACACTATCAAATCTCTGATTTAGGAATGCCTGTTTGGCAGCTGTGTAGTGGAGAATAGATTGGAAAAGTGAGAAGTTGGATATAAGGAGAAAAGTTAGAAAATTGTTTTTAAAATTCAACTGAAATACAAATATTTCTGGAAGGAGTATCTCTTTACAATTATTAGCCAGTTAAATTAATTTATTAAATTCTTCCAAGGTAGTGAAGAGTCAATAAGGGGCAGAATAAATAAGTTTCTTGGGGAAAATTGAGGGAAGATGATGAAGAAAAGTCTGCCATAGTATATGAAGGGAAGTCTCTTTATGCTGTCATAGTGAAGATAATGAGTAATTTAAATGAGGTTAATGGACAAGGAGGTAAGATGGAGAGAGGAATAGTGGAAAGAATGAAGGAAATGGGATAGAATAAAAGGGAAAGAAGAACATTGAAAATATCTACTTACAATTTTGCCTAAGGCTAACCCTAGAGACAGCATAAACAATTCACTAGCTAAGAGGAAAAAGTTGCACTTATGTACATATTTATATGCATAAATGTGCATGTGAGAAATATATCTATATCTATCCATACATATCCATATACACATATAGAATCTATGTAGGTGTGTATTATATATATATATATATATATACACACATATGTACATATAAATACATATATGTAATATTCATTATTTAGTTTGACATTCTTTTAAAATGTAAGCACAAATCCTGATGCATTTCTAGTACTATTTTTGCCAGATATGAAACACAAATATAAAACATCTTGTGAAATGGTAGTAATATTCAATTGCAGGTATAAAGAACACAATCATCAGAAACTCTTCTCAATAGTTTTCATCAACTATAGCTGTGAATATACTTTCTTTACTTAAAAAGAAATGACAACATAATTTCGTGGTTAAAATGTTAAGACTTGAAGTTCATAAGTCCCAGACCCAAGATGTACCTCTAACACATATCTGTGTGACTTCAGGCAAATTATTTGACCTGCACTGCTTCCATATGAAAAGGGAATTATAATATAGCAACCCCTATTTCTTATCCATTTTCAAGCTAGTGTGTTAGATACATTTTTTTGTAAAAGAGCTATTTGAAATGCATCATTGTCTCCGATTTACAGGAAATCTCTCAAATGAGGAGAGAAAGAAGGGCAATTACTTTCAAATAAAAGCATGTAGCAATCTAGCCTGTTACTGTGGGATTGAAATGACACAGAAGTCTCTTTTGGTCCAAGAAGCAAAGAGCAAAGGAAAAGGTGGAATATTTAATTCAGTGTAGAAAGGTTTCATCATCTGGAACCTCTGTTGATTTGGGCTTCTATATAGTTGACAGGTTCTCCACTGGCAATTTGGTACGGATTTTAATAACCTTTCTATGGGTATATTCTGGGAAGGAGAAGAAAAATGCTCATATTGGGACTTTACAGAAGTAGTAAGGATGCAGTTTTGTTGTTTCCTGTTTCAGTTGGTTTAATTGTCTAGCAAAATTTAAGGTACATAAATATACATAGCATTCCCTCATTCAACATAATTGACACACTTTTAGTAATTACTGAATTTAGAATGATTAAATCTGTTTTCCCTTTTTCTTGATTATTTTAGGAAAAGGGAATAAAGACAAGAAACTAGTTTTCAGCTTATTGGCAATTCTATAAAAACAAATAGCAAACCTGAGGAGAAAAATCAAATTTCCTTTCCCTTTTACCATTGGTGTGCTTTATATTTTCTTAAAACTATGTGGGAAAGAAGTGCTAGGTAACCAGAGTCTATCTAGTAAATTATGCTCTTTGGAAAATCAGGAGCTGAATCTTATTTTTCTTAAGAGTCTCAGTGACCTTGTCTTAGATAGTTAATAATATGCCCCTATGACTTACTGCAGAAATGCCATAGTAGTTTACTAAGTGACATTCAAATATAAGCAGAAAAAGCTCTGTTTTTGGATATAGCTGATAGTGAAAGCAAACTTATGGGAAAATAGTAACAGCATTAATAAGAGCTTTGATTGGGTTGCTGGATAGTTAGAAGGAGTTGCAGGCCTTTTATAGCATTACTTTTTTATACCTCTCTATTTTGCATGGATTCAGATAGAGTCCCTTTTGTCCTTTCACATGGTGCAGGATCTTCATGAAATTTTTGAATGAGCATTTCCCCTCCAAATTTAGAAATGGCTAATCTTAGAAGAGGTACCATAGACAGATGTGATTTAGATTAATTTTATATATTTATCAGGTTTTTCTGATCTTTAGATCTGATCTTTAGAAAAAGAAATCAAGAAAATCCACCTACATAAATTTTGACTCTAAGATTCCACTGATAGGCATCTAATCCAAAGATGTGTTTTTTTTAAAAGCCTTAACATAAATACACATGCATATCAGTGAATTTATAGTAATACTTTTGCATGATGGCAAATAACTGGCAATTAAATAGATGTCCACCAAATGGGAAATGGTTGAACAAATTATACATTGATACATTAAGGTAAAAACATATTAGTTTTTTTTTTAAATTATAAATATGATGAATATAGAGAGACTTAAATGAACTGATGTAAAAGGAAATATGCAGAGCCAAGAAAACAATTCACACAGTGATTACAGCAATGTAAACAGAAAGAACTACAAAATAATATGAAAATAATGTTTCAAAATTTTAAATAAAAAATAGCGAGTTTGGTACCCAAAAGTGAGAGATGAGAAAACGCTTCCTCCTTTTTTTTTTTCCCAAGAATGGTCAGATGTACAGATGTAGTCACTTTTGTATAATGTATTTTTTTTTTCAATTTAATGGTTAGCTTTGCTGAAATATTACTCTTTTAAAAAATCATTGTTATAAAGTATGGAGGGTGCATGATTGAGGGATGAATTTAAGAAAGGAAAAATCAAAGATACTGATACAGCTTATCTTTAAAAAAGATAATCCACCAAATCTTGATCCATTTGGAAGCATCTACGTCAATAACTTTTTGATTGATTGTGTGGACTTTGTAGAAGCAAATAGTATAAAATTGTCTTACTGAACAGGAAGATTGTTTCATATTCATTATATCTCCATATTTCACGTAAGTCATTAGCTAAACCTGGAGGTCAATTTTAATTAGTAATGTCCTTAAAGTTAAGTATTACTGTATGATAATGGTATTAAAGACTCAATAGCTATGCCAGAATTATAATTTCCTACTTTTAAAACAAATAGCACTAAGATGGAGTGAGGTAAAAAACTAAAAATGCTTATGTTATTATAAACTTAAAATGCATACTTTTTAATTCTTCTAAGGATACCTGCACGGGTATCATTTCTAGCTTAACCAAGAAGACCTGTCCAGCTGAGATGTGGGTTCCTTGAAATACAAAGATTATCCATTCATAGGGTTTAAGTAAAGCTATTTTTCCCCTATCTTGTTAAATATATTCCAACCAGTAGTCCTCATGGAAATTAGAAATCTTTCACATATAGTCTGTTTGGTGACTGTAGCTAGATATGTATACATCTGTTCAAGACAATTTTCATAGCACTGGATATGAAATATGACCTTTCCTGAATGATTTGTAATGATAGGCAGTTCCTGACAACCAATTTCTATCAATATTGAGGATAGAATCAGATATTTAGGTTGAATACCTGGAGTGTTTTCATTCTCAAACCTCTAGTGTCTTATCAATGGTTTGGACCACAGGAAATACCTAATGATTGTTTGGTTATTACCACAGTGGAGAAGGATTCATGAGATACTTGTTCTCTATGCTCCAGGGATAATACCATAAATATTACTGAAATTCCCAAGTTAAAATAGCTGGTACCCAAGGGTGAAAAAAAAGAGAGAGAGAGAGAGAGAGAGAGAGAGAGAGAGAGAGAGAGAGAGAGAGAGAGAGAGAGAGAGAGACAGAGACACAGAGAGAGAGAGAGAGAGAGAGAGAGAGAGAGAGAGAGAGAGAGAGAGAGAGAGAGACTGATAAGTTCTGGGATGGATAGAAAAGGACTGTAACACATCCCTTATCTTTACTGACAGGCAGACTGGTTCATGTATGAATCCTTTACAATGTACAAATTTGTCCTTGGGTATTAGAATATAATAATGTTAGTAATCACTGAGTTTTATTGGCTCTATCACTTTGTTAAGAGTGTACAATTTTGTGGGTTGAAAGGAATTGGGAAATGTGTTTACTTTATGTGTCACAACCTAAAAGTGAATTGTGATGCACATATTCTTATGTAGGTAATGACAGGTTGATAGCTAATATCCTTCAAGGCTAATTGATTGCATATGGCAAAATCCAAGCTCTGTAAATATTGATCCACCAAAGGGAAGGGATTTTAATATAAGTCCTGAACTTGGATCTGGAAGTGATTGAAATTCCACTATTAACTATATTTCTACTATAGCCAGCAAATATACTTAGTAAATTCAACTACAATGTGGGGAGAGGTGTAAAGAGGGTAGGGGACATAAGAAGTCTTTTGTTTTTCTGAAGCAATCCCCTACTTTTATCCCATGGGGATATTATTATTTTCAAGGGAGGAGGTTGCTCAGTAAGTAGACTGACCCTTTAGCTGGCACATGATCCTTACCAGCTAAGCCCAATACATGAGAAATCTCTGTTGGTAGAGACCATTCACCAAATATAGAATCTTGCCAGATTACTTACTTACCTGGTGAAAAATTTGGGGGGATTACATATCTAATGTGTATTTTGGGGAGAATTCACATTCTGCTGACTTTAGCCATTATCTAAACCACAATTTGTTTCTTCAACAAGGTCCAAATGGTTAATGATGTAGCTTAATCCTGATGTTAGCTCTAGTTGACAGTAGAGTACTGATGTCTTCTCTCTCTCTCTCTCTCTCTCTCTCTCTCTCTCTCTCTCTCTCTCTCTCTCTTTTCTGATGGAGCTTTCAATATGACAAGAAGCTCTGATAATAGTTTGGTCAGGAAGTCATGGATAACAAATATTCACTTCAATGAACCTTCTAAATGCTAATAACTAGGTTTATCAAACTGGAAACTAGTTTATCTAGAATACTGAAATCTAAGAGCACTAATGGAGGTGAGAAGCTAAAGGCCACAATAAAAATTTTAATTTTAAGTCATTAAGATCAAGAAGCAAATCTAAAGAAGTACAAAAGATTGACTATCCAATGCTCTCTGTCTTTTAGAAAAACTTGGACTTTTTATGAAAGACACATGGATCCCCTGCTTCTGACCTTTGGTGTCACTTTTGCATTAATACATCATTAAGATTGTATGCTTGAAGATCTGCTAGCAATGTTCACCTGGTATTCAAGTGGTCTGGTACCCTTTGTGCCAGTAGTTTGTTGGTAAATGATTAACTATTGGCTCTCTGGAACATAAACAAGATTAATCTGCAGTATTAACATATTCTCCGTTATTTTTGAAATTATAGTAATCGGCAAAACAATGTGAATCCTAATTTATACTTTTTTCTAATTTTGAAAATAAATGGTCATATTTAAAGTTTAACAAACTTTTTTATAAGGAGGTACTACAGATTCAACACACCCCTGCTTTGAACCCAGGATACCATGATCTCAGTGAATAATTGTGTTTTTGCCCATTGACTAACCCAAAACAAGTTAGGTTCTTTACTAATGATTTCATTAAACACAGTGGTGGTGATTTACAAAGCACAACACCTCTCTTTCTCCAGTCTGACAATTTATCATCACTCTAGCAATGGATAACTAGTCCTTTTTTCTATTTAACTAAACCTGGCATATTCTGCTTTACTCATGACAGGTTGAATATTGAAGCATGTGTTCTTGAGTTGATTGTGTTCTAAAGGTCAATGCCTGAGTTAGTAAGATTCTTTTTATTCATAAAAACATGCTTACTACATTTTTGTGATGATGTAGAAAACACTCTGTGTGCCCTAAAGCACTCTATAATTCGTTAGTTTTAAACTGCACTGAGATTTTGTGAACATCCTGTGTATGTGTGTTATGTCACAGCCTCTAAAGAACTAAAAAGCAATGATGTTAGGTTCTTACTAAGTGCTAATGAGATAATGAGATATTAGGTTCTTACTAAGTGCTAAGTCGGTACTTAACAATTCTCTAGTTCCGGCCTTTCTTGGTAGTTTGACTTGTGAATTCCTAAGGAAGAGCTTGTGTGCTTGGGAGGAGCAAGCTCATTGGTTGAAGTGGTTCTTCCCAGAAGCCCTTGCATTATCCCACGCCCATTCTCTGGGAGGATAAAAGAGGACAGTACTCCAGAAAGAGGAGAAGTCTCTGCACTACATCAGGCTTGACAGGGCTCTCTGCAGGAAGGAAAGTCACTTCTCTGGACAAGAGTTAACGGCAACTGCCTGGAGACAACGGTTCTCTACAGGAAGAAGAATCTGTCCAAGAGATTTGAGTTGACACAGCAGATCTCTTCCCAGAGAGCGATCCGGCAGCTTCTGGAGACGACAGCTCGCTACACAATGGAGTCTTATCTGTGGTGGGGATGAGCAGGTTCATGTTGCCAATGCATTGTCAATAAAGAATTGAGCAAAAGAGAAGTGTGAATAACGTCATCAAAGAGAATAGCTAGGGAATAAAGCAGATCACTCATGTTGTGAGAGCAAGGAATAATCAATGAGTAATATATGTGCTCTACTTGTCAACATAGTATTAAGAGCTCTAAAGGAAAATCCCCAAATACATTGAATAAACCCACTGTGGGACAACTTATATAAGAATATACAAGATAAAAGGACATTCATAGATGAGTTATGACTTTCCTTCTTAGAGGCAATACCACATTAATAAGATAACTTCTATTGATTTCAATAGACCTATAATTTCATTGTTATAGGGAACTGCCAATGAGGAATCTCTCTCTACTGATACAGATTGGTGTCTGTGCAATTTACAATATTTGAAAGTTGCTTTGGACATTGAATTGTGAAATGATTTGCTTAAGATCATACCAGTGGTACATGTTAGATGTCAATTTAGAATCAGGTGTATCTGACTCTATGATTGGTCCTCCATCTCATGTTAACTTTCCCGAAGTATTAATATTAAATAAGAAGAAAATTAACAATAACCTATTTTCTAGTTTCCCATGAAGAGATGTTCTCTTTATTTCCACTAGAAATTTCCTTAATATAATCAATGCACAAAGTAACTTTATTTTTGTTACATGCAAAAAATAAGTGGATCCTAGAATGCAGTGTTTGAGTGAATGCAGTAGATATTTTCTACAGGTTACAGTTCACTGGTTTAAATAGACTTTTATACAATTAGAAAATTACAATGAACTCCATTCTTTTTATATCAGAGCATTTCATTTCAATATCAATAGAGTCAGCTTAATGCTGTACAAATATTTAATTGCTAACAAAATGAAAAGATGGGTGGAATTCTGAATCTGGAGTCTGAATATAGGGTTTATTATACAGATTCAGCTATCACACAGAACACTGAACATTAAAATAAAAATCCTCTTAATTGTTCTAAGTCCTTTGATATGGATTGTAGGAGATTTTTTAAACCCTTTAGAAGAAAATAATTTTGCTCGAGGTGAAAAGGTTATCCAATTGATATAATTAAATATATTATTCTAGAAAACAATGGAACTGCTTGTCAGACAAATTAATGTGATTTCCTTCTCTTTCTTACAGAATATTCACTTTGACTTCTTTCCACAGATTAAAATGTTATATGACCACCCAAATAAACATTTCTCTTTATAAATAATTGGACATACAATCATAATCATTGCTACTATGATTACTTTTACCCTCAGTCTCCCAAAAAGCATTATTTTGAACTGCCTTCACCTACCTAATTCCTTCACTATTTTTCTGATTCTTTAAGCTTAAACCTTTTGTTAATTTCCTATCCTTTGCTCCATATCTCATTTTCTTTTTTTCTTGTTTTTGACTACTGTGGTGACTCTTTACAAGTGTGAGTGTATGTGTGCACATATATGCATGCCAATGTGTGTTTGTATGAGCATATGTATGTATACCTGCTCCCTTTTTTGCATGTGGGAGAGATTGGGACAGTGACAAAGAAGCATAGATATAGAAGAGGAAGAGGGAGAAGAGAGAGAGAGAGAGAGAGAGAGAGAGAGAGAGAGAGAGAGAGAGAGAGAGAGAGAGAGAAATTCTATATCTTGCATTTAATTCAAGTTTCACTGTATCACAGAATATCACATTTAAAAGGAACCTCAATTGCCTCATAGTACAATCCATAATTTAAAAGCGATAGCTCAACAATACTCTCAGTGAGTTATGTGTTTTTTGTTTGATGACTTCCAATGAAAGAGAATTCATTGATTCCCAAAGCATCTATTCCATCAACACAGTTTTGGTTAGTTCTAGCTTTTAGGAAATATTCTTTTCCTACATCAAGTCTATACATGTCTTTTTGTGACTTCTATCTTTTGTTCCTTTATCATTTTAATACTATACTTTAATAATAGGGAGAAGAAATGGAAACAGTCAGATTTTATGATCATGGGTCTCAAAGCTCACTGCAAATGGTGACTGCAGCCATGAAATTAAAAGATGCTTGCTCCTTAGAAGGAAAGCTATAGCAAATCTGGACAGCATACTAAAAAGCAGAGACATCACCTTTCAGACAAAGGTCTTATAGTCAAAACTATGTTTTTTTTTCCAGTTGTAATAGCTGGATGCAAGAGTTGGGCTATAAGAAAAGCTGAATACCAGAGAATTGATGCTATTGAATTGTGTGGTGGAAACAACTTTTAAGAATCCCTTGGAAAGCAAAGAAATAAAATCAGTCAATACTGAAAGAAATTAACTCAAACTACTTATTGAAAAGATAAATACCAAAGCTGAAATACTTTCACTACATAAGGAGAAGAGAGGATTCATTAAAAAAAGACCCTGATGTTGGAAAAAAAAAAATTGAAGGCAAAAGGAGAAGGGCATGATAGAGGATGTCATGAATAGATAGGGTCATGGAAGTAATAAACATGAGCTTGGGAAGACTTCAGGAGATAGTGAAGAATAGAAAAGCTTGGTATGCCATGATCTGTGGGATCATGAAGAGTTGGATGTTTCTGAATGAATCATTATTATCATCAACAATAACAAACAATGTTTTGCTTCTTGTTCTACCTTCTGATGCCAAACTGGACAAACACTTTCTGCACAATAATCCTTCATATACCTAAAGATTGTTAATAGATGTCACCTTGATCTTCCCTTCTTGAGAATATCCTCAATTCTTTCAATATTCTTGCATAAGACATTAACTTCTGATACAACAAGAGATATGCCATAAATAATCTTGGTTGGCTGATGATTAAAATATTATCCTCCTGTGGTTAGATTTTTTTTTTGCTCTTTTTAGTAGCTGATTCCCTCAATCTTCTTCCACCATTGTAGGCATAAAATCTCAGATTGATTTTCTTTGAAAGCACATCTATCATCTCAGATTTATCATAGTTAAATTTTCTCTGTTGATAATATAAGTCTACTTTAGAGTACCACTAATCTTCTATATTACATTAACATAGTTCAATGAGGAAATTGAAATGATACTGCTATTCTGACCTTGTGGCCAAATTCCTGACTCTAGCCAGGCACATAAAATTCAGTTATTACTCACAGTTTCAGGGTCAGGTTTCTTTGAACCATACAGTCTTCTTGAATAATCACAGTACAAACAAAATATAACACTGGATAATCTCAGAGCTGACAGGACTGGAATTGGAATATTCATATATTTCTTGCTCCTTGCCATAAGCTGTTATCTCTTGAGTAGGCTATAATAATCAGGTGAATGAAAGGACTATAGGAGTGAGCATGAACTCACTGGGTGAATTCAGGGGTGTTGTCTTTATACTTTTAATACCATTTTTCAAGGCACTGATATTTTTATTATGCTGAAATATGAATTCTTTGTGTATATTCAAACTGTACTTTGTCATATTTCTTGGTTTCTTGTCTGTTAAGATCCTAAAGACCTAACACAAAAGAACACTTTTTCTGAAGTCAGAGGATCAGAATGACATTAAGGTTATTTAACTTCACGAGGTCTCAAATTATATATATATATATATATATATATATATATATATATATATATATATATATATATATATATATATATATAAATAAGGAGGTTGGACTCCACAGCCTCTGAGCTTCCTTCCAACTTTATGATTCTATGATTTTTATAAACAGTTACAAATCAAATAAAAGAAAGTAGCAGAAGAGAAGTATAGGACTAAATAGGTGAAGGAAATGAGTCAAAAGACTTAGCTGCAAATGCAGAAAATGGTTATTGTCTAAGATCAGATTGGATGTATTTCAGTGAATTTTCTTCTTATATTATAAGTTTTATTACTATAAAAGGGATAAATTATTACAATTTTCTACAGTGAGATAAATAACTGGATAATGACACTTTTGTCAACTATAGCTGTTACCTGAAGATATGACTCCCTTAGACAAGAGTAGGAATTGTCTGTGAAGAACTGAAGGACCTATACTGTATGTTATTGCTAACTCCTCTTGTCAATTTGAATGGAACTTCCCCCAATCCTGTCAGTTGACATCTATGTCTTTAAATCAACAGCAGCTAGCAACTGATTGCTAGCCAGCTTTTAATCCTAATTAGCAATATGTGCACTGAAGAGCTTGGTATGGCATTCAAAGGAAGGGAACAATCAATTCATGAGATACCAATCCAAGGGGAAAACACTTGTCATGTTATTATTTTAATTAGATCTCATGAGCTAAACTTCCTGTATAACATTTCACCCAAATACTTTAATTCTCACCCAGGAGTTATTAAGAGATGAGCTGAATGGCTTTCAGATTAGACCTGATGGAGCAGAAGGATGTTTTAAACACATTTTCAGAGGACTGATTGCCAAAACCGTGTGGAAGTTTACTAACTGAAAAAAAAAAAAAAAAAAAAAAAAAGAAAAAGTGCCCTTAACTTAAGCAGTTAAAGAAAAAGGGGAAATGTTATCAAAAAACATGAGGAATATAGATATAGATACATAGGAGAATTATAGCAAGTTTGTCTAACTATGGTATACGGAGTCTAGAGAATTTATTCTCGTTATTCCATAAGAAGAGAATTAATTTCTTTGGGTTATCTCAGGAATTCAAGATAAAGGAAAGAAATGAAATCATAATGTGCCAGGAAATAGTGAAATTATGGAAATGTGAGACAGTTAATCAATATAGATTAGAGCTGTTTGAGTTCCAAGATTTGTAGGCAAAAGTATTATAAATGAGTTTTTTTTTTTTTTTTTTTCAAATTGTAGCCTAGGTATGGAAAATGTCAAACAGCTATCAACATTTTTTGCACTAGCTTTCTGCAACAAATTTGGATTTTACAACCAAAATCAATTCTTTGAAATCATTGTTTTGTTATAACATAGTCCCAATTAGTATGACTTGGAATCACTTAAGCAGTTTCCAGCTTTCTATTACTCCAGTGGGGTCTTGCAAAGAGCACTGGCCTGAGACTTAAGCTCCAGGGTTCTAGTATTGGTTTAGTCCCTAACACTGTAATTACTGGGCAACTGGACAATTTGTTTAACTTCTTGGAACTTCAGTTTCTCCTTTTTTAAGATGTAGGAGATCATTTCCAGGTTCCTTCTGGATACACAACATATTCTTCATTAACATCAATCACCTAAGCATAACCTTTCAATGTGATAATTTTTAAGCTAGAATTTTAAGCCCTTACATAGACTCCTTGGAAGGGCCTTACATTCAGAAGAGAGAAAGTAATATTTAAAAGAGATCTGAAAGGCAGGGGAGGAGGAAGTTCTTCGGCATGATGGAGAAGTATGTACATTTAGGACTAGACCCAGAAGAGAAATAATGGGGGGAATCTCAAAATGGAGGTTCCTGGAAAGAATTCATTGGTGGGAGACAGAAGGGACATAATTAGGGATAATTTTCATTGTGAAAAGGCAAGTGAGGTATGATGAAAAAATCACCCTGTGAAATAGATAATATAATGAATTGTTGCTATGAATGTAAACTCCATGAAAGCAGGGATTATTTATCTTTTTATTTCTTTCTTTGTACATAGACACCTAGTACAATTCCTTTTACTTTTGTACATATTTATGTTTGCAGATATTTATTAAATCAATGCATGAATGATACAGCATTTTATTAGGTCCCAATAACAGGCCCTGGGCTAAATGCTAGAATTACAAATTCAAGAAAGTCAAATTGTCCCTGCACTCATAGAACTTACATTCTAATGAGAGAAGAAAACACATGACTCAAAGTCCATTTAAAAAATATCCCAGAAGTGATTTGAATCTTTGTTTTAACAAGGTAAGTCAAGAGTTCACCTGCGAGAGCCCAGAGTGATCCTAGAGTTGAAATCCAGTGTTCCAATGGAAAGATGAGAAGGGTGATGTCTCAAGTGAATAAGGAAATTCTGAATAGATTTGATATGAACATGCATTTATAATAAAAGCAAACAAGCACAATTAAGGTTTTGAAAGGTTAAGTATATTGTCCAAAGTCACATAGATGCAAGCAACAATAAAAAAATGAGGACTTCATAGAGCTAATTCTGTCTTCTATCTTTTGGCTTGATTGACATTCAGATAGAGCTCTTCCCTATTCTACTCTTGAATCCCCTATAGTCTATTTCCTTCTTTAAACATAATTTATTAACCAAGTGTCAATATTTGGGTTGTATGAAGAAAACTGATTTTGACTAGAAGTTGGGAATTATTGTCTTTGAAGTTTGCTATGATTGAGTTTCTTTAGCAAGACCAAAAAAATATAAATAATTAGAGGCAGTGATATGAATAGATGTAATAGTGAGTCACTGAATTAACATATATTCTTAGAAGAACTCCACTTAAGCCTTTAATTGTATAGTTTGGAGAATGACAGCTATTCAGAAAGGGCAACCTGACCTGCATGCAAAATACCTATTAATTGTCTTGTAAATATCAAGCTTGATAATGAGAAAAGTGGAGGTGGGTCCTTCAAATAAGTAGGTTGATCATGGGAAAAGTGAGAGCAAGAATAAATTACATCAAATTAATCAATAAGTAGAGAATAAAAGAAAATGGAAACAAGGAATAGGGTTTATATGCACAGAGTTACACACACATATATTATGTATGTAAACAAACCAATCTAATCCCACAAGTATTTAAAATAAATTGTATAGATATCATTTGCTTTTACATCATTTTCATTTCTCACCATATTGCTCTTTCTCCCTACTTCATTCCAGAGAACCATTAATTAGAACAAAGGTTAAGAAAGAAGGGGGGAAAGTGATTCATCAGTGAACTAACCAATATTATTATCATCATACAGTGTTCATTCTTCACTTTGTTGTTTTCCTTTCCATTTTAGTAAATCAACAAGTATTTAAGTCCCTATTATGTGCAAGTCATTATACTATGTACTATGCATAAAAAGAATATCAAAAAATAAAATAAAATTGTGCTCTTAAGGAATATATATTCTAATAGAAGAAAAAACATGTAAATAAGTAGGGTTATAACTCTGCCCCTCCCCCCAACACACACCTTCCTGAAAAAGGAAGATGATAATACTGGGAGGGCAGGGGCTGAGAGAGACTGGGAGAGTTCCTATAGAAGATGGAATTGGAATTGATTTGGAAAGAAAACTAGGTAAACTAAAAGGTGGAGGTAAAGGAACACAGCATGGGGAGGTGGGGGGGAAGAAGGAGGAAGTACAATACAAAGGCAATGATATGGGAAGCGAAGTGTACCTTTCAGAGAAATTTCAAGTAAGGCAGTATAGCTTGATCATGGAGGGAAGAAAGGTATAAGAAAACTAGGAAAGCAAGAATGGGCCAGATAATGAAGAGCTTTGAATTCAAAAAGAGGACTTTTTTATTTGATCTCAAAGATAATGAGTTTTTAGAGTTAATTCAGGGAAGCGTACATAGCCAGACCCATTCTTTTAAAAAATGCTTTCATAGCGAACAGAAGTAAGGATTAGAATAGGAAGACAAGGTAGGGAGATGAGTAACAAGGCTATTTTATTAGTCCATGAGAAAAGTAACAAGTGCCTAAACTATAAGGTACTTTCTATATTATATAAATAGACATAAAGGAAAACATACAAGAAATGATGGAAAAAACTAGAAACAACAAAATTTGATAATACATTGCATATATGGAAAGACTAGAGATGACAAGTTCAGGATGATACTAAAGTTGAAAGCCTGAATGAATGGAACGAGAGTAGTGCTCTGGATTCTCATAAAGAAGTCTGGAATTGGGGAAAGTTTTGGGGAAAAGATGAATTCTGTTTTGGACATTTTTAGTTTGAAAGCTATCTAAGGGACATCCAATTCAATTGACCAAGTGGCAGATTGAAACATGTAACTGTACATCAAAAGAGAGAAAAGGGCTGAATGTATAGGTCTGGGAATCATCTACATAGAGAAAATAATTCAATCATTGGAAACTCATCAAGTAAGATAGTGTACAGCAAAAAGAGAAGAGACCTCAGGATAGAGTGTGATTAGCTAAATAAACATTGTTGATGGGCATGGCTGTAAAGCGCTAGAACTGAGCAATGCACTTGGATAATGAAGCATGTGAGACTAATTGCCAATTGGACAGTTTTCTATTAACTTGTTTGAAGGTTGACTCTCCCCACAGTCAGTGCAGACTCGATGTGGTGTAACAAACAGGAATTGTACATGCAAGTAGTGATATAACAAACAATATCAATCAACGGGGTTTTGTAAAAGATTTCCAGAAGGAGTGTATGTAAACATCAGTCACACATACGCCTTCTTCAGCAACCAAGAGATAGTGCAAAACCAATCTATTGTCCATTGCTTCATGTATTAGGGAATCCAATGATTCCCAAAAGTTTTTGAAGTCCATATCAATCTTTTATATGTTAGGGAATCCAATGATACCTACAGGTTTTGAAGTCCTGCAACAGTCTTATGATGCCTCAGAGAATCCAATGATTCCTGAGGACTTTCAAGTCCTACAATAGTCTTATGATGCCTCAGAGAATCCAATGATTGCTGAGAACTTTCAGTCCTACAATAGTCTTATGATGCCTCAGAGAATCCAATGATTCCTAAGGGCTTTCAAGTCCTACAATAGTCTTATCATGTCTCAGATAATCCAATGATTTCTGAGGGCTTTCAAGTCCTATAATGGTCTTATCACATCTCAGAGAATCCAATGATTCCTGAGGATTTACAGGTCCAACAGTTTTTGATGTCCATGAGTCAAACACCATAACTGCCAGGTTCTTTCAGTGGTGGGCACAGTCAGCAATGGAACCACCCAATGTTTATTGGGTTTTCTCCTTCGTTTCAAGGGTCTGCTCCATCTCTCTCCAATGGACAAGGCGAATACGGCTTGTTGGCACCCATCTGATTCCTTCTCCATCTGTGGAGATACAAGCAAACTCTCTTCCCCAAGCAGTTAACCTATCTGGTCCCTTCCATTCACCACTTTCTGGGTCTCTCCACATCACCTGGTGATTAGCTAAAGACAGTGGAGCTGCTCATACTGGATACTGCCCTTCTCGTGGGTTATAAAACCTGTCTGCTGGAGCCAGTGCATCTTTGTCAAAAATTAAAAAAAATTAATGGTATAGAGAACTAAATTTAGAAGTTCTCTAGGGTTACCCATGGCTCCCCGTTTCTTTTGTTTTGAGAAGTGTCTTAATATCTGTTTCTTCTCTCTACTATTGCCTGCCCTTGAGGATTAAAGAGTCTAAACATTTTGCACACTTTTGTGCACAGTATAAGATTTTATGGTATGTAAAATCTTATACTGTGCACAAAACTGTGCAAAATGTTTAGATGTATATGCGGGTCCATTGTCTGTTTTTATTGCTTGTGGCACACCCATAATTGCAAATGCTTGTATAAGGAATTCAGTGACCACTCAGGCTTTCTCTTTTACTGCTGACATTGCAAATGTGAATCCTGAAAAGGTGTCTACCACGACATGGACAAAAGATAGACGACCAAAAGATTTATAATGGGTCACATCCATTTGCCAAATTCCATTAGATCTCAAACCACGAGGGTTCTTCTCTGGAGGGAGTGTAGCAGCATGGAAAGGAAGGCAAGCTGTACAGGCTTTTACTATGCTCCTAGCTTCTTCTCTTGTTATTCCAAATTGTAAACATAAAGCTCGGGCAGCCTGATGATATTTAGAATGAGATTCTTGTGCTACTTTAAATAAAGGAGTACTGGCCAACATGGTTAGAAGGCTATCTGCCCTGAATTACCATCAAAAATAGAACCTGGAAGTCCACTATGGGAGTGGATATGCAAAATATAAATCTTACCTGGATGCTTTCTCACTTGCTCTTGAAGTTCCTTAAAGAGCTGATATATATTGGAGGCTACAAATTTTATTTGGGCTATGGCAATTCTTTGTACCACACCTACTGAATAGGCCGAATCAGATATTCTGCTGAGTGGACTGAACAGGAGTTCTGATTACTCTCTTTATAGTTAAGTCACCAGAATATACAGCGCAAATATTATGTTTGGATGCATCTGTAAAGATAGTTGGTCCTTTAAGAGGAACTTTAGAAACCTTTTCTTCAAGAATTCATCGCCAATTATTTAACAGTCTGGTTATCTTTAATGGAGACCCATGTGTAAAATTTGGAGCCATGGCTAATAAAATTTGCCACTCTAGGATGGTTTCACAGCACACATTAACTTCTGCATTAGTATAAAAGGTGTATATCTTGTCAGGTCTCATCCCAGATAATTGTACTGATTGTTTAATGGCCTTTAATAAAATTCTAGCCACAAGCACTGAGTAAGGAATAAGGCTTTGTTCTGGTTGTGCTGGGAGGTTTACCCACTCTATCACACTGTCTCCTTGATGAAGGACTGCTGTGGGTGCCTCTTGTGTAGCAAAGACTGATATTTCCAACGGTTTTTGAGTGACTCTTTCAACCACATTGGATAAAGCCAGTTCAACTTTTCTCAGAGCCACTTGAGCTTCTTTTGTAAGCTGGCATGGTGAATTTAAAGCACTGTCTCCCCTTAAAATGTCATATAATGGTTGCAATTGACAGGTAGTCAAACCTAGCATGGGACACATCCATTGGATATCTCCTATCAATTCTGGAAGTCATTTAAGGTGTTTAGCTTCTCTGTTCTTAAACAGAGTTTTTATACTGTAAGCACCTTAGGATATACTTCATATCCTAAATGTTGAAAAGGAGCATGTCTTTGAATCTTTTCTGAAGCTATGTGCAATTTATAATTCCTTAGTGTTTCTATGTTTTTTTGTAGACATGCTTTTAACATTTGTTCCTCAGGTGCACATCCCAATATATCATCCATGTAATGTAATAACATTACTTTGGGAAATGCTTTTCTTACTGGAGTAAGAGCAGCAGCAACATACATTTGACACATAGTAGGGCTGTTTTTCATTCCCTGTGGCAAAACTGTCCATTCATATCTTTTATAAGGCTCAGCTAAGTTAACGCTGGGCACTGAAAAGGCAAATCTGTTCATGTCCTCCTTTTCTAGAGGGATAGAATAGAAACAATCCTTAATGTCTATAACCCACAGAGGCCATTCTCTAGGCAACTGAGTAGGAGATGGAAGTCCAGGTTGAAGAGTTCCCATAGTTTCCATCTCTTCATTTACCTTTCTTAAATCAGTCAGCATTATCCATTTTCCATATTTCTTTTTTACAACAAATACTGGGGAATTCCAAGGACTTAGAGAAGGTTGTAAGTGTCCTTGGTCAAGTTGTTCCTGTACTATTTATAGTAAGGCCTGAATGTTATCACTCCCTAAGGGCCACTGTTCTATCCACACTGGTGAATCAGTTTTCAATTGGATAGGAACAGGTGAAGGTGGTGGCAGGCCTTCAATATACTGTGAAGGAATATTCAGGCAGACGAGATCCAAGCAAGAGCACTGTCATGAATGCACAAACGTGCATATTGTACAACAAAATGGATAATTATATCTTTTTGTCTATTTGTGCATATAAATGAAAATATATGGAGATACACGCACACACAAACACATTCAGGATCTATGATCTTAGTAGTATTGGTTGTCTATCCACTAAGCTAGTTTACAATTGCTCTTTTATTTACAGTCATAATGATTTGTGGTGCTGAAAGTATTTGTCACCAAGTCCCCAGTCTTTTAATGACAATTCTTTATACACTTAGGTTGGCTAGTTCTTGGATGTAAGATATGTAGAGAACATAGTAAATGACATCATCATCCTGTCCTGACATCAATTTATTCATCTCATTTAGAAATGCATACACAGGAGGAATGGTATTGTTCCATTCTATTCCCCTTTATCCTACCTCTTAAGGAAAAGGAATAATAATTAAGATATTTATATATCACTTTAAGTTTTGCAAAACACTGTGAGGTAGGTGTTATTTTTCATCTCTTTTACAGGCAATAAATCTGAGGCAGATAAGTTAAATGACTTGACCAAGGTCACACAATTAGTAAGTGCTTGAAGTAGAACAGACTATTGATCTTCCTCAGTCTGAGAACAATATTGTCCACTGAATTACCTAGTTGCCTCAAAGAAGATTCTGACAATGAGACAAAGCTTAAGAAAAAAATTTCCTCATTGCACATTTAAATAAGCATAGCTTAGAGGAAGAGGGACAGCTATCATAAAAACATTTGAAAAGGAAATTAGAAATGAAACCACAGAGAGCCTTTTCTACCATAGCTAGAGTAGGGATGAATATTTCATAAATGCATTTATAAGAAGTTCCTGAATCAGTAGACTCTCAGTGACACAGGTTAGGAAAGCACTGTTCTATAATCCTTCACTGAAGGAATTTGTTTAATACTCATGGTAAAAGGATAATCAATAAACCCCTTGTGTAAAAAAAAAAAAAAAAAAAAAGCTTTCTTTTAGAATATGGGGGGAAAACAAACAACAAACAAAACAAGCATATTATTTGTATGTGAATGGCAACAATCCTCTAGAATTTTGGGGGGTGTTGAGATAGGGTGACTTGAGAAATCCTGGAGTAGAGCTGGTGTATAGAGCTCCAAATGGAGTAAAGTGACAAAGAAATTACCAGGCTATCAGTTTGACACTTATCAAATGCAAATAAGGAGGGTGAATGAGAAAAGGCTTACTAGTGGTGAGGTCCATTAAATCCCTGGAGCTGGCATGAATTTTAAAGTCTAAGTGCAATTCCTGACTAACCTTCCTCTAGATATTAGTGATTACTATTCTTTGTTTGGGTTTCATGGCTCTTTTTATGCAAATGTACATCCTGGGGGAAAAGATAATGGAATGGAGGGGAAGGAAAAGAAAGGGGAAAGGAGGAGCCAGGGAGCTTCCAGTTCTCATTTAGATAAAAGTCATTCAAATTCCTGGACCTGAGGAGCACAGCAGAGTATTTTAATAACATTCACACATTAAACTTTTTTTTTTGAGAATTTGTGCTGATGAGCCAAAAATAAAGTACTAAAAGGAATAAATGAATCAGAGTATCAATGAGCTGAGTACATATATATGTATGTATGTATGTATGTATATATATACATATGTATGTATATATACATACAGTGTATACATGTATAAATCTCTCTGTCTCTGTCTCTGTCTCTCTCTAAACTTGAATCAATTTAGAAGCCAGTAAGAGTTTAAGAAGAGGGGAAGATTCTGGTAAGATGATGGAATAGGTCAGAAAACCCCAAGCTCTCCAGTTTTCCCCCACAAACAAATGCCATTGTGCTTTAGGGGAAATATAGACAGGTTAAAAAAAATAATAATAAGACCGGGTAGAACAGGGGTCCTCCTGCTATAGGACTGGAATAAAAATCCCAGGACCAAAATTTAACCAGGGTGAAGTATAAACAGCTCCAATCTACTTTCAATAAGTGGGGAGCCCTGAGGTTACCTGGGTTCAGAAGTAACCTCAGCAGGAACCAAAGAAACTTTTACTTTCTAGACATCTGGGGAGTCAGGGATTTGAGTCCAGAAGATTGAGAGAACCTCTATTGAGTAGGAATGCTAGGCCCTGTTGTGCTGCCAAGACAAGGCCTTGGGTGAGAAGGAACCACCACACCCAATGAGTTTAGAAGAAGTGGAGCAAGGAAGCTGCTGACTGTGGGCATTTATAGAAGGGTAGAGTTCCAGGTCAGAAGAGAGAGGTAAAGTTAAGCCAGAGGTATCATCCTCCCACCTTACTCCAAGACTAAAGGTGATTACACTAATAAGTTATTGTTTTTATTTATTTATTAAAGCTTTTTTATTTTTCAAAATATATGCATAGATAATTCTGCAACATTAGCCCTTGCAAAAATCTTGTGTTACAATTTCCCTACCTCATTCTCCTATCCCCCTCCCCTAGATGGCAAGTAGTCCAATATATATGTTAAACATGGTAGAAATATGTTAAATCCTATATATGCATACATATTTATACAATTATTGTGCTGCACAAGAAAAATCAGATCAAAACAGAAAAGAAAATGATGAAAAAAATAAAATGCAAGTAAACAACAACAAAAAGAGTGAGAATGCTATGTTGTGATTCACACAATTCCCACAGTCCTCTCTCTAGGTGTAAATGGCTCTTTTGATTACAAGATTATTGGAACTGGCCTGAATCATCGCATTGTTGAAGAGAGCCACATCCACCAGAGTTGATCACCATATTATGTGGTATGGAAATGGTGAGGGGTCACCATTTAATAAAAAAAAAAAAAAAATGCTGGAGAGGTCTCTAGAATAAAGCAAAGTTTATTGTACATTCTGGCTAGAAGGTGTCCCACCAAGTGCCTCCAATGGGCAGGATCAGCACCTTTAATCCCTAAGGCAAGCACCTCCCTCCTCCCACCACTGACTCTCATCCTCATTGGCTGAGAGTCTTACATTCTAAACAGGAGATCTACCCACAAAATTGAACTTGACCAATAAATACATAGTTGCCCATATTTGACTGAAATCGGGAGGAAATTTTGTCATGGGAGGGTAGCAGGAAGGGGACTCAATTATGCCCTTGATTCAATCCTCAAAGTCCTTCAGGCCTACTCAAACTCTGAAGGAGATGAATCCTAACGCGATTTTCACAACTGTCTAGAAAGACCTCACCTCATCTCGTTCAGTATAGTCTTCTTGTTGCCATGTACTATGATCTCCTGTTTCTGCTCACTTCACATAACATTAGTTCATATAGCTGTCTCCAGACCTCTCTGAAATCATCCTGCTGGTCTTTCTTACAGAACAATAATATTCTCTAACATTCATATACCATACCGTATTCAGCTATTTCCCCAACTGATGAGCATCCACTCAATTTCCAGTTTCTAGCCTTTATGAAAAGGGCTGCCACAAACATTTTGGCACATGTGGGTCCCTTTCCTTCCTTTAAGATCTCTTTGGGATATAAACCCAGTAAAAACACAACTGGATTAAAGAGTATGCACAGTTTGATAACTTTTTGAGCATAGTTCCAAATTGCTCCCCAGAATGGCTGGATCCATTCACAGTTCCACCAACAATGCATCAGTATCCCAGTTTTCCCACATCTCCTCCAACATTCATCATTATCTTTTCCTGCCATCTTAGCCAATCTGAGAGGTGTTAAGTTATTGTTTTTTTTTTTTTTAAGAAGTTACAGGGATTCATCTGCATAGGAGGATGCTGAAGTGCAAAGTTTTTCCTACTCTAAAGAGTAGTGTTAAATGGTTGAAGCACTCAAAAAAGATTTTGAAAATCAAATGAGAAAAAAAAGAGGAAAAAACTTTTAAAAAGCCATAACAATTCAAGAAAAACAAAGAGATTATGAAAAGAAAGTCAACCAATTAGAAAAGTAGTCCCTGAGTTTTAATGCAGAAAATGACTATGAAAATTAGACATGGGTAAGGGGAAGCCAGTGAAGTTATAGGAGAACAAGAAATAATAAAGCAAATTATAAGGAATAAAAAAATAAAAGATATTGTGAAAATTGCATAAGAAAAGCAACAGATCTTGAGAACAGATCAAGAGAAAACATAAGAATAATTGACTAACTGAAAGCTATGATCAAAAAAATGAAGCTTGATACAATAATGCAAAGAATAATGAAAGAAATTTGTCCTGAAGTGATAAAAGAACAGAAAGTAGAAATAGAAAGAATCTGTTGATCACCACCTCATAGATAACTTACAAGAAAAAACAAATGAGAATAGTATTGTTAAATTTTAAAAACCCAGGTCATGATCAATAGATGATTTCTTTTTTTTTTTTATTAATTTTATAATTATAAATTTTTGACAGTACATATGCATGAGGAGTTTTTTTTTTTTTTATCCCTTGTATTCATTTTTCCAAATTTTCCCCTCCCTCACTTTACTCCCTCCCCTAGATGACAGGCAATCCCATACATATTAAATGTGATACAGTATAACCTAGATAAAATATATGTATGTAAATCCAATTTTCTTGTACCTTAAGAATTGGATTCCATATTATTGTTCTGTAAGAAATGACCAACTGGAGGAATACAGAGAGGCTTGGAGAGACTTATATCAACTGATGCTGAGTGAAATGAGTAGAACTAGGGGATCATTATACACTTCAACAATGATACTGTATAAGGATGTATTCTGATGGAAGTGGATATCTTCAACATAGAGAAGAGCTAATCCAATTCCATTTGATCAATGATGGACAGAATCAGCTACATCCAGAAAAGGAACACTGGGAAATGAGTGTAAACTGAGAGCATTGTTTTTTTTTTTTTTTGTTTTGTTTTGTTTTGTTTTGTTTTGTTTTGTTTTGTTTTGTTTCTCTTCTCAGATCATTTTTACTTTGCAAATACAATACTTCCTTTGCAACAACAACAACAACAACAAAATGCGGTTCTGCACATATATATTGTACTTAGGATATACTATAAGATATTTAATATGTATGGGAATGCCTGCCATCTAGGGGAGGGGGTGGAGGGAAGGAGGGGAAAAACTCAGAACAGAAGGGAGTACAAGGGATAATGTTGTAAAAAAAAAAAATTACCTATGCATATGTATTGTCAAAGAAAATGTTATAATTATAAAAATTAATAAAAAATTAAAAATTAAAAAAAAATTGGATTCCAAAGGTATAAGTAACCTGGGTAGAAAGACAGTAGTGCAAACAGTTTACATTCAGTTCCCAGTGTTCCTTCCCTGAGTGTAGCTATTTCTGTCCATCATTGATCAACTGGAAGTGAGTTGGACCTTCTTTATGTTGAAGATATCCACTTCCATCAGAATATATCTTCATACAGTATTGTTGTTGAAGTGTATAGTGTTCTTCTGGTTCTGCTCATTTCACTCAACATCAGTTCATGTAAGTCTCTCCAAGCCTCTCTATATTCATCCTGCTGTTCATTTCTTACGGAGCAATAATATTCCATAACCTTCATATACCATAATTTACCCAGCCATTCTCCAATTGATGGACATCCATTCATTTTCCAGTTTCTAGCCACTACACAAAGAGCTGTCACAAACATTTTGGCACATACAGGTCCCTTTCTCATCTTTAGTATTTCTTTGGGATATAAACCCAGTAGTAGCACTGCTAGATCAAAGGGTATGCACAGTTTGATAACTTTTGGGGCATAGTTCCAAATTGCTCTCCAGAATGGCTGGATTTTTTCACAACTCCACCAACAATGCATTCATGTTCCAGTTTTCCCACATCCCCTCCAACATTCATCATTATTTGTTCCTGTCATCTTAGCCAATCTGACAGATGTGTGATGGTATCTCAGAGTTGTCTTAATTTGCATTTCTCTGATCAGTAGTGATTTGGAACACTCTTTCATATGAGTGGATATAGTTTCAATTTCATCATCTGAAAATTGTATGTTTATATCCTTTGACCATTTATCAATTGGAGAATGGTTTGATTTCTTACAAATTAAAGTCAGTTCTCTATGTATTTTGGAAATGAGGCCTTTATCAGAACCTTTAAGTGTAAAAATATTTTCCCAATTTGTTACTTCCCTTCTAATCTTGTTTGCATTAGTTTTGTTTGTATAAAAGCTTTTTAATTTGATGTAATCAAAATCTTCTATTTTGTGATCAATAATGATCTCCAGTTCTCCTCTGGTCATAAATTCCTTCCTCCTCCACAAGTCTGAGAGGTAGACTATCCTCTGTTCCTCTAATCTATTTATGATCTCATTCTTTATGCCTAAATTATGGACCCATTTTGATCATATCTTGGTACGTGATGTTAAGTGTGGGTCCATATCTAATTTCTGCCATATTTATTTCCAGTTTTCCCAACAGATTTTTTTCAGATAATGAATTCTTATCCCAAATGTTGTTATCTTTGGGTTTGTCAAACACTAGATTGCTATAGTTGTACCCTATTTTGTCCTGTGTACTTAATCTGTTCCACTGATCGACTAGTCTATTTCTTAGCCAATACCAAATGGTTTTGGTGATTGCTGCTTTATAATATAGCTTTAAATCAGGTACAGCTAGACCACCTTCATCTGACTTTTTTTTCATTAGTTTCCTTGAAATTCTCGACCTTTTATTCTTCCATATGAATTTTGTTGTTATTTTTTCTAGTCATTAAAATAGTTTCTTAGGAATCAGATTGGTATAGCACTAAATAAATAGATTAGTTTGGGGAGAATTGTCATCTTGATTATATTCGCTCGGCCTATCCAAGAACACTGAATGTCTTTCCAATTATTTAAATCTTACTTTATTTGTGTGGCAAGTGTTTTGTAATTTTGCTCATATAATTCCTGGCTTTTCTTTGGTAGATGGATTCTCAAATATTTTATACTTTTATATCTCTTGCTGTTTCATTTTGTTGGTGATGTATAAAAATGCTGAGGATTTATGTGGATTTATTTTGTATCCAGGAACTTTCCTAAAGTTGTGAATTATTTCTAATAATTTTTTATTAGAATCTCTGGGGTTCTCTAAGTATACCATCACATCATCTGCAAAGAGTGACAGTTTGATTTCCTCATTACCTACTCTTATTCCTTTAATCTCTTTCTCGACTCTTATTGCCGAGGCTAGCATTTCTAATACAATATTAAATAGTAATGGTGATAGTGGGCAACCTTGTTTCACTTTTGATCTTACTGGAAAAGGTTCCAGTTTATTCCCATTACATATGATTCTTAGTGATGGTTTTAAATATATATGCTCCTGACTATGTTAAGGAATAGTCCATTTATTCCTATACTCTCAAGTGTTTTTAGTAGGAATGTTGTATTTAGTCGGATGTTGTATTTTATCAAATGCTTTTTCTGCATCTATTGATATGATCATATGGTTTTTGTTAATTTGATTATTAATATGGTCAATTATACTAATAGTTTTCCTAATATTAAACCAGTCCTACATTCCTGGTATAAATCCTACTTGATCATAGTGTATTATCCTGGGGATGATTTTCTGAAGTCTTTTTGCTAATATCTTATTTAAGATTTTAGCATCAATATTCATTAAGGAGATTGGTCTGTAGTTTTCTTTCTCAGTTTTCAGCCTACCTGGTTTACGTATCAGTACCATGTCTGTGTCATAAAAGGAGTTTGGTAGGACTCCTTCATCCCCTATTTTTTCAAATAATTTATATAACATTGGGGCTAATTGTTCTTTAAATGTTTGGTAGAATTTACATGTAAATCCATCTGATCCTGGGGATTTTTTCCTGGGGAGTTGATTAATAGCTTGTTCTATTTCTTTTTCTGAAATGGGACTATTTAAGGAGTTTACCTCCTCCTCTGTTAATTTAGGAAGACTATATTTTTGGAGGTAGTCATCCATTTCACTTAAGCTATCAAATTTATTGGCATAAAATTGGGCAAAGTAACTCCTTATTATTTCTCTAATTTCCTCTTCATTGGTGGAAAGATCACCCTTTTCATTTTTAAGACAACTTGATTTTCCTCTTTCCTTTTTCTAGTCAGATTTACCAAATGTTTATCTATTTCATTGGCTTTTCTATAAAACCAACTCTTAATTCAATAGTTTTTTTTTTTTTAATTTTCAATATTATTGATTTCTCCTTTTAATTTTAGAATTTCATGTTTAGTTTTTGGTTGGGGGTTTATTGATCTTCTCTTTCTATTTTATTCAAGTAAGACTCTAAAGATATAAAATTTCCCCTTATTACTGCTTTAGCTGCGTCCCACATATTTTGGTATGATGTCTCATTGTTATCATTATCTTGGGTGAAATTATTAATTGTTTCTGTAATTTGCTGTTTCACCCAGGCATTCTTTAAGATGAGATTATTTAGTTTCCAATTACTTTTTGGTCTATTTACCCCTAAATTCTTGTTGAATGTTGTTTTTATTGCATTGTGATCTGAGAAGAAGGTATTTACTATTTCTGCCTTCCTGCATTTAATTTTGAGATCTTATGTCCCAATATATGGTCAATTTTTATATAGGTTCCATGAACTGCTGAGAAGAAAGTATACTCCTTTCTATTACCATTCAGTTTTCTCCAAAGATCTATCATGCCTAGTTTTTCTAATGTTCTATTTACCTCTTTAATTTCTTTCTTACTTGTTTTTTGTTTTGATTTATTTAATTCTGAGCATGCAAGGTTGAGATCTCCCACTATTATAGTATTGCTCTCTATTTCTTCTTGCAACTCTCTTTAACTTCTCCTTTAGGGAATTAGATGCTATACCACTTGGTATGTTTAGTATTGATATGGGTTCATTTTCTATGCTACCTTTTAGGAGGATATAGTTTCCTTCCTTATCTCTTTTAATTAGATCAATTTCTGCTTTTGCTTGATCTGAGATAAGGATGGCAACCCCTGCTTTTTTGGCTTCACCTGAAGCATAATAGATTCTGCTCCAACCTTTTACCTTTACTCTGTATGTATCTCCCTGCTTCAAGTGTGTTTCTTGTAAATAGCATATTGTAGGGTTCTGACTATTGATCCAGTCTGCTATCTGCCTTTTAATGGGAGAGTTCATCCCTTTCATATTTACAGTTAAAATGACTAATTCTGTATTTTCTGCCATCATATTAACCCCTGATTATGCTTTTTTTCCCCTTGACCTCACTGAACCCCTTCCCCAGTATTTAATTTATGGACCCCACTTGTGACACACAGCCCTTCCTTTTTAGAATTCCTCCCCCCTCCTTATAAGTCCCTTCTCCTTTCTTATACCCTTGCCTTATTCCCCTTTTCCTTTTCCCTTTTCCTCTCCCCCCTTATAAGGAGGTGAGAGAGAATTCTCTGAAAAACAAATATGTCAATTATTTACTCTTTGAGCCTACTCTGATGAGAGTAAGATTCACACAATGTTTCTCCCCCTATCTAAATTCCCTCTTCCTGAGATTTTCTATGCCTCTTCCTGGGATGTAGTTTCCCTTTTTTTATCTCTCCTTTCCCTTTTTCTGATACTATCTCCTTCCCTTTACTATTTCCCATTTTTAAATGTTATATCAGTAAAATCAAATTATCCATGTGGACTTTCTGTATATCCACAACAGAGATACAGTTCTCAAGAGTTCTTTTTACCTTTTTCTGCTTCTCTTGAGTCTTGTGGATGTAGATCAAATTTTTTATTTAATTCTGTTTTGTTTTTTTTTTCTTAGAAACAAAAGGAATTCCTCTGTTTCATTAAATGACCATCTTCTACCATGGAAGAAAATGCTAAACTTAGCTGGGTAGTTTATTCTTGGTTGCAATCCTAGTTCTTTTGCCTTTCGGAATATCAGGTTCCAGGCCCTTCGATCCTTTAATGTGGAGGCAACCAGATCTTGAATGACCCTTATTGTGGCACCTTAATATTTGAATTGTTTTTCCTAGCTGCTTGCAATATTGTTTTCTTAGTTTGGTAGTTCTGCAGCTTAGTCACTATGTTCCATGGAGTTCTTTTTCTTAGAGTCTTTTTCAGAAGGTGTTCGATAAATTCTTTCAATGCCTATTTTCCCTTCTGTTTCTATTATCTCTGGACAGTTCTCTTTGATGATTTCCTGTAAAATAGAATCTAGGCTCTTTTTTTCATCATAATTTTCGGGAAATCTAATGATCCTCAGATTATCTCTCCTAGATCTATTTTCCAGGTCTATAGATTTTTCCAGTAATTTTTTGATGTAATTCTCCAGCTTTTCATTTTTTTTTGTTTTGTTTGACTGATTCTTGGTATCTCAATTAATCATTCCTTTCTATTTGTTCATTCCTGATTTTCAATGAGTTATTTTCTTCATTCACATTTTTTAGTTCTTTTTGTATATGTCCAATTGAGTTTTTAAATGAATTATTTTGCTCTGTTGAATTTTTTTCCAATTCACTATTTTTTTTTTTTTAGTGAGTCATTTTCTTTTTCCAACTCACAAATCCTACTTTCTTGGGAATTTTTTATCTTTTCCAATTCAGAAATCCTGCTTTCCTGTGATTTTTTAACCTTTTCTAATTCACAGATTTTGTTGCTCTGTATCTCCTGTGAATTCTTTATTTTTTCCAACTCAAATTTCAGGACATTGTTATTCTCCATCATAGCTTCTCTTTCCTTTCCCCATTTTTCTTCAAACTCTCTTAACTTTTTTAATCATCTCTTCTAGGAGAGAGTTATGTGATGGGGGGCAGGTACCATTCACCTTTAGGGTATTATCTGGAGACTGTTGTTAGCCTCCTCGGTGTTGGATATCCGATCTCTCTCTATATAGAAGGTGTCAATCATTCTCTTCAGCTTCTTACTCACTGTTAAACTCTGTGGGGGTCTGCCCTTGGGAAGGAAATTTACCAGCTTCCTCCCAGACTGGGGATAGGATGCAGCAGTCCTGTGACTGGGCTAAGAGAGAGCTCTGAGAGAGAGAGTTCCCCTTTCCCCACTCCGGAAATGCCTCAGAGGTGATTAGCAAGGCTGCACTGTGAGGAGTGCCCAGTGAGGAACCCTGTTGTGTGGCCTAGTGACTGACCTGAGGTTTAAGGCTAAACAGCGAAAGCGTAACAAAACCCAGCCAAAGCCTCCCTTGGGGCCATGGATATTAGCAGCTGACTGGAAAAGCCCCTGTGCTCAAACCAAAAGTGTCTGCCCAGAAACCACAGTCCTTCCTGTGGAGGTTCCACTTCTCTGGGAGTTCCACTGCTGTTGGAGTTTCGCTACTGCTATAATTCCACTGCCTCAGGCTGAGCCCTGCAATATGGGGATTAGAGGTTTCCCCAAGCTATGTCCCCTGCTGTTCAGGTTCTTAACTGGCCCAAGGAAAATCCCAGGATAATAGAAGATGGCTGCACAGCATTGCTGAGATTGGTGTTAGGTCACTTCCTGATTGGGGTGGTTCTAGGATCTGGTTTTATATTTTAAAGTGGCTTGATTTCTCTTGTAATTTGCTGTTTTATAAGTAGAGAAGAGCTATCAGCCTATGCCAGATTCCTCTATCTCAGTGGCTTCTCTGATCCTAGTGTTCTCCCCAGTCTGTTTGGCACAGTTTCCTAGCTCTTAAGTCCAACCCTGTCTGTGCTGATCTTTTTTTCCTCCCCTCAGAACAGACCTTTTCTGTTGAAATTCCAGATTCTTTTTGGCTGGTAAGTTGTGCTTCTAATCTTTGTGTTTTTTATCAGTCCAGCGTTATTTGTGAGGCTGATTTAACTAGTTGGTATTGAGGGAGGAAGGGAGCTTACAAATTCACGTGTATCTTCTCCGCCATCTTGGCTCTGCCCCCCAATAGATGCTTTTTTAAAAAGAAAATCTACAAGGAAGTAAAGAAAAGGTGAATCATTCTGAATGCAATGTCTTTTATTATGATATATTCTTTCTTGAAATGGAAATTTATTGTTACATATTTTGAATTTTCCCTGATGTTCTGCTGGGTTTGACATTTTTTTTTATGTTTTTTTTTCTATATTGTATTTGTTTTAAATATATAAATACATTTTTTGAAAGAGTTGAACAATAGTCCATGTGTCACTCCATAGATCATCTACTCTGTGTTCTGTACTATGCCGAGTATTATGATGGAGGTAAATTATGGTGACTACTCAATTGTAGAAATCGTAGACAGCTTTAAAAGACTGAGTCGTTGGAATACAGTGAAGAGAGGAATGGATTTCCAGTCAGAGGACCAAGCTTCAATTCTCAGCATTTCTACTTAGTCTATGTGCATTCTTTGGACAAACCATTTCATCTCTTTGTGACCTTAATTTCTTTATCTGATTTGGCCTAGAAAACTAGAATTGATTCAGGGTGGGTGGTCTGTATGGGACTCTACAGAATTAAGTCCCCTTTTTTAATCAAAACTTTATCATGCAAAAGTATTCTATCATCACACACTATTTTTTCTACTTTTCTCCCACCAACTCCCACCCTTCCTGGGAATGAGAACAAATAAATGTATAGTAAAATACATTACAACATCCTAAAACCAGACATGTTCCACTAAAGATCCATAGACTACTTGCAGGCCACAATATCCTTGAACCAAAGTAAAATATAATTGGAAAATATTTGACAAAATAATTAAAATGCTAATTAAAATTAGCATTAAAATGTTAATATGTGTTTTTCTAAGTCAATATGGCAACAGGCAAAGATTCTTATGTATGATTTAAAGAACACCTCTCTATTTGATATGACACTTTTGATCTAAAATTAAACCATATGGCACTGATAAAGATACCTTGTAGGCTGAATGCTACTAGTGCAATGTTGTTTTTTTTTTGTTGTTGTTGTTGTTTTTGTTTTTGTTTTTGTTTTTGCCAGGCAATTGGGGTTAAGTGACTTGCCCAGGGTCACACAGCTAGGAAGTGTTAAGTGTCTCAATCCACATTTGAACTCAGGTCCATCTGACTTCAGCTCTGGTGCTTTATCTACTATGCTACCTACCTGTTACCAGTGCAATTGGTTGAGGATGAGATAAAAGGGACTGTCATTAAGCTTCTAGGAGAAAACTTCATAGCAAACATAATAGCAACTATTTTGTTTTTTCTTTCCTTCACACTGGAGAACAAATAGATGGGTGTACTAGAGAAAAGACGCCCTTAGGGTGGGATTATTTCCATGTATTTGACCTGAAGGAGATTTCTGAAGACTTGAGAGATAATTGGAAGGAATTTGAGTATTTGGTCAATCTCAGAGTCCTGAGCAAAGCTCAGATTGATTGGGAAATAAACCAACTGAGGGAAATAGAAGGTTTTTGAGTCACAGATATCTGGATCTAGAATCTCCATGACTGGATCTAAAGTCAGTAATGGAAAACTGTTTGGAGATGAGATTCCTGATATACTCCAGATTCCTGGGCAAACTTTTGTGGCAAAAGAGGTGAGTGGGAGCCCATAATGCAAGAGAGAAAGTAAAAATGGAAGTCACTTGTCTGGTACTTGTCTTAAAGTTGTGATGCAATTAGCTGGGTCTCCTGCCAAGACAAAGATAACTCCCCTCTGTTGTAACTGAATGAGGTCCACAAAACACACACACACACACACACACACACACACACGCTTTCCTTTGGCACTCTGCTAGCCTGCTGGAAGTTGGAAGTTGGATTAAAATAAAGGAGAAGAATACATTTGCACAGAAATTGCAAGAATTGACATGTGGGCGGGGAAAAAAAGTCTAAAACATTGACAATGGGAAGAAATGTTTACAATCCTCTCTGCCACTTATGGACTGTGTGACCATAAGCAATTTGGTTAAATTCTCAGTGCCTCAGGCAACTTAATAAAGCTATAAATTATAAAGAAAGGGACTATCTGCATTGTTATATAGCATTCTTCATTTTAAAATGTTCCCTAAACCCATAAAATCCCTAGTTTCATTCAAAATAAAGAAGAAAAAAAATGAAGGCTCATTGTAATAAATGTTGCTTGGCTCATGCTACAAGTAACCAAGTATGGGATATTTGGGAAAGAAGGTAGTTCGCTTATTTTTTCTTTTTCAGTCAAGTCTACCTTTTCATAACCCCATGGACTCCATGTTCTTTTCTTAACTATCTGCTGAAGACTGTCCAAACTCATGTTTCCATGATACTATGTATCCAGCTTCTCTTAACAAGAAAGCTCAGAATGTGTTTATTTTACATGAGTTTTCTTGTGAGTTTACTCATATTTTCAAACAGTACCTCATTAAAACATTGATGAGAAGACTCTAGTTGGATGAAGTTTCCTAGATCTTTTGGTTGAAGAAAAGGAGAAGGAAGAATTTGACCTAGGAGAAATGTTCAACTTTCATGGCACACAACAGCCCTTAAGCATAAGGGTTTCTAAAAGTCAAAGAAATACAATTGTAAAGGTGTCAAGAGACAAGGAGCAAAACTCTGAAAATTTCTAGAAATAGGTTTTTCTACTCCAGTTAATTTCTTAGCATCAGTTAAGGCTTCAAGGATGAAATGTATCCAAGATATTCTTGCTTCAGAGTCATACTTAAGCCTGTTCACTTAGCCAATCTTTTCCAAACCACTTAAAACCTCAACTATTTGCAATCAATAAGAAATATCAAACATTATCTCTACCCTTAAGAAGTTTGCAATCTATGAAAATAAAACAAACAACATGAATTAGGTAATTCACAATAAAAGGGGATATGTTATTAGTGTATGAACAATGCAAATGGATAATACGTTCTGTAGATCAGAAGAAGTTTAGATTGAACCTGGACTAGGGTAGTCAAGGAAAGCTTCAAAGAAGATGTATAATTTGAACAATATATGAGACTAAGAGAGGCAGAAAGGAGAGTACGCAGAATGTTCCAAGAAGACGTTGTTATAAGCAAAAGTCCAGGGACAGATCCATTAATGGAAAACAAGGAAGAGAATGAAGACTTTGGGCCATCACAATTTTGATAAAAGCTAACCCTGAGCATAGAAATGCTACCAAACCAATAATAATCATAGTAACCATTCACTTAGCCAAACTTTTCCAATCCACTTAAAACCTCAAACTATATGCAATCAACTTAAGAAGTTAGCAATCAATCTATGAAAATAAGACAAACACCATGAATTAAGTATTTTCATAGTGTTTTTGTGGTTAGAGTGTTTTCACATATATGATATCATTTAGATTTCTCCATAACCCTGAGAGATATTATCCCAATGTTATAGATGAGGAAGCAATAGGTAAAGGGGTTAAGAAAATTTTGCTCTAGTTTGACAATTTCAGTATTTGTCTCAACACAAGATATCTGAAAATTGGCCATTTCCCTTTTAATGAGAGTAGATTCTAGAATCCCAGTTTCAAGAGTTCTTCCCTCTTCAGCATGCAATTTCTCTTAGAAATTATGGAAGCTAAAATCAATTGCAGCTCACAAATCTCTAACACTATCATTAATTATTCAATGATTTTCCTATTGGAATTGCAGATTATTCCTTTACTATAGGTAAATTTATTCTAATGCTGAGGGTGTGACAATCTTCCTTATTTCCACAAAATCTTCCCCAGGATTATTGTAGTAGGGATGTGACTGTGCTGCTAAACAAGGACCCACACACTCTACTACAGAAATAACTGAAGAAGATTTGCATAACATTTCGGTTCACAAAACTGAAAAAAAAAAAAATTAGTTAATGGAGTAAGCAAAAAAAGCCAGTGACTACTGAGCAATAATAATAACAGAATATCTATGTTACTTCAAAGTCTTCAAATAAGTTTATAAATAGTATCATACTTTATCTTTACAACAACTTCAGGGGAAGGTGCTATTGTTATTTTATTTTACTGATAAGAAAATTGAAGCAGAAAGGAATGAAGTGACTTGCCCAGGATCACACAGCTTTTAAGTATCTGGAGTCCAATTTGAACTTAGTTTTTCCTGATTAAATGTGATAATATTTGTAAACAATTTTACATTGTGCTCTACACATGGCAAGTCATTAATAAATGCTTATTCCCCCCTTCTTGATTCTAGCTCGGGCCCTTTACCACTGCTAAAGCTACTTCAGGAATTTACAGATACTTGCAAATGAATGGTTTCAAAGATCAACTATAACTGTATTTGCAGTTATTCTAATAGGTCTCTATTGGGACCCTGGATCTCTTAGAATTACCCTGAGTCAGGATAAGCAAAAGTCTTTATTCTTGGTCTTTTGCGTCCTGCTCAGGGGATTAGATCTAGCAATCTCAACACCTCCTTCCTCTCTCTCTACCACCAAGAAAATGAATCAAAATCCTCCTCCTACTCCACTCACTAATGTCACTTCCCCTTCTTTGTCCACACCCACCAATAGAGCCAGCACAGAATAGTTCAGTACAATAGGTTCATCCTCCAAACATGTGGCAATAGAGAATTGTCTAATTGGTGATTAGCTTCATGTGCTAGATTATCTTGCATCTGCTCAGTTCTAGCCCTCTAAGGGTCTCCATCTTAGAATAGGCTCCTAAATCATTCTATGATAGAATTTAGAACTGGGTAGGACAGTAGAGACAATTTAATTCAATCTTCTCTTTGTATGAATGAGGAAAGCAATTTAAAAAGATTGTCAATTTCAAGAGTTTAAAATGGGTTATAACTTCAAATATATATATATGTTTGTTTGGTTGGGTTTTTTTGTTCTTTTGTTTTGTTTTTGCCTTATACTATCAGGTTAGAGAACCAATCTTTTGGAGAGTTCACTCTGGCAATTAATTGGCCACACTATTTCTGGTGAAAAAAAGTCCCCTTGCTAGTTAACTTAATATATTTTGTGGCAATCCATTTTCAGTGTCTTTCTATGGTAGATTTACAGGCTGGTCACCTAATCTTATTTGGACTAATATTTCCTAAACAAGTCCTTCAGGTCCTAGTCTTATTCAACCCTGCTCAATTCCTCCAAGTCTGACCCATGTTTATATTGGCAGAGGTAATAAATGAGAAGCCTTTAGGGTGAAATCCAGTTATTCATTAGATACTTCTGATACAAATAGCACCAACTCCTTTTTTGGGAGTTTTTTTTTTTTTGTTTGTTTTGTCTGTTTTTTTTTTTTTGTTTGTTTTTTTGGGTAGTGATTAGAATTTGCTAGTTGGGACTGTATGAATCATAAGCAGCCTGGGAAATTGGGAGATTAATGATTGAGTCAATATATTCTAGCCTGAAGCACCAGTATCCCATCTCATTGCTTTTAATTATTGGCCCTCTATCCAAGTCAGGATTTTCTGGCCCATATTAAAGCTTTGCTAATAGGAAGTTGAGACTCCTAGAAAATATAGTCTTTATTACATGTCTTTAGATCATGTCTTTATTACATAAGTGTTAGAAAATAAATACATTTATATGTCATTGGCAAGAGACTTTCACAAGTAAATGGGAAAGAGAATAATAGACTATTGAAAAATAACATCTCAGGATTTATTATGGTGGCAAAAGTGTTAAATTGATCATGTTACTGAGTTGATCAAGAAGAGTATAATAAGGAACCAGCTCAAGTATAATAATTTAAAGGCTGATAACACAAGGGGTAGACTAAGAGAATCTATAATAGTTCTTACTTTATAAATGCTCTTATATTCCCTTCTGAATAGCTAGCTAATAAAGATATATGAAAAATGTGGGGGAAAACAAACATTTTATATAAGGTACCAAGAATCAAATATTGAATTGACTAAAATTCTTATAATTTCAATTTTGATCAGAATTCACAGAAGCTGAATGCATCAGGAAAAGAAAAGGAAGCCATATAGGGAAAATGGCCATGGTAATATCTTGGGGACAAAGTGAAGAAAAACAAAATGAAAGAAAATAAAGAAACTGTACCATAATAGAAATTGTGGAGAAGATGGGGGAAATCCTTTGAGCAGGGATCTAGTTGTAACATAAATGGATCTTCTTGATCTTTTGTCCAGCTTTACCAGGATTTAAAAAAAATACAAATACATGTTGCTGTGATTCTTGACTAGTGTGCTAGTATAATGCAAAATGCATTTATATGAACTTATAAACTTCCTTTTGAGCTATTGAGCTGAGTAAGGATTCAAACCAAAGGATGTACACATCATCTAAAATACCTCACCTTAGACCCAAGAAATCATGTGAAATCTGGAGCTGAGTAACAATTGAGTTAGAAATCCTTACTTAATAACTGGGCGATTTTCTGTGGGTTGCTGGATATTCTAATTCATCTTGGATTGTTCTAATGAAGGGGGTGAAAGAAAATCTAGAAAAGGATGAAAACATGAAAAGTTAACTAACTATTGAGGTAAAGTTAAATTGGCAAGTTGAAATAGGGTGTTATAGACTGTAAAATGTTAATGCTTGTCACTTTATTTTATTTATTTATTTATTTATTTTACAGTTGTGCAGTAATTAAAGTGTCCTTATACTGGAAGTGGATTGCACAGAGAAGTTTCTTTGTCATGGAATGGAAAGATGGTACAAGAATGGGCTAAGTAAGAAAAGGGTGGAGAAATTAAAAGTGTATTATTAGCTTTGTTTCTATTCTGTTTTAACTTCTACTTGTTCAGTAATTGATTGGTCAGAGGTGTCCTTTAAAAGATTGAATCTATATCAGACTCTAGTACTTCTCTTTATCTCAATGATTGCAATAATCTTGATTCTCTTGTTGTTCAGTGCAGTTGGTAGACTGAAAACATCTTTTCATGTTAAAGACACCCAAATTAGTTTTACAAATTAAAAAATATATATATTAAGTGTAATTGTATTTAAATCGTCTTGTTATTTGCTATGGAGAATAGAAAAATGATATGAAACATGGTCTTAACCCTCAAAAATAATTTTAGTTTTGAAAGATTGTAGAAGCTTACATATATTTCTGTGGTGTGTGTGTACAGATACAGAATACATACATGTATATAAAATAGCTATGATTCAAATAGCTATGAAACATACCAAATGATGATGATACAGACAATAAGTACTATAAAAAGATGAAGAGTGAGATGATTGTGAAATGGAATAGCTTGACAGGTGGTTTATTAGGAGAAGTACAGATAGGTCTAATACTAGATCTAATATACTCACTCCCTTTGTCTCTCTGTCTCTCATTCTGTTTGAAGAGAAAGAAGAAAGAGTATGAGGAAGAGGAAAAATTGTTTAGACTTCTCTACTCTCGTCAGTAATCTAAGAGAAAGATGGGAAAAATATTAGAGAGGTCTATCAATTCCTTCTAAAAGCTGCTAGAAGCTGCAAACATCCTACTTTTATATGTTGCTCTATGTACATTATTTTACAGAATCCTCACAAGAAACCGTGAGGGAAATAAGAAAGATATTACCATACCCATTTCATACATAAGGAAATTGAGGCTCAGAGATTTGTTCATAATCACATAGCTCATATGCATCAGCAGCAGGATTCAGACTTAGATTTTCCTTATTATGAATCTAATATAGTATACTCTTCACAAATTTTTTTATTTCCAAATTTTCATCTCTGATTTTCCCTATTGGACCTGGATAGTAAATTTTAAGCAGCCATCAATGGAAAACAAAATCAATGACCAAGAAATTTAAATATATTTGGAATGTCTTCACTGTCTAAAATATGAAGAATGTAGTTAATAAATGGAACTGCAGTTGAATGATATTTTTAAGTGAGTATAACACAAGCTGGTGCTATGGGAGTAAACAACTAGTTGCCATGATCTATCTGAAGCCATTAGCAAGACCTACTTATAGACTTAATGTCAATCACCTACCTTCTATGCCCACAATATTACCTCTTCACGGATTTTTTACCTTTTTTGTTTTCTTTTATATCAAATTAGCTTAATTAAATTATTAAATAATTAAATAATTAAATTAGGTAAAGAGTAGTAAAAATAAATGTTACTTCCATTCATTACAGACTATATACTCTATTTAATCCCTTGATCCAGACCTTCTCAAAAATGGAAATCCTTTTGAGCTTGAAGCCATAGTTTTCTCCTCATCTCTTAGTATGGAGAAGCTAAACTAGCATTTGTATCTAATTTCAGTTTCCTGATCTACTTTCTTTAGTGTGAGACATAGGGAAAGGAATATATTTGATCACAGATATTTTATAATTGATGTATATCATTGGTCTTGTGTGACACCCAACAGGCATAGCAGCATGAATTATGAAAGGACCACTTTCTTTCTCAAGTGGGAGGTTGAAGTACTGTTTATTGCTTCTTTCCCTGCCAACAACCAGAAATCACTGATTTGGATTATTCATTTTTGTGGGGTTCCAGTACTTCTTGGCTTTGAAACCTCACTTTTATTGAGAAGGAACAGTGCTTCTAAGTCCATAGAAACTAGGATCCCTTTGTTTATTTTTTTTCTCCTTTTCATATTTCAATAATTCTGTCTTATATTTGCTATCAACCCCTTCCAAGTCTCTCCATTATCTCAGGAAGATAATAGGTCAGATTAAGCTTTGCCAAAAAAAAAAAAAAAAAAAAAAAAAAGCTACTGCTGCTATCTAGAGTTTTCCCTCTGAATGTTTATCTTGAATAGGGAAGTTGCTTCATTATGGTTGAATTTTGAAAGCTAGAGAAGGAACTGAAAACAAAGGAGAAATGTAAAGGGGGCAGATAGATCACAATAAAACTTTGTAGGAAGCAAGCCAGAGAGACCTTCAATACATGTTGGGTTCAATTGAATTAGTCCATAAATGAGTCATTGTCTGGCTAATAATTTATGACATTAAAATATGAACTGATACTTTGTTGGCAGAGTAAGCAATTATGCAATGCACAAGGTGGAAGTAAAGCAGAAAAGATTTTCATGGGCAATTGTATGCTCTAGTGAAAGGCAAGAAAGATTTTAGAAAGAGAAAAATAAAGGTGTTAGAATAATATAAAATATTAACATTAGAATTGCTTTCAGAGGTACAAAATGACAAGGAAAGCATCAATTAATGCCATTTTGTTCAAAGATAAGAGGAAAATCTTCAAGATCCATCCCAGTACACATTTTGTATGTTTGAGGGAATATTCTCAGGAAGCCATTGAATTTTTTTGTATTCACTTTCCAGAGGAAATGACATGTCAGAGCCTCCACATCTGCCTGATACCCAATCCTTGGGCAGGCACACTATGGGATGAAAATGGTATGTAGGGTGATTATTGGCTCCATGACAGTTTCTATGAGTCCATGACTTATTTCTGAGGTGACATGAACTGGCACAGGCTTTGCAAAGTTATTTTCTAAATGGTTAGGTCTCTGTAGGATCTAATGAGCATCTTCACTAAATAATTAGGTGTGTGGTTGCCAATGACATTCTCTTCTCCTTCAGATAACTCTGTCAGCCAAGGTGTATGCCTGCCAGCAGGTCCACCAGCTCTCTTTATTCCCTCCTACAACATGAGCGCCTAAAAGCCAGCTTCACAACCCCACAAGAAAGGATGACACTGTAGTGTTTGGGGAGAGGCCCCTGCTGTACCCCTCAGCCAAATAAAAATAAATGAAAAGCCAGATGTGTCAAGTGGCCCGTTGCAATCAAGATGCTGATTGAATGCTGATTTTCTGCACTTGGGTACATTTTTATGATGCTAGCTAGAGTCTTTTACACATGTTTAAAAATGTAGCCACACATTATAGTGCATTCCGGCATGTAGCTCAATATAATTTGGGAGGCATCAGCAGAGAACTGATGATTATTACTCTCCTGAAGGATTGTTGCAAGGAATCTATCTGGGTCTGGAGTCCTAGTCAACACAAAACCACCTGAGGTGAAAACCTGATAAATTAATCCATCCCTTATTGCAGTGTGTCATTCTTCGTTTTTAAATATATTCAGTTTATCTGTCATCATCTAGGGGAATGAATAACTGTGAGGCAAGCTATTCCCTGAAACATTTTCAGATAAGATGATGATTTTTTTGTAAAAATTGTATTTTTATGTAAACTGCAGCCAAAATGTAGTCAGATTGCAGTATGAGTACACATCCATCTCCAAATTATGCACCAAGCAGCATCTGATGACCTTGAAAGTATATATGTTTGAAAGGGTTTACTACAGCATTTAAATAGGTCGATATTTTAAAATATATTACATTTCTGAATAAAATATAACAAAATATCTATGGTCGTTAAAAACTTAAAATCAATGCTTCAAGTTTAATACCATAAAAATGAATTTTCATAAAAATATGCATAAGAGATAGACAGCTGTAGAAGATAGAACACCAAATATTTTTTGGATGAAACATAAAATGCTGTTATCAATTTGGATTACCTGTACATAAAGACATTTTCTCTTCAAACTGCTGAAGTAGCAAAATAAAGTACGTTCCCTATATTGTTTCCTAATACTAAAAGAAATTACAATTGGGATAAACTGTTCTGCTTAACAAACAATCCTGGTCTTTCTGCTTGGCATAAAAATAAGTATTAGCTAGATCCCTTTTCTTTCCAGTCAGAGGGCAGACATCATAAACCCATTTTTCTCTTTTTGGGAAAGTAGAATTAGGAGTACCTTAATGTCCACAGAAGAAGTTTGGAAAAATAAAATTAAATCGCAGAATTCACTTATATAGGTTGTTTTCAGAGTAATCATTAGCAGACTGAATTCCAGTATCTTGCTTGGAAAACTGCTGATTGTCTGAATGAATTAAGTTAAATTGTGCTTTCATTTGTGTATATAGTTTCATGACTTACAATGAACCATGAAACACCAATCTATTTACTAATAACTTGAGATTGACAATCATTCAAGGAGTAGCAGAAAGATACATTTCCTATGGGAACAGACTGAAACACATCACAAACCAGGGCTTACTTCACAGAAGTAGTGTCAAGTTCATTATCCAGGAAATATAAGAACAAAATAAAAATGCACTAGTCATTTGCCAAGAAGGAAGTTTAATTGATAGGCTTTATGTGTGATTTCTGTTCTTTTTTTCCATCAAGAGAACATGAGAAAGTCTTTAGCATGCTGGCTAAATTTCCTGAGGTAGGAGAGGTGATGAATGAAAGACACATGGAATTGGAAGGGGTGGTTTGCAATAGGAAGGATTACCTTAATTGATACTATCACAGATCCATTGAATATTGGGATATTAACATATGTAATCAGAATCATAGATCTCAGCAGTTATAATCTAGACAAGGTTGATGGTGTTCAGATTCAGAAAATCTAGAGATTTTTCCTTCTCAAGATAATTCATAAGCTTTAGTTGGAGAAGAAAAATTAACTTGGTCATGCTACTTTTAAATTCTTGGACATGATGGCATCTATAAATCTTTTGAGAATCTGCTGAGCCTGTTCCTATAGTCAACCTTTTAAGGAACCTTCAGTAAAAGCTTTCTTAACAGAGAAATAAGGGGGACATTAATTACAATGATTCCCACAAAAGCAAACAAGAAATCTTCCATGGCAGCTGACCGGCAACTAATACCATTTATTATAGTTGATTGCCAGATTCTTGCTAAAGCTTTTATCCTCTGATTGGAAAACATTCCCGGATATTTGTCTGGAGCATAAAGGGCTTATTGAGAGTGGATTTTAATCAGACAATTTCAGGAAAGTTTTCCATTTTATCTGCCAAATATTCTAGAGAAGAAGTAGCTTTGTTCTTTGAACTATACCCAAATTGAGCAAAGGTATAGGCTAAACCTCATTCCTGGCAGTTTTTGAACAATTAATTTTCAGTTTAAGTTTTTTTTTTTCTTTTGGATAACTTGCTAGGCTTCTTAGCTGTTATATTTCTCCCATCCCAGTAGACATTATGCTCTTTCTGCACAGCCTTCCATTTATCTACATCCATCTGTAAGAAGACACACTAGTCCCAAAGATGGGGAGGAAGAAGAAATGGAAGTTGCCTCATTCTGCTAGGCAGTTGGATATTGAAGTAAGGAGAAATTAAAAATATTTGAACTTTGACCTCTGAGGTCCTATAGAGTTCTATTTTTATGACCCTATGACTCATATGGCTCCATATGGAGGGAAAACTAGTGCTCCCTCGAATCACCAACACCTGTAAAACCTGGCTTTTTTCCAGAGAGCTAATCAGGCCAGCTAGTATTCATTTGTTCATACTGGGAAAGCTGCTTAAAATCAGAGCAGAAGGCAAAGAGGACAACAATTTGGCAATAGTTACACTTTTATGTTGACTTGACCACCTGTTACTTTAGTCCTATTCGGACTCCCTTTTCAACACATTTCTCTATGATTATATAAAACCCTGACCCTTGAATGTGCCTGCAGACTTGAATTCAATTTTAATCTGTGCATTTCTTGCTGACTTGTATTCCCAAAGAATAGCTTTTTCAACCTATACTTGGATCATGCTTCTGTTTGTCAGAGCTAACCTGGGTTTGTTTTTGCTTTTTTTTTTTTTCCCTCTGAATACAAGCCCTGATAAAACTGCTAGGCCTCTGAATGTTGCAGGTGTCCTCCTACGGTGGCCTGAGATTCCAGACTCCGATATTAACCTTTCCTTTATTACTGGAACCAATTGCTCCGTCCCAATAACTTGGTCTGATCCCCAGCCCTGGTCAGTTCTGTCCTATATTGTTCTTCAGCCATCTAAAAGCCAGGCCTTGTCACAGAAGAGCTGCTAGAATATTACATTAGAAAAAAGACCAAGATAATAGGTAACATCCACTAGGAGGGGGAAAAATTCTAGTTTAGGAATTATTTCAGCTTCTGCTACCAGAGAGATGGTATTGGAGAGTTAACTATCATTCTTCTCTTGAACAAAGTTTAAAAAAAAACAAAAGTTTATTGTCTTAACCTGCGATTTTCTTGATGTAGACAACTCCAGATGAGTAAAATTGCTTTCCCTATGCTTCTCTAAGATTGTTCTGTAACTTTTAGTTTTAGAGAGTTGCCTGGAGCACTGAGAAGTTAGGTGATTTGTTTAAGGTCATGCAGCCAATGGATGCCAAAGGCAGAATGTTAACAGGCAGAACTTCCTGATTTTGAAGACAGCCTTCCATTTGTTATTCAATTTGCATTCTCTGGACAACTTGCAAAAGTTCATCTAAATTATTGCCTCACTGCCCTCACTTTCTTTGTTTGTTTTGTACTTTCCCTAACATATATTTGATCCTCACAATAAACTTGTGTAATAGGTAGGGAATCCATCCTTATTCCCATTTAACAGAGGAGTGAACTGAGATTCAAAGGGTTTTTTTTTTAAAAGTACACTTCAATCTGCACTCAGAATTCCTAAGTTCTCTTTCTGAAGGTGCCTAGAATTTTTCATCATAAATCCTTTGGAATTGTCCTGGATCCGATCTGAGTAACTAAATTCATCCGTAAAATATTTCTGATACAGTGTACAATGTTCACTTATTCATGTAAGTCTTATCAGGATTTTCCTGAAAACCTGATCATTTTGATCATTATTTCTTATAGCACAATAGTATTCTAACACTACTACTTGTTTAGCCACTCTCTAATTTCCACTCTCTTATTTTCCACCATAAAAAGAGCTGCTACAAATATGTTTGTACAAATAGGTCCATTTCCCTTTTCTTTGATCTCTTTTCAATACAGACCCAATAGTGTCATTGCTGAGTAAAAAAAAAAAAAAAAAAAAAAATTGTTCAGTTTTATGGCCTTTTGAATGTAGTCCCAAATTAAATAAATGAATGAATTGACTCTGGAAGAGGAAGATCCTTAGGGTTTCTGCCCAAAATAGTCTTCCCCTCCCAGAAACATTCATTCATTTATTTAGATTTTTTTTTTGTTTGTTTGTTTTTTTGTTTTTTGTTTTTTGTTTTTTGTTTTTTTTTGGTCTAGGTAAGAAGAGAAGATTTTTTTGCCTTGATGGCTACCTAGCCTTTATCATTGAATTCATGTGGCCTCAGTCAAACTGAGACATATTGAAGACTTTAGCTTAAAAAGCCCAAGGTCTCCCAATGCATCCAGAGCCATCTCCAGTCATCCTGATCTATATCTGGTCACTGGACCCAGATAGCTCTAGAGAGGAAAGGAGGAAAGTGAGGCAGGTGCCCAGCCTCCCTTACTTCAATCCAATTCACTTGCATGTCATGGTATCACCTCCCTGATGTCATGAATCTCTTCGAGAATGAAGAACAAACAATAACAAGTTCCAAATTATTCTCCAGCTTGAATAGACTAGCTCCCAATTCTACCAAAAATGTTGTATTTTTTTTTTCATATACCCATTCAGCATTTATCATTTCCCTTTTCTGTCCTGGAGTGAGAACCTCAGAGTTGTTTTAATTTGCATTTATCTATTCCTTAGTTATTTAGATCAATGATTTATTTTTCTGGAAACTGCCTGCTCATATTCTTTGACTGATAATTCACTGGGAAATGGCTTTTATTTTTATAAATTTGATTCAGTTCTTTATATTTGAGAAATGAGGCTTTTATCAGAAAATTTACTCAAAAATTCTTTCACAGTTTCTTATTTTTCTTCTAATGTTGGTTTCATTTGTATTGTTGGTTCAAAAGCTTGATTTCAAGAAATCAAAAATTTCCTTTTTTTTTTTTTTCTGTCATCCCTCTGTCTCTTATTGGTCATAAACTCTTTCCTTATCCACAGATCTGATTAGTACACTTTCCCATGTTTCTCTAATTTATTTATGATATCATATTTAGTTACTTTGTCAAAAATTAAGTTAAGTGCCTCACCTTATCAACATGATTTTGTTTATGAGGAGTTTAAAAAGTTTCTTTGGAATCTTTATCCCTGCCAGAGTCAGAATCCTTTTTTCCCACTGGAGTCTCTCTTTTGACTTTTCCTCTAATCTATACTAGCTAGTATTCTCTTTATAAATATAATATCATATTTGGTAGAAACCTATAATAACATCCGTCATTATTATTTCAGTTCTGATATACTATTGGTCAAATCATATTGCCTGAATCATCACTGTATAAGAGAAAAGCCTGAAGGGAGTTGAAGGGGGATAGAAAGGAGTAGGAGAAGGGCTAATGTTAGTCCTGTTGCTAAACACTATAATTTTAAAGGAATTCTATATTATTGAATTTCTGTCCTTTTTGAATGCTGGCTTACATTGCAAAATTCTAGTGAAGAGGGACTTAGTGTATTTTATTTGATGCTATGGGAGTTTTAAAGCATGTATGCATGTATTAATGAATGAATGAATCTCACAAGTTATTGAGTAGTCATGATCTCTTGCCTTAAGGAAGTTTGTTGTACCAATTTAACAGAAAACATGAGCTGAATGAGATACCACACAAACTCAGATTGAGTAAGTGTGTGTGTATGTGCTTGTGGGTGTGGGTCTGTGGACATGTGGGTATGTGTTTAGGGAGAAGAAGGATAGGAGGGAGGCAGAAAGGTATATAAAAATATTAACACTCATAAGGAAATTTGGTAGCAAAGAAAGATTTCTCCTCAGCATCCATCTTATTTTTCCTGTTATTCCCATCATCTACTCCATCTAATTTATTGTGTTGTCCTAGCTAAAAAATTAATATTTGTAATTGGGTAAACCCCTAACTGGATTTCTCTGCTGTAGAGTCACCAAGATCCAGCATGACTTAGTAACAATCAGCAAGAGGACAACTTCATTCCATTTTTGAATATAGTTGCTAGATTGACAATTCAGTGATATATCATCAACATAATATATTTAGACTTCGATAAACCATGTTATAGAGATTCTCATTAGATAAGTAGAAAGATATACATGAAAATATAATAAGTAGATTCATAGTAAGATAAATGAAGGAACTTCCACCAAAATAATTCATATCCACCTGGAAGGTTGTTTCTATTGTAGTGCCCCAGGGGTCTTTGATTCTGAGCAACTTGTTTGAGGTTATATATAGAAAGTTTATGAGTTTTTCAGATGACACAAAGGTTGTATGAGTAGTCAACATGGTAGAAAACAGTCAAGATAAAAGAGAACTAGACAGATTATAAATATTACCTAAATACAAAAATCCAGAACTTAACAGGAATAAATAAAAATTCCTATACCCAAGTTAAAAAAAAACAACAACAAAAAAACTGCATAAGTACAGGATGAAGGATAGATGCCTAGACAATATTAAGTGACCAAAAAAATATCTAATGGCTTGAATGAACTATAAGTTCAATGTGAACCAATAGTGGTGACATAATCAAGAAAATGCTAATTTCATCTTAGGCTATTGTAATAAAAAAGGGGAAATTATAGTCACCTTGTAACTCTGTCCTGTTCAGACCTCATCTAGAATATAATGTTTATTTCTAGACACTATATTTTAGTCAGGAAACACACACCCACACACCTCTGTCTGTCTGTCTCTGTTTCTGTCTCTATCTCTCTATCTCTTATTTGAAGGGACTAGAAATTTTGTCACAGGAAGAATTAAAGGACTAGAGATATTTTGCTTTGACCAAACTAAAAGGGGTAGAGCATTATAATTGTCTTTAAGTATTTGAAAAGTTATCACAGAGGATAAAATACCCCTGTATTGGTTAACCTTAGACACCAGAACTGGAAAAGATAAATAGAAAAGAATTTGAGCTATCCTGAAGCTGGAAGTAAGGATGTTCTCACTCTGGCATTAATTTGATGAAATTCAGATAATGACTTGTCCGGGATATCAGAAGGTTCAGATTCAGAAAGGAGTTGGAATGTGTACCATGCCTGCAAATGAAGGACCACTTAATATGTATTTGTTGACTGGTGTTTTGATTAACTTCTTCCATCTCTTTGAACTTTTAAAATTATGTAATTCTAATCTTAATGAGGCCCAACCATTAAAATACTGCTTCTTGCGCCTAAATTTACTGATGACTTTCTCCTAAAACTCAATAAAATCTGACTGATTTTTTTTTCTTTTCCTCAAACACAGTGCTTTCTTAGAGAAAGTATAAACTTATGATGCAATAGGTTGATTAATTAGGTAAACCATTCTATTTTAACACATTCTTTGAGAGATCTTAACATAGTACTACGTGTTGACTGAAAAGTACAATGAAGTAAGATGACAGAGACCTGGGTTCAAATCTCAGTACTGACACTAAATAACTATGTATCCTTGGGTAAGTAACTTTATTTTATTTTAATAGTAACTTTTTATTTTCAAAATACATGCAAAGAAAGACAACTGTATAAATATGTGTATGTATATATATATATATTATATATATATATTAGATTTAACACATATTTTAACATATTTGACATGTATTAGATTACCTACCATCTAAGAGAGGGGATGGGGGGAAGGAGGGGAAAATTTGGATCAGAAGTTTTTGCAAGGGTCAATGTTGAAAAATTACCCATGCATATGTTTTATAAATAAAAAGCTATAATAAAATAAATTAAAAAAAAACAAAAATAAAAGGCAAAAAAATACATGCAAAGATAACTCTCAATATCCACCCCCTAAAAACCCCATGCCCCAAACTCCTCTCTCTTCCTTCCTATATTCCCCCCCTGTAGATGAAAAGCAATACAACATATGTTAAACATGTGCAATTTTCTATATATGTTTCCACATTTCTCATGCGGCACAAGAAAAATAAAATCAAAAATGGGGAGAAATGAGAGAAGAAAAACAAAAATTAAGCAAAAAAACAACAACAATAAATATGAAAATACTATATTGTGATCCACATTTAGTCTCCATAATCCTCTTTCTGGGTTCAGATGGTTCTTTCTATCACAATTCTATTGGAACTGGCCTGAATCATTTCATTGTTGATCATTACATAATCTTGTTTCTGTGTACATTGATCTCCTGATTTTGCTCATTTCACTTGGCATTAGTTGATGTAAGTCTCTCCATGTCTTTCTGAAATCATCATTTCTTACAGAACAATAATATTGGTTCTTTTATTTGACAAATGAAGGTGATGGAGACTTATATGATCCTGAAGCTTCATCATACCTTTAAGAGACTGCTTGGAGTAGTGGACAAAAAACTGACTTCATTAACACAAAGACTAGGGCTCTAGTCCAGCATCTGACACTTGACCTGGACAGTTATTTAATCTTTTAATGCTTCAAGTATCTTTGTAAGGCTATAGATTATAGAGAAGGAAGGGAGTGGGGGGTGAAAAATCAACTATGACAGAAGAGTGTCCATAACAGGAATTATGTTTAATAGCTTTGGAGGCAAGCAGCCTACTCTTTTAGGTTCAGTACATCCAGAGTCCTCTATACAAAGGAAATCTCAGCCTTAGTCTCTCACAAAAATAAATGATATGGTAAAGAACAAGAAAAAAGGGCATTATTAGGGAAAGAGAGTTAGGAATTATAGTTATTTCCATTTCATTGACAAAGATAACAGTATTTCACATTAGCTGTTGGACAATTTCACATCCATTATACCATTAGATTCTTAATGGCAATCTTATGGAGAGACAGCCTAATTTGGTGGATAAAGAGACAGCCTAAAAACCAGCCTCAAAACCCTGGATTCAGATCCCATCCTTGGCAACAAGTTGTATCACATTGGGCAAGTCATTTTAACTAAGACAATAAATTGGGTTGAAAGTGCTAACTTGCATAAGCAGAAGGAGTTCCCAACATTTTAATATGAGTATTTAATATGAACTATAGTTAGAAGCCAATATAAATCAGAGCTTGATGTATTATTTTGTGGGCTAGACCAGATGTACAAAACACAGGGCAATATAACCCATAACACTCCCTAGTGCAGTCTGAACCAGATAAAAATTAGTTCCAATCTGATTTTAATATGTGGGTATATATATATATATATATATATATATATATATATATATATATATATATATATATATATGAATGTATATATATATATATATATATTTAAATAAATGATAAATATATAGTTTTTTAAGTCCATATCTGACTGTCCAGGACCCTTATGGACCATTTAGAGTTCATTGTATCTTATCTGAGTTTGAAAACGCTGGTCTAAACTTTAGAAAGTTTTGGAGAAATTGTTAATAATATAGATGAAATATAAAAAGAGTGTGTTATTGGAACATTTGTTTTGAGAGCCAGATGTTAAACAGCATGCCTTCCTGGAATTTTCCTATACCAATGAACTCACAGGTCCAGTCTTTATCCTATTACCATTCTAAATGAAATTATAAAATAATCCCAGTCATTGACTGTTGTTGTTGTTTCTAGGTTGAGAATTAAGTTATAGGAAGAACCATTCTAATATCTCTTTTTAAATTTTTAAAATTTATTTTATTTTTAATTTATAGAATAAAATAAGCATCTATAATATAATAAAAATGATGTACATGAAACTACAAACTCATATACAATTTACTATTCCTTTTAAATGTATGATTCCTTTAAATATATTATTATTTTTTTTAAATATATAAAAATGTTATGATGTAAACTTCTTTCCCCACCTCCCTACTCTACCCTAGAGATAGCTACCATTAAGAACAAATAGGTATATATGTCTATTTATCAAATCTTTCCTGGATGCAGAAAATATCTCTTAAAATTTCAAATGTCTCTTAAAGTATTCATTTTGGTTGGTATGTGTTAAAGTAATAATTGTAATTATACATATTCAAATATTACACATATATATGTATGTATATATGTGTGTATGTGAACTTGATATAAACAAATATCATTGAAAAGTCATTCTATTTAGGCACCTACCTACTCTGGCAATTAAGTATAAAACATTTACCATCAGGTGAAATATCTACTCATTCTTTCTTTTCCAGAAAGCCCTTCAGTCTGATAAGCCAAAAAATTTGGCAGGGAAGGAATGGCATAGTTAACAGTCATTTAAGGAAGGGAGTTGAGGGTGGAAAATCAACTACATGACAGAAGAGTACCCATAATAGGGATTATGTTCAATAGTTTTGGGGGAAAGCAGCCTATTTTTTGAACTTATTTCCTTGGCCTCAACTCAGTCAGGTCAGTGATTTCAATATTCAATTCTTCCAACTGACACCATTAACATTATCCTGGCAGATATGGAATCAATAAATTATTATTTAACTCTGCAAGGGGAATAAATGCTTAGTCCCATTTAAATTGCTGTGTTACTCCTGGCAAACTTAGAGCTTGGCCTTTGTTGCTCTCTGAAACTACATTTTATTAATGGTCTCCCTTATTCCTACTTGGTTTCATGTTCCCAAGGGAAAATGTAGGCTTTCATGCAAATGAAGTAAAAATTTGTTTTCCATTTTTCCACTTGGCATCCCTGACTCACTCCTTCCTTTCCTTTCCTTAAATGACTTCTTTTCCAACATTCACAAGAAGATATCCTTTAACATTTGTTGATGCTAACTGGTTCTGATATTTTTCATTTCCCTTCCCTTATCTCAGAGGATGAGTTCCAAATCCAAAATAGCAAATAAAAATGTTAGTAAACCTCACTGGGAAGCTAAATAAATGATCAGATGCTCAGATCAAAAACTAAATTACCCAAATTCTCTCAAGTCCAAATCTGACTTTGCAAATACTTTGCTCCTCCCATTCCATTACCCCCTGCAATTAGAGAATGATTCCTAAACTGGAAATTGGGCTCATCCTGTTTTTAAAATCTTTTCTGATTCCAGTTTGGTTGTGTGCTGATTGATTGTCATTGTAAACATTACTCCTGGATCAGTCTAGAAAATGTCCATTTCTATTTATTACTTATTTATAAATGGCTTTAGGAAAATGGTAACTTATAAGACTTAGCAAGTGTTTATATATTAGAAGTGATTTATTTGTCTTATTTGAGATGATTCTTGATGATTGTTTGGGATATTTGGGGAAATTAAAAGGAAAGCAAAAGTTTCAGAGCAATTGTCTTGAAAGACCACGCAAAAATTTTACATATGACATAATATTATCCTTTTTTCATAGTGAAAAACAAAAACAGTATATGTTATACTGGGGCTCATTAGATTGTAAAGGCTTATTAGAATGCAGATAAGAAAATAGGCTTGATGAAAATTCAGGTTGCAATTGGAACAGTCAATGAATTCCAAGAAAAAATATTCAAAAAGAGAATAAAGTCTATAAGCCCCTGGTGGGTTTGCTTTAAGAAAAAAAAAGTATATTTAATTAAGTTTATAGGGAATAATTCATTCCATTCCCGTTCCACACCACCCTTTGTTGGAACCAAATGCTTCCTATTTGCAATAATAAAATCTTTCTTCAACAGATGAATGAGCCTTAAGTTGATTGGTTATCTAAATGAACAGATTTCCACTTAAATGGAAAGACAGTTCATATCTAACATAGTAGTGGAAAAAGCAAATTCCTCTATGAAGGAAATTTCTGGAGACTAATAAATAGAGCTCTAATATCTCTTGCATCATTCAAGTTGGGACCTCTCCATTTTTTTCATTTAATAACTCAGACTGTTGGTTACCTACAGTAAACTACTTGGCTTTTAAAAATACACCCATGGACATATATTTTATATGTAACAAATGAAAATTTTCTGTAGTAGAATCAAATAATTAAGAAAAAAGATTTCTGGGATGTAAAATTCTAAATAAAAAATCTTTTTAATTTGTCTTAGTAGTTAAAGGAGGGAAAAGTACAGCAAATGGAGTTTGTGTGCTTTGCAAGCAGTTTTTGAAAATGACAATGCTGAGCCTATTTAGCTCTCATAATTACCTGTCATCATATTTCCAGGGCTGGGTTGGTGATGAGGGAAGAACTCATGGCCCTGCAGCACTGACTGGGAGATAGGGATTTGGGAGATGCCTACGGCTCTTTCTTTCTGCACTTCACAGGGTAGGGAAGTTTGCCCAGCTGACACTTTTCAGTGTCTAGATGAAGACAGTAAGTGGCCCCAAGCAATATTACCTACCCTAGAGAGTCAAAAGAAAATGTCATGAGAAGGTTGCAAACACTGCCAGGACCCAGAACACGAGACACTCCTATTTTTAGGAAGTTACTTTTTCATGTAGTAAATTCCCATTGCTACTATGCTGCATCCCTGCAAGGTTGTGTTTTATTTCAGATTATGGAATTGCAGGGAATTCTACATTCCTCCTTTGACTGCTTTCCCAGTTTTGCTTGTGAGCAGGAGGCTACATAGATCCCTTGGAACATGGAATGTTACACTTGAAAAGGACCCCACTGCTGCATTTGCTTTCTCTTCCCTTATGTCCAGTTTTGCTTCAGCTGACTTTCATCTTCACATCAATAATATTAATGGGCAAGAAGGCAGTATCTGGGAAGTACTTAGAACAGGGGAGAAGCTTTCAAAATATTGTTGAACTCACCTTCTATCTTTTTGCCAAGGACGTGGGGATAAATACTGCAATTCAAAGAAAATAAAGTTGAAGATGAATGGGGGTGATAGAGGTACTTTTGGAGGTTGTGATTTGAGAGTTCCTGTCATTTGGATTTAAGAATTTGTCGTTCATTTCGGAGAAGTTGAAGGAGAATGATATTCTGTATAGCAATTAACTGGACATCTGACTAGTGTACTGATTAATGAAAAAGAATAGTGAATATAGAAGATCCAATGTCCTTCAGTAAGCTGGAAGGCACATTGTAGTGCCAATGTATAAAAAAGCTTAGATCTAAATTAAAGCTCTATGGAGCAATGGAGTGATTCACCCTGCAAAACAGTAGTGAGACTTGCTTTTTCTTCAGTTTTTCTCACCTTGATAAGGCTTTTTAAAGTAATTAGAATACAAACTCTTTGAGGACAGAGGTTGTTTCACTTTTGTTTGTTAGGGCTTTACTTACAGACATGAATTTAATAAATACTTAGGAGTTTTAAAGAAGAATGAAAAAATTTTCTATTCAATATAGATAATTCTTTTCTTTTAAAATAACATTTATCTATCCATCTATCTAATTGTGTCTATCCCATTGCTCCCTAATTTCCAAATGAAGGAGAAAAAACTTTCTTCCTCCTTTCCTCTCCTCATCTCTGTTTATTTCATATATAAATATATATATATATATATACATATATATGTATAATTATAACAATAACAATAATAATTCCCACATTTTCCCTGTCTTAAAATGTATATGTCTAATTGAATTTTAAGTTAATTTTTTCTGGTGTGAGACAAATAGGGTATTTCATCTTTATCCACTTTATTCACTTGAAAGCATAGTTTTCATTGTACTTTGCATGAAACACAATATAAATTTTTTCTAAGTTTTCCCCTTAAAATGATAGAATTATATGATTTCTTATCACAATGTAACTTATTCTCCAAGATTTTTTCACTTGTATGTGTGTGACCTCATGAGAAGTCTTTTCAGAGTTCTCTCAAATTTGCCAATTTTTTACTGCAAGTAATATTCCATTATATTCACAGGACATACTTTATCAATTTCCCAATAGGAGAATATTCCCATATTTTCAAATTTTGGATTACCAAAGAAGAATATTCATATAAATTTTTTGTACACATAAGCCATTTTATACTTTATTTTTTGAGGTATGAGCCAATTAGGAATATAATTAGTTTAAAGAGTATACACACTTTGGTAACTTTTGGAGACAAACTTCCAAGAATATTGTTGATGATTAATTCATTTTTAATAAGCTTTCATGTGAGATTCACTTAAGATTCAATAGAAGGAGAGAGTCTGTATTGCAATTCTCTGACCAGTTTGGATAGTAGATTCATGAAGTGTAGATATAAGGTTCATGAATTCACTAGATTGATAATTCAAAACCTTTTCTCATTCTGTCTCCAACTTACTTTTTAGCTTTTTATTTTACTATTTTTACATAGGAGTTCTGCACAGTCATTAAGGTTTCTTCAACTCTGTTTGTGCCCTCCTTTGTACCTGGAAAGTCCTTCCTGACTAACTACTTCTCCCCATTTGTGTTCTTGAAATCCTCCATTTTTCCTCTCTAAGAACTCACTCACAGGTCCTTATTTGTACCCCTTTAGGATCCATCTTTGCCTCTTCATTTCCCTTCATTCCATTTATACCATTTAGTTGCCAAATTTGTTGATTCTTTAATCATGTTTTCCTCTCTAGTTCAAAAATTATCACTTTAATTATTACAATAATAATAATACCTGGCATTTATAAAACTTTTAATATATATTAACCAATGTGCTAAGAACTTAATAAACATTAACTCATTATATCCTTACAAAAATCCTAGGAGGTAAAGGGAGGATAAATTACTTGCCCAAGGTCATACAACTAATAAGTGTCAGAGGCTACATTTGCATTCAGATCTTCCTGATTCTATGCCCAGTACTTTAAGCCATTCACCAACTATAAATTCCTAATTGCTCTTCCTATCTTCCTTGAGTTTATTCTAGATTCTGAGAATAGAAAGATAGAATTAGCAATAGCTCCTTCCACTATTTTATAGAAATGCTACAACCAATATATTGACTGGTAAATGCAAGCTAATTTGAAGAGGAAAAGAATTAAAAACTGGAGGGGGAGAAGCAAGAAAACAAGAAAATTTACAATATGGCATGACATATACATACTCACAATACACATATACATGTATTCATATATACATCCACATATACACAAATATAAACTCATAAAAATATATTTTGGGCAAATAGGTGATACAGTGGATAGAGTTCTGTGCCTGGAGAAGATAAGAATCATTTCCTTGAATTCAAAGTTGGCCTCAGATGCTTAATTGTGTAACCCTGGCCAAGCCACTTAATCCTATTTGACTCAGCTTCCTCATCTGGATAGAACAAGGCAATCCAGAATTTCTTCCAAAAAATCCTAAATGTCACAAAGAATTGGACACTGAAAAAAAGATTCAACAACAACAAAAATATGTGTGTATACATATTGTAATGGGAAATTGCATAAAACATTTCACAGACATCATCTTATCTTTCAGAATAACCAAATGAAATTAGAGGCAACATTATCTTTATTTTACAGGATAGAGAACTTGGGTACAGAAAGTTAAGTATCCTACCCACAGTCAGCAATTAAATATTATAGAGACAAGACCCAAATCTAATTTTTCTGGTTCAGAATCTAGAATGGTTGCTATTGTGAAAAATATAATTCCCTGCTAGGTGATGCAGTAGATAGAGTGCTGGTTATGGAATCAGAAGACTTAACAAAATCTGACTTCAGATGATACTTGTGTGACCCTGAGTGACTGAATCTAAGTGCCTTAATTTCTTCAACTGTAAAATGGAGATACCACCTACCTCATAAGATTGTTGTGAGAATTAAATAAGTTAAAGTTTGGAAAAGCTTAGCATATAGTGCCTGGCACCTAATAGACACTATATAAGTGTTAGCTGTTATCATCATCATTATTATTATATTATATCCACTACCATCTTTTCATTCACAGGAAAAGGATTTCATATTAGTTTTGAACTTTTTATTGAATTATCTTCAGTATATGGAAGAGGGGAAGAAGGAAGTACTTCTAAATAGATAAAGAGAATACTGTACATTTAGAATATTTAAAACATGTGAGATTCTTTCATTATTGTGCTTTGTAAAGATGGGGGCTATGTGATTATAAAGATAAGTGACTTCTGAATCAGTTTTTTGACTAGACCTAAGGTATTTTCATTATATAAATTGATATAAGCTTGGAGTTGATCAATGCTCTGTCCTTGACCTCATTTGACATTTTGATCAATGACTTGGGAGATGACATATTTACTAAATTTGCTTATGTCAACAAGGAGAGAAGTAAAGGGAATATACTACAGAAAGGACTAGGATCCAAAACATCTCAATAAGCTAGAAGAGGAATGAGAGTAAGAAGACAAAGTTTATTGGGAATAAACAAAATTACATTTAGTTAATTTTGCATTTAGTTGAAATATTATAAACTGCACAAATATAGGATGAAGGAAAGATGGATGAAAAAAATACTCTGGATTTTACTGGAATATAACTTCATTAGGAATCTCAAAAAGAAGGTGAGAACCAAATAAGGCAATGAGATATTGGACTATATTAATAAGCATATGGTACTCAAAGTGAGGGACATGACAGCTCTCATTCATATTCCTGTTCTTGTCACTGTAGTTGCTATCATATCCATTTAGCCAAGATCATGGAAATAGTCAAGTATTTCAAAGAGGGATTAGGCAGATCTGAACTCAGCATGAGGGGCAGTGATAGACTTCTAGTATTAGAAATCTAAAAAGAATTGCTAACTTTCAGAGGAAATAGTGAATCACTTCTCACTGGAGGTCTTTAAGGGAAAGCTAATGAACATTTATAAAGGAAGTTGATATTTATAGAGGAAAAATAACTGTCAACAGAATATACTTTTTTCTTTTTTATAATTAAAGCTTTTTATTTTCAAAATATATGAATGAATAATCTTCAATATCAACATTCACCCTGGCAAAATCTTGCATTCCTAATTTTTTCCCTTCTCTTTCCCCCACCCTTTTCCCTAGATGGCAAGTAATATACTTTGGAATATACAGAATATACTTTTGACTAAAAGATTGCCACTCCCTCCCTAGATCCCATTTCTGTTATACACTAAACAACAAAATCTGACTGAATTGCCCTGCCTTCTACAATTGACTGAATAACAAAATATGATTCTACTATTCCCATCCTGCATAGGCTGAATATAGGCAAAACTATATTGCACAGGGCACTCTTTAGCTGTACAGGGACACACAAATGTTATACTCAACACACAATGGGGAACTTTCTATTCCAACTTCCTTATAGGAAGGAACAGAGTGTTTCCCATTGATCTACTGAAATGCTAAGAAATTCGATTATATATTTTTAATATAAAAAAAGCTATATAATCCATGATTCATATCCTAGGAAATTGCAGTTGCTTTCATCAAGCAAGCCTTCTTAGCTTGCTAATAAATCTCTATTCCTTTTTGTCTGGCTACCTACTTTATTTGACCTCTATTCATGCAGATCTACTATACTCTTGAGTTCAGGCTGATAAGTTCCCTAGAGATTCAAGATTTTGGTTGACTTGTATTAACTAAATGATCTCTGAAATATCTTCCTTTTCTAAAATTTGTATGATTTTATGGGTCAACTTTAATATATATCAAATTATCTTGGTAATTAGTTTAAAAAAACTTAATTCATTTAAAATAGGTATTTATGTGCAAGACAAATATGCAAAAAAACAAAACAAAACAAAACAAACAAACAAACAAAAAAAAAAAAAAAAACTGAAAACCAGACCCTAAAATAATAGAGCCAGTAAAGATTAGTATATGTGGAAGTCTTTCCTGACTGAAATCAAATTGTTAAAAAAAAAAAAAAAAAAGTTAAAATAGCAAAATAAAGGAAGAGACATAATCAGATTCCTCTTTCAGAGGGAAATGCTAATTCAAAATGAGCTCTTGCAGCTTATGTGACTCTTCTACCATGGATGGGGAACTTGATGACAATTGAAAGTCAGTTTTCCTCATTTATTCTGTCAGTGAGGCAGTCAACTAGAATGTATTAAGCAACTACCATGTGCAAGGTATTGTGCTAAATTCTAGGTTGAGAAATCAAACTGTCCCTGATGAAAATTTGTCTAATGTGTCTACCTGAAACATGTAATGGTGTTTCAATGTTGTTCAAACACAACAATTTGTTCAGTAAAGTAAGTTATAAAAATAAATCAGAGAGACCAAAAAAAAGCTTCAAAGATAGTAAGGTGTTCCTACCAAACTTACAGTTGGGGTTTCTAAGGTATTAGGTGAACATAATCCTATGAAACTACTATTCATAGGGATCTTAAAATAGTTGTTAGGAATTTTGCCACCATAAGTCAAGCAATATACCCATAAAAAGCAAAGTTTCTGGTATTTAATACACGTTTATTGACAATGAGTACTCAAAAGTAAAATGAAAATGAAGTATGTATATGTATACATATATACAAACATGCACACACACACACACACACACACACACACACACACACACATAGCCCAAGGATATACAGCCACTGAATGCTCTGAGTATACTGTTTTATAGTAGTATTCTAAGATTCTAAATTCATTCTGCTAATATCAGTTATCACACTTATAATAGATAACAATGCCACAGATAGAACTCTTTAAATATTCACTCATACAAGGACACTCACAAAACATCTGGTTCTTTTTCTTAAGGAAATAAACTAGAAAACTGGATATTTAATATTGATCTAAAAAAAGTATAGAAAAAAAAATTACCAAGTTGTCCTTTTGGTACTCTAAATTTAGTATTCAAAATGAATGTTAGAAAAGCCTTCATGGGGTACCTATGCCCTTGTGACAATATTCCTCATCTTCCCTTGTTCAACTTCAGGTTTAAATTATTTTTCATTTAATTCAATTTTTGAATTCCTGAATTTCTTAAATTGCAGAGATGTTTTAATATCATGAAAATATAATCAAAATAAAGGTAGAGATTAACTATATAACCATAAGATAAAAGTAGGGTAGAGACACAATGCAGTTTTCCATGTTTCTTACAGGAGTCCTAGAACCCAACTTAGAACTAGAACTTTGGCATTTCCATTTGCCCATTACCTAGCAGCAATTTTTTTGTTGTTGTTATTAGATCTGTATATGAAGTTTAAACAGAAAACTTTCACACTTGTGATTGTGGTTCTCCTAGGAATGGGAACAATTTCATCTCTGTTATTATTTTCTAGTTCTCTAACATATGACAGAATGTGATACTTAATAAGTGGTAATGCTTTCTTTAGACATTTATAATGAATTTGATACTTGTGTCTTCACCTGGGAGATACATATAGTACAATGACAAGATTTGGTATTCATCCCTTGCATTTATGTATTGATTTATGAGTTACAAAGTATTTAAATTAGTGATCCCTTTTACTATTTTGAATAACTTTATGGGGTTGATAGTGTGATAGTCCACATTTCACTTGCATTTTCTGGACTCAATTGAACTCAGTCTAATGAGTGAAAGTTATTTGGTACAGCAGGGACTCTAATGCAGTTGTTCTGATTCTAAAACCAATGTTCTTTGCACTACACAATATTATCCATCACCATCACCACCATCTATAAAGGTGGTCATACAAGGACACTCTCAAGATCTCTCTTAAGAACTTTAGGACTGATTGCATCACATAGGGGATACTGGCAAAGGACCGCTCAACATGGTATGCCCTCATCAGAGAAGGTGCTGTGCTCTATGAGCAAAGCAGAATCGAAATAGCTCAGAAGAAAAGTGAGATGTACAAAGTTACAGAAGCTACTCAAATGTTCATAGGGACTATGAACCTGTGGCAGAGCATTCTGAGCTCTGTGGTTTGATCAGCCACAATGGGACACACTGTAACTTGACTCTAATATAATGATGTAATTTTGGTCCTCTTTGAGAACCAAGGACAGCAACCATTTTTGCCCCTTGTATAGTATGTACTATATATTTGTGCTATATTACTAGATGTTGCAAAGGCCAAAATGAAACATTTATTTTACCTCAAGGATCTTACATTCCCACTTGTTGAACACCTACTCTGTGCAGAGAAATATACTAGGTATTGGGCTTTAAAGAGATACTAAATAAAATTGATGCCCCCAAAATGTGTGACAAATAGTTGATCAGGCATGGCATAAGAAATAACTAGATAAATAATAATGCTATTATTAGAGAGAAGAAGGATATAGCATAGTGCCGAAATTATGGGATGATACCTCAAGCTTTAATTTCAAGTCAGTTTTCAGAGTGTGGATATTAGTTTCCAAGATTATTTTAGGAGATAAAGTAATTCATTCCCATTTTCAGCTGATGGCTGATGGAAAACTGATGGCTCCTTTTAGGGAGGTGCAGACAGGGAACTGAAAAAAAAATCTGAACTTTTGGGTTTTTTTTTTTGGAATGGTGAGATCAGAATAAGTAAAAAGCTGAGCTGAAAAGCCTTCAAGGCAGAAAGACCAAGGGCAGTTTCACAAACCCTTTATCCAGTCCCATACTCACATCATAGAAAGAATCCTCAGTAACACAGAATTCCAGCAGATGGCAGTAGCTGCTGGGTAAAGAGCAATAGTTTACAATGAAGAGAGCAATAGAAGGGGGCAAAGCTTCAGTAGATTATGGTTTGGGAGCAGAATGAAGTGGAAATATTATAAAGAAAAATCAACTTTGTACAGAACCTAATGTTTAGATGAATTATCCTCCACTACTGACAAAATATCCCCATCTGAATGAATTGCCCTCCCCTCCCCCCCTTTCCCCTAATTGACTGTAAATTGAAGTCATAAAAAAGCTTACATACTTCCACTCTGTTTAGGCTGAATACACAAAGCTGGATAAGTCAATTTTAGCTTTGTCTGACCCTGAAAATGTTACACCCAATGCAAAAATAAAAATTTTTTCTAGATAAATGTTCTTATAGGTTCAAATAGTATCTTGCTAGTTCATGTAAATGTCACCAAATGATGCTGAATTTCTGTGTAAGCAGGCTTGGGGGGGAAAACTATATAAATTAAAAACCAGAGCCAAAGAAGCTAAAATAGCTCCTGGTTAGCAACTCTCTTTAGCACATTAATGAATTTCTTTTACTTCCAGTGTGACTGTTCTTGAATGAGCAACAGTAAGTCCCAGACCAAGCCCCAATATTTGTTTGAGTCCAGTTTGCCTCAGAATGAATTAAATGACAATTATTTCTATTTTGGCAGAAACCCTAAGGCCTTCCCTCCCAGTTTGATTTCTTTTTCTTTTTTTTTCTTTTTTCTTTTTTTTTTTTTGACTAGACAAAAGAAGCCATTTTTTGCTTCATTTCTTTCTTACCTACCTTTAATCACTGATGGACATTGCTTTTGTCAAACTGAGACCTGTTAAAGACCTTAGCTTAAAAAGACCAAGGTTTAACACTGCATCCAGGGCCATCTCTAATCATCCTGATCTAAATCTTTCCACTGGACCCAGATGGCGTTAGAGGAGAAAGTGAGTCTGGGAGACAGATTCATTAGTAGCATTCCAGCCATATTAATGACACTACTTCAGGGTATTAATTCTCCAAGGAATGTTCTTCCACAATGATTTCTTCCACTTCCAAGGATATCTATGATAGTCATGTTGGACTGAGGATGATTTTTTATTGCTTAACCTTCTCTGTTATTTAACTGACTATTCTGTCCTAATAAAATGCTTTGCTATTTTGTTTCTGATTTTGTTGTTGTTGTTTGTTTTTTGTTTTTTTGGTGGATACTATGCTTGAAGAGAGGTTTAAGGGATATTTATATAACAGCATTTATTCAAATATTCTACGTTAAAGTTGAAGTAATGTTATAAAATAGTTTTATCAAATAATAGAGAGCTCACAAGAGAAAGTTAAATACTGATATATAGCTACATAGAAATAGCTATAGTAACACACATATGTATTCCTATTCCCATGTATATGTATATATGTAAATGCACATATGTGTATATATATATATATACATATATCTTCACAAGTATATATTTCTGTATATGGATATGAAATATAGAAAAATTTTATATATATACATATGTATATATATACGAAATAAAGGAAAGGATTTTATAGATACATGGAATATACATATATATATATCCCTTTCTAAAATTATTTGTGTATAATTAATTTATAGAACTGGATACTTGCTGAAAATCTTTTTTATCTTGTTTTGAGGAACTGTTTTTTCTGTTTGCTCTGTTCCTTTGCTGTGCAGGATTTCTTTTTGGTTAGGCCTGAGACCCATTGCTTCAGTGGATACCTTCTTTTACGTTATTTATTAAAGTTACTTTGCAATAGGCAAGAGGCTGGAGAGAGAATAATGAGAAGAAACAAAGCATCGTCCATATGCATTTTTTCTCTTTTGGTTGGCTTTGCTGCATCTGTGCTTCCCTCATGACCTTTCATTGAAGCATGTTTTTGCAGCTCTGTATTGATTGAGTCACTGCTAGTGCCTGCTACATTTAGTTTACCTTTTTGGGATCAAAGAAGATAGTAAACCCAAAATAATAGAACAGAATTAGACTTGAGTAGCATGCAAATTATCTAAGGCAAGGCCATGACCAAACAATAGCCATTTACTCTGCTGACTGTTGATAACCTAGTGAAGGAAATCAAAGTCTTGATTGGATTAAACCTGCCCACTGAGCACACACAAAAGGCCCAAATTAAACAAAGCCAGCACATGAAACAAAGGAATAGTTTCTGAAAATAGCAAGCAGGAGGAACACTTTTTCCAAGGCCTTTAGCAAAGTGAAGAATAGCTTGTAACAGAGTATGAAAAGCTATTTGCATCCAAATGGACAACAGAATTTTGTTTTTCCATGACCAAGGTCAAAAGAACAATGAAGAACTTAAACACAGAATAAACAGTGGGATTAATAAGCACTGTCCAGTGAAAAATGAATCAATGAAATGAATGGATGAGCAGGAAAGCACCATATACTGGGAATAAAAAAATAAGCAAAATAGCTAGGTGGTACAGTGGGTAGAGCACTGAGATTGGAGTCAGGAACATTTTTCTTCCTAGCTGTGTGACCCTGGGCAAGTCACTTAATTCTGTCTCAGTTTTCCTCATCTGTAAATGAGCTGGAAAAGGAAATGGCAAACCACTCCAGTATCTTTGCCAAGAAAATGAGAAAAGGAGGCTTGAGGAGTCAAGTATGACTGAACAATAACCACACCACCAACAAAACAGTCTGTGACCTTAAAGGGCTTATATTCTAATAAGAAAAGACAACAGATGTAAGGGAACAAGAATTAGAAGCTAGTTGGGGGAAGGGAAACTTCATTTGGAAGCAATCAGTCAGAATTCAAGATCTCAAAGTAAAGAAATAGAGAATTAATATATTTAAAATGAACTCTCCATCTGAAAAGATCATAAGGTCATAAACCTAGAATTGTAAAGCGTTGCAGAGGCTATGTAGTTCAAATGATTTGGTCATAAGTGTAGTCAGAAAGAGGTGATAAAAACTTTTATCCCAGTTTTTTTTAAAACAACCTTCCTAGCAGATGATGATGGTAGAGAATACTGCTTTACTCGTATTCATTATAACAGTGTAGGAGTCAATAAGATATGGCTATGTAAGGCATGAGGACTCAAATCAACTTGAACGTCACAGATCTGACCTTATGGCCCTAATTTAGAATGTGAGCTCCTTGAAAACAGATTATTTTGCTATTCTATTTCTATCCATAGCATTTAGCATAATATGCTGTAACAATAAAGGCTCCATTCATTCATTCCCATATTTTTAAAGGTTCTCGTAATTCAGTAATGGATATTTCCAAATTCTTTGAGCCCATCAGGAGCCATGAGCTATTGCATTTATTTACAAACAGTTGCTTCAGCAAAACCTTTTACACTTATCAAAGGTCCCTACTTGCTAATAATAAGTTCTTCCACTTGGTAAGGGTTCATTACTCTGATATGCATACAGGAGTATAAAAAGAATGAGACAGAACTTCAAATTAGGGTCGAAAAAACCTTTTGTCAGCTACTCCCTTTGTCTTTATTCATAACATATGTAAGGATGAAGGAAGGCATGAAGTCCGTGAAAGGACTGTTTTAGACCAATTAAAGAAATGCCTTTCTTATCCAGAGAGTAATACTTAAGCATCTGCTATACTGTTCTATGATGATGAACTAGTGTGATGCATTTATCTCAAGGTAAAATGTCTGTTCTGCTATTTCAAATGTTTCTTGGTGGACCAACATTTCTAACTAAAAAGCTAAATCTTGGTCATAATATTGGGTATTATTGGGTAATTATTGTTACTGAACTTCAAAATAATAGGATTTTCCTAAAACACAGGTTTTTAAACTTGAGCTATAAACATTTAAATAAATATATTTCAAAAATTCATTTCAATGTAATTTGTTTCCTTTGCAATCTTATGTGTTTTTTTTTCTAAAATATTCCTTTATTATTATTTTTTTTTTAATCCATAGACTTCCTCAGAATATGTGAGATATCTTTGATACACATAAAGATTAAGAGCATCTATCCTAAAACCAATGATTTTGTACTGATGTTAATTGAAAGTCATATGAAGTAGGGGCTTTTTTTTTTCTCTTTGTATTTCAACAGTCTGCCATAGTAGTTTTCTTGCAAATGTTTGTTGATTTGAATTGTAGTTCTACCTCTGGCATCATTTCTAATTTCATTTTCACAGAAAACCACAAAATCATAGTTAAATAGATTTGAAAGCTACCATGAAAACTATGTGGTTTAATAAATGAATGTTTAAGCTATTTATCTTTATCCAAGATGGATGGCTGTCTAGTTTGTTAGTAAAGCCTCCCAGGAGTCCAGAATTTAATTTTCTACTCTTTTAAGTGGAAATTATCAGGGCTACTCAGTGCCTAACTCTTCAAGATGAGACTTCAGTCATTGACCCTGCAGACCTTCCTTTGTGGACTTACCATAGTTTGGGTTTTTTTCAAGTAAAAGTCATGTTTTCCTTTAGTTTTGAGCAGATACACAGGGGGGGAAAAGCAGTTTCATTATTCAGGCTGTAACTTCTGCTTCTGATGGTTTCCTTTATAATATGATTTAGCAAACAGGGTTGGTACTCAATAAGTGTTGGTGATTGATGCCCTGCCCTGGCTGAACAACATGTTATAAAATCATAGTTACACAAGGCCATCTTGTTTCATTTGACTCAAATTCTAAAGTCTAATTGTGACTTGTGGCTACCCAGTCCTTCCGAGTTTGCATCTTGGGCAATCTAGAGCTAGTTCTTTTTTTCTGTGAAAACACTAAACAACTAGAATTATTTATGCTGGTAATGACTCCCAAATTTACTCTGTAGGAAATGAGAGGTAATGCATTTTCTAGAGAAGCCATGAGTCCTTGCCAGTGAAATCCAACTGGGTATACTCTGAAGAAGTTCAGGGTGTGGTACAAGACCCATTGCTTTAAATTGGCCCACCCCAGTGAGACAATATACTGAAGGTTGCTATCCACTTTCCCCCTATTATGTTAACTGTAGTGTTTTTAATGCTGCTAAAAGTGGTTTTTAAATATTGATACTCATTGGATCTTTGCACTTACTGTTCCTGCACCTGGAGGCTACTTAGAAAGGGGTACAATTTAAAAGGCACACATGTACAACAACATGCCCACATAATAACAAATCATCAAAATACAAATATGTAATCATAACATAGGAAAGGGGAGTGCTGTGACAGAAATGACTTCTACTAAATTATATTGCTTGGAGACAATCTTTCCTAATGCACATGTTCATATTTGCAAATCAGTTTGCCTCCAGCTTTCAGGCACGTAGCTTCCTTGTGCTGTCTCAAAGGGGAAAAGCCGTCAAAAACTCAGAGATTGCATATTGTAAAATGCTGATTTCACAAGGTGGCATTTAAATAGGAAATTTTGACTCTATTCCAGTTACATAATTTACTAAGAAAGTTTAATACCACTACTACCACCAACACCACCAACACCAGTACCACAACAGCAGCAATAACAAAAGCATATTCCACATATTCAGTAAATATTCAATGTAATTTTTTTTCATTGCATTTATTTTTCTCACACACAAAGGGCTATTAGAATTTCAATTACTTTGAGTTTATTGATTTAGAAGCTCATATGTTAATAAGTCTATCAGTTCAGGGCCTTGAAACAAGCAACTCTATTTAGAGAAAAATCTGTGTGTAATATCTAACTTTATTTCTGTGTCATAAGACTGCCAATGTTCTCTTTCAATATTTCTGGTCATTGGAAATATAATAATAAGCAAATCTGTCACACTTATAATATGGAAAATAGCTTAAATATTAGAAGAATGTAAAGGGAGCTAGAGTTCATGTACAAATGAGATATCCTAATGAACTATTGCTGAAGGGACAGGCAGGGAATAAAACAATGTGTCTTATTCACCATATATCAAATCCTTATAGAAATATGTTACCACTAGCCAATTTTTTTTCCTAACATATAGTTTGCATCCATTTTTGCCTCCTTTCTCCCCTTTGTTTCATTTTCCTCCCCATTGACCCTAGATTTATTCATTCGCCAAGACACAGCCATTGTTTCTCAAAGTATTTCTCAAATGCATGACTTCTTGAATTCTTAAATAATATAATTGCAGATATCCTAGATGGCATCAAGTTCAATGACTACTCAAAGATGAATCCCATTTTCAAGATTTTTAACAAGTGGTTTTCCAGATTCTAATTAAAGGCAATTGGTGCTAGGGAAACAGTATGCTTTATTTAGAGATAGTTCTGATTATTAGGATTTATTTTTCCTCTTTAGCTCCTTATGGTCAACTTTAGTCTATATATTTGTAACTTCCATTTATCACCTAATCGCAGTTCTTCTTATTAAAACCAAGTTTAATTCCTTTCCCACATGAGAACTTTTCAAATAGATAAATATAATTAATAAGTTTGTCTTGTTTTTTGTTTTTTTTTTTTTCTTCTTCATGCTACACATCTCTAGTTACTTCACTTGATTTCTTATACTATAATTTTAGGGGCCCTTGTTGGAAGAGATATAAGAAAATAGGTAAATAAGGCCTCAAGATCTCAGAATAATGGAGAAAGGGGCTTGTGTGCAAGAGCCTCTAATGAATTTCCCAGGCCTGTAATGGATTTTTATGCCTCATCAGCCCCAATGTTTGCAAAGGATAGTCAGCAACAGTTCCATTTTGCAGATATTCTCTCAGGATGAGAGTTTTTGAGTAGCAGAGTCTAAATTGAAAACTGTTTTTCTGATGTTATCATTTAGAAAGTTCTATTTCATTTATACCTTCAAAGATGTGAAAGCATTAATTGGCTGGGCTATATGAGCCTGAATTCATAGATAGCTTTTTCTTGAACTCATAATTGATGCTTCAGACAACTCAGATTCTGTATACATCCAAGATACTCAGTAGTCTGAAAGCATGTGGCTTTTATTATTAGAGGGCAGTGAGCTATCATGAGCAATTTCTCAAAATTAGTCCAAGGATGAAACATATGCAGTGATCTTAGTTGTCATTGATTATCTCATGGTGGAATGTGCTTATAATTTCTGAAGGCTTCCCTAAAGTGATACAGATAATAAATAGAATTTATATTTGACTCCAGGTACTTTGTTTTCAAATCAGTGCTGTTTCTACTACCACTTCAATCTTATCAATTAAACCAATCTGCTATTCCAACTATGTTCTCTCCTATAAGCCCAGCCCTTTCTATGATGTGTATATTCTCATTATGAAACTTTAAATCTCTAAGTATGTTCTTCACTCCATTTAGAATATTCTTTGTTTTCCTTTCGGTTGACCTATGTCCTTTAACACCTTGAAAAAATGGTTTGAAATTGTATTCTTTCCAATAGCTTCTGTTTCCTCTCTCTCCCATTCATATACCTCAGCATTTATGTGCTTAATTTCCTGCCATAGAAGAAAGACTTTTCTCAGTCAATGCATTTATTATTTCATCTCCCAACTGTCTTCCAACCTTTTTATAGCTTCTACAACACTAAGCAGTATTCTGCATACTGCTGCACCAAGTGGGTACAATATCACTGGATATCATCTGACTGATCAAATGCTGAATTCTTGGTGTAATTCCAACTAAACTGAAAGGGTTTTCTTTAATAACTATCATTTTTCCACAGGCAAGGAGGGTGAAATATTTTTTCCCCTCTCAAATGACTGAAAAATCAAATACTACAGTGGTAAGAGTGGAGAAACAGAAAAAATAGGTAGATTTTCTCTGATCTCACCGTCTACCATGATTGCTAATGTGTGCAGTATATATCTGCTTATTGATGCTAGCTGTTGAACACTGTATTTATGTAAGAACAGCTTGAGCTGTTTGATGAAATGACCATTACCTAACTGTCAGTAGAAATTGTATGTTATTAGCACCCTGAGTATTGGTGAGATCGTAAAAATTCTAAGGGGGAATTTAGAAAGTCATTTGCAAGATTTCAGAAACAATCTTACAAGTTACTGGAATCTTGAAAACAAGGGAAAGGAGGTGGAACTGGCAGATGGGCTGGTAGAGATGTGAAAAATTAAATGGACCCAGTGGGGGTCATTTTCAACCATATCTGTAAATAGGCTAAGAGCTGATGTTTGTGAAAAGAACCTAAAAGGCAAAACTTTGTGCAAAGTACAACAGATGGTTCCAGCTTTGGAGCTGCAATGAAAATAATTGATTTCAGGTTCAAGGAGACAATAGTTAAGTCCAAGGAAAACATTGAGGTTATTCAAGAAGAATCTAGGTCTATCCTCTTCCCTGAATCTTTTGCCAAAGAAAGACCTTGTAAGCTTTGAAGGGTACAAAGGATTTTGGATTTCATCATTTTTCTCATCAGTTTCCTAACCATATCCCTGGAATAGCTGATAATAGTCACCATTGGAAGCCAAAAACAGAATTCTCATACATTCATGCTTCTCAGGACCCAGTACTAAGGGGAATTTTTTCAATAGCTGGGAGTGATGAATTACCTCTTTGACCCTTGATTTTGAAGAGGTCATTTCCTTAGATGCTCTATGTGTTTGTAGAACAATAAATTATAGATTTCTGGGGATGGGAGTTGGGAGGGGATACTTTAATTGTTGTTGTTGTTGCTAAATAGTGGTTATCCTAGTATCTTGGGATCACAGATTAAGAGACTTGTGGGTATCTATCACTGGCCTTAGAGGCCACCTAATCCAAACCCTCAAGGCCTACCCATCTATTACCATAAATTTACAGATAAAGAAGCTAAGCAGCTTATCTGGGATCCATAGGCAGTAAGCATTAGAAGTGGGAACTAAACCAAGGAACTCTGAATTCAGAACCTGTATGTTTTTTAAGCTGTACCAAGCTACCTTCCTGAAGCAATATTTCCATGTTCTATAAGATCATCAATTCTCTACTATTTTATTATATGTTAGCTTTTCATTTTCTACTATTAACACTCTTCTTAAAAAAAAATCTGGACTTTTAAAAATATAAACCAAGGGATCTGACTTAATTAATGTCTGGCAGAGAGAGACAAAGACAGAGACAGAGAGAAATAGAGACAGAGAGACAGAAACAGAGACAGAGACAGACAAAGACAGAGATAGAGACAGAGAGAAAGAGAGAAACTGAAACACTTGAGAGTTTAGACATACAAGCTTGAAGTGATATTAGAGAATTGTAGCCACTCCAAAAGATCTATAGTTTGGATCTGTTAGAGCAGGGAGAGAAAAAAAAAAAAAAAAAAAAAAACAAACTCAGTTATTGTGGTTTGGAAATCAGTAAAAAGTAGACTTTCTCCCTAATTCAGAGTCCTTTCTTTAAAATCTATTCTTTACAGTGCAGCTAAGTAGTGCGGTGGATAGAGCACTAAACTTGAAGTCAAGATGACCTGGGTTCAAATCTGGACTTAGACATTTAATACTTTTCCTGGCTGTGTGACCCTAGACAAGTAATTTAACCCCAATTGCCTCAGCAAAGATAAATAAATGAATTAATTAATTATAAAAGATAAAGTCCATCCCTTAGAAATTAAGATTATGTGGACTGGTCATATAGGAATAACTAAAATAAAATCAAAGCTATTCTGAAAACATAGTCATAAAGCACCTGAGGTACTTTGTGATTTTGGTTTGGGGAATTCTCATTCCTCTTCAGCTGCCTCTAGTAACTCTGTATAAAAATACTTAACTATCTCATTTTTGTGCTGAAATGTTTGTGACCAGACCACATAGCATCGTATATATTAGGATTCCGCTACCTCCATTCTTCCTTCTGGGATTCAATAAAAATCAATTTCCTAATTAGAGAAAGGTCCTTTTTTTCTTCCTCCTATATCTCCCCCACCACATTTCCCCCTTATTTCCAAAAACAACAGAGATGAATCAAACCATTATTACTATCTTGAGCAACCCTCCCCAAGACCACTGACTTCAGACTGACAAAACCTGTCAGTAGAAGCAATGGCTGTGGAAAAGGCCTCCAACATCCTTGCCACTATAGATATTAGCTGCTGACTAATCACCACTATCTCTTAGCAGTAGCCACAGCTATTGAATATGCTAAAAAGCAAGTTCTTTACCCTGCAGTACTTGGCATTGTCAAGTAATTCAATATCAGAAAAAGTAGGCTTTCATTGGTAGAAATAATGTCACAGAAGATGCATTACTATTTTCTTTGCCACTTTCCCCTAAGGACCATGGGGTTTTCCATAAGAATTTCCACTTAAACCTCATACTATATACATATATACAAATATACACACACAATACACATACACATACATATATTTGCATGTGTGTATGATCTCCCTTGTTAGAATATGAGATTCTTGAAAGTAGAGGATGTCTTTCATATTTGTATTCTCAGCACTTCTCACAGTATTTGCATAGGGTAAAAATACTTAAAAATGTTTTTTTCATTCATACATTCAAAGAAAGATTGCTATGAAATACATATCATATATGTTATGGAATATTATTGTTCTATAATAAATGACCAATAGGAGGAATACAGAGAGGCTTGGAGAGACTTACATGAACTGATGCTGAGTGAAATGGGAAGAACTAGAAGATCACTATACACTTCAACAACAATACTGTATGAGGATGTATTCTGATGGAAGTGGATATCTTCAACATAGAGAAGAGCTAATCCAATTCCAATTGATCAATGATGGACAGAATCAGCTACACCCAGAAAAGGAACACTGGGAAATGAGTGTGAACTGTTAGCATTTTTTTTTGGTTTGTTTTTCTCCCCAGGTTATTTTTACCTTCCTAATCCAATTCTTCCTTTGCAACAACAACAACAACAACAAAATTCGGTTCTGCACACATATATTGTACCTAGGATATACTATAACATATTTAATATCTATGGGAATGCCTGCCATCTAGGGGAGGGGGTGGAGGGAAGGAGGGGAAAAATTCAGAACAGAAGGGAGTACAAGGGATAATGTTGTAAAAAAATTACCTATGCATATGTACTGTCAAAAATGTTATAATTATAAAAGTAATAAAAAAAAAAGAAATACAGATCATACAATAACATGGGGTTAGTGATAAGGAGGTTATAATGAAAGATAAAAAAAAGCAACAGTTTTACAAATGACATTGGGTCCCTTCTAGCTAGGCAACCAAGATGTCTTTAAAGTTAATCCTAGTTCTTAACATCTCCCTCACTATTGATCTTTTTCTAACCTTCCTTTCTTCTGCTCAGTCCTGATCTTGACAGTATTAACCAATTTCTACATTCTTTGCCTTGGAAGTAGCCAATCTTCTGTTCCTCAGAATCTGTTTTTTCCCCTCAATTATAAGGTGCAGCAAACTAGAGCTGAGACAAATCCTTTTCTACATCTTCCTAGTTCAATGATTCCTAGGGTTTCTTATTCTGATCCTTGTGTAGATTGTGCTATTTATTTCCCACCATTCAAACCATTGAATGCCAATTTCTGTACCATTCATTCTACTTATGACATAAATCACATTTCTTAGGCAAGTTCTGGGCCTCTCCATTTCTAGGCTTATATAAATCCTGATACATGTCTTTAGACCTAACTTGACATCAGCTTTGTAATTGGAATTCTTTCCTGGTTTATCTCAATCTCCAGACAGTTAACACAAGAAGAAATAGTAACTAGGCTGGTCCTCCACCCTCCTCAACCCAACCCAAGGCAAAATAAAGACTAGATACTTTTTTTTTCCCTATTTTACCAGGAATTAATGCATTTTCCTACTTATCAAGGAAAACAAGAAAAACATTCAATGAACCCCTTTGAATATGTGAAAGTCACTGTCTCTACTGTCTCCACTTAGAGCCTTTCTCACTAATGTGGATTTCCAAATCATCTATAGAAAACCAAATGTTTTCTCACTAACTTCTATCATTGTACAGAGTCATAACACAGTAAGCCATCATGTTATGAATGAGGAAGCTCACCCCTTTTATTCTTCTGTCTTAGCTCAAATCACTGGTCTTATGGAAGCATTATGTTCCTAATAATGTGAAAAAACATTAAAGGAGAGCAATGTCAACTTTTAATTTGGGGGAACGAATGATAAAATGCTAGTTTACCATGGTTTTTCTATTTGGACCTGATGCATCATGAGATAAAAACTTACACTGACAATAACTGCCCCTTTCCCCTAAATGATTAATGTGGCCCACCTGTAATTCACCACCCGCAATTCCACATAACTCTGGTAAGCATCTTTGCTGACTCTCAGGAATTATCTCAGTAAGTAATAAATCACAGAAGTAATTAAAAATGCCCCCTCGGTGTGTAGACAAATACTTATACTCAGCTCAGATCTAAGTCCAATTGTCTGGGAAACCTTCTTGACACCTATTTAAGAATAAAAATTGAGAAGAAAAAAACAATTTTGCCCACACAAAGTTCTCTGAGATGTATTCCCTTTCCATTCCCCTACCCCCCTCCTTCTCTCTCATTCTTCATGTCCAAGTAGAGCCCTGACCTCTGTTAAATCTGAAATGACAAAGGAGGGATTCTATTTTGGTAAGTATTTATTATACTTAAATAAACCTTAACTTGAGTGGTAGAATCACTATTATTTCACAGAGATCATACTATCAAAGTAGTTACTGAAGACAAAGCATAGAGAAATGATGGGAAGACCTCCATAATGTAAACCAAGTTCTCTTCTATAAGTTGTCATCAGGCTGTTACCTAAAGGGGGGAAATTTTCTAGGCTGCTTGCACATCACCTCAGTTTTATTTCTTCCTCTTCTCCCTCCTTCTATTTGGAAGGGAAAGTAATCTAATACATCACCAGGTCAAGGGTGATTTGGCTTGTAGTAAAATATGAACTGACTTGAAAAGAAAATGACAGAAGTGTCTCCTTTGCTAATACACTAACTGGAAAGTAGTTAGGTCTTATCTAAACTTTTTCTTATCTTGAATGGCCCTCAGTACCTAGCTCTAGGACAGAAAAATTGTTAATAGATGTTTGTTGAATTGAAATGAATCAGAATACAGTGTAAATTCCTTTCTTTCTTTGAGTCTCAGTTTTCCATGTTTACAAACTCTGAAATTAACTCTTACCTTTATATTGTGAACTCACATTTCTTGGAAGACAAGGGATAATAATTCTAGCAATTATCATTGGCATTTGTGTAATGCTTTGGAGTTTATGTAGCCTTCATACCACTCAGCTCTGGATTCACAGAGATTACTGGTTTCTTTGTTGGGTATTTGGGTGATGTGTTAAGTTATTTAGCTCAAACATGACTGAGTATTCCCAAGGTCTTCTAAATTAATTTTGCACCAGGCCAACAGATAAAACAAGAAAAAAAAAATTAAAGGAGGGACGCAGAGAGAGACAGACAGAGAAAGACAGAATGATAGACAGACAAACAAATAGAGGCACAACAAATGAGAGGGAGAGAGCAACAGAGAGAGAGAGAGAGAGAGAGGGAGAGAGAGAGAGAGAGAGAGAGAGAGAGAGAGAGAGAGAGAGAGAGAGAGAGAGAGAGAGAGAGAGAGAGAGAGAGAGAGAGAGAGAGAGAGAGAGAGAGAAGAGGAGAGAGAAAGAGAGAGAGAGAGAGAGAAGAAAGAGAAAGAGAGAGGGAGGGAGAGAGAGAGAGAGAGAGAGAGAGAGAGAGAGAGAGAGAGAGAGAGAGAGAGAGAGAGAGAGGAGATCACTAAGCAGGGGCAGCTAGGTGGCTCAGTGGACAGAGCACCAGCCTTGAATTCAGGAGGACCTAAGTACAAATTTGATCTCCAGACACTTAAAAACTTCCTAGCTGTGTGATCCTGGGCAAGTCATGAAGCCCAGCCTCCAGGAAAAAAAAAAAAAGAGAGAGAGAGAGAGAGAGAGAGAGAGAGAGAGAGAGAGAGAGAGAGAGAGAGAGGAGAAAGAGAGAGAGAGAGAGAAAGAGAAAGAGAGAGAGAGAGGGAGGGAGAGAGAGAGAGAGAGAGAGAGAGAGAGAGAGAGAGAGAGAGAGAGAGAGAGAGAGAGAGAGAGAGAGAGAGAGAGAGAGAGAGAGAGAGAGAGAGAGAGAGAGAGAAAGAGAGAGAGAGAGAGAGAGAGAGAGAGAGAGAGAGAGAGAGAGAGAGAAGTCACTAAGCAGAGGCAGCTACGGTGGCTCAGTGGACAGAGCACCAGCCTTGAATTCAGGAGGACCTAAGTACAAATTTGATCTCAGACACTTAGAAACTTCCTAGCTGTGTGTGATCCTGGGCAAGTCACATACATACATACACACATATATGCACACACACACACACATATATACATACATACATACACACATATATGCACATATATATATATATGTATATCTATATACATACATACATACACACATATATGCACACACAGCCATATATATAGATATCTTAGAGAACAGCAAAAAGGCCAATATCTTTGGATCAAAGAGTGTGCATGAAGCAGGGTGGGGCAAAGGTATGAGAAGCCTGGAAAAGTAGCGATGGGCTAGGTTTTGATTGCTTGCTAAATGCAGAGTAAACTGATACAAATGTAAATAAAACTGTCCAGTCCCTTCAAAGAACTAAATTGTAATTAAGGAGACAGACAATCCATGAAGGGGAACCAGGAAGGAAGTGGGATTGTGAAGACATGGTGTGCAGATGACTGGAGTTAGGTATTGTCGTCTGGTTAAAGACAAGACAAAGAAACATTCTTCTATCACACCATAGGATGGATCCAGGGGCAGAGTCCAAATTTCTTATAAGAAGGAGGTAGAGATGTTGCCAAAGTGATAGTGATATGATTTGCAGATAGCTGAGGAAGAAGAAAAAAAAAACATCTATTTAACACTAAAATAATTAGTAAAAGCAAAAGGAGAACAATCTTAGTACACATACTTAGGGGACTGAGGTCTTATTCCAGAGCAAGGATTGGTGGAAAGGAGGGCAAGAGAAAACAATATTAAGGCTGGAGTTAGGGCTGGGAAGACTCACTCTTGTGGGAGTGATTACTGCTCTTCTGTTGCTCTCTATTTTCTTCATTCCCTTAAGCACTATATCCTTTCTCCCAGCTCTCACACATTGCTTTTGGTTACTGGCAAGCAGCCTGTGATCCTGTTGACCTCTTTTCATGACCAGATCTTTACATTTATCTATTTCTTCCTCACATAACTCTCCCTTACCATCCTGATGCAATGAGCCAATACACCGAATCTCATAAAAATTAACATCCTGGAAACTTCAATTGGGACTATTGTTAAGGAGCAGAGTCCCTTGGGAAATATAGCCATTTCCTTCTAATATACTCTATTACATTTACAAAGCACTTCACATACATTATTTCATTTTGGTCTTTGCAGAAAGCCAGTAAAGTAGATAGTGGGAAAATTATTATATAAGAACAATAGATGTGGAGTCAGAAGACTTGAGCTTAAATTCCACCTGCTATTCACGATCTGGGCGACCTTGACTAAGTCAATTAACAAACATGTGTTTTAATTTCCTCTTCTGTAATATGAAGCAATTCTATTAGACTATCTCTAATGTCCCTTCAGTTCTAAATTCTGAAACCTATGATCTATGGTCTTCACTTTAGTGATGAGAAAAATGAGGCTCAGAGAAGGAAAGAAGGAATGCAGAAAGAAAAGAAAGGAGGAAAGAAAGAAGGTAGAAGGGACATAAGTAGGAAGAAATCAAAAGAGGAAGAAGGAAAAAAGGAAGGAAAGAAGAAAGGAGGGAAAGAAGAAAGGAAAGAAAGAGAAAAGAGTATTATTAAGCATCTGTTATATTCCAGATATTGTGCTAAGTGCTTTACAAATATCTCATTTCATCCTACCAGGTTAGAATAGCAGAAACTGAGACAGCAGTTACATTACTTGCCTGAAATCACATAGCTCATGAATGGCAAAGTTAAGATTTGAATTCAGATTTTCTGACATCTAAAACAGAGCTCTTTTCATTAAGGTAGAAGTTTCCGGTATTTTACTTGTTCCTCTCCAGCTCAGTAGTAGACAGAAACAAGAAGTATTAAATAATGGAGTCTTGAAACTGAAAGAGACCTCAAAAGTCATTTATTCCAAATTGATATTGTGGAAATGAGTCCATGCTTAAAGAATCCTAGGAAATATAAGGTTCTACTCTTAACCAGAATAATTCTCCTAATCTGACAAAAAATCGCCGCAACATCCATCCTATATCAAATCTCTCCCTGCCTAAACATAAATAGTCTCATTATCCTTGCAATTCTATCTGCCATCCTAGGTGGATGGGGAGGACTTAACCAAATCTACCTATGAAAAATCCTAGCCTACTCATCCATTGCTCACATAAAATAAGTAGAACACTTCTAAACTTCAACTATTTTCACAATTCTTCTCTTTTTTGGGTACTAAGAATTACTTTCATTTCTGCATATGCCCATAGTACTATGGATACACAGAAATGGGGGATGGGAGTGAGATGATTTCTCTCTCCAGAAACAGTTGTACAGGCATGCATTTATAGTCACCATTTATAGTCACCTACCCTTCTACCACCTCTACTTCTCTCTCTATAAGAGACTGAGGTGAGAACTAGGCAAAATTAGTCCTTCTGTCTTTCACTAGCAATGTGCATTTTACAATGAATCTATAAGAATTGGTAACTAAAAACAGAAAAGCTCTCAGAGACATAGAAGAAAAAGTATATTTATAGAAAGCACTGTCATGATTAATCCACAGAAAAAGAATCTACTGCCCTGGGACTTCCCAAATACTCTTATTTCTGAATACCTTTTCAGAATTATTTTTAGAACTTTGAAATTTTTTCATTTTCTTTTATCCCCAAACTACTTATTTTGGTTCCTTCTTTTAGAATAATCCCTATAAAAATGTGCTGCCCATTTTGCATTTTAATGGGATAACCAGAGCAGTCTATCAAATGAGTATGTGAATTAGTGTTTGGTTTAGAAGTTATTTATGAATACTCATACTGATATTTAAGTAAAATGTAAGGCTCTAGAAGCAACTCTCCCTAATTAAACTTTAGGAATTATGATGCACACAACAGCAAATTTCAGAAATGAATCCAATGAAGTTACTAATTCCTGAAAGCAAGGAGTGGGATATTGGCTTCTTTCCCCCAAAATAATTACTGCTCTTGAAGACCCATCTGCTGTCTTCTGAGTCTGTCTTCATTCCAATTGCTGAAGGGAAATTCAAACTTTGAGCCAGGGTGAATAAAGGGCTCTTAGGGAGTGAGCTGCTCACCTTATTGAGGTGAGCAAATGTGTTTAGGGACATGCCATGCTACCATCAAGTGCACTGAAAGAGGTAATTTGCTAAACGATTCCCTGATGCTGTGTTAATTTGTCTTACCCAGATGAGCGATTTATTCTCAGAGAGGAGTTTATTCCCTAAGTTTATAAGGCATCAGAAAGGTAGAATTGGCCAGGCATAAAGAATTTGACTTGCAATGGAAATGGAAGAATTACAATGGGAATAGCAATGGAAAAGGAGGAATTACAATGGGAATCTGAGGACTCTTCTCAACTCTATAAGTCTCCCTTCTTGGCCAGTGGTCAGAAGTTCAGCTCTACTCTCAACATTCTTTTGCTATGAACCTATTTTTGAAAGCACTTAATAGAAAATAGGATCTGACTTTATCATTACCTTTTTTCTTCACATTGAAGGGTAGGGAATCAAAAATTCCAAAACCTCAGCTTGGAACACACGAGAAGTATATCCTCTCTGAGTTAATGTGGTGGATAAGTGTTGTCTAATGTATATTTACCATGCAGATATCATGAAGATAAAAACCTAGGTTTTACTATTATTCTCAAACATAGGTTAAAGTTTCAGAGAAAATCTGAAGGACTATGAAGATTCTGCCAAGAATTTTTACAGGCAAAATTACATCAGAATATAGAAAAAATGATGTATTTACATATTGCAATGTTGTACATTCTCTTAAACCTGAAAAGTTAAAAAATCCATAATCAATCCATAATCAACCAATTGAACAAATGTAAACAGTCATAATATCATAGATTTCCCAAGGAAATAGATGTCATTAAACCAATTCTATTGGTAAACTAAGTCAAGTTACAGATTAAACTACATTTAAAGGTTTCACAAATAGACTGATTGGTGAAGAAGATTCCCATGTTGTTAAGAAGTTAGGTATGGCTGAGTTTCTTCCTCTGACTTCTTATCTAAGGAAAGCTTAAGTCTCTTAAGTAAATTTTTATGTTCCTTAAGACTGGTTTTGTTCAGACAAGATTAACCAAAATTTGTTAAATGAACTGTTCTGAGTCCTAAATAATGAAAAGAAACAGAAAAAAATCTTGTAGTAAGATCCTATTTCAAACTCCTTGATTTTGTAGCTGGAAAAATGGAGGCCCAAACTTTCCAAGAGAGTAGATCTTTGCTCTACCTTCACCTTCATATCTGTCCCCACTTCCCCACTTCTTTCAGTAATAGAGTAAATTGTGAGAGTTCCCACTTGCATATATTGCATGTCCTCTACTGCCTATGTTTAGCCCCCATGTATCTGACACAAATGCTTTTCCCCACATGGTTGCCCACTATCACTCCTCTTGCACTAGCTTCTCTGTTCTTGTCCCCATCACTCCATGGTCTTTCCCTTTCTTTCTCCCTCTCTCACTACCTCCCTTCCCTTTTAATTACATAAAATCCCTTTAGTAGTAGCAGAATGGTCCACTTAAACTCTTTATAGTGCCTACCATATAGGCACTATGCTAAGTGTTTTCCAAATATTATTTACTTTGATCCTAATAACAACCCTGGGCAGTAGATAATAATGTTATCCATTTTACAGATGAGGAAAACTGAAAAACAAAACTAATGATTTGCTCACGGTCATACAATTAAGAAGTATCTAAGGCCAAATTTGAAATTAGATTTTGCTGCCAGAAAACAGAGAAAAGAGTTTCAAGAAAAGTGTTGGGGAAGGGACTGAGTTTTGAAATATAAGTATAGGGAGATCAAAAATAAGAATTGATAATGATCTTTGGTTAAGCTAAGTAGCCGTGGGTCTTAAGGAACCCCAGATGGGTTTTCTAGCACTTATTCCTTGGCTTTTAGCAAACCTGAAGAAAAAGAGAAGAAAGAAAGAGGATGATTAGTGAATTTGAGCCTTAGAGAGGGGATTCAGGCAGTGGTGTGTGGAGTTCAAGTTTAAAGCCTAAGGGAAAGCTGCTGCCTTCTGAAATAGTGAATTATCAGTATGTGTTAGAATGCTGTTGTGTTGAGATTCTTCATTTAGGGTTTTCTTACCAGACACTGGAGTGATTTTCCCATTTCCTTCTCTAGCTCATTTTACAGATAAGAAAGGAGGTAGATTGGGTTAAGTAACTTGCCCAGAGTCACACAGCTATTAAGCACTGGAGTCTGGATTTGAACTAGGAATGAGTCTTCCTGACTCCAGACCCAATACTCCAGACCCAATACACTGTGCCTCCTAGCTGCCCACAAGTTAACTAGAATAGAGGCTGGCTGGGACTTTAGATGTCCTAGATTCTATAGATAGGATTCAAACATGGATGAGAGATTCAGAGTGGAATCCTCCTAAAGTCCTTTGAAGCTCCAAATTCCTGTGATTTGGTATAACATTGGTAGCCTTTGAGAGAACAGTTTCATTAAGTTGAACAGAAATGAGATTGTAAGGGGTTGAGAAATGTTGAGGAAATGGAAGCAGAGTATTTTGTGAAGTCTTTTGAGAAGTTTGCCAGTGAAATAAAAGGAATAAAAAACAAGAACAACAGCAGACAGATATGGTATTAAGCTCTGAGGAAGTTATTTTTGTTTGTTTGTTTTTAATAGAATAAAAAAGAAAAAAAAACAAGCAGGTTGGTAGGCAGAAAATAAAGGAGCTTCAAGAGAGACAGACTATTTTGAAGATGCAAAAGAGAGAGGTTATAAATAATAAAGTAAGGCTCTTGAAATCAGGTGGAAAGGGCTGGGACTGAGGATGAAGAAGTACATTCTTAATGCAATGGTTAGGCCTGTATCTAGAGATGACAATTTCTTAAGAGACAAAAGGAAAGATAAAGTAGATATAGTAGTATATAAAGTATAGATATAGATAAAGTAGACATTTAATGAGGCTGAAGAAAAATTCTGGAAGTAGGGGAGAAGTGTTCACATGAAATGGTTAACCTCATAGCAATAAGAATTGAAGTCATTCATGAGAAAAAATGGGGGAATTGGTGATTTGAGAAAAATTTGAAAACTTTTGCAATAGTGGAAATTTGATAGTTAACTAATAAAAGGATTGGCAAGATGCAACTTTAAGGGATCTACCTGATTTCTGTGATTCCTTTTAACTCTCAATCCCTGTGATTATCAGTGCCAACTAGGGACAGAATATTGTTTTTTGAAAACCTGCAGAAAATCTTATTGGGTCAGTGTTCCCAGCAGACACCAAAATCAACAATCTCAGGCCCACAAAACCTCCACAACGCTTTGTAGCATTCCTATTGAGCGCATTTCTTCTATCAAATCAGGTGATCAAATGCAGTCTCATAAAAAGGTTCCAAGAGTGCAGAAAACAAGTTGTATCTAGGGATTGAGAAGGCAAACATCCTCAGCCCTTTGAAAGAAGCCTAAATAGAAAGGAGATTGAGCCAGTGGTAGCAGTTAGATGACACAGAGCAATATCCCTCTAAGCCTGCTGTCATTATGAATTGTTTTGCTAGAGGTTTTTATTGTTCAGGGTGGAAATGCTCAGAGCTGGGAACAGGGCTTTCCTAATAGACCTAAGCCTCAAAATCAAGAATGCCAATAGATGTTTGTTTTTTCCCCTTCTAGTCCGCTCATATCAGGATGGTTTGTAAAGTGCCTTATTTGATCTGCAAAAATAACAATTCCTCTACTGAAAAAAAAATAAAGAAGAAAAGGAGGACTTTTTAGATTGGAGAGTTTTTGTTTCAGAATGTTTATTGATTCCACTATACTTCCTCCAGATTCTTTTCTTCTTTCCTTCTCCCTTTCTCTTCCCTTCCTGCAGTTTCTGTCTCTGTTTCTATGTCTCTCTTTCTCTCCTTCCCCTCTATTTTTCCCTCATCCTCTCCTTCTTTTCCTCTTTTCTCTCTTTTCTCCATCTAAATTTTCATTTATATATGTTGGTATACATTAAGTGGATGAGGTTAGGAGAAAGAGATTGTATGGGTGTATGTAAATTTTGTAGAAATCAAAGCTTGTTGAATGCTTATATCAATGGCTGAATGCTTATATCAATGGAAGGTCTTTGACAGAAATATTTCTTTATACTCTGAATTTCTCTTTTGCTTCTGTTTGTTGTTACTTGTCCTTAATCCTAGAAGACAACTATCATATCAGGGATGTAATGCCATGACATGCTGCTGAATGGGATTGAAGTGAAGGTTATTGTACAAAGTCACCAGCCTCATTTTTCCCCCTAGAGCCATCTGGATCCAGTGTCAAGATATGGATCAGGATGACTGCAAATAATCCAGGATGCCTTTATAAACTAAGGTTTTTTAACAGGTCACAAATTGATTAAGGCAATACCCAATCTGTAAATAAGACTAGATAAGAAATGAAGCAGAGAATGGCCCCTTTTAAAAGATATAATAATATGTTTTAACTTAATTTTTTTTTTACATTTGGGGCATCATGAAATATGTTGTTAAGTAGCTATTCTGGCTCTCCATCAGTGATTCCAGAATACCATGTATACCATGTGGAAATATTGTGTAATAGAGAGAACATGTGGAGAAAACATAAGGCATGATTATTTTGCTTTTTTTGTATTTTTATCTCTAGTATATACTATAATGTCTAGCACCTAGAAAGCAAATACTTATTAATTCATTCACTCATCTCTTAGTTTATTAATTGAAGAAATTCTTCAAATGAAGATGTTAAACTCCATTGTTTCTTCTCCTGAAAAACTGAAAGTGTTTTCATTTTCCCATAAATTTGGTAGCCTGAAGCAAAGCTGTATTTACTGTACTCTTGTTAAAGGTCTCTTCTAGCTTGAGAATCATTTGCTTAAGAGTGTTGGTTTGATATTTTTAAGGATTGTGATCAACATTCCAGGATGCTATTTTAATTTCATTTCCTCTTAATAAATTTAGAAGAAAATGATTAGCAGTCATTGCCAAAACAGAGCTGTACAACTCAATCTAAATACAATTAAATACTGAGATGTGGTCCCAGCAAAATTATCTTATGCCCTGAACATTTGCTTGACATAATTGTATTCTCCCAGATGTATTGGAACAGAGAGAGTGTGGGGCATCGGAAATGAATGTTCTGTCTTCTGCATAGAGGTGGCTGACTTACATGGCATAGTAGAGCAAAGAGAATATTTGAGCTTAATCTAATCTAAATGTCCTACTTATCATGCATGAGAAGGAAATAAAAGCCTTTGGTTAAAGAAAATATATTGAGAAAATGAAAATTTAACTGCATAATGCCTCCAATGTAAAAGCTTTATTTTTTTTTTCAAAATTCTACTACTACTAATTGTACTTCTAATACTAAAAACAATATTATTATTGTTCTACTACAACCTAGTATTTATATAATGTTTACTGTGTGCCAGGCACTGTGCTAAACACTATAGTTGTTATCTCATTTGATCCTCATAATAACTTTTGTAGAGGTAGGTGCTCTTATTATCCTCATTCTACAGCTGGAAAACTGTGTAACAAGTAAATGATTTACTCAGGGTCACACAGCTATTAAGTGTCTGAAAATGAATTTAACTCAAGTCTTCCTGATTCTGGGAGCCAAGTTATATCTAAATAAGGTATGCACAGAGGATTCATTTCTCAATCCTGATCACTCCTCTAACCTGCTAAGGCTTGCTGTTATTGCTGAAAGAACTCCGATCAAGACTAATGAATTATAAGATGTTTACAATTGATTCACTCTGATTTTAGGCAAGTCATTTTCTCTCCTTTGGTTTCAGTTTTTAGAATCCTAAAATGGAGTGGGAAGGGAAATTCGTTACTTCTAGTTCTAATGTTTTATTTTATAAAAAAAAAAAAAAAAAAAAAAAAGCATAGTAAAAAAATAATACTTTTTAAGAGATATTGGGATTTGGGATCATAGATTCCTTAACTTTCCTCTTAATTTTGCCCTGTGCTTTTCTTTCTATCACTGGCAGGCATGGGAGAGGCTATTGAATATGATAATTATTGGCAAAATCGACATTTGTCCAACCTGAGTATTATTTCTGAATTGACAATTTTCTGAATTATATGAGTATATGATGAAAATGACCATCTCAGTTAGAAGACTTCCAGGAGGACTTTAACTTTACTTTGACCTTGTAGGATTATACAGAAAAGGTGGTATCTAAAAGCTATGCCTTAGATATCTAGAATTAGTAATAAAAATTCTTGGAAGTACATGGGTTTATGTGCCTTGGGTATCTAGAATTAATAAAAAATGATAGTAAATGAATAGGTCTATGTGAATTTGAAGAAAATGAAATATTGTGTCTTTGAGGAAAGCCCAGAGTCTGAAAATTTGACTTGTTAATAAGATTATTCACATCTCCAGATATCTGTAACTCTCTGGGACTGATGCTTCATTTTTTCACTCATCCAAATGCTGCAAAACTCAGCAACTTCTAGGATCAAAGTTCCATTTCAAGGAGCCCAGTAGGCCTCAAATGTTGCTTAGAGTGGGAAGAAAAAATCACAGAATCATAATTGGGAAGGATAGATACAGAGACCAATTTGCATCAGAAAAATTCCTTCAAAATATCCCCAGTAATTGGCCTTTAGTTGAAGAATTCCAGGAAATGAGAAATCATTACATTGTTAATCCATTCCATTTCTGTAAAACTATAGTTCCTTTTAAAAATTATTTATTTTTTTGTTAAAGCTTTTTATTGACAAAATATATGCATGGGTAATTTTTCAACACTGATTCTTGCAAAACTTTTTGTTCCAAATTTTTTCCTCCTTCCCCCCATCCCTTCTCCTAGATAGCAGGTAGTCCAATACATGTTAAATATGTTAAAATATAAGTTAAATCCAATATATAAATATTACACACACAGATACACATATATATGTATATATTTATAAAATAACTATAATTCTTAAGAAAATTTTCTTTACATTGAGCCTAAATTTATCTCTCTGCAATACCCAGTAATTATTCTACTTCCCCCATCCTCCTATCCTCTAGTTCTGCCTTCTGGGGTCAAACCAGAAAAACAAAAATTTTTTTTCTTTCACATGAAAAGATTTCAAATACTTTACTCATATTCTCATACTTCCTCTGTCTTCTCTTTTTTAAGACTAGAATTGTTTGTGTCATGAGAAAAATAAAATTTGATGGGATTCAAATAACCTGGCTTTGAGTACTAAATATTCATTTTACTAGTTGTGTGATATTGGTCAAATGTTTTTCATTTTTCTGGACCTCGCTTTCATTCTTTATAATAAGGAGGTTAGATTAGATGACTTTTAAAGTATCTTCTGACTCTTCATATGTTATTTTAAATCTCATTTTAAAGAAAGCCTTGAATGGCTTCTTTGTCAGTGTTCTTAAAATATGGTATGGAGGACAGAATATAATACTTCTGATGTGAGGTAATGGAGAATAAAAAAAAGCTAGACTATCAAATCCATGTTCTAGATATATACACAAACAATTCTTCTTCAATTGGTAGGCTGAAATTTGGATAGACATATATTGCCAACTTTTCCCTGAAAGGGAATTAAAATGGAGGCAAGTAACAATCTGGAAACCTTTACTTTTGAAAAAAGTATAAAACAATATTGTTTAAATTTAAAATACCATTTCTTTAAATATAAATTATTATTTATATTTAAAATACTATTTTCCTATGTATTTTATTGATTTTGTTTTTAATAGTGGAAAGTAGAGATACATGCAGTTTCTATAATTTTTTTCCTTTGTGTGAATTTTGGTGTGTTATTTGGTCACTCAGGTTCTCAGAGTTCTTCATCTTTCTTACTATGGAGTTGGACTTGATTTTCTCTTTGTCCCTTTCCAGTTAGAAAATTCTTATTCTGTCTGTCCTTTTTGATACTAGAGTAGAGTGGAAATCAGCTCACCTACTTACCTCAGCTTCCTCATCTGTAAAATATGATGAATAATACTCACCTTGTGTCCTGAGTTTGTGAGGACTAAATAACATTCATAAAAAGAACTTTGTTGTATGTAAAGTCTTATATAAGTGTGAATTGTTGCTATGATGATTTTTGCTTGGTAACTAGCACAGAGGAGTAGGTTAACTAAGTCTAGGGGTTTTTCAGTCTTGTACTTCTCTGTATGTTTTACTCAACCCTCACAGTTGGTATTGAATTCAGTTCTGAAGAAGCCTGACCTCTAATTAAAGGAATTTGGTTCCCCATTTTCACATTCATTGGATTACTCTCAAACTGCTATCCAAGCATGTAAGGGATAATGATAATAATTATAAACAAGTATGGCTCATAAGTCCAAGCAAATCTCCAAGGAGGTGGTGAGTAAATGAGTTATCTAGTGCTAAATAATGCTAAATATGAATTGGACATGGGGATATGTAATTTATTCTTTTACAGAATGAATACTAAATATAGAAATTCTGATTTAGACAGTATTCTCCAATTTGACATATAATTTGTGTCACAGTATGCTACGATGGTGTATATTAAACTTCCCCAAGGCCTAAAAGAAGTTGAAAGAAATGAAAAAGCAGAACTAAATTAGACATTTTATATTTTACTTTAGTTTGTCATTGTCCATATCAACAGCTAAGCATAGCCAATCTTTTTTTTTTTTTTTTTTTTGGTAATGATTCCCCTGATGTACAAACTTCCTTTGTAGTTGGTCTTTGTTACTCCAGGGATGCTGAAACCACTGAACTCCCAGCATCCCAGGACTCCTGAATCTTTGAGGTTCACCATTCACTGTTAGTCCTAGATTTGAATACAGTGGGATTCTCATTCATCAGGAAAGAATACAAAAGATACAGAGACAGAATGCATTCATGTCTACCAGATGGAACACAAGGTAATTATTCCTTCTCTCCTCTGATTTTCAATACTCAGCTAGAAAAAGTGCATATGTTCCATAGCAAGGAAATATGAGAAGGAGGGAAAGGTGCTTATATCTCCTTTTGAAATCAGAAACGATGATTTGAAATGCTACAATGGAGAGGGAATGGAGCAGAATACTTGAAAGAGGCAAAATACACTTTGCAATTAAGATATATTTAATCTAGTGGTAAAAGGTTGTGGACTGTTCAATAATAGAGAGTTTATTTTAGAGTCTGGAAGTCCTGGGATTATGTTCTAATTCTGACACATATAAACTGTCTCCTATAAATTCCTAGAGCTCTAGGCAACTAAGACTATAAGTTTGAAAGCATATGACCTGCTCTATAACCTGTTGTTTAAAGGGATTAAAAAAAAAACTAGACTACTATACAATGATCTCTTCTGCACCACAATTTTCCTCATCATGGTATCATGGTTTCAATATATTGTGGATAGGCATAAGAAATTAAATGATAATTTTGGGGGGAGTTTTGTGGAAGCCACAGATAATACGTGTGGAGGCTAGCAGACAACACAAAACCCTGACCAAATACTTTATCCAGATTTTGCAATAAGGTACTATAAATACTGCATGAAAAAAAAAAAGACAAAAAATCAGACTTCTTGAAGAGAGGACCAAAAAATTTCACGTGGATTTTCCACATCATGGAGGCATAGTTCCCCTAATTCATGCTATGTGGAAGAGATAAGTATATTGATGAAATTACCAGTTTAATCCCTATCTTAAATTAATTATGTTAAAAGTTAAATGTCAAACTATTTCACAACATAAAATTTTCAACATTATTCAGAAATTGGGGGGGGGGTCTTAACATTAAAGCATTATGCCAGTGTGGGAAGAGTAATAGATTTGTTGCCAGAGGACCTGTCTTTGAAATCTGAATTTGAAATTTGCCATTTCCTATTTATGATTTGTGTGGCCTTGCATAAATCACATAACTTCTTCAGTTCTCATTTGAAGGACTAGATGACTATGCTTATTGTTTTAAATTCCAAACCTATAATCATTATGACTAGTTCTCTTGTTTCTACCATTAGGCTTGATTTCCTTCAATATCTTATATAAAGAAGAATAAGTAAATCTCCAAATCTAATCCCTAGTGCTTGCCCCCCAGGAATTTTAGAACTATTGGAAATTTTCAAATAAAATTATAATATCATAGATGTCCGTAAGACTTAGAGCTATCAATAGCTGCTACAGGAGTATGATATGTACACAGGTAAGTGTGACACAAGGCAGTGTTACAGAGCTAAAAGAGACATCCAGACAACAGGACCTATGAAAATGTAGGAGGAAAGAACAATTTCAGCTGTGATGAACAATCAGGAGGTAACACTTAGACTGAGACTACAAAAGGAAAAAAAGGGCTCTGAAAGGTAGAGATGAGAGAATTTGTTCAATTAGTCACCAATACACACTTATTGATATTTAGTATGTGGCAAATACTGTGTTGGAGAGATAGAAGAAAATGCCCCCTAAAAAGGGTACCAAACCTTAGGGACTTTACATTGTAATGGAAGATATGAATAGTTAAATATAAAATACCAATTAGATAGAAAATAATCTGAAATCAGCCCCTGGAGGGATTGAAAAGGCTTCCTGCAAAAGGTGGCATTTGACCTAAATTCTGAAGGAAGTTAGAGTTTCTTAGAGACAGAGGTGAAAAGGAAAAAGCCTTCCAGACTTGGGTAAGGGTTTTATCATGGTGGAAAAGAAGAAAGTAGAATATTAAGTTTAGGGCTAGGAAATAGGAAATGATAGTACACTAGGTCTTTGCCACCAGAGATCAGACTAGTTCTGTTGGAAATCAGATTTTGTGAATGAGATATGTGTGAAATTAAACTGGGAAATTCAGTTGGACCTAGATTAGGAAAGACCCTATATGCCTGGTTAAGAAATCTTATATATATATATATATATATATATATATATATATATATATATATATATATATATATATATGAGAGAGAGAGAGAGAGAGAGAGAGAGAGAGAGAGAGAGAGAGAGAGAGAGAGAGAGAGAGAGCGCTAGCTGTGAATTAGAAAAACTATTTGAGCATCTCTGTAAGGGATGGATTAGAAACAAAAGGATTTGGAGTCAGGAAGACCCTTGAATAGAGAAAGACTGAACTATCATGGTGGTAGTGTGAACCAAGGGGAGACACACAGGGAATATTCAGAAATAAGACTGAGAGAATTTAATAGCTGTGTATATATGGTAGTAAGGGAGGGAAGGGGGAAGGTCAGAAATGATGGAGGTTTTAAGAGGCCTAGACAATTCAAACTTGATTTTCAAAAAGTTGAATTTAGTCAAGCAACTAGTCATTTGAAGAAAACAAAAAGAAGACTTAATTACAAGTTACAATTCACTTGTTGAAGAATAAATCCTTTTTAAATAGCCAGTTATAAATTTTTCTGGCTATGAGGAGAAATAATTCTTTTTAACATACTTAGCACCTGACTGACATAGAGAGAAGTATTTTATAAATTATTAAAATATATGATTTAAGTTCCATAGATGCCTGAGAGGTGGGAAGAATTGAGAATGGAGAGCAAGTGAAATAAAATAGACATACAGACCCTAGAGGATAGAAAGACAGCTGGAATCTTTGAAGCAGTAAGACGGGTATTGCTATGAATGTCTATAATGAATTTTATTCATTTTTTTCCCTTTGAGCTCATTTCACCAAGTGAATTGTCAGGCTTAAAGTTAAACACTGATTATTTGCAAATAATCTTGTAATAAGCACCTTAAGATAGCAAGTCTCCAGTGAGTCATAAAAATCTCAAAATTAGAGCACACATATTTAAATACAAATTATGCTTATGCCAACCTTCTTTTTTAATAAAATGAAAAATGACTATTCAAAAGAATTTGTCTCAAATATAATAATCAATTTAAGACCTTTATCTACCACAAACATCCAACTTGAAAAAGAACTTGTGAGGATAAATGTAACAATATGTTTTGAATTAGGTAGAATAATTATCTTTAAATTCAATAAATAAAATATTGATTGAGTGCTATTGTCTAAAAGTTGTGCTAGACACTATGGAGCATCCTCACAATTCAAGGAATAGCTCTTCTGAGGAAGACTCAAGGTTCTTTGTGTTCACATCCAAAAAATTATAGCTCATAAGCCTTAATACATATATTCATCTGTGTTAGCCAGAGGATTCAGTGAGTTCAAAGCAAAGGTATATAATGAAATAAGAAAATAGGAACAAAATATTTCCCTTCTAAATCTAGGGCTCATTTTCACAGAAATACACATATCATCATCAGTGGGAAGCATGAATATGAAAAGGGGATATACATGGAGAAATAAAAACATGGGAAATACTTATGGCCAGGGCACATCTGTGGTGGGGCAACTCATACAACTGCTAAAGCATTGCTGATTTCTTCCAGTGATGTTATAGCACTGTGCCTGCTAGGCCTGCTGCCCTCTGGTTTCCCCTGATTATGTTGTTTCCACTATAAACTTCTCTACTGCACATATAATCTAAGCCTGGCTGCTGCTACCCTTTGTTTTCAGTTTATGATACCTGAAATCCTAGGCTTTTCCTCCTAAGAGGAAACTTTTACCAAAGTTGAAAAGTCAAAGCATTTGGGAAAATAAATAAAAACAAAAATAAACAATTACCCCTATCTCAGTCACAAGACAAGAGAAAATCCTGGCTAGTGTGGACCCTTTTAACTTATTTCCCTTATAGTATTACCAATCAATTTTCAGATTTTTTTTTTTACCCCTAGGAAGATAACCTTAAGTCTAGGTGCTAAACTAATTAGAAAAAGTAACTCATATTTTCATCTTCCCTTCATTCCTCCCTCTCTCCATTCCCCCTTCATCCTTCCTTACTTCATTCCCTCCCTCCTTTCTACTCCTTTCTTCCTTCCTCCCATCCCTCCCTCCCTCCCTCTTTCTTTTCCTTCCTTCCTTCCTTCCTTCCTTCCTTCCTTCCTTCCTTCCTTCCTTCCTTCCTTCCTTCCTTCCTTCCTTCCTTCCTTCCTTCCTTCCTTCCTTCCTTCCTTCCTTCCTTCCTTCCTTCCTTCCTTCCTTCCTTCCTTTTTTTTCATCCCTTCATATATCTTCTAAGGCTAAACTTATTATTTGGTCACCATTCATGTAAAAGATATTATATAGAGTCTAGCAGCTCTGGAGTATAGTCCAAGTAATTTCAGTTCCAAATTATTTTTGCAGTTCCATGTAGATAAAATAGATAAGGTGGAAAAAAAAAACTGAGACAAAGCTAGTCTCTATGGACCAAGATCATTGTCTATTCCTAGCATATGCATAAACAGCTAGCTAAAGCCTAAAATCTCTGAGTTTACCTTTTCAAAAGAAATAAATAACACACTCCCTAGTCATTTTATAAATGAGGAAACTGAATTTCACAAGTGCTTTTGCTTAAAGTCACACAAGTAGTGATTGATAGCAGAGGCTGTATTTGAATTCAGGTCCTATTTCTTCACTTTCAGCACTCATGGTGTTGCACTGAAGTTCATTGTAAATATGCTATATTTACTTATTTATATGTTTCACATCCTTCCTCTCTACCTTTCTGAATTTAAACATTTTTGGGGAAGGGACCATTTTATGTTTGTTGTTTTATGCCCTACCTAAGCCTATCTCCTTTATTTTTACCCAGGATATTTCTTAGCACAAAGTCCTTAATCAATTTTAAAATTGAATTGAGAGTGAGGCAGTGACAAATAAGACTTGCACATGTAAAATTATGATATACGGAAAAAACAGACACCAAACTAAGAGATTAAGTAGTAATATGCTAATTGAAATACTAACAAGTGACCAATATCATTGTATACCATAATCATTACATATTCTCCCAAAGGGTACTATCTAGATATGATTTTAATCTATATAGTACATTGCTATAATCATCATTTACTATTGCAATGTGAGTTCCAAAGCTCATTGCTATGGGACTATCTCATTGCTGGAGATCAATGTCCTGCACCTGTGGGAAGGGTAGGAGTAGAGTCAGTAAGAGGGGGAAGAGGAGGTCCCTTTAATTTTCTTTGAATCTTGAGTCTTGCTTACTGGTTTCTAGTTCCAGAGAAAAGATAGATGATGTCAATCACATTTCAGGTTTCTGGATGAAAAGACTGTGAGAAGAAACTGACTTAAGAGCATATAGCAATCTCCATCATGTCCCTCTCCTAGCTTGTTACACTAAAGGCTTCAAGAAATTTCTGAGTTTATTGTGTTCTTCCAAAGCCTCTCCCCTTTATTTTCATCCAGTTTATTTACAAATGAAGAAATTGAGTTCTATGGGGTTTAAGTGCCTTGCCTAAAGTCACACAAATAATAATTGGTAGTAGTAATGTTGCATTTGAGTTCAGGTCCTATTTCTTCAGTTTCAGCACTAATTATGCTGCACTACAGTTGATGGGAAATATTTTACATTCATTTTCTATAGGAAAGCTCCTTCTCATTGTATCATCTGGTATTTATTTTCCAAAGTATACTTTTATTGTTTTATTGTTTATTCTCTCTCTCTCTCTCTCTCTCTCTCTCTCTCTCTCTCTCTCTCTCTCTCTCTCTCTCTCTCTCTCTCTCTTCTCAAATGACCCTTGGAGAAGAGTGAGAGTTGGAGAGAATAAAGATTTCTAACCAATTCCCCTTCAAGTCATGCAAAGAAACCCCATGCTACATATAAATAAAGTCCTTCCCTAACCACCCAACTATAATTTCATCAGTGCAGGGACCTTCTCATGTGAGTATACTCATTAATTCAACTTGCAAACACATTAAGACTTATTATATGTGTACTAAGACAGCAATTCTTGAAGGTTTTGTCCTTAAATCTCCTTTATCCTCTAAAATATAATTGGTAATATCAGAGATTTTTAGTATATGGTTTTGTCTATTTATATTTACCATAAAATATTAAAATATATCATTTAAATATTTATTAATTCATTAAAATAATGCTAAACCCTTTACATGTTAACATAATTTTTGTGAAAAATAATTATAATTTCAAAGACAAAAATTAGAGAGGAGAATGGCATTTTTTATATTTTTGCAAATTCTTTGATGGTTGTCTTAATAGAAGAAACATGAATCTTCATACCTACTTTTTCATTCAATCTATTGCAATGTGTTGTTTTGGTTGAAATATATAAAAACATCTGATGTCATATTTGGAAAAATAAGTAATTGGAAAAGGGAAAAGTATTTTAATGAGCATATAATTTCTTAGCTTTATTATGAAAATAGATTTATACTCATAGATGCCCACCAAAAGTTCTCAGGGACCCCTATAACTCCATGGACCATACTTGCAGAATCTCTGTACTAGGGGTTTTTATGAGAAACATGAAATCATTAAAAAAAGAAAAAAGAAAAAATCCATCAGAGTAAGGATTGTTTATTTTTACCTATTTTTAAATACCCAAGATTTAACTCAGTGCTTAGCATAAAGTGAACTTAGTAAATAGATGCTTATTAACTTATCTAGACACAAAATTTAAATACCTTTCTCTGGGTCATATAATTATTAAGTATTAGAGGCTAGATTTAAATCTAAGACTTCTTGACTATCTTATGTGGACTTGGCTTCTTTAAGTCTTACCCAGATCATAGAAAGGGTTAATATATACCTTTTTAAAAGTTAACCAATCTGTCAAGTTCTTGACATCATTTCCCAGCACAAATTTTATCTTTAAAATATTCAAACCATTCAGTGGTACAGCTAAAATGATATTTTTTTCCCTGTCAAGGGCAACCCGATATTTAAATTAGAAGGCAGGATTGCTGTAATGAAACTGTAATGTATGTTTCAGTATTCAACTAATATAGAGTTTGAAGGCTATATTTTTTCTGATGTTACATATATTGAGACTGCTTTATATTGTACTCAGACATGAATCTTAATAGTCTGGTGATGTGTTATTTTTGTATTCCCCAAATTAACATTATTACATTTACCAGCAGAACTTTGAATTTTACCAGCATTATTGTAAATAAGGCCTTTCTACCACAAGAGTTTTTACATTTCAAATGACTGCATATTTTTACATAATGCAAATCTGCTTTTGGAAGAAAAGTATCTTGAAAAATAGTCAGTTTATTACCTTAAATATATTATGATTCAAGTTCCCAACTCTCATTAATCACAATTTTGAGTGAATCATGAAAGAAAGAAGCATTTTCCCTCATCATTACCATTTACTGAAAATAGAAATGTTAGATGACAGAAAGGGAATAAACAGGTTTGAACATATAGCAGATTTCTACTGCATGTAAACATGTAGACCACCTAACAATTCCATAGGAAAGATTTTTTTCAGTTTTTTTCCTACCTGTGGCTGGGTTGCTTGGTTGATTCAAAAAGTACTCAGACCAAGGTTACTGGTCTTATTCTCATATGAATCAATTAACTTTCCTGTTTTCCTCTTCATAGTACTTAATGGCAAATATGGGTTTTCAAAGAAAAGGCAAATTGTGTTAAAAAGGCAAAAATAAACTCATTAAGAACTTATTAATCATACACTGAACCCTGTGATATGAACTGATGTTAGAAAGAAAGAAAAAGGGAAAATGGTTCTTGTACTTATGAAGCTTATTTTTTTATTAATTTTTATAATTATGACATTTTCTTTGACAGTACATATGCATACGTAATTTTTTTTTTACAACATTATCCCTTGTACTCCCTTCTGCTCCGAGTTTTTCCCCTCTTTCCCTCCACCCCCTCCCCTAGATGGCAGGCATTCCCATACATATTAAATATCTTATAGTATATCCTAGGTACAATATATATGTGCTGAATTTTGTTGTTGTTTCAAAGGAAGGATTGTATTCGGAAGGTAAAAATAATCTGAGAAGAGAAACAAAACAAAACAAAAAAGAAAAAAACAATCCTCACAGTTTACCCTCATTTCCCAGTGTTCCTTTTCTGGATGTAGCTGATTATATCCATCATTGATCAATTGGAATTGGATTAGCTCTTCCCTATGTTGAAGATATCCACTTCCATCAGAATACATCCTCATACAGTATCATTGTTGAAGTGTATAATGATCTTCTGGTTCTTCCCATTTCACTCAGCATCAGTTGATGTAAGTCTCTCCAAGCCTCTCTGTATTCCTCCTGTTGGTCATTTCATGAAGCTTATATTCTAATAGAAGAGTACATATATAGGTATATACAAGACACAAAATAGTTACGAGGTAACCTTAAAGAGTACCCACCAGCAGCCAACAGAATTAGGAAAGGCTTTCTTTCTACAGGAATGATTTGTGATGAATTTTGAAGGAAACAAGGAGGGCTAACACACACCACACATATACACAGAGAAAGAGAAAAACAGAGCCAGAGACAGGGAGAGACAGAGAGACAGAGATAGGGAGAGACAGACAGACAGAGACAGACAGACAGAGACAGAAAGACAGAGACACAGAGAGACAATGGAGAGAGAGAGAGAGAGAGAGAGAGAGAGAGAGAGAGAGAGAGAGAGAGAGAGAGAGATCATTATAGGAGCTTTTTATAAAACTAATGGAAAGGCAGATAAACAGCCAATCAGAAAGAACAGAAAGTAGACAACATATCTAGACTAGCATATATATATATATATATATATATATATATATATATATATATATATATATATATATATATATGGAAAATGTATAAGAAAACTGGTAAGATAGAAAGGGACCAGATTGTAGAATACTTTAAAGGTCAGAGCAATTTATCTTTGATCCTAGGGATAATTGGGATCTGCTAGAATATACTGAGTAGGAAAATAACATGGTTGGCACTAAGCTTTAGAAAAGCCATGTTGGCAGCTGTGTGGAAGAGAGTGTACAGTGGGTAGAAACTTGAGGCTTATAGACCAATTAGGAAGCTATTGCAATAGTACAGGTGAAAGGTGATGCAAAAGGGTGATGATTATGTGAACTGAGAGGAGATATGTTCTAGAAATGTTGAAAGGTAGAAAAGGCAATATTTGACAATTCATTATGCATTTTGTGTGAGTGAAAGTAAGGAGTTAATTATAATATCAAGGTTATGAACTTGAGTAACTGGAAGGAAGGTGGTACTCTTGACAATTGAAAAGGGGTTCAGAAGAAAGGTAAATTTGTCTTGAATATAATTTGTTGTGCTTAGGGCACAACTATATCTACTACATAGCTGGAAATACAGGTCTGGAAATCAGGAGTGACACTAAGGCTAGGCATACGGGTCTGCGTATCTTCTGCTTAGATAAAATATTTGAACTAATGGAATGTCCAAATGAGACAATATAGAAGAAAATTGAAAGTTTAGGTTACTATCTTGGGGTCCAAACACAGTATAAATGACAAGGATAGATATCCAGTAAAGCATACTCAGGAGGAATGGAAGACAGGTAGGAGGACAATGAAGAGAGAGCAGAGTCATGAAATCCAGAGAAAATATAAAGAAGCCAAGCCAGTCTCAGCATAAATATTATGTGAGAATACCTACATGAATTGTTCTTTTTTCTTCCCTCTATGATCAAGTAGAAAATAACTAATCTCTTTTCCATGTGATAATCCTTCATGTGCCTAACTGTCATGTCCCCATCATCTCAAAGTTTTTACTTGGCTAAACATAAATTAACTTGATATAGCACTTTGCTCAGTGTAAATCTGTGAGGTAGGCTTGCAGCATCTAAATGTCTTGCAGTTTATTAATGTCTTTCTGGAAATATAGCACCCAGAATTGAATATAACAGTGGTAATCTTACAAGGGCTGAATACAGTGAAGCTGTTAAACCTCATGTTTATGCACTGTATACTTTGCTTAATATAGTCAAAAGTTCTATTATCTTTTTAAAAAATTAGCTAATATGCTTTATTGTTGACTCATATTGAAGTTGTAGTCCTAATACCTTTGAGGGAAAATGTTATCTAGCTTTGCAGAATCAAACGATTTTTTGTTAAGGAAAAAACCAATAAACAAAGATGGATCTAGTGTTCTCTACAACTTAGTCAATTATGTGATAGTAAAGATGTGGTCTGGTGTAGAAAATCATCCATAGAAGCTTACATCTTCCCTTCCTGTATTTTATTAAGCATACCCTTGAGATATTTACATTATTTTAACAAGAGGTTTTACATAAAGAAGAAAAAGTTAACTGATAGATAACATCCCCTTCACAACTTTTGCAATGAAGTGATGGCATTTGTGATTTCAATTTCTTTCAACTTTACTTTTTCTAGAACATAGGAACCATATTAATAAATGGTTATTTATTGATTGGTTAACTTCTTACAAAATTGCATCAGTTTCAGCATAGCCTTTTTGTTGTTCTGATCCAATTACCTATATAAAATAGTAATAGCTAGCATTTATATGCTTATAGGTTTGCAAAGTACTTCAAATATTTGATCTCATTTGATCCTCACAAAAGCATTGTAAGATAAGTGCTTTTATTATCTCTATTTTATAGTTAAATAAACAAAGGCACAGAAACTTATTTAGGGTCATCCAAGTGCTCAGCATCTGGAGCAGGATTTGAATTGTCTTGCTGACTCCAGTTCCTGCACTATATCATGTTGGCACATTGCATACTTATATAAGAGTTGGTAGTTAGTTACACTTTAGGGCATCTAGGTATGAAGTAGCTTTGAGAAAGACTCACTTATCTTCCTAAATTCAAATCTGGCCTCAGAAACTTGCAATTTGGGTAACTGAAGACAAGCCATTTAACCTTGTTTGCCTCAGTTTCTCATCTGTAAAATGAACTGGAGAAAAAAATGGCAAATTATTTTAGTATATTTGTCAAGAAAACCCCAAATGAGGTCGAGTTGGACATGGCTATAATGATAAAATGAATTATACTGTTATCAACAGTGAGAATATTATGCAATGGAAATGCTGTCAAATGCTCATCTAAGTCCCATATTTTATTCTCTTTTTAATTTCACATATAAATGTTTTGGGTTTGGGGTTTTTTTTTTGTCAGGGATGATCTTGTATTGTTAGTTTGTATGCTAACTTTTCTGCAGACTCCTATTTCATGGTTTTCCAGTTTTATGAGGCAGTGGTGTTCATAATCTGTATCCTTTTCTTTGATACCTTATAAGTGGCCTGAAGCTTTAAGTTGGTCCCAAAGATAGGCTGCCATTAGCTACACTAACCTTAGCTATTGAGATGATGTAAATGGGTGATTCAGCACAAGTAAGGCTGTTTGTTTGGTTTTCAAACATTGGTAATTCTGGTTCTGGTTCTTGTTAAATCTGTTTTTTCCTCCCTTGTCTTCCTTTTTTCTGCATAGAAATGATATGTAAATGATTCCAAATCTGTCAGAATAGAGTAAAACAGTAAAACATGTTCCAATTCTGGGAAGGTAGGAAACTTTCTCTACTGGCAGCTTTCTTTAGGGTCTGGGGGATTCCAGGGATGTCATTCCTATAGGCAAAACCATCTGTTATGTGTGAAATAAAGAAACTTTATATTCCTGTTCTCTACATGGCACAAGTTCCTGCCAATCAACATTACTTAATTCTCAAGTGACTTGTCATAATATCTGTAACCAACAAATCTGTAAGGACTCCCTGCTTGAAATCCTGTCTGATCATTTGTAACGAATATGAGATTGTCATATCCTCCCATAATCAGAATTGTCCTGTGTTTTTTTGCTGTCGCTGCTCAGCTTAGAGGACAAGTGTTTGGGGAGGACAGAACCAAGATGGTAAAGAATAGATCTTTATCTGATCTCCTTTTGACATTCCTCAGAACAACACCATATCAAGCCTCCAAATGGTTTTGGAGTGATAGAGCCCACAAATATTTGGAGGGTTGTTAGGATTACTAGGTGAGAACTCAGGTTGTCTGGGCAATGACAAGGTGAGAATTCAGGTTGTTTGGACAATTACAAGGTGAGAACTCAGGTTGACTTGATAGTTCTCTGGCTCAGATTCTAAGAGGAGCAAGCTCATTGGTTGGAGTACTTCTTCCCAGAAGCCCTTGCATTATCCCACACCCATTCTCTGGGAGGATAAAAGAGGCAATATTGGGCCTGGACAAGCAGTCTGGATTGGGGAAGGACAAGAGCTGGAGGAGATTCAGAGCCAGGATTCAGGAAGAAGAAGAGGCTGGCTGGAGGCTTCAGAAGCCTCCTAAGAAACCTGCTCATAGAGGAAAAGATTATACAGAAAAGAAACCTCCTCCCAAAGAAGGATCACAACTGATAGACGATCAGAATTTTACAGAGGGTGACAAATTTCCACCAGAATATATTTTGGAAGAACTTCAGCAAAAGGTCTCTTTCAATCAGGCATGTGCTTGTGTGTGTTGGAGGGGCAGGTGGCCACACAGGTACAGGTGCAGGGAAGGGACCAGGGTAGTGTAATGTCTGTGCTTTGGGAGAATCTATTGGGAGGCTCTCAGCCAAATATCCTGGTTCAGAAGCCAGTGTGTCACCAGACTAGTTGTGAAATATCCAACACAATTACAAAAGGCAAACAGTGAGCCCCTGAACCCCAGAATAATGTGGCTTGGCCACATCAACCTAGTATGGAAAAGAAAGTCAGCAGCACTGCCTCTGGGGCAGATGAAACCACTGTCACCTGTAGAGAAAGTTCGGGTCAATCTCCCCTTTGCCCTAAAAGACTAAAAGAAACTTTTAAAAAATGAGCAAAAAAGCAAAAAAAAAAAAAAAAAAAAAAAAAAGGCTCTGATCTTTTAGATCAGAAGAATAGACCCCAATGAGGACACTAAAGGCAAATCATCTCCAGTTGAAGTCTCAAAGAGTGATATGATTTGGTCTCCATTTTACAGGGCTCTCTTGGAAGAATTCAAAAAGGATCTAAAAAAGAGAAGAAAAATGGGGAAAGGAAATGACAAATTTGCAGGAAAGTTTGGAAAAGGAAACACATTCTCTTAAGAAAATTCCTTAAAAATAGATTTAGAGAAATGGAAAAGACAGTAACTCCTTACAAAATAGATTTGATGAAATGTAAAAAGAAACCCAGTGAACAAAACAATTCATTTAAAAGTTCATTTGCCCAAATGCAAAAGGAAAAAAAAAGCTAACTGAAAAAAATAATTCACTAAAATTAGAATTGAACAAATTGAAGTGAATGACTCAATGAGGCATTAAGAACCAATCCAACAAAAATGTTTTTACATTAGAAGAAAATGTAAAATACATCACTGAAAAAATAACTGACCTAAAAAATAAATCCAGCAGAGTTAATCTAAGAATTATTGGACTCCCTGAAAATCATCAAGAATAAAAAAAAAAGATAGGCGGAGCCAAGATGGCAGAGAAGAAACACACGACTCTGTGAACGTCCTTACTCCCTCACAACCAATTAGATAAATCAGCCTCAGAAATAGCGTTGGACTGATAGATACCACAAGGACTGGAAGTACAACTTACCAGCTGAAGAGAATCTGGAGTTTCAACAGAAAAGGTCAGTTCCCAGGGGAGGAAGAAGAGAGGCCAGCGCAGATGGCTGGGTGCTAGCATACTGCGCCGATTGCGCTGGGAAGGGCTCTGGGATCAGAGAAGCCACTGAGATAAAGGAATCTGGCACAGGCCGTTAGCTCTTCTCTGCTTATAAAACAGTAGTTCAAAGGAGAAAGCTAAAATATTTTAAAAATTCAAAGATAGATTAGATCTTCCTGGATCCTAGGGGTGACTCAGCAGATCTCTGCACTGAGGGGTGTGGCCCCTAGCTCCCACCCAAGACTAGTTAAAAGATTGAGAAGTGGGCGGATACGGCCCAAGGCAACAAACACTGCCTAGCTCAGTGGGAGGGTGTGGAACTCAGCTCTGGAAGTCCCAGAGAAGCAGAACCTTTGAACTAGGGACCACGGTTTCTGGCAGAAACTTCCAGTTTGAGCGCAGGGGCTTTTCACATCACCTGCTACTGACAAACACGCCCCACTGGGACGCATAAGCCCCGGCTTTGTGTCGCCTTTACTGTCCAATCTAAAACCTCAGGGAAACCTCTAGAACACAGCGCCCTCAAGGCACAGCAGTGCTAGTCACCTCTGAGGCACTTCCAGGGAGGGGGTGGGGAACTCTCTCCCAGAGCTCTCTCTTAGCTCAGGCGCAGGGGCCACTGCATCCATCTGGTCTGGGAGGAAGCTGGTAAAGAAGTAAATAAATAATTTCCTACACTAGGGACAGACCCCAAAAGATTTTTCAAGTATGAGTAAGAAGCCCAGAAAAACCATAGTTTCCTTCTACACAGAGAAAGAGCGGGTATCCAACCCTGAGGAAGTTAACAGCAGAGAGTCAACAGATAACAACCTAAAGGGGAACGATTCCTGCACCCCATAACATAACTCTCTCCATGAAGAGACTATTAAAAAGCTAAGAGAGTTTGAAGAAAAATGGGGAAAGGAAAGGGAAGCTATGATAGAGAATAACAACGTCCTGAAATTGGAGTTGGAAAAAATAAAGAATTCACAGGAGATGCAGGGAAACAAAATTTGTGAATTAGAAAAGGTTAAAAAATCACAGGAAAGTAGGATTTCTGAATTGGAAAAGATAAAAAAGTCCCAAGAAAATAGGATTTCTGAATTGGAAAAAGAAAATAATTCTCAAAAAAAAAATTAGGGAAATGGAAAAAAATTCAATGGAGCAAAATAATTCATTTAAAAACGAAATTGGGCATTTACAAAAAGAACTAAAAACTGTGAAAGAAGAAAATAACTCCTTAAAAGTCAGGATGGAACAAATAGAAATGAATGATTCACAGAGAACCCAAGAATCAGTCAAACAAAACAAAAAAAAAAAAAAAATGAGAAGCTGGAGAACAACGTCAAATACTTACTGGGAAAATCTATAGACCTGGAAAATAGATCTAGGAGAGATAATCTGCGGATCATTGGACTTCCCGAAAACTGTGACCAAAAAAAGAGCCTAGATTCTATTTTACAGGAAATTATCAAAGAGAACTGTCCAGAGATAATAGAAACAGAGGGGAAAGTAGATGTTGAAAGAATTCATCGAACTCCTTCTGAAATAGACCCTAAAAAAAGAACACCATGGAATATGGTGGCTAAGCTGCAGAATTACCACACAAAGGAGAAAATCCTGCAAGCAGCTAGAAAAAACAATTTAAATACTAAGGTGCCACAATAAGGGTCACTCAAGATCTGGCTGCCTCCACATTAAAAGATAGAAGGGCCTGGAACCCGACATTCCGTAAGGCAAAAGATCAAGGACTGCAACCAAGAATGAACTACCCAGCTAAGTTTAGCATCTTTTTCCATGGAAGAAGATGGTCATTCAATGAAATAGAGGAATTCTATATGTTTCTAAGAAAAAAACCAGACTTAAACAAAAAATTTGATCTACATCCACAAGACTGAAGAGAAACAGAAAAAGGTAAACAGAACCCTTGAGAACTGTAACTCTGTTGTGGGTATATAGAAAGTACGCATGGATAATTTGATTTTACTGATATAAAAGAAAAAAAGGGGGGTGTAGTAAAGGGAAGGAGGTCGTTTCAGAAAAAGGGGAAGGAATGATAAAAAGAGGGAAACTACATCCCAGGAAGAGGCATACAAAATACACCATATCTGAGGGAATATAGTGAGGGGGAGAATCATTGTGTGAATCTTACTCTCATCAGAAGAGGCTCAAAAAGTAAATAATTGACATTTGTTTTTCAGAGAATTTTCTCTCACCTCATTAAAAGGGGGGAGAGGAAAAGGAAAAAGGAAAAGGAGAATAAGGGAAGGGACTTGGAGGGAGGGGGGAGGGATACTAAAAAAAACGGAGGGCTGCTCGTCACAAGGGGGGGTCTGTAAATTAAATATCAGGGAGGGGGATCGGGGGGGGTCAAGGGAAAAAGCATAATCTGGGGATAATATGATGGCAGGAAATACAGAATTAGTAATTTTAACTGTAAATGTGAATGGGATGAATGCTCCAATCAAACGGAGATGGATAGCAGACTGGATCAAAAATCAGAACCCTACAATATGTTGTTTACAGGAAACACACTTAAAGCAGGGAGATACATATAGAGTAAAGGTAAAAGGTTGGAGCAGAATCTATTATGCTTCAGGTAAAGCCAAAAAAGCAGGGGTAGCCATCCTTATCTCAGATCGAGCAAAAGCAGAAGTTGATCTAATTAAAAGAGATAAGGAAGGAAATCCTGCTGAAAGGTAGCATAAATAATGAAGCCATGTCGATACTAAACATATATGCACCAAGTGGTATAGCATCTAACTTTCTAAAGGAAAAGTTAAGAGAGTTGCAAGAAGAAATAGACAGTAAAACTATAATAGTGGGAGATCTCAACCTTGCACTCTCAGATTTAGACAAATCAAACCACAAAACAAACAAGAAAGAAATTTAAAAGTAAAGAGAACATTAGAAAAACTAGGTATGATAGACCTTTGGAGAAAACTGAATGGCAATAGAAAGGAATATACTTTCTTCTCAGCAGTTCATGGATCCTATACAAAAATTGACCATATATTAGGACATAAAGATCTCAAAATTAAATGTAGGAAGGCAGAAATAATAAATGCCTTCTTCTCAGACTACAATGCAATAAAAGCTACATTCAATAAAAAGTTAGGGATAAATAGACCAAAAAGTAATTGGAAACTGAATAACCTCATCTTAAAGAATGACTGGGTGAAAGAGCTAATTATAGAAACAATTAATAATTTCACCCAAGATAATGACAATGATGAGACATCATACCAAAATCTGTGGGATGCAGCTAAAGCAGTAATAAGGGGAAATTTTATATCTTTAGAGGCTTATTTGAAGAAAATAGATAAAGAGAAGATTAACGAATTGGGCTTGCAACTTAAAAGGCTAGAAAAAGACCAAATTTAAAACCCCCAACCAAAAATTAAACTTGAAATACAAAAATTAAAAGGAGAAATCAATAATATTGAAAGTAAAAAAACTATTGAATTAATAAATAAAACCAAGAGTTGGTTTTATGAAAAAGCCAATAAAATAGATAAAACTTTGGTAAATCTGATCAGAAAAAAGAAAGAGGAAAATCAAATTGTCAGTCTTACAAATGAAAAGGGGGATCTTTCCATCAATGAAGAGGAAATTAAAGAAATAATAAGGAGTTACTTTGCCCAACTTTATGCCAATAAATTTGATAACTTAAGTGAAATGGATGACTTCCTCCAAAAATATAAGCTTCCTAGATTAACAAAGGAGGAGATAAATTGCTTAAACAGTCCCATTTCAGAAAAAGAAATAGAACAAGCTATTAATGAACGCCCCAGGAAAAAATCCCCAGGGCCAGATGGATTTACATGTGAATTCTACCAAACATTTAAAGAACAATTAGCCCCAATGCTATATAAACTATTTGAAAAAATAGGGAATGAAGGAGTCCTACCAAACTCCTTTTATGACACAGACACGGTACTGATACCTAAACCAGGTCGATCAAAAACTGAGAAAGAAAATTATAGACCAATTTCCTTAATGACTATTGATGTTAAAATCTTAAATAAGATATTAGCAAAAAGACTTCAGAAAATCATATCCAGGATAATACACTATGATCAGGTAGGATTCATACCAGGAATGCAGGGCTGGTTTAATATTAGGAAAACTATTAGTATAATTGACCATATTAATAATCAAATTAATAAAAACCATGTGATGATCTTAATAGATGCAGAAAAAGCATTTGACAAAATCCAACATCCATTCCTATTAAAAACTCTTGAGAGTATAGGAATAAATGGAATATTCCTTAGAATAATCAGGAGCATATATTTAAGACCTTCAGTAAGCATAATATGCAATAGAAATAAACTGCAACCTTTCCCAGTAAGATCAGGAGTGAAACAAGGTTGCCCACTATCACCATTACTATTCAATATAGTACTAGAAACGCTAGCCTCGGCAATAAGAGCCGAGAAAGAGATTCAAGGAATTAGAGTAGGAAATGAGGAAATCAAACTATCACTCTTTGCAGATGACATGATGGTATACTTAGAGAACCCCAAAGACTCTGCTAAAAAGCTACTAGAAATAATTCAAAATTTCAGCAAAGTGGCAGGATACAAAATAAATCCACATAAATCCTTAGCATTCTTATATATCACCAACAAAATGCAACAGCAAGAGATATAAAGAGAAATTCCATTCCAAACAAATGTTGAGAGTATAAAGTATTTGGGAATCCATCTACCAAAGAAAAGCCAGGAATTATATGAGAAAAATTACAAAACACTTGCCACAAAAATAAAGTCAGATTTAAATAATTGGAAAGACATTCAGTGCTCTTGGATAGGCTGAGCGAATATAATAAAGATGACAATACTCCCCAAACTAATCTATTTATTTAGTGCTATACCAATCAGACTCCCAAGAAACTATTTTAATGACCTAGAAAAAATAACAACAAAATTCATATGAAAGAATAAAAGGTTGAGAATTGCAAGGGAACTAATGAAAAATAAGTCAGAGGAAGGTGATCTAAGTGTACCTGATCTAAAGCTATATTATATAGCAGCAGTCACCAAAACCATTTGGTATTGGCTAAGAAATAGACCGGTAGATCAGTGGAACAGATTAGATACAAAGGACAAAAAAGGGTACATCTATAGCAATCTAATCTTTGACAAACCCAAAGATACCAACATTAGGGACAAAAATTCATTATTCGGAAGAAACTGTTGGGAAAACTGGAAATTAGTATGGCAGAAATTAGATATGGACCCACACTTAACACCATATACCAAGATAAAATCAAAATGGGTCCATGATTTAGGCATAAAGAATGAGATCATAAATAGATTAGAGGAACAGAGAATAGTCTACCTCTCAGACCTGTGGAGGAGGAAGGAATTTATGACCAGAGGAGAATTAGAGATCTTTATTGATCACAAAATAGAAGATTTTGATTACATCAAACTAAAAAGTTTCTGTACAAACAATACTAATGCAACAAGATTAGAAGGGAAGTAACAAATTGGGAAAATATTTTTAAAAGGAAAGGTTCTGCCAAAGGTCTCATTTCCAAAATATATAGAGAACTGACCCTGATTTATAGGAAACCAAACCATTCTCCAGTTGATAAATGGTCAAGGGATATGAACAGACAGTTCTCAGATGATGAAATTGAAATTATTTCCACTCATATGAAAGAGTGTTCCAAATCACTACTGATCAGAGAAATGCAAATTAAGACAACTCTGAGATACCACTACACACCTGTCAGATTGGCTAAGATGACAGGAACAAATAATGATGAATGTTGGAGGGGATGTGGGAAAAGTGGGGCACTGATACATTGTTGGTGGAGTTGTGAAAGAATCCAGCCATTCTGGAGAGCAATTTGGAACTATGCCCAAAAGGTTGTCAAACTGTGCATACCCTTTGACCCAGCATTGCTATTATTGGGATTATATCCCAAAGAAATACTAAAGAGCGGAAAGGGACCTGTATGTGCCAAAATGTTTGTGGCAGCTCTTTTTGTTGTAGCTAGAAACTGGAAGTTGAATGGTTGTCCATCAATTGGAGAATGGTTGGGTAAATTGTGGTATATGAAGGTTATGGAATATTATTGCTCTGTAAGAAATGCCCAGCAGGAGGAATACAGAAAGGTTTGGAGAGACTTAAATCAACTGATGCTGAGTGAAATGAGCAGAACCAGAAGATCACTATACACTTCAACAACAATACTGTATGAGGATGTATTCTGATGGAAGTGGAAATCTTCAACATAAAGAAGATCCAACTCACTTCCAGTTGATCAATGATGGACACAAATAACTATACCCAGAGAAGGAACACTGGGAAGTGAATGTAAATTGTTATCACTACTGTCTATCTACCCAGGTTACTTATACCTTTGGAAGCTAATAATTAATGTGCAACAAGAAAATGGTATTTATACACATATATTGTATCTAGGTTATATTGTAACACATGTAAAATGTATGGGATTACCTGCCATCGGGGGGAGGGAGTGGAGGGAGGGAGGGGATAATTTGGAAAAATGAATAAAAAAAAATTTGAAGGGAAAAAAAAAAAAGAGAGCACTAACCCAATAAAAACTATGACTCAGAAAGATACTGCCAATGTCAATTGCCAATGGGCAAGTTGCTTATCTCTGTTTAACTCAGGCTCCTTGTCTATAAAATGAACTGGACAAGGAAATGGCAAACCACCTCAGCATCTTTGTTGAAAAAACCTCCATTAAGGTCATGAAGATTCAGACTTGACTAAAACGATTGAACAAGAACAACACAATAAATCCTATTCCTTGAGAGAATGACTTCAAGCAGGGTTTCACATTTTTTTCAGTGCTTTGTTTATAAAGGAGACTTAAAAAACTTTATTGTCACCCTTTAATAACTTTTAACTCCAATAACTTTTAAAGTTATTGGAAAGAGATTTTTTTCTTGATAGCTGCATTTTCTTATAATTGCTATGAATGGCATGTTACCAAAGATATTAAAATGAGATGTTGCTGATGTTAAATAAATTCATTAATAAATCAAATATGTACCATGTTGATGCCACAGATCAAAGTTTTAAAAATCCAATTAAATTTTTACTGTTATTTTATTAATGGAAACTTAGTTATCTGCATATTCAGAGATAATGTTGATGGCATATATTAGCTAAATATATTAATATACATATTCCAATATAATGAAAACATGAGGAGAATAGGAAGAAAAATGTTCACTTATTTAAAAATTCACAAGTTATACTATTGCATATATCGACAATACTTTCACAATAGATATAAATAAGTATGTAAACTACCACAATCATTTTATATGTATTATTATTATTATTATTATTAGTGGTATTTGTATTGGTAGTAATAGTTGAAGAATTTGTCATCACTGCAATAGCTGACTTTCATTCTATGTTTGTCCTCATAGAAGGCGTTTCAGAAGTGGCTGAAAACATCATGCTAAATGGCATGGGGGCAAGCACTTAGTCTTGTTTCATTCCAGAAATTGGGAAAAAAGTTTTGGGGAAAAAATTCTGGGAAAGTTCCAGAGCATTGTCCATTGTCCAGAACCCAGGCAAGCAATCCTATCATGAAATTGATATACTATACTGATGAACTTCTCAAAGGAACTGAACCTTGACATAATTTTCCATAAGCTCTCATGATTGGCAGTATCAAACTGTGAAATGTGCAAAATTAGAAAATCCACCCCAAATGTTCATATGGACTATTTATGTCTGACTTGTGGCACTCTGAGCTCATATTAGTCTCATTAGTCACAATTGGGACCCACTGTAACTTGACTCTAACATAGTGATGTCATTTTGGTTCTCTTCAAAAATGAACAACAACCAGTAATAGTAGTAATAGTCATGGTTGCCTTTATACTCATAGTCACCATGGTAGTTGTAATCATAGTAGTAGGAAAATTTTGATGAGGAAAATGTGGATTTGGATAGTGTCAGTTTATGATGGAAGGGATATTTTTTGGTGGTGAATGAAAAAAGAAAGGGATGTTCTCAGATCCCTTCTTGGACCTAAAAATAATTGTTTTGTGCTTTACTTAGATGTTAAATATATTTAATTTCAACATACCTAATTTTGAGTATCCTCTATTTGTCAGAAGCCTTCAGTGAAGATGAAAATGGCATCAAGGTTAGCTACCACACTGAAGGTAAGCAATTTAATTTGAAAAGGCTACACGCCAAGACTAAATTATAGGGAGAATTGGTGCATGATTTTTTGAGCATAGATGATTCTACAGTTAATATAGTCACATATTAAGTTGAGATGCAATAAAATATGAATCAGTTCTCTGCTGTTGGTGCTAATTTTGTCCTAATAATTAACATTTTAAAAAGCACAGGTTTTCCACTAGCCAGCACTACTACTATATGTGTAACCATAGGCTACAGCAAATGTAGACATTTTAAAAACTATGGATAAGTTTATTTACTTTGGCAATATTCTTTCCAGGGCTGTACACATAGATGATGAGGTTGACACATGTTTATTTCAGAGCTAATTCAATGTTTGGAAGAGTCTAAGGAAAGTATAGGAGATTCCTACCAAACTGAAGGCCTGCAAAGCTGTTTTGTTGACCAGTAGGTCTCCTTGAATACCTGTGAAACCTGGACAAACTGCCTGAATCATTCCAGGAAACTTTATTGCTTCCATTTGAATTGTCTTAGAAAAGTTCTGAAGATCATCTGATAAGATAAGGTATTGAACACTGAGGTCCCTTCTCAAGCTAAATTGTCAAGCATTCAAGCTCTGCTACAGAGAACACAATTCCAAAGGCTTGGTTGCATTTTTCAAATGCTAAATGTACATTTTCCTAAAAGACTGTTTTGCAGCAAACTCATGCAAGGAAGATGCTTACATGAAGGTCTAGGAAAAAAATACAAGGATACTCTTAAGGTCTCCCTGGAAAACTTTGCAATCAATTATAAGACATGGGAGACACTAGCAAAAAACTGTGCAACATGACATGTCTGCATCAAAGAAAATGCTATGCTATCTGAATGAAGTAGATTTGTAGTAACTCAAAAGAAACATAGATGAACCAATTTAGACATCTCCACTCCAAATGTTCTTAGTATTATCTGTGTTTAACTTGTGGTAGAGGATCCCAAGCTTTTATTGGTATGATCAGATACAGTTGGATTCACTATATCTTGGTCCCAACATAAGTGATGTTATCTTGGTCATCTTAGAGAACAAAGAACAACAATCAAACAGTCTGTCTATCAAATTAAAAGTTCCATGTTGGTAGGGCTATATCTATTAATCTCCTCTCAGTAACTGACATAGTTGTATATAAGGATTTGAGTCCCAGCTTCTCCATTTGCTAGTTGTGTAACAGTTAAGTCATTAAACATCTACTGGATTGAATTTCTTCATCTGAAAAATCATGATTACTATTGTAAAATAATAATAATACATACTCTTCCTTCAAAGATCATTGTGTGAGCTACTTGCTATCATCACCATCACCACCATCACCATCATCATTTTCATTTTTCTTATATCTTAAAGAATTCAAGAAAAATAGTACCAGGACAAATCACTACCCAACTAATTTTTTTTCTTCTTGGGCATTGGGCATTATTATTGGGCAGTTTGGGGAAATGAATGCTTTTTTGGGTAATTGCATTAAAATGTAAAGATACTTAATTTGTAAAGTTATGTAAAGATACATAACTCAAACTGCTCTCAAAAGGCTTTGATTTTTTCTGTTAGGTCTCTATAATTGGAGAGCTTTTTATTCCATTTAGTTTGGAAGTTATATATATTCAATATGAAATCTATTAAAACATTCTTTGATTTTTATAGGATATTTATTTAATCTTGGAACTGAACAAGAATTTTGTCTATAATTATGCTCTTCTTGCAGAATTATAAACATTTTTAATTCTCAAAGATATTTTGATGTTCATATTTATAATATTAGATATGTTTCTTAATTTATGAATAAAAATAAATACCTAGAACCTAATTCTCACTATTTGATCATATCTTTCTAGGTATTAGGTAGGTACTAAAATTTTAAGAGCTGCCATGATATGTTACTCTGTTCCTGCTGTTTCTTTACAAAATTCTTCAAAGGTCCATGATTAGTTAGGGATACTTGAGGATGACTCTTTTGTACATTTGTAGAAATAATATTCTTCAATCAGTTTTATAAATCTGACATTTTTATAAACAAATTCTCATGACGCACTCTTTTCAATGTAGAAGTAGCAGGATGAAGTAGTAGATGCTTTATCATGTTATTCAGGTGTCTCTGAATTCTTGAATGAGTATGCAAATTATGTTAAGACTTAGCAGACTGGAAAAGTTGTAGTTGATGAGATAAATATCGATTGTTTAAGTACCATAATAGAAGGGCTTGGACTAGAAGATTGTGGGGCAATTGATTATTTTTTTATAACAAGTTATGAAATTATCTACTTAAATATGAAGAGATTATAATCTGTCAGTGAAGGAAGTTACTATTATGAAGAATTAATATACCGTTTGAAGTATTAAAGTATTCTTATCAGAGCACAATAATAGCAACAAGAATAAATCTAGCAACAACAAATAATAGAGTCAAAAACAGCAAATTTGAAAAATAATAAAACAGTGATTTGTCCCAGCATCTCTCTAATCTGAATTCCATTGAAAAAAGATTAGATGAATAGCCATGAAATGTAGCGTGCTGTCGTCTCCAGAAGCTGCTGGATCGCTCTCTGGGAAGAGATCTGCTGTGTCTACTCAAATCTCTCAGACAGATTCTTCTTCCTGTAACGAACCGTTGTCTCCAGGCAGTTGCTGTTAACTCTTGTCCAAAGAAGTGACTTCCCTTCCTGCAGAGAGCCCCGTCAAGCCTGATGCAATGCAGAGTCTTTCTCTTGAATCCTGGCTCTGAATCTCCTCCAACTCTTATCCTTCTTCAGGCCGATCTGCTCTCTGCGCCCAGTGCTGTCTCTTTTTATCCTCCCAGAGAATGGGCGTGGGATAATGCAAGGGCTTCTGGGAAGAACCACCCCAGCCAATGAGCTTGCCCCCTCTATCAAGTCAACCTGAGTTCTCACCTTGTAATTGTCCAGAAAACCTGAATTCTCACCTTGTCACCATCCAGACAACCTCAGTTCTCACCTAGTAATCCCAACATCTCCCCCTTTCTTTTGATTTAGAACATAGGACAGTCATGACCTTGAAACATAAATCCATCAATATGGGAAGTATTACAGATAATTACATAAATTACATAAGCACATAGTAACATAGTAACATAACACATGCTAGAAGTATATAACATAATCATAATCATAAATTGAAAATTTATAAATGTCCATAAGTCCATTGTCCATTATTCTCATCTTGTGTGAGGAAGTCCAATGATTCCTGCTGGTTTTTAAGTTCTTTAACAGTCTTCTTATTATCCATGCTCTTTCAGTGTCAGATGTTTCTTAGATCTTCTCCTTTATTTTGAGGTCTTTCTCTTTTTCTGTCTCTCTCTGATGGACAAGGCGAATATGACTTGTTGGCACCCATCTGATTCCTTCTCCTGCTGAAGAAATACAAGCAAACCCTCTCCCCCAGGCAGTTAACCTATCTGGTCCCTTCCATTCACCACTTTCTGGATCTCTCCACATCACCTGGCGATTATCTAAGGACAGTGGAGATGCTCTCACTGGACACTGCCCTTCTGGTGGGTTATAAAACCTGTCTGCTGGAGCCAGCGCATCTTTGTCAAAAATTAGAAAATTAATGGTATAGAGAACTAAATTTAGAAGTTCCCTAGGGCTACCTGTGGCTCCCCCTTTCTTTTGTTTTTGGAGGAGTGTCTTAATATCTCTGTTTCTTCTCTCTACTATTGCCTGCCCTTGAGGATTAAAGGGTATGCCCGTGGTATGTAAAATCTTATACTGTGCACAAAAGTGTGTAAAATGTTTGGACGTATATGCAGGTCCATTGTCTGTTTTTATTGCTTGTGGCACACCCATAATTGCAAAAGCTTGTATAAGGAATTCAGTGACCACTCGGGCTGTCTCTTTTGCTGCTGGCATTGCAAATGTGAATCCTGAAAAGGTGTCTACCACGACATGAATAAAAGATAGACGACCAAAAGATTTATAATGGGTCACATCCATTTGCCAGATTTCATTGGGTCTCAAACCACGAGGATTCTTCCCTGGAGGGAGTGTAGGAGCATGGAAAGGAAGACAAGCTGTACAGCTTTTTACTATGCTCCTAGCTTCCTCTCTTGTGATTCCAAATTGTAAACGTAAAGCTCGAGCAGCCTGATGATATTTAGAATGAGATTCTTGCGCTTCCTGAAATAAAGGACTACTGGCTAACATGGTTAGAAGGCTATCTGCCTTTGAATTTCCATCAAAAATGGGACCTGGAAGTCCACTATGTGAGTGGACATGCAAGATATAAATCTTGCCTGGATGTTTTCTCACTTGCTCTTGAAGTTCCTTAAAGAGCTGATAAATATTGGAGGCTGCAAATTTTATTTGGGCTGTGGCAATTCTTTGTACTACACCTACTGAATAGGCTGAATCAGTAATTATATTTACGTCTCCTGGGTAATAAGTGAGAGCTAGCATGATAGCAAATAATTCATTCTGTTGAGTGGATTGAAAAGGAGTCCTGATTACTCTCTTTATGGTTAAATCATGAGAGTATATGGCACAAATATTTTCTTTGGAGGCATCTGTAAAGATTGTTGGTCCTTTAAGAGGAACCTTAGAAACCTTTTCTTCAAAAATTCATCGCCAATTATGTAGTAGCCGGGTAATCTTTAATGGAGATCCATGTGCAAAATTTGGAGCGGTGGCCAATAAAATTTGCCATTCTGGGATGGTCTCACAGCATACATTAATCTGTGCGTTAGTATAGAATGTGTATATTTTTTCAGGACTTATCCCAGATAATTGTGTTACTCTCTTAATAGCCTTTAATAAAATTCTAGCCACAAGCACTGGGTAAGGTGTAAGGCTTTGTTCTGGTTGTGCTGGGAGGTTCACCCACTCAATCACTCTGTCTCCTTGATGAAGGACTGCTGTGGGTGCCTCTTTTGTAGCAAAAACTGATATTTCCAAGGGTTTTTGAGTGACTCTTTCAACCACATTGGATAAAGCCAGTTCAACTTCTCTCAAAGCCTTTTGTGCTTCTTTTGTAAGCTGGCGTGGTGAATTTAAAGCACTGTCTCCCCTTAAAATGTCATAGAGAGGTTGTAGTTGATTGGTAGTTAAGCCTAACACTGGACGCATCCATTGGATATCTCCTATTAATTTTTGAAAGTCATTTAAGGTGTTCAACATGGTACTATAGTTAGTGTTCTGATTGCAGAAATAGAAATCCTGGGTTCAAATTCTGCTTATGATAATTGAAAGTTGATGATGAGGTTATCATGAGTAAATTATTTAAAGTTCCTTGGAATCAGGTACCTCATTTGCCAAATGAGGGAGCTGGACTGGTTTGTCTTTGAGATCTCTTTTTCTTCTTAATCTGTAATTGTTTCCCTTGAGGACTCCTGATAGTTAGAAATGGAGAATTTTGACAAATAATTTACAAAACATATAAATAACACATTTACATAATATTTCAAAATTAGCATAGTAAATCAGCACAAAATAAACACTGGATATGTCACTAACAGTAGGAAGTGACATTGAGAAAATCATCAAATAGTTTTGCATCTGAGACTAGTGTCTCTTCCAGGATAGGATTTCAAGGGGAAGAGTAGCTGGTACAAATTATTATAGGAGATAAGAATATTTAAAATAAAGTATTTTAACCATTGTAAAAGAATGATTGGAGATTAATCCAAAGACTTTTGCTCTTCTGTAAAGCAACCAGAAGAAGTAGGTAGGAAGCAGAATAAACAGAATGCTGGATTTGGATATAGGAAAAACTGAATTAATAATCTTTCCTCAGACACTTCCTAGCTGTGCAACGTCAGGAAAGTAATTTAATATTTCTGAGTATCAATTTAGTCATCTTTAAAATGAAGGGAAGAGTGGGGAATAAACTCAATGACCCTTCTAAATCTATGATCCTATTTTTTTTCATTTCTGCTTCATAGAAGTAGATCAAGGTGACTAAGGTCAAAATTCAACATTGTTTTCTATTCCTTTCAATAGAATATTTCTGCTATGCAATGATAACTTTTTAATAATAACGATAATAGAATCCATTTTACATATTTTAAAAGTAATTAACTTGAATAACTATGCAATTAAAGCAGCCCTAAAATTATATAACAGTAGGATTGTGCCATCAAGAGAAAATTATTTGTGAAGGGAGCATTTTAATTAAAGGTATCTAAAAAGTAATTAGAAAAACAGAAAGGTAGAAAATATTTAAGATACTCTGACAGATATCTCTTTGAAGGTACCTTCCATGGTTCTCAAATAAATTTCTCCAAAGGACAAAGTAGACTTTTAAATTAAGTAATAAAACATGTTTGTGTATGTTTGCAGACATATAGATGCATACATAAACACATGTATATCTATATCTATATATATACATATACACAAATATATATATATGTGTGTGTATGTGTATACATAATATATATCCACAAACATATTTGTGTGACAGAGATGATTTTATTAAGCTAAATTTAAATACTGACACATTTAAATTTTTGCTATCTAATCAGCCTTCACACTAAGTTGCTAGTTTGTCACAATTTTATTCTGAAAAAATATATGCACCTCATATTCATATACATATGTGCACATATATGTATATATATGTATATATATATATATACCATATAAAATAAACTCCATTATTATTATCCTTAAATGATATTCTATTTCCTTATTAAGAATCATAGTTTTAGGTATAGTTAAGTGTAATTTGATTGCCAGAATATGTTTAAGTAAAAAAAAAAAAAAGTAGGGCCTCTATTCATTTTCAAGGTGGTGGTGTTTTTTGTTTTGTTTTGTTTTGGTTTTTACTAATAGCTGCTTTTAAATAATAAATTTGGCTTAGATACTTTATACCTCAATTGATATAAATTTTTGATTTATTTCATTCTTTTTTTGGCTATTTAATGTTCTCTTGGAATATGGAATTTATATTTTGGTATATCATGAAGACAATTCATCCCACATACATCTTTATAATTATAATTCCCACATAAATGGGCCTATCAATATAAGAAAAGATTATGATGATACCCTTGGAAATTAAAAATAAAAACCACATCACTAGGCATATAGTGGACACTTAGTAAACATTTGATTTAAATTGAACTGGACAGGTACTAGATCTGGGGTCAGAGGACCTTTGTTCAAATATTAGTTCTGTCACTTATTAGTTCTTTGGCTTTGCTTAACTATTTACTTTTTCTGGGACTCAATTTCCAGATAACTGTAAAAATGGTGATGATGATAATTTTAGTAATAACAATAATACCTACTATGTGCCAAACATTATGATTCACACTTTACAAATATTATTTCTGTTGATCCTAACAATTCTATGATATAGGTTCTCTTATTATATATATTTTTAATAATTAGGGAATGGAAGCAAACAAATCTTAAGTGGCTTGAGCAGGATCACAGAGCCAGTAAGCATACAAGTCTGATTCTGAACTCTTATCTTTTTGACTTTATGGTAAGCTTTACCTAGTATCCTCTTAGTAGCCTCAATATGTGTTATTATCCATTTGAACTTTTTTTTAAAGAGGCAAATGGGGTTAAGTGACTTGTCCAGGGTCACACAGCTAGGAAGCATTAAATGTCTGAGGCTGGATTTGAACTCAAGTCATCCTGACTTCAGGGCTTTTATCTATCCACTGTGCCATCTAGTTACCCTTTGAACTTTTAAATATATGTGTGTGTGTGTGTATGTGTGTGCACCAATGAAGCGTAATTATATTATGAGGTGCATGTTGAAGAAAAAGTGATACTAAAAATGGCTTTAGTTGCATAATTAAAAAGTTGTGGATTATGGAAATAATGCATTCTAGTCATGAGGATTTTCTTATAGAAATAAAAATCAGAAATTTGTATAAGGCAAATAGTCTACTTGCATGAATTGTAGAATATTTAAAAAAGAGTAATGAGAAAAAAGACTGAAAAAAAATTTTGAGGCCTTAAATGTCCATTTATAGTTTTTATTTTATTCTAGAAGCAGTAAGGAGCTACTGAAGGTTATTTAGTAAAAAGGGTAAGAGCTGTGCTTTAGGAATATTATTTTGACATTTTTAAAAGAATTATTGGTTGTTTGGGAAAGGATACTGGGAAAAAGACAAAACAATTGGGAGTCTAAAGACTAGAATAGTTTGAGTATAAATATAGGAATGGATACAAAAGGTGTAGAAAAAGACAAGTGTAACAGAATAGGCTTTTTGACTTGGGCTTGAGAAGGTACTAATGTTATCTTATTTCTGTAACTTATTAGCTGTAAGAAAGCCTCCTTCCTTATAAAATGGAAGAGTTGCATTAATTGACCTCTAAGGTCCTTGGCAGTTCAAATCTGTGATATTATACTTCTGAAGTTACATTTTTCTTTCTCCTTTCACCTTTTCCTTCCTCACAAGTCTTTTGCTTGTGACTACTATGTCTCTTAATCTGCCCTCCCTTTTTTCAGCCCCCCTTCTTTCTTATCCATTTCCCCTTCTACTACTTCCCTCTCTTCTATTAGCCTTCTTCTTTCCCTTCTTCTTATTTCCCTACAGGGTGAGACAGATTTCAATACTGTGGGATGATATTCCCTCTCTAAGCCAAATCCTATGAGATTAATGTTCAAACAATGCTCATTCTCCTTCCTTCTTTCCCTTTAATAAGTCTTCTGTCCTCTTCATGTGACATAATTTACCCCATTTTACCTCCCCTTTTCTCTTCTCCAAGTATAATAGTTTTTTTATTTTTTTATATCATCATACTTAATTTATTTTTTATATCATCATACTTAAGTCAACTTACATTTATACCTTCTAAGTATAGCTTTTTAACTGCCCTGACAAATGTACAGTTATCAAAAGTTAGATGTATCATCTTCCTATGTAGGAATGTAAACATTTTAACCTTTAAAAAAAACATGATTTTTTTTCTTTCCTTTTCAATTTTTTATATTTTTTTGAGTCATGTATTTGGAGATCAAAATTTCTGTTCAATTCTTGTCTTTTCATCAAAAATGATTGAAAATCCCATATTCCATTGAATGTCCATTTTTTTTTTTTGAGTGTACATTTTTTCCTCCTGAAAGATTATGTCCAGTTTTATTAGGTAGTTGATTCTTCTTGTAATGCAAGCTCCTTTGCCTTCCAGAATTTTCAAAAAGCCTTCCAGGCTTTTCATTCCTTTAGAGTGGAAGTTGCTAGATCCTGGGCAATGCTGATTGTGGTTCCTCAATATTTGAATTGTTTCTTTCTGGCAGCTTGCAGTATTTTTTCTTGATCTGATAATTCTGGAATTTATGTACAATATCCATTAGAGTTTTCATTTTGGGTACTCTTTCAGGGGGTGATTGGTGAATTCTTTCAATTATTATTCTAGTTCTAGGATATTAGGGCAGTTTTCCCTGATAATTTATTTTTCTTTTTGTTTTTTTTTTCCACTAGCTTTTAATTTTTACCATCTTTTACTTAATAATAAAATGAAAAATATGATAATATATGAAGTAGTCACAATCTATATACATATATTTATTGCAAATACTTAAAATTCTTATGTAAAATGATTTTCTATATTGTTTGTGAAAAATATGGTGTTGACACCAACCTCTCTGTACATACCCTCAATTCCAATGTTAACAATTCCTTAAAAAAGGCAAAATACACTAATGTTTAGCATGTATTAAACCAGTTTGTACAAATCTTATAGTCAGGAGGAAAAAAAATTAGCTTGTGGCAAACAATGTCAAATTTATTTTGGAATAAAAAACAAGTCCCAGAACTATCCCCTTTCTTATTGCATTATATGGAAATAATCTGAGCACCTTTAGTCACTTCCTTGGAGGGTGGCACCTGAGCAAAGGCCCCGGAACCCAACATACCCTGTATCAGAAATTCACAAGTCTTCTGCTGTCAATTTATTTTTTTTACAGATCTTAAAATATATGTTACTTAAAATATATTATTGGAAAGCTTTTTTAAAACTGATCTTCAACATTTATATCAAATGTATAGAATTAATAAAAATAAAGTAACCAAGAATCTCTGAAGGTATTACTTCAATCTTAGAAAAGATCCCTATTGCTTTGCTCCAACAGGTTTAGATAGGAAAAATCCCTGCCTACCCAGATATTGTCAAAGCTTTTTTTTTTTTTTCATAACCTTTTTCAAGTAGTCCAATAATTCTTAGATTGTTTCTCCTGCATCTATTTTTTTCCATGTCAGTTGTTTTTCCAATGAGGTATTTAATTTTTTTAGGGGGGTTGTTTGACTGATTCTTGATGCATCATTTAGCCATTCACTTCCATTTGTTTAATTCTAATTTTTACTGAATTATTTCTCTCAGCCTTTTTACCTCTTTTTAGCATCTGGCCAATTGTATTTTCAAATGAATTGTTTTGTTTATTGGAGTTTTTCCCATCTCACCAATTCTACTTTTTTTTTTTTCTTACTTAATAATTTTTTATTATATATATATTTTTTATAATATTATCCCTTGTATTCATTTTTCCAAATTATCCCTCCCTCCCTCTATTCCCTCCCCCCGATGACAGGCAATCCCATACATTTTACATGTGTTACAATATAGTCTAGGTACAATACATGTGTGTAAATACCATTTTCTTGTTGCACAATAAACATTAGAATCCGAAGGTACATGCAACCTGGGCAGACAGATATTAGTGCTAACAATTTACATTCACTTCCCAGTGTTTCTTCTCTGGGTGTAGCTACCTCTGTCCATCATTGATCAACTGGAAGTGAGTTGGTTTTTCTTTATGTTGAAGATTTCCACTTCCATCAGAATACATCCTCATACAGTATTGTTGTTGAAGTGTACAGTGATCTTCTGGTTCTGCTCATTTCACTCAGCATCAGTTGATTTAAGTCTCTCCAGGCCTCTCTGTATTCCTCCTGCTGGTCATTTCTTACAGAGCAATAATATTCCATAACCTTCATATACCATAATTTACCCAACCATTCTCCAACTGATGGACATCCATTCATCTTCCAGTTTCTAGCTACAACAAAAAGAGCTGCCACAAACATTTTGGCACATATATGTCTCTTTCCGCTCTTTAGTATTTCTTTGGGATATAAGCCCAGTAGTAGCGCTGCTGGGTCAAAGGGTATGCACAGTTTGATAACTTTTTGGGCATAGTTCCAGATTGCTCTCCAGAATGGCTGGATTTTTTCGCAACTCCACCAGCAATGTATTAGTGTCCCAGTTTCCCCACATCCCCTCCAACATTCATCATTATTTGTTCCTGTCATCTTAGCCAATCTGAAAGGTGTGTAGTGGTATCTCAGAGTTGTCTTAATTTGCATTTCTCTGATCAGTAGTGATTTGGAACACTCTTTCATGTGAGTGGATATAGTTTCAATTTCTTCCTCTGAGAATTGTCTGTTCATATCCTTTGACCATTTATCAATTGGAGAATGGTTCGGTTTCTTATAAATTAGGGTCAGTTCTCTATATATTTTGGAAATGAGACCTTTGTCAGAACCTTTGTTTTTAAAAATATTTTCCCAATTTGTTACTTCCCTTCTAATCTTGTTTGCATTAGTATTATTTGTACAGAAACTTTTTAGTTTGATGTAATCAAAATCTTCTATTTTGTGATCAATAATGATCTCTAGTTCTCCTCTGGTCATAAATTCCTTCCTCCTCCACAAGTCTGAGAGGTAGATTATCCTCTGTTCCTCTAATCTATTTATTATCTCCCTCTTTATGCCTAAATCATGGACCCATTTTGATCTTATCTTGGTATATGGTGTTAAGTGTGGATCCATATCTAATTTCTGCCATACTAATTTCCAGTTTTCCCAACAATTTCTTCCGAATAATGAATTTTTATCCCTAATGTTGGTATCTTTGGGTTTGTCAAAGATTAGATTGCTATAGATGTACCCTTTTTTGTCCTTTGTATCTAATCTGTTCCACTGATCTACCGGTCTATTTCTTAGCCAATACCAAATGGTTTTGGTGACTGCTGCTATATAATATAGCTTTAGATCAGGTACACTTAGACCACCTTCCTCTGACTTTTTTTTTCATTAGTTCCCTTGCAATTCTCGACCTTTTATTCTTCCATATGAATTTTGTTGTTATTTTTTCTAGGTCATTGAAATAGTTTCTTGGGAGTCTGATTGGTATAGCACTAAATAAATAGATTAGTTTGGGGAGTATTGTCATCTTTATTATATTCACTCGGCCTATCCAAGAGCACTGAATGTCTTTCCAATTATTTAAATCTGATTTTATTTTTGTGGCAAGTGTTTTGTAATTTTTCTCATATAATTCCTGACTTTTCTTTGGTAGATGGATTCCCAAATACTTTATACTCTCAACATTTGTTTGGAATGGAATTTCTCTTTGTATCTCTTGCTGTTGCATTTTGTTAGTGATATATAAAAATGCCGAGGATTTATGTGGATTTATTTTGTATCCTGCCACTTTGCTGAAATTTTGAATTATTTCTAGTAGCTTTTTAGCAGAGTCTTTGGGGTTCTCTAAGTATACCATCATGTCATCTGCAAAAAGTGATAGTTTAATTTCCTCATTTCCTACTCTAATTCCTTGAATCTCTTTCTCGGCTCTTATTGCCAAGGCTAGAGTTTCTAGTACTATATTGAATAGTAATGGTGATAGTGGGCAACCTTGTTTCACTCCTGATCTTACTGGGAAAGGTTGCAGTTTATTTCTATTGCATATTATGCTTACTGAAGGTCTTAAATATATGCTCCTGATTATTCTAAGGAATAGTCCATTTATTCCTATACTCTCAAGAGTTTTTAGTAGAAATGGATGTTGGATTTTGTCAAATGCTTTTTCTGCATCTATTGAGATGATCATATGGTTCTTATTAATTTGATTATTAATATGGTCAATTATATTAATAGTTTTCCTAATATTAAACCAGCCCTGCATTCCTGGAATAAATCCTACTTGATCATAGTGTATTATATATATATATTTTATAATATATATCCCTTGTATTCATTTTTCCAAATTACCCCCCCTCCCTCTATTCCCTCCCCCCGACGACAGGCAATACCATACATTTTACATGTGTTACAATATAGTCTAGGTACAATACATGTGTGTGAATATCATTTTCTTGTTGCACAATAAACATTAGAATCCGAAGGTACATGCAACCTGGGCAGACAGATATTAGTGCTAACAATTTACATTCCCCTCCCAGTGTTTCTTCTCTGGGTGTAGCTACCTCTGTCCATCATTGATCAACTGGAAGTGAGTTGGATCTTCTTTATGTTGAAGATTTCCACTTCCATCAGAATACATCCTCATACAGTATTGTTGTTGAAGTGTACAGTGATCTTCTGGTTCTGCTCATTTCACTCAGCATCAGTTGATTTAAGTCTCTCCAGGCCTCTCTATATTCCTCCTGCTGGTCATTTCTTACCGAGCAATAATATTCCATAACCTTCATATACCACAATTTACCCAACCATTCTCCAACTGATGGACATCCATTCATCTTCCAGTTTCTAGCTACAACAAATAGAGCTGCCACAAACATTTTGGCACATATATGTTTCTTTCCACTCTTTAGTATTTCTTTGGGATATAATCCCAGTAGTAGCGCTGCTGGGTCAAAGGGTATGCACAGTTTGATAACTTTTTGGGCATAATTCCAGATTGCTCCTGGAGATGATTTTCTGAAGTCTTTTTGCTAATATCTTATTTAAGATTTTAGCATCAATATTCATTAAGGAGATTGGTCTATAATTTTCTTTCTCAGTTTTCGATCTACCTGGTTTAGGTATCACCAATTCTACTTTTTAAAAGAGTTGTCCTCATTTTCCATTTCGCCAATTCATTTCTTCAGTGAGATTCTACCAAATCAATTTTTATTTATTTATTTTTTATAATATTATCCCTTGTATTCATTTTTCCAAATTATCCCCTCCCTCCCTCCACTCCCTCCCCCCATGACAGGTAATCCCATACATTTTACATGTGTTACAGTATAACCTAGATATAATATATGTGTGTAAATACCATTTTCTTGTTGCACATTAAGTATTAGCTTCAGAAGGTATAAGTAACCTGGGTAGATAGACAGTAGTGCTAACAATTTACATTCACTTCCCAGTGTTCCTTCTCTGGGTGTAGTTATTTCTGTCCATCATTGATCAACTGGAAGTGAGTTGGATCTTCTTTATGTTGAAGATATTATCCACTTCCATCAGAATACATCTTCATACAACATTGAAGTGTACAGCGATCTTCTGGTTCTGTTCATTTTACTCAGCATCAGTTGATGTAAGTCTCTCCAAGCCTCTCTGTATTCCTCCTGCTGGTCATTTCTTACAGAGCAATAATATTCCATAACCTTCATATACCATAATTTACCCAACCATTCTCCAACTGATGAACATCCATTCAACTTCCAGTTTCTAGCCACTACGAAAAGAGCTGCCACAAACATTTTGGCACATACAGGTCCCTTTCCCCTCCTCGGTATTTCTTTGGGATATAAGCCCAATAGCAGCAATGCTGGATCAAAGGGTATGCACAGTTTGATAACTTTTTGGGCATAGTTCCAAATTGTTCTCCAGAATGGCTGGATTCTTTCACAACTCCACCAATAATGTATCAGTGTCCCAGTTTTCCCACATCCCCTCCCAACATTCATCATTATTTGTTCCTGTCATTTTAGCTAATCTGACAGGTGTGTAGTGGTATCTCAGAGTTGTCTTAATTTGCATTTCTCTGATCAGTACTGATTTACCAAATCAATTTTTAAAGAAATTGTTTTCTTCATCATATATTTTTCCCTTTTTTACCAAATGTATTTTAAGGAGTTGTTTTCTTCAATTTTCTTCCTTTTCCAAACTCCCTTGCAAAGCTCTCATTTCTTTTTCCCATTTTCCTTCCAAATCTTAAGATCCTGTCTGTACTCTTCCCAAAACCTTTTGAGTTAGAGACCAGTTCATTTCCCCCTTTGAGGTTTCCCCTAAAGTTCTTTTGCCTTTGCTTTCCTCTTCTGGGTTTATATTTCATTTTTGACTGTCTCCATAGTAGCTCTCTATGATCAGAGCTCTGCTCCTAGGGCACAAGGTAGATTATTGCAGGATTTCTCTACAGACTGGCTCTATTGAGGCTGATGTGAGCAGTAGGGGGGTTGGGGGGGAGAAAAAGGGAGGAGCTGGCCAAGCCCCACCTGTTATACTGGGGTTCCCAGGCTTTGCATTCTGTAGTTGCATTGGCGTTCTCATAGTTATTCTGTTACTCCTCTGACTTTCTGTTCCAGGACAGAATAGTCAATGTTGCTTTATTTTGGCTTAAAGCCTCTTGCTAGATTCCTTGCACCAGGCCCTGGGAATCCCCATGCTGGGTCTGCACTGGGTCCTACTTCTCCCTTTGAGGGCCCCCTACTGCTCACATCAGCCTCAACACAGCCAGTCTGTAGAGAAATCCTGCAATAATCTACCTTGTGCCCTAGGAGCAGAGCTCTGATCATAGAGAGCTACTATGGAGACAATCAAGAATGAAATATAAACCCAGAAGAGGAAAGCAAAGGCAAAAGAACTTTAGGGGAAACCTCAAAGGGACAGACCTTTCCTAAAGTCCTTACAAGATATCATGTGCTGAAAAATGATTACATTCTGAATCTTTGTGGGTTCTGTCACTTCAAAAATACATTCAGAGCCTTATCTGGTGTTGATTCTGAGGGAAGTCAGGAAGATCTCAGGAAAAATCCTGTCTACTCTTTGCCATATTGGCTCAGCCATGGTGCTATGCCTCTTATACAGTTGAATTAATAGGATTCTGTACATAGAAATAAGAGAGTAGGAAAAGTCAAATGTGTTTTTAATATTATATACCTAGGTAACTGAGACCTAGTGATGCTCTCAAAAGAAATAAAGAAGTTCTAAGAAATGATGGGTTTTTCTTGGGAAGAATGAATTGATGAATCCAGTTTTTGACAAATTTAATTTGAGGCAGTAGTGAGTAGGCTTTTGGCAATGTGTGATTATATTCAATTAAGAGAATTGGGATGGAAATATAATTTAGGATTTCTGTAAAGGAAAAGGAGAAATAGGAAAAAGAAATGGGAAAAACTAGGGAGGGGGAAATTTCAGAATTGATCTTTGGAGTATGCTAATGATCAAAAGAGCATTTTTATGATGAACCACCAAAGAAAATCAAGGAGAAGGAGCTAGGAGAAGAATCAAAAGAGCACAGCTTCAAAGAAGATTAAAGAGAAGGTAAAGAACCATGTTAAAGATTACAGTGAGCTTAAAAACAATGAGGATTAAGAATAGGACATTTGATTTGGTGACATTTTAGAGAACAGCTTCAGTAGAATAGTGGGTTTATAAGTGATACCACATAGACCTGATGAGTAAGTAGGCAAGCAGAAAAAAGCTTGAGAGTAAATGTATTTACATTCTCTGAATTCAGTAGTTCTGAATTCAGACATCTATATGACATAAACCTCTACATGACAGGATAGCAAAATAGGATAGGTAATACACTGACTTTTATAATGTATCATCTCTAAAATTAAACTATATATGAAGATAAACATATACTATACTCTTTTTAATTAATTATTATTTATTAATTATTTTTAAAACACATGCATGGAGAATTCTTCAATATTAGCCCTTGCAAAACCTTGTGTTCCAATTCCCCCCTTTCTCCCATCCTCTCCCTTAGATGGCAAGTAGTCCAATATATATTAAACATATACTCTTAAAGAAGGTATATGACAACTTTCTAAAATAGTAATAGCTTTTATGCAGTTAGATTATGGCTAATTCTGAGAACCTCTGATAATGATTATTTTATTATTAAAGATACCATAAGGGTCTAACATTGAGGACCTCTGATAATAGTTACTTTATTATGAGAGATACCAGAAGAGTCTTTGAGACAAAACTAATAATGTAGGCAATTTGAATTCCATGTCTTAGGTAAGTTGACTAAAACAAGGTTTTTTTGTTTGTTGTTGTGTGAGATGTCTCAGATATAGAGTGAATTGTTAAACCACATTTACACTTCCTTCCCCCACATTTTAGTCTAGATATACAAAATCTGTTAAGGAAAGGAAGAGGCTGATACATGAAAAAAAGGCTATGAAATCATCCCTGAAGTACTCCTATTTGTATATCAAATAAGATACATCGGTTGATCTCAGTGATAGTAAAAAAAGGCAATTTATATTACTTCTTAGAACTGAAAAAGCCTGAAAGAAAAATTCCAATAAAAAACAGAAAAAAACCATAAAAGACATTAACTGAGAACTTAATACTTTCTTTATTCTTCTTTGACCTCCTAGCAAAAAAAGGTCTTTTTTGTTTGTTTTTGAGAGAAAAAAGAGAAATTTAAATATGAAAATGCTGTCTAGACACATCACAATATGTAATATCACTTGCAGTACTAGAACACATTCATGTACAGCAAGTAAAATTGTGAATCTTAAATTCAAAAACAATATGCTTTTCAACCTTCCCTGTACTGTGGTTTCTATAAGAATAGAATGCCAATATAAAGCCATTTGTTGACTTTATCTAGAGGTTTTTCTTTATTTTTTTTTTTTCTTTAATCAGGATATATTTTCTTTCTTTTTTTTGTTAATTTTATAATTACAACATTTTTCGACAGTACATATGGATAGGTAATTTTGTTACAACATTATCCCTTGTACTCCTTTCTTTTCTGATTTTTACCCCTCCTTCCCTCCACCCCCTCCCCTAGATGGCAGACATTCCCATATATATTAAATATGTTATAGTATATCCTAGGTACAATATATATGTGCAGAACCGAATTTTTGTTGTTGTTGTTGTTGTTGTTGTTGCAAAGGAAGAATTGGATTCAGAAGGTATAAATAACCTGGGGAGAAAAACAAAAGATGCTAATAGTTTACATTCATTTCCCAGTGTTTCTTCTCTGGGGGTAGCTGATTTTGTCCATCATTGATCAATTGGAATTAGATTAGCTCTTCTCTATATTGAAGATATCCATGTCCATCAGAATACATCCTAGTACAGTATCATTGTTGAAGTGTATAATGATCTTCTGGTTCTGCTCGTTTCACTCAGCATCAGTTGATGTAAGTCTTTCCAAGCCTCTGTGTATTCATCCTGCTGGCCATTTCTTACAGAACAATAATATTCCATAACATTCATATACCATAATTTACCCAACCATTCTCCAATTGATGGGCATCCATTCATCTTCCAATTTCTAGCCACTACAAAAAGGGCTGCCACAAATATTTTGGCACATACAGGTCCCTTTCCCTTCTTTTTTTTTTTTTTTAATTTTAATTTTATTTTATAATTATAACATTTTTTGACAGTACATATGCATGGGTAATTTTTTTACCACATTATCCCTTGCACTTAATTCTATTCAGATTTTTTCCCTTCCTCCCCCAACCCCCTCCCCCAGATGGCAGGCAGTCTTATACATGTTAAATATATTACAGTATATTCTAGATACAATATATGTGTGTAGAACCAAATTTTTTGTTGCACAGGAAGAATTGGATTCAGAAGGTAAAAATAACAGTTTACATTCATTTCCCAATGTTCCTTTTCTGGATGTAGCTGGTTCTGTCCATCATTAATCAATTGGAATTGGATTAGCTCTTCTCTATGTTGAAGAAATCCACTTCCATCAGCATACATCCTCGTACAGTATCATTGTTGAAGTGTATAATGATCTTCTGGTTCTGCTCGTTTCACTCAGCATCAGTTGATGTAAGTCTCTCCAAGCCTCTCTGTATTTCTCCTGTTGGTCATTTCTTATAGAACAATAATATTCCATAACATTCATATACCATAGTTTACCCAACCATTCTCCAATTGATGGACATCCATTCATCTTCCAGCTTCTAGCCACTATGAAAAGGGCTGTCACAAACATTTTGGCGCATACAGGTCCCTTTCCCTTCTTTAGTAGTTCCTTGGGGTATAAGCCCAGTAGTAGTATGGCTGGGTCAAAGGGTATGCACATTTTGATAACTTTTTGGGCATAGTTCCAGATTGCTCTCCAGAATGGTTGGATTCTTTCACAACTCCACCAACAATGCATCAGTGTCCCAGTTTTCCTACATCCCCTCCAACATTCATCGTTATTTGTTCCTGTCATCTTAGCCAATCTGACAGGTGTGTAATGATACCTCAGAGTTGTCTTAATTTGCATTTCTCTGATCAATAGTGATTTGGAACACTCTTTCATATGAGTGGAAATAGTTTTAATTTCATCATCTGAAAATTGTCTGTTCATATCCTTTGACCATTTATCAATTGGAGAATGGCTTGATTTCTTATAAATTAAAGTCAATTCTCTGTATATTTTGGAGATGAGGCCTTTATCAGAACCTTTAACTGTAAAAATCTTTTCCCAATTTGTTACTTCCCTTCTAATCTTGTTTGCATTAGTTTTGTTTGTGCAGAAACTTTTTAATTTGGTGTAATCAAAATGTTCTATTTTGTGATCAATAATGGTCTCTAGTTCTCCCTTGGACACAAACTCCTTCCTCCTCCACAAGTCTGAGAGGTAAACCATCCCATGTTCCTCCAATTTATTTATGATTTCGTTCTTTATGCCTAAATCTTGGACCCATTTTGATCTAATCTTAGTATGTGGTGTTAAATGTGGGTCCATGCCTAGTTTCTGCCAGTTTTCCCAGCAGTTTTTGTCAAATAATGAATTCTTATCCCAAAATTTGGGATCTTGGGGTTTGTCAAAGACTAGATTGCTATTTTTATTCACTATCTTGCCCTGTGAACCTAACCTATGCCACTGATCAACTAGTCTATTTCTTAGCCAATACCAAATGGTTTTGGTGACTGTTGCTTTATAATATAGCTTTAAATCAGGTACACTTAGACCACCTTCCTCTGACTTTTTTTCATTAGTTCCCTTGCAATTCTCGACCTTTTATTCTTCCATATGAATTTTGTTGTTATTTTTTCTAGGTCATTAAAATAGTTTCTTGGCAGTCTGATTGGTATAGCACTAAATAAATAGATTAGTTTGGGGAGTATTGTCATCTTTATTATATTTGCTCGGCCTATCCAAGAACACTGAATGTCTTTCCAATTATTTAAATCTGACTTTATTTTTGTGGCAAGTGTTTTGTAATTTTGCTCATATAATTCCTGACTGTTCTTTGGTAGATATATTCCCAAATATTTTATACTATCAACTGTTATTTTGAATGGAATTTCTCTTTGTATCTCTTGCTGTTGGATTGTGTTGCTAATGTATAAAAATCCTGAGGATTTATGTGGATTTATTTTGTATCCTGTGACTTTGCTAAAATTCTGAATTATTTCTAATAGCTTTTTGGCACAGTCTTTGGGGTTCTCTAAATATACCATCATGTCATCTGTGAAAAGTGACAATTTGATTTCTTCATTTCCTACTCTAATTCCTTGAATCTCTTTCTCGGTTCTTATTGCCGAGGCTAGAGTTTCTAGTACTATATTGAATAGTAATGGTGATAGTGGGCAACCTTGTTTCACTCCTGATCTTACAGGGAAAGGTTCTAGTTTATCACCATTACATATGATGTTTACTGAAGGTTTTAAATATATGCTCCTTATTATTTTAAGGAATAGTCCATTTATTCCTATACTCTCAAGCGTTTTTAGTAGGAATGGATGTTGGATTTTATCAAATGCTTTTTCTGCATCTATTGAGATGATCATATGGTTTTTATTAATTTGATTATTAATGTGGTCAATTATACTAATAGTTTTCCTAATATTAAACCAGCCCTGTATTCCTGGTATAAATCCCACTTGGTCATAGTGTATTATCCTGGAGATGATTTTCTGAAGTCTATTTGCTAATATCTTATTTAAGATTTTAGTATCAATATTCATTAAGGAAATTGGTCTATAGTTTTCTTTCTCAGTTTTCGATCTACCTGGTTTAGGTATCAGTACCATGTCTGTGTCATAGAAGGAATTTGGTAGGACTCCTTCAATCCCTATTTTTTCAAATAGTTTACATAGCATTGGAGTTAGTTGTTCTTTAAATGTTTGGTAGAATTCACCTGTAAATCCATCTGGTCCTGGGGACTTTTTCTTAGGAAGTTGTTTAATAGCTTGGTCTATTTCTTTTTCTGAGATGAGACTATTTAGACTACTTACTTCTTCCTCTGTTAATCTGGGCAGTTATATTTTTGAAGGTATTCTTCCATCTCATTTAAGTTATCAAATTTATCGGCATAAAGTTGAGCAAAGTAGCTCCTAACTATTGTTCTAATTTCCTCTTCATTAGTGGTGAGTTCACCCTTTTCATTTTCAAGACTATCAATTTGCTTTTTCTCTTTCCTTTTTTTAATCAGGTTTACTAAGGGTTTGTCTATTTTGTTGGTTTTTTCATAAAACCAACTCTTAGTTTTATTAATTAATTCAATAGTTTTTTTACTTTCAATTTTATTAATCTCACCTTTTATTTTTTGAATTTCAAGTTTTGTGTTTGTCTGGGGGTTTTTAATTTGTTCCTTTTCTAGCAATTTTAGTTGTAAGCCCAATTCATTGGCCCTCTCTTTCTCTATTTTATGCAAGTAGGCCTGTAGAGATATAAAACTTCCCCTTATTACTGCTTTGGCTGTATCCCACACATTTTGGTATGATGTCTCATTATTGTCATTTTCTTGGGTGAAGTTATTAATTATGTCTATGATTTGCTGTTTTACCCAATCATTCTTTAGTATAAGATTATTTAGTTTCCAATTCTTTTTTGGTCTATTTTCCCCTGGCTTTTTATTAAATGTTATTTTGATTGCATTATGGTCTGAAAAGGATGCATTTACTATTTCTGCCTTACTGCATTTGATTTTGAGGTTTTTATGCCCTAGTATATGATCAATTTTTGTATAGGTTCCATGAACTGCTGAGAAGAAAGTATATTCCTTTCTGTCTCCATTTAGCTTTCGCCAAAGATCTATCATATCCAACTTTTCTAGTATTCTATTTACCTCTTTGACTTCTTTCTTATTTATTTTGTGGTTTGATTTATCTAATTCTGAGAGTGCAAGGTTGAGATCTCCCACTATTATAGTTTTGCTATCTATTTCCTCTTGCAGCTCTCTTAATTTCTCTTTTAAGAATTTAGATGCTGCACCACTTGGTGCATATATGTTTAATATTGATACTGCTTCATTATTGATGCTGCCCTTTAGCAGGATATAATGCCCTTCCTTATCTCTTTTAATTAGATCAATTTTTGTTTTTGCTTGATCTGAGATGAGGATGGCTACTCCTGCTTTTTTGGTTTTGCCTGAGGCATAATAGATTCTGCTCCACCCTTTTACTTTTAGTTTGAATGTCTCACCCTGTTTCAGGTGTGTTTCCTGTAAACAACATATAGTAGGATTCTGACTTTTAATCCAGTCTGCTAACTGCTTCCTCTTTATGAGGCAGTTTGCCCCATTCACATTTATGGTTAGAAGGACTAATTCTATATTGCTTGCCATCCTATTAACCCCTGCTTATGCTTTTCCCCTTTCCTTCCCTTTTACCCTCCTATCCAGTATTAAACTGGTGAACACCATTTGCTTTTCACAGCCCTCCCTTTTTAGGATCCCTCCCCCACCTTAAAGATCCTCCCCTTATTTTACCCCTTTTCCTCAAAATTACTGTATTCCCTTCCCCTTAGCTTACTCCTTCCCTTTCACTTTTCAAAGAAGTGGAAGAAGTTTCACCATAAATCGAATATGTCTATTGATACACGCTATGTTCATCTCCCTCCTTTCTTTCTCTCAGATATAATAGGTTACCTTTGCCTCTTCATGAGATGTAGTACCACCACTTTACACTTATTTATGATATAATCTCCTTTCCACCTCTAGTTTCTAAGACAAATTGTACATATGTTCTTTACATATTTTTTTGACAGAAGTATAGTTCTCAAGATTTCTTTTTACCTTTTTAGAAATCTCTTGAGTTCTGTATTTGAAGATCAAACCTTTTATGTAGGTCTGGTTTTTTCATCAAAAATTAGATGGAATTCATTTATTTCGTTAAATGTCCATCTTCTTCCCTGGAAAACGATGCTCATTCTTGCTGGGTAAGTTATTCTTGGCTGCATACCAAGTTCCTTAGCCTTTCGGAATATCATGTTCCAGGCCCTGCGTTCTTTTAATGTGGATGCTGCTAGATCCTGGGTTATCCTTATTGTGGATCCTCCATATCTGAATTGTTTTTTTCTAGCAGCTTCCAATATCTTTTTCTTTGTCTGATGGTTCTTGAACTTGGCCACTATATTTCTTGGCGTTTTGATTTTAGGGTCCCTTTCAGTAGGTGATCGATGAATTTTTTCAATGTCTATTTTACCCTCTGTTTCCAAAACATCTGGGCAGTTCTCTTTGATAATTAACTTTTAGGGTTATGGTTCATTGCTATGTGCATTTCAGATTTCCCCAACATTAAACTTCCCACTCTTAAGAAAAGGAAGTCTCTTCTTAAGATTTAAACATTTTGTTCTATTACTATTTTAGAGAAAATTAAATTCAATAAGTCTCAAAAGAATATGTAGTAAGGACAGAAATAATTGTTTCTAAAAGTCTTGGGCTACAGTTATAAGATCAACACAGGGATGAACATTTATTAATTTTCTTATGATTTGATCATTATAGTAGAAATGATTGGTCACAATAATATGAAAACGTTTGTGTGTGTGTGTGTGTGTGTTGTGTGTGTGTGTGTGTGTGTGTGTGTGTGTGTGTGTGTGTGTGTGTGTGTGTTTAAGAGAGAGAGAGGGGGGCGGCGATGATTAAAAAGTACTGAACATCATTTAGGCAATGAATTAATTGATTAGCTGATCTTGCTAAATTTAAACAGGTTTTTAATTTAAAATGAGTGGTCAAATAGCAAATAAAATCAGTAAACTAAGAAATCTGATTAAGTATCTCATTCTTCAACTAGTGACTGCGGCATCATATAGACAAGGCCATATTTGACCATTTCTTCAGAAATGTAGCTTCCCATATTTCTAATGATAGAACTAGGGTGAGAGACAGCCTATTCTGGTAGATGGATTAGCCTTCAAAAACAGAACCATGTTTCTACATATTATAGCTATATAACTTGTGTACTAACTTCATAGGACTCCATAAAAATTACTGATGAGTAACTGAATCATTTCTATTCATGGAATTCCCTTAACAATGATTAGACTAAAAGAAATAGAAATTTTTTTCGGGGGGGCTTCTATTGAGTTTTATTAAAACTTTGAAATCATAGTGAAGTGAAAAGCAGTAAAGGTCAATCTCAAATATATTATAGCATTAGCACAAGACATGAGTCAGCTATTAATTTTGTCTGAGATTCTTCTTTTGGCATTAAATTTACCACTCTCTCTTTGATAATCAGATTTTTAAAAAGTATTAGTTTGTTTAAGTGCTTAAATAGATAAAGTCACTCTTTTCACAATGTAATTTAAGAGATTAGATTTCTAGGTTCTGTACTTTCAGAATGAAAACTACATCGTAAACATTCAATGGGAATGCACTGGTATCACAATCAATACTATTCCTACTAATAGAAACATGTTAAACAAAACTCACAATATTTGCCCAAAATAGATGTAGTCTGAAAGGATTCCATCATACTACCTGAATCTAACTAGAGAAGGTCACCAATTCTACAATCTTATTACTATCCAGATTTAGAGATCCCCCAAAAGAGCTCACTAAACATCTAGTTTTCATGATGTTAAGATACTAGGGCATTTGCAAAATAGCAAGCCAAATTGTATGATTGATTTCTCTAGTACTAAAATATTGACAGATGATAGAATACAAATACTTGCCACAAAATTGCCCTTTCATCTTTAATTGTATACACATGTGACCCCATGTCATATAGTGGCACTTTGTGTGCGTGTGTGTGTGGCTATTTCAACAACTGAAGTATAGAACAAGTAAATTGAAAATTTTTTTTTTCTGATCTGTCATACCTCAATACATCAAGAATCCATTGTTCTTCTTTGTGTGAATTATCTATCAAGCCCTTTAAGGATCAGCATAAATGTTATAAAAATAAATGGTCTTTGTATACTATTGTGATCATAGCAGTTCATTAACTGGTGGCCAACCTTCTGATGATGATTCATTCTAGACTCTATTTGGCTGAACATCATATGCTAAACATATAGGAATCCACCTTCAGGTTCAAGGACACTGAATACTCTTGAAGAATTGTCAAAATTGTTCGTACTTCCTTTGAGAATTTAGAGTTTACCTCCACATGATGATGAGGTAATGATAGTGATACTTTCCTCATAGAAGAGTAATTATCATGGTGTCTTTAAAAATATAAATGTCATAAAATTAACTTTCTTTACTTTTCATAAGCAAAAGGATTTATTTATATATTTGAATACCTATGACTTTGGATATTATGAAAGATACATAGATAGTTTATACACTGAAACTAATGGTATTCCAGCAAATATAATACCCTATATTCTAGTTCTGGATATGAGGAGGACTCTTTCTATGATACTGGAAAAAACTTCATTAGTACAAATAGAAAGGGAAAGAAAGTGATTGGAAGCTTGGAAATGTCCAACTTTTATAAAATTTAGTGTGTTTCAATGTTTTTAATTCATTATATGAAGAATTTAATCTTGGCTTTTATTTTTTCAAATTCATTTGTCTAATCTTTTTCTATTTTATTATAATAGTTAGAGGGATACAGTGTGGCATAATGGGAAAAGTGATGGATTTAGAGTGAGAAAACCCCAGTTTTCATTTCCTGTCTCTGATATTGCCTATATGATCATGGCTAAGACAGTTAACTTCTTGGGACCTCAGCTTCCTCCTCTTTAAAATGACAGTTTGATTAGATTACTTTAAAATTCCTTCAAGCTCTAAATATGTAATCCTGAAATCTTGTGAAACTAAGATCTCTCCAATTCAACTTGAGGTTATCTCAAAACAGACAAAAATTATGATGCTTGAATACTTTGGTAGGGGAATTATTTTTACCAGGATCAGTACTATCTCTGTTAATGCTGATTGTAACCCCTTTGCATTATATTTCCCCCTTGTAATTCTTTCATGAAGTTTAATTTTTAAAATAGGATAATATTAGAGAAAAATTATATTTTATCAGCAAGTCATATTTTCAAAGGGGCTGTAAGTTGTACAAGCTCCTAGATAACTGGCTATGGTCACACAACTACTTGCCATTCTTAAAAATGAATTAGTTAAGTTTATATGACTAGGAGCTGCAGAAAAATACTTTGAGATTCATCCTTACCAGTATGTCTGCCCTCCAAGTAATGTGTAGTATAAGTAGACAAGGGATGAAATGATTTTTATGTGATAGTCCTTTTAATGAGGAAAGATGATCTGGATCATAAAAAAAATGCCCACCTTACAAAGCACTGAGGCAGACAATTAAAAAAAAAAACTTCAAAGGGATAGGATGCCAGTAGGAACTTGTAAGGAACAAAGCCCTTCATATTATATTCATCTATTCACCCATTGCAACAAAATATTAAATTAATGTTTTCAGAACACTGTGCTAGAGGCATTAGAAGGTAATGCAAAATCCAGCTAGGGCAAAGTCCCTGTCCTCAGAGAGTTCAAATCTTCATAAAGAAGAAAGACATATACATAGTGATAATAAAGTCAAGTTAACTTTTATTAAGTATTTATTTTGTCCCAGGTACTTGGGATAATTAAATATTCAAATGGATCTTTGGTTCTAATTTGAGAGATCCATCCCTGCTTATTGTGTGTAACTTATCCAAATCCTCCCTTAAATTCCTTACTTGCTCCATCCAATGTGCTAGAGATTTTCCTTGCTTTTTTCCCAACACTTTGTACCTCTGAGCATTAGAACACTTTGTCTACTTGTCATTCTTGGTTTTTGCCATATGAGCTCTCCCATTTTATTTTTTCTATCATACAATTCCCTGACAATGGCCTTTATATCTGTTTGGCAGAGTGACTCATTGGTTAGAGAGTTGTAGAGTTACAGTTGATCAGATTAACTTAGATCAAAATCCATGAAACATTTCTCTATTGTCCACTTTCTATGTATTTCTCATCTTTAGTTCTATAGAGATTGTGGTCTTCTTGGTCTTATTGACACAAAACTACAACCAAAAAATGTCAGTATTGAAAAAAAATGACATTTGCTTTCATGAGAAGCCTGGGCTCACAATCACAATATCAGATACACATATTACATGATAAAAACATTAGGTAGTTGCCAAAAGATCAAGGGCAAGGGGAGGCTATTATGCACTAGCAGGATCCAGGAAAGCTTATTGAAGCATGTGGAATTTATGAGTACAAATTCAACAGGTAAAGATGGAAAAGGGAATTCTAGATAGAGGGAATAATGAATACAAAGTCATAAGACATGGAAGAATGCAAGATGTGGTAAAGGGATAGAGCAGGCTATGGTAGATGATTTCCCTACTTTCCTTTCAAGTCCCAGCTAGAATTCAGGATATCTTTCCTGATCCCCTTTAATTCTAGTGTCTTTACTCTACTGATCATCTTTGAATTATTCTTTATATATCCTATTCATATATAACTATTTGCATGTAATCAGTCCCATTATGTTGTCAACTTGATAGAGGCATTTTTTTTTTTTTTTTGCCTTTCTCTGTATCCCTAACACTTAGCCTGGTGTCTGGGACATAGTGGGAGCTTAATGGATGCTTTTTTGATATGTTGACGACTACTCTGATAGAGGAGAATAATATAACATAAGACTAGAAAATGGGACAGGGTCAAACTGTGGTGAACTTTGGATGTCAGACAATGGACTTTGGACTTTACTTTGTAAAGGAGACACTGAATATGGCATACATCAATAACACTGTCCTTGTTCACCTTTTGTTATGACAACAACCTTCTCAGTATCGATTTTAGCTTTACAGGATCATAGGACTTAGAAGTTAAAAGGACCTTAGAGATAACCAAGTCTAACTCCTCCATTTTATAGGTGAGGGAAAAAATTTATCTTTTATCCCTTACAACTGGATCTGAAAATAATCAACTCCCTTGGGTGCTATACGCAGGAGAAAGGGGATTGCATATTAGTTTTAATCAAAGTATGTATTGTTTTAGTGCTAAAGCATTCATCAAAGAATTCATGTGCATATTTATTTTGGCATGTACAAAGCACATACATATTTATTTTGTGACATTCAATGATATGGGAATCATAGTGAAGGCTCAGAGATTCTCATAAATATAAACATAAAAGTAGCACAATCATCGAGCTTTGTGTGGCAGACTCAAATGCCTTTGTCTGACAGCCCTGTTACATGACCATGTAACCAGATGTAGATAATTTGACCATTATACTTAAATCTACCAATTGATAGACATTTTTTCTGACTAAGTTGATCAGTTAATGAGGCTTATTATCCTAGAGTGAAATTTAGAAGAGAGTAGTAATTAACTGATTGAACTCTCATTTTACAGATGAGAAACAATGAACTGCACAAAGGTTAAGTGATTTGCCCTAGTAAGTGATATAAAAAAGATTTAATCTAAGTTCCCAAGAGGTCAAAGCAACAGAATGCTTCCCAAATCTTTTGGTTTCTGATTAAATCCAGGCTACTAAGATAATTAGTGTGTATGACTGACAATCATTGAATAAGTTTTGAAATATTTTAGGTGATAAATAAGACACTGCTGTTGTTTAATCATGTTTCAGTTATGTTCAGTCATATTTCAGTTCACTCTTTGTGACCTGTTTTGGGATTTCCTTGGCAAAGATACTGAAGGGTTTTGTCATTTCCTTCTTCAGCTTATCCTTACTTATGGGAAAACTAAAACAAAGAGTTAAATTATTTGCTTAGTATTATATAGCAAGTAAATGTCTGAAGTCATATTTGAACTCAGGAATATGAAGCTTCCTGAGTCCAGCTCTAGCACTCTATCTACTGTACCCCCTATTTGCCACCAAACAAGATAGGATTGTAGAAAAGCAAATTTTTCCATTTTTCCAAAAAAAGTAAAAATAAAAAAGGAAAAGAAAGTCAAAATGTTGAACTACTAGTTATTGAGCTTTATTTAATTTCCTTCAATTTTCTAAAATGTACTTTACAGGAATGGTTAGTAATTATATGAAAAACAAAGCACTGATAGAAAGGAGACAGCATGGCTTAATCAAGAAAAAAAATTTCTTTTTGTGATAGTTACCAAAGTGGTAGACCAGTACAAAACTGTAACTATGGATAAGAAACTAAGACTTTATTCTGGCATAGAAGGATGTAACAAAATAGAAATTTATAGAGTTTCTGACTATTTAAAATCCTATAAGAAAGTAAGAGTGAAAACTTGTAGTGGGAATGAAGCTTTACTTAGGCAGACAAACAGAGGATGGTAAGAGAGGAGAAATGAGTTGAATGTGTAGCTGAACTGTCTCAGAAGTGGGTAAAGTTGGGTTGGGCAGGTGAGAAGAAGAGAATAGTCAATACTCAAACCTCTGAACTTCCACCAGGGACTGGAAGACTTAAAGTGAGGCACTTCTTTCCAGAGCAGCCTTCACTAAAACACTCTTGGAGTTTTCCTCTCTTGCCCACCCCATACCCCCATTCTAGATTCAGAGGGGGAAATAGTGATGGGACTATTATTCGACTCAAGCTGTGTATTTAGTCACAGGAGTGTTCAGGGGTAAAAGGACAGGGAAGAAAGAAAGGAAATAATAATTTATTAAGGACTTACTATGTACAAGGCATTGTGCTAAGCACTTTCCAAATATTATCTCATTTAAGAAGCACAAGGTTGTACAAGGTTGTACAACTTCCCATCAAGTGACTCTTTAAGGGACCTCAGCTTTCTTATCACACTAATCATTTAGGCCCCTGGCCCAATGAGGATCTTACTTCTGAGTGTTGCATGGAAAACCCAGTTTGGGCAAAAACCTATTCCTGAAGCATTCCAAACCAGCAGCAAAAATCTTGAAACAAATTAGGGTTTGGGATCCTCTCTGGATGGGGCATTGGATTGGGTCTCTCCTGCCACCTCTAAATGGAAAAAATGAATGTCCAGGCAAAGTGAAAGTAGAGAAAGATAGTGCTGACAAAAGAAGAAACCAGATAAATCAGTGGAGAAGTATGGAGGGACCCACCCCTTCTCACACTAACAGAGATAAGTTACATATGACCTCACTTAACACCTAAATAGCAAGAAAGGTTATTTAAACTATGAAGCATTCATTAGGCCCCTAAATTTCTTCCCTTTTGTAGTCAAACTCAAAAGTTTGTATGTGTGTGAGAAATCTTTTCTAGATCCTTGTTTTTACCTCCTCTCCTCCTACTCAGTTTTCAAATTCTATTAACTCAACTGAAATTTCTCTTTTCAAAGTTATTAAGAATTTCTTAATCATTAAATTCAATGCTTTTTTGGTTTGTTTTTTAGTACTCATCTTTTTTTTATTTTTTTCAATTTTGCTATTTTAGACACTGTTTAACATTCTTAACCTGGCTATTTTCTCTTCTCTCACCTTTGTGACACTATTCCATTTTGATTCATTTCCTAATGGTTTGACACCAGCTTCTTAACAGTTTTTGCTAGATATCTATCTATCTTTTTATCCCATAAAAATATAACTCTATTCTTGAGAATTGCATAAAAGTTCTCTTTTCTTCTATTTCTACACTCTTTCTGAGTTCAATTAATTATAAAATCACTGTAGATGAATCCAAGATCTTTATAATCTTAATCTCTCTCTTGAACTTCATACAGTCTCATGTTCCTAACTCCTTGTTGAATATTTCCACCTCAGTATATCATAGGCAGCTTTAACTCCATAGGTCCAAAGAAGAACTTATACCCTATGCCTACTTAAACCTCTCCATTTCACCAAACTTCTCTCTCTCTAATGAAGGTTGCTCTCAGGTATCTCTGTATTCAACTCTTCTCTAGATGTATTGTTTTCTTTTTCACATAGTTTTAATAACTTCCCAGTTGCTCATTCTTTCTTGACTTGTTCTTTAGTTTTTCCATCTCTGTGTCTTCCAAATAACATTATTTAGGTTTTCTTAGCACCTTCTAAAATTTAGCATGATTAAGCATCTTGCCCAAGATCACACAGGCATTAATAGCAGAAATGAGGATTAAATCCCTTCTGTCTCTAATCTGTTGCTTCTTTCATTTCAATTTTCCAAGGATAAATTATGAGCAGTGTGAATTATTTTTAATAATATTTTATTTTCCAACAATTATGTGTAAAATAAATTTTAACATGTTTAAGTTTTGAATTTTCAAACTTTTGCCTTCTCTCCTTCTCCTCCCTCCTTAAAATGGTAAGAAATATGATATAAAACATTTCCACATAAGTAATTTTGTGCAAGAAGACTAACATATATTATGGATGAATGAAAGGAAGAAAAAAGTAAAGAACAAACAAAGAAAAAAATAGTATCCTTCAGTCTGTATCCTGACAACATCAATTCTTTTTCTGGAAGCAAATACATTTTTTACCCATCATGAATCTTTTGGGATAATCTTGGATCATTTTATTGCTGAAGATAGCCCACATTTCTACGTTTTATTGTATTGCTTTTATTCTGTACAATGTACTCTGGGTTCTAACTTCCCTGTTCACTGTTTCAGTTCATGTTAAGTCTTTCCAGGTTAAATTTTTGCAGGTACATGAAAATCAGAGGTACTAGTGTTTTCTTTTTTCTTTTCTTTTCTTTTTTTTATTATAGCTTTTTATTTACACAATATGTGAATGGGTAATTTTATAGCACTGACAATTGCCAAGCCTTTTGTTCCAATTTTTCCCCTCCTTCCCCTTCTCCCCCTCCCCCAGATGGCAGGTTGACCAATACATGTTACATATGTTAAAGTATAAATTAAATATAATATATGTACACATGTCCAAACAGTTATTTTGCTGTACAAAAAAAATTGGCTTTTGAAATAGTGGTACTAATGTTTTCTTAAATTGTATGGATGAAAATCATTATAAGAATATTGAAAACATTTTTTCTTAATTAATTCCTTTATTTTTAAAATTTTGTATAAAAATGTTTGCATTGCTGCTGATAAATTTTCCTAAAAGATAATTAGAGGAGAGCAAATTAAATGAACTATGAATTTATGAACACCCCTCCCCATTTACTGAAAGCTGTCAGTCATTTTAAAAAAAATCTTCACTTACTGTAATTAAATATTAATTAACAAAAATTTAAAGATCACCTCTTAGAAAAAGGTAATTATTTTTGTTTTGTTTTGTTTTTTACTTTCAGAGAGAGAAATTATGTGTGTGTATCTTTGTGTTTGTGTGTGTCTGTCCATGTGTATGTTGTACCACATTTAGGCATATTAATTTATTCAAATTGTATACAAATTTGTATGGTATTTGAATTTGGTAAATAACATGAATATAGTAAAGCCTCAATAATAGTAAATGTCAGATGCTACAAGAAATTGATTTTAGATGAATTGACTTTCTGTTACCCTTTTTAAAAAGGAAGCCAAAGACCAATAGGGCATCTTGGTAGCTTGAGAATAGAAATTGCCTTTAATTATGCTTTGTCCTAAATAGAGTACTGTTTCCCACTCATGCAATCATAGTAAGTTGCCAGAAACTTAGAGTTTACCTAATAGATTATTGCTGGCTACATTGATTAACACTTGAATAAGAAATAGATATTCTTTGTTTAGTTTTTCTTTAATATTTTGATTTTCTTAGTGCCTACTAAGTGCAAGCATTGCTTCAGATATTGGGAATATAATAAGGAAAAACAACATAGTTCCTGCTTTGGAGTTGTTTAGAATTTAATACAAGCATGAAATATGCAAACAAATAACTAGGAACAAATTGGAAAATGATTAAGTGCCTAGAGAAAGTTTAAAAAAAAAAGAGCATGAGATTTAATAAAGGGAGAGATTTAAGGAGGTAAAAATCACTTCTAGCTGAGGTCAGGGTAGACTTCTTAAAAGAAGTCACACTAGGGGAAGGCTCCTAAAGAGAAAGGATGGCAATAAGCACAGATGTAGAGAAAAATGTGTCCTAAATAAGTGTGTGTGTGTGTGTGTGTGTGTGTGTGTAACAAAACAAAACAAAAAAACCAAAGGCAGTCAGTAGAAGGATGAGATCTGGGAACAATTTATGCAGAACATGGAGTGTAAGAGGAGAATTAGGTGATATAAGGAAAGTTTTTTTATTTGCTTGTGTTTTACCTTGAACCTAATTAATGTGAACAGGAAAGATGGGCAATTCAACTAAATCAATCAATCAAAATATAAATTAGATGTAAATAATTCTTTAATTAATTTGAAAGTATTATAAGTTTAGGTCCTTAAATGAAAGGTAGATGAAGGTACACAGGAGACAACTTTTGATTGGATAAGAAGATTATACCCACCTCTTGGGCTTTGGTTTAAAAACAATAAACTAGTTCAGCATCTTTCTAGCAAGTAGTGAAATAGGCTAATATTGTAAGAATTTCAGTTCTGAAGAATTTGAGAATTGAATACAAGTTCTTGAAAGGGAATTGATTTTGGGAAGAGGGTAGAAAGGGAGAAGGTTTGTTTTTTTTTTGTTTTGTTTTGTTTTGTTTTCTCTCTCTCTTCTGTCACTCCTTCATATTGAGAATGTCATTGAAGTGACATGAATAGTAAAACATAATTAATACAAAAAGAGATAATAGATACTGAACCAGTAGAAACTAATACATCCAACCAGAAGTCATAATCATCCAAGGAAAAGTAGCTTCAGGTAGTATGACCTCTTGTAGCTAAGAGAAAATGTACTTTTTGTATTCTCTAAAAAAGGTACTTACAGATCGTTAAAGTTCATAGAGAGCTATCACTAAAGAGAATATCATGTGGATTGTACAAAGGGCAAAAATAAAGGACTTCCAGTTACTGGTTAATAAGCATTTAAAAAACCATGTAGCCTTAATATTTGAAATATGAACCTATGGGGGAAAAGCTAAAATTAAAGATCAAAGATGATGACAATTAACACCCATATATGTTGTTTAAAGTAGTTTACAATCTAGTATCTATTGTATTCATTTTGATGCCCTGACCCAAAATTCTTAATAATTATACTGGTTTTAATTTTTGATTTTTTTTCCTTATTACAGGGATTGAATCATCCTCACATGTCTAGCTAGTAAGATCTAAAAGATAGTGAAAGATTGCTTTAGTTTCAGAAAGCAAAGGAAAAAAAAAGAAAGAAGAAAAGGAAAAAAATAAAAGAAACTTTCTTTATTTGCCTTCTAAGATGTCAGAAATTCCCAGAACCAAAGTTGTTTCATTATTTTGAGAATTTATCCTTAGAAGGTTTCCACTGAAATTAAATGTTATATCAGATGAGTAACTGAATTTTCCACTCACCCACTAACAATACTAACATTAGCACTGCATAGACATATTATCAAGGAAAGGGGCATAAAGGAGATAATTTTGATTAAATTCAATTTAACATATATTTATGATTGAATGTGTGGCACAATGTTGAGGTGGATCGAAGATACAAGTTTTATTTGTAGCTGGATGATAGTGTAGATATAGGTAGTTTTCTCATCCTAAGATAAGAAATATTGTTAGAAGGTACACTCAAGAAATATCCATACCATTCTCTGTCTCACAGCTACATATCTTTGTTATCTTTCCAGAGTATCAAAAAAAACCTCTGGAACATAGTAGAAATTACCCAAAATGCAAAATTCTAAAATTCTTTCTTTTATTAATCTAAACCCTTAAATTCATAGAATTTTACAAGTCACTATTAATGATCATGAATTTTATTAGAATATAACAGCATATAAACAACATTTAACTATTAATGTATTTAATACATTAGATCCAGCAAGAGTGATCCAGTTAGAGTTGAAATTATCTTTATTCTCTACTCCTCCCAGCTGGTCTAAATGGAATAGAAAAAAAAGGCAGAGAGATTTATATTTTAGAAAGAAATATTGCTAGGACAGTACACTGAGGAAGTTTGAGGTATGAAGGAGCTGTGGAATGGACTTGGCTTGTTATTGACAACTCTTTACTCCTAACTTGGATTAGACCATTCCTGGTCTTGGATTGGATTGGACATCTTCCTCCAATTATCTCCTGTTTTTTCTTGGTTTTCTAAAACTTTTCATAGCTATTGAATTCATTTATTACTTCTTTTTTCTTTTTCTTTTTTTTTTTTGAACTTAGAGTGTAATTTTCTTTTTTTTTTTTAATTATAGCTTTTTATTTACAAGATATATGTGTAGGTAATTTTTCAGCATTGACAATTGCAAAACTTTTTGTTTCAACGTTTCCCCTTCTTCCCCCCACCCCTTCCCCCAGATGGCAGGTTGACCAATACATGTTAAATATGTTAAAGTATATGTTAAATACAATATATGTATACATGTCCAAACAGTTATTTTGCTGTACAAAAAGAATCAGGCTTTGAAATAATGCACAATTAGCCTGTGAAGGAAATCAAAAATGCATGCAGACAAAAATAGAGGGATTGGGAATTCTATGTAGTGGTTCAGAGTTGTCTCCCAGAGCTCTTTCGCTGGCTGTAGCTGGTTTTCAGTTCATTACTGCTCTATTGGAACTGATTTGGTTCATCTCATTGTTGAAGAGAACCATGTCCATCAGAATTGATTATCATATAGTATTGTTGCCCTGCTCATTTCACTCAGCATCAGTTGATGTAAGTCTCTCCAAGCCTCTCTCTGTATTCATCCTGCTGGTCATTTCTTACAGAACAATAATATTCCATAATATTCATATACCATAATTTACCCAACCATTCTCCAGTTGATGGGCATTCACTCAGATTCCAGTTTCTTGCCACTACAAAAAAGGCTGTCACAAACATTTTGGCACATACAGGTCCCTTTCCCTTCTTTAAAAATCTCTTTGGGATATAAGTCCTGTAGTAACACTGCTTTACCAAAGGGTATGCACAGTTTGATAACTTTTTAAGCATACTTCCAAATTGCTCTCCAGAATGGCTGGATGTATTCACAATTCCACAAACAATGTATCAGCTTCCCTGTTTTCCCACATCCCCTCCAACATTGCACATTATCTTTCCCTGTCATTCTAGCTAATCTGACACTTCTGTAGTGGGATCTCAGAGTTGTCTTAATTTGCATTTCTCTGATTAATAATGACTTGGAGCATCTTTTCATATGGCTAGAAATAGTTTCAATTTCTTCATCTGAAAATTGTCTGTTCATATCCTTTGACCATTTATCAATTGGAGAATGGCTTGATTTCTTATAAATTAGAGTCAATTCTCTATATATTTTGGAAATGAGGCCTTTATTGGAACCTTTGACTGACTTACTACTTCTTCTGACTAGCTCCAATTAACTCCCAATGTTTTCAGTAACTTGTGACCACTCCTTTCTTTCCCTTCTATTTACAGCTACTGGGCAGAGTAACACTTTATCATCTGGTGTATAACCAGAGCAATATGGTATCAGAATAGTTCTCTTTTGTCTTTTCCTTTTCATCATTCTATTCCTTACTTCTCTACTTCTCCTCATTTCCCCAAAATATATCAGGACAGAAGTCCCTTTCATAGCTACTAGAACTAGAAGATTTCCTATATACAGCAGCCCACCAAGATTTATACCCTGTGATTCTGTGCTCTATGATAGTATCTCAAAGTACTAGTCTTAACCAGGATTAAATAAACAAAAAAAAACATAAATAAATAAATAAAATATAAATATATGCTCACGAAACTTACTTTACAAAGAAAAAAAAACTGAAAGCATAAATTATTGATGGTAAAAGTAGAAATCATGATGGAAGATTGAGAAACCATTTCAAAAACAACTTGAAAGGATGTGTAAGCAATGCTGAATGGTAAGGTAAGGAGTATTCCAATTCAATTTTGCTATCACCACAATTTTGACCTACAGATGTTGATCATCACCCAATGACCACAGGATCAATATGCTTTAAACTTTTGTGACAGGCACTTCCTCAAGTGCTTTGAATCATGTCAACGCTTTGATCCCAACTTTTCCTATTCCAAATATATATTAAAAACCAATTTCTTGGAAAGCTTTCAATGAACTCAATCCCCATTCATGTTTTGCTTTTAATTATCCAAAATACTACCTTACAAATTGAGAAACTTCAAAACAAATCAGAACAGATCTCATTAGAAAGTGTTTCATATAATTATTGTAAATTATTTTTCTTCTGACATTTCTGAGTGGAGGAATAAGTCTCCAAGGAATACAAATAGGATTTCACTATGAACTGAGTCAAAAGAGAAGCACTGGGAATCTGGCCAGGATCCAAGCCCCACAATTTTCATTTAAAAAACTATTGATCACAGCCTTTTATTAGAGTCTAGGACCTATAGATAAAAAGAAATAAGGCCAAAGATTACCAAGAATAATAAAGTGAAAGGCATATAGCCATTATGAGTTACTTTAAATGTTAATAATGAAATCTATTGCATTCTTTAATCATGCTCAAGATATGTGCCCAGAAAATGAATGTTTACCTAGATTCAACTATCATTCTTACCAAGGTCATAGGTTCATCTCATTTCAATTCTTTTATTTTTCACATTTGTAATTATGAAAGTCATGATTTTTAAAAAGTAATGCTTTATGTAATATATGTTCAGTGATAGAATTATATATGAGAAGGACCTCATAAAACTGATGTGGGCTAAGATTCCTTTCTAATTCCTAGCCCCCATGAATTCCAATGGGAGATATCCGGGCTCTCCCAGCCCCCATTGGATCTGAGCTAACTTGGGCTGTTCCAGCCCCCATTCTAATGATCTGCTCAAGTTTCCCCAACCCCTACCCCCAGCACAAACAGTTCCTCATCTAAAAACCCATTGAATTCTATTCAAATTCTAATCCTGGCTGAAACCAGCCAGGAGCCAACCTGGGACTCCACTCATGGGCCACTTTCAAGATTACCAAAAAGCCTCCCATTATAAAAAGGGGCAAAACTGGAGTCCATTCTTTGCAGGAGCCCCAAAACATGGGCACTCCTTATGCCGTCTATGTCAAGGGTTCCTGTCCACCTGTCAAAAGTATCAAGGCAGCCCATGACCCTTTCTTTAAGAAGTGGATGACTGGGTTTATTCCAGGAAGCACTTCCTGACTACTTCAATTAGAAGATTGGTGAGTAGGTGATTAGTAGGGCAGAAAATGAAACAATTGCTTGAGTTGTTTTCTTTCTCTTGGGAAAAGATCATAGAAAGATCAATGAAGAGTCATTAGTGCCGGCTTTCTGGGCTCAACAATACATTTTCATAGTTGAAAGCTTCAGAATAGAATGCCTTGTTGATTCCCTACTTCCAGGAAATAGCCTTAGTGTTTGGAAAAGTGTCTGATCAATTTCACAGTTTCAATTGGATGTTAATTCTCCATTGGATAATTCCTTATCTTTTTAGGTCTTAAGTAGAATTTTTTGCTTGAATTCCTTAATACCTTTGCTTTAGAAATGCCCCCTAAGGAGATCATCTAGGAATTCTTAACTTGTTTCTAAATGAAAGAATATCAAGAGAAAAGAATTTCCTTGCAAAGTAACTTCTCAATGCCTTTATACTAGACATTCACAAATGGAAATTCAGTCTGGTTCTGTGACTGCTCTTTGGAAATATAAATAATTCAGAAATACAAAAGGAAATGACTTGAAAGATTCCAGTTCCATAGCCTCCCATCATATATGTGTACATAATACATATATTAACCTAAACAATTGTTCCATTTTCTCAGTCTTGTATTTCAAGAAGTCAGAGAGTTTCCTGAAACAAACCCAGTCATGCATTTCTTAAAGAAGGATCATAGATTACATTGATGCTTTTGCTATACATTCATGCACATATATACATAACATATAAGGATTTTCTGAAAGTCTTAATGAAAGTATAGCTTTCATAGCTGAAACCTGAAATAGTCTTTTGGACTACCAGTTGTATACATGTAAATAATCATTCAAATGCATATCTCTATGTGCATATACACACATACACATATACATATATATACACACACATGAACACAATAACTATCAGCAAAAAACCCATAAACCATCCCAATATACTATCAGAATTACAATTGAAAGTTTGTAGGAGATTCATTATTCATCTAATCCAAACTGTATATGAAAATATTTCTACTATAGAATACTCAACCGACTATAAAAGTGGGTCTCCACTTCTAAGAATGGCTAAACCTTTATTTCCTGATATATCCAATTCTACTTTGGAAAGTTCTATGTATAGTTTTTTTTTTTCTCCATATAAAGTCTAAAAAAAAGAAAAATTATTGCATAAAAAACTATGAATTTCTATGTAGTTTTTTTCTTTTTTAAAAGAAATATCACTTTTACTGAAGAATTTTCTCTTAGTTTCTTATATAGATTCTTGCACTAGACTTTTTATTAAAGATAGAACAAAATATTAAGATTGGGGAATAAATTAATCTTCAAAAAGAAACTGGTCATTGTAGGGGAAAGCACAATTAGACATCCAACAATTTAATTCAATTGAACAAGAATTATTTCACTCATAATAAACACACAATACTCTCCAAGACTATTAGTGATGAATGCTATATTATGAAAGGAGTTAAGAAATCTGTAATCTAAAAATATATGAGGTTTTTAAATGGAGTCATTGTTTCATTCTTTTCATTTGCATCCCTAATACCTAGCATGATGTCTAATCCTGAGTTGACTCATTAAAAATTCTGGTTGATTGTTTAATTGATTAAATTAAGAGATAATTCAAGAACAGACAACACTTACTTGTAATATACATTTACCAAACTTTGTAATTCATAATTTCCTTTTACATACATTATATCATATAATTCTCATAATAACAATATGTAGCAGACATGTAGCAGATCAATTTGTATATGTATTTGCCACTTGTGTATCTTTGGTCATGTCTCTTATTCTTAAGTATCTTTTCTTTCTCTAGAAAATTAGATGGTTGTATGACTGAGGTTCCTTTCAAGTCTTTTCTTATTAGCCTCAGATTGTGTGTGTGTGTGTGTGTGTGTGTGTGTGTGTGTGTGTGTGTCTTTAAAACAGATTCCAGTTCACATAGGATTGGAAGGATAGTCTTCTTAATGATATCAGTCATACTTCAATAGAGTCTCAAATTAGGGAAGCATATCAAATATATTGTCCAATCTGTACCGGAAAAGGAATCCTCTTTAGAATATCCTTAATAAGTAATCTAACAGCCTTAACTTGAAGAATACCTTCCCTTCTGAAACAACTCATTCTAGTTTTGGAATGCTTTACCATTAGGAAATATTTTCTGTTATCAGGTTTATTTGACATTCTCTAACTTCCATTCATTTTCCTTATTGTTTTTCTCTGAATCCAAACAGGAAAAGTTATAATTTCCTTTCATATTTCTGTTCCCTAATATATGAAGAAAACAATGACTCTGCCAGTTCCTTTAACCAAGTCCTATAATGAGGAGTATCTAGTGCTTTCTTCATTCAATTTCGGTTTTTTTGCTGCATAACTCTATTTGTTAATGATTTATCTAAAATATGGCATTCTAACTGAACAAAATATACCAGAAATAGTTTGACTAGATCAGAGTACAATTTGGCTTTCGTTTTGTTGATTCTGGACATGATTTCTTTTTTTGATGCAGTCTTAAGACCATGGCAATGCTATTGCTGCATATTGAGTTTGTAATCAGAGTATTTTAGGACTGTAATCAAGAACAGACAATGTTTTCCCCTATCTCCCATTATTGGGTAAAGGCTTTGAGCCCTTAGTGAGCTTGAAGTTATATATGTTTGGCTTTTATTTTGGAGAAAATAATCTATATTTTCTTAGTATGTTAAGAGTTATAGAAAACAGCATTGTTGATGAAATAATTTCTCCTCCTTCTAGACCCAGATTCTGTGTACTTCTATTGAATAAGGGATAGAAATAGGATTAAGCTGGGTGAAACATAGATCTCAGTCAATGGCCTCCAAATAAGAATCTTAATGCATTCTTATTACCTGTGATCAGGTTCCACATAAGACACCTCAATTATTAAATCTTAGATTTTTAAATGTAAAGAACTATCAGAGACCATCCAGTGCAATCCTCTCATTTTATAAATAACGAAACAAAGACCCAGCATTGCACAATTAAGCAATATATAGAGTTAACAAATTAATGATATCTATATAATTATCTAAGTCAATGACAAAAGTGCTTAGCATTGAGTTCTGGGATAAGAAAATATTCCTGGGAAATTCCACTTGAGATCTTGCTTAAGGTTGACTTTGATCCATTAAGGAGCTCCTCTAAAACAGTTCTCTTCCCCCTTTCAATTAACAAGACTTCAGTTTATTATAGCTTCCTTTTGATTTTTCACTTTATTCATGATAATAATGTCAAGTTTGATATTATCTGCTTCCTTCAAGTATGTTTATTCACTGATCAGTGAACAAACATAAAAGTGCTTACTGTTTGTTCCAGTGCTAATGACAGATCCCTAGGAAATTTCATCAGAGACCTCCTTTGAGGATGATTTGATCCATTCACCACTGTTATGAATGTCCTACCTGCAGGTCGAAGATTCCCTTTCACTAAAAATCTTCAAACAAACTGAGTATGACAGAAAAATGATTCTTGTTCAGACACAGATTTCAAAAAGAAGGTCTATGAGGGCCCTTCCAAAGGATTCTATAATGCAAAGCTAAACTGTAAAAGAGAGATATGGAGAGGAGAGAAGAAAAGACATTTCTGGAGAAGGATTTATGTCCTTTATAAAGATATTTGAATTTGGGAAACATACACATGTGTAACATTTGTACAACATTTGCACATATGTACAAAATGATTTCTTCTTCTCACTCAGGATTTATGATTTATTAGGAGTACACAGAGGTCAGATTTAGAAAGGGAAGAAAGAGTTCCCACCAACACTGTTGTTTTCTTCAGTGATCCTAAATCACTATGTAACTACTCATTATAATATCATTTTGTTACAAGACCCTAGAGATGTTATTAAAATATTCCAAGACAGTTTTTAGTGACTATTGATAGCATATTTCAAGATCTTATCCACTGCATAATGATATTAAGGGTATAGAGTAAAAGTTTGAAAGCATGTATTTTTTCAATAGCAAGCTGATGAATAATTTTCATTATATTTTAAGGGGAAATTTTAAAAAGAGGAATAATTTAAATCTACACACTTCTGATAATAATTTCTTCTCCATGGACTATTTCTGCCATGGCTTATTGGAAGAATTTTTATCCATTGGTTATTTTTACCAGGTATTCAGCTTAGGATGCTGAGGTGAAAAACAATGTAAACAAACATAAGTGAAGGTTGAGAAGGAAGAGGGGGAGTGTCATCTAATTAAAATTTAGTGTTCTTCTAACTATATCACATTATCTACATTCATTTTAATAATTTTTGCAAAGGCTATCTGATAGTAATTGGAATTAATGTCCTCCTCTACCTAACACTAAAACACAAAAACATGAAAAAACAAACACATGCAATGTTTACAATGTTAGTGGGATTCTTCTGATAGCTTAAAGTAACATTATTAGCTCTCATCCTTTGACAGAAAGTTCTGAAAACAAACTACTACTTTATATTTTCTAACTTTTCCCTGAAGCTTCTAGATTTATTTCTGCCTTCTTTTTTAGTGAGAGATATAGAGGATCTGAATCCCCTTTCTGAAGGGAATTTTTAAATGCTTGCCTTGCCTTAGAATGCTCTATTGGATGTTGAGGGTTTACAATTTTTCCCCCATCTTGTCTCTTAATAACAAATGATGATGAGGTATACAGCTGTATTTCAATAGTTCATTGAACCTACGATCTCAACTATGTGAATAATTCCATTGTTGATTCACATCTCAAAATATTTTTGACTTCTATTTCTATATAATTCTGGTTAGTACTCTTCCATAGATTCTATACAGATTAGATATCCACTATGTTAGGGACCTTTTTCTAAGCCTTTTCACATCTCATGGGTATCAATGAAATAATTGGCATACTATTTATAGTAGTAAATTAGCTTGATAAAATAGGAACTTTCTAAATAGAAAGGGACTTAGAGATCAAATCTAATACCCTCATTTATAACTGAAGAGACTGATGTCTAGAGAAGGGTAAGGTTCCCAGGTTTACTCAAGTCACAAGAAGAGTAGACAGAACTCATACGAAATGCTTTCTAGTGATATAGACTCACATAAAATATTGGGACTTTGAGTTTTTTCCATCTCCTGAGAAAATGAAATTTCACGTTTTGGGAGGAATGAAGGAAGGCATTAGAAGAATCTATGATAAAGGGAGAGAAAAACACTAACGGGGAAAAAGAAGAGGCCCTCTTCCAGCAGCAAAACAACAATAATGGCCAAGAAAATAGTGGAATAGATGATAGCAGCCAAGAGCAGTTTTGTAATATCAATAGCCCATTTCAAGGCAACAGGGAGAAGAGAAAGCTAAAGTGAAAAGCTACAAAGCAGAAAAATGAGTTTTATCAATTCCATTTCAGCTGGGCTTGACTGGTATCTGCATCTGAACACTTAAGTATAATAATAGTTAGCCTTTATATAGTAATTTAAGGGTCTGCAAAGTACCTAATGTTTATTATCTCATTTGATACTCATAAGAACCCTGTATAGTGGGTAGATCCTATATTAAATAGCCTCATTTTACAGATGAAAAAACAAGCTGAGAAAGGTTAAAAGGCTTGCTCAGAGTCACCTAGCTTTAAAGTATCATCTCTGACAAGATTTGAAGTCTTCCTGGCTCTAATATATAGCACTCTATACATTTCCCCCACCTAGATGACTTATTCACTTACTTAGTCAAAAATGGCATTTTTCTAACTTAATTTTACTTCTTATAAACTTCTATAGTCTACTCAAACATTTGTTTCCTTTTCCATGGAGGAAACAGCTTTTGGAGCAAGAGGAAATAGTGACTTTTCCAATAATAAGTCTGAAATCCCAAGCCCCAGACAATTAGTAGAAAATTACTTTCTCTCTAATTGGCAGCCAAATCATGAACCAAATACCCAAGGGCAGAATCACTATGAACTTTGACTCTTTTTTATATAGTCAATCCCAGCATTCTGTGGGCCAAAGCTTTTATTTTTCATATAATTTTGCTCACTAAAACCAGCAAAAGCCCTATTTCTAAATTGGTAATAATGCTTAAATACTGTTTATTTGGTAGCTTTAGAGCTAGAATGGACTTAAGAGATCACTTCCAACTCATTCATTTCATAGATTAAAAAAAAACATATTCAGAGAACTGAGGTGATTTTCTTGGGGAAGTCATACAGCTAACAATGAACATAGAGGTCCTCTCATTCCAAAAGTTTATTTGCTTCACTATACCATGCTGCATATCTACTTACTATGACTGCTAATCAGCATTACATTATCTTATGCTGGGAGAATATGGAACACATTTTATCTAGTTCATAATATAAACAGCCACAATTAAAAACACTGAAAGTTCATTAAAAAAAAAAAAAAAAAGTAAATCACATAATCTAGCACTGAAAGGAACTTTAGAAGTCATCGGTTTCCAATCCTATAAACCCACTTGAAATAAATTTGCACAATGGCAGAGGATATACCCTGTTAATTTATATTATGTGATGTATAAATTTAAAACTTTAGTGGGTTGGTTTTTGTTTTTGTTTTTGTTTTTAATTTTTACACGTTAAGCCTTCCATAAATTTTTGTCAGCTGCTCAACTAATTAAGTCAGTATAAGGGATAAACTTTCCCATGTGAAGTGATAAAAATTAAAAAAAAAAAGTGAAATATGAATGAAAAACAGGTTCCACAGCATCTGCTCCTTTTTAATCATTTTCTTATAGCATACTTTTAACTTGTTTAATTCTGTCAGCTGGAATGTGAACCAGCTATATGTAGAGGCAAGGTGCATGGCTACCTATATGGTATGATTTAAAGCATTAGGAAATATCCAGTGCTCACTGTTCCTCTACTTGATGCCTGCCCCCACTTACTAAATGATGATTGATATTCCTCTTTTTGTTGTTTGTTTGTTTGTTTTTGTATATTCCTTTAACAAAGATAGAACCATTAATTTCACAAGTGGGCTTGAGATTTAATTAATACATCTCCAGGGATAATACACTGACTTGAATTTCTACTAATATATAAATGGTTGATGTTAGATGCTTTCTGAGAAGAGGAACTGATAGAGAAAGATAAGAGCATGAGGTCATTGAGCATTTGATGTGGAGCAAAGCATGATGCACATAAATGAGGTGGTCCAAGAAAGAAATTAAGCACTGCAGAGACAACCTTTTCTTCATTCATGATTTTTCCAAGAAACAAAAGTAGACCTAGAACTATTTTCATTCAGTGGGTTTTGAACAATTCCACTGTCCTAATACTGGTCAATACTGGTCTGTGTTTTTAAAAGGAGTAGGTATCTGATTTTGAGTTTTGTCCAATTTCCAAGCCAAAAACTAAAAACATAAACCACTAGGCAAACTGACATGATTAAAAGAGAATGAAATCTGATACAAGAAGATATGAGTCTACATCCTGATTTCCACTTAATAAGTGAATGTTTAGACAAGTCATTTTACAAATACTTTTTAACACATTTTCTTTCCTTTTCTAGACTGTTTTGCTTTGTTTTTGTGCTTGATTATTCTAAATTTCATATAGTTCAAAATCTATGATTTTATGAATTTTGTTTTGATAGACAAGTGATAAGTTTTATAGACAATTTTAAATGAGTAACTTTAAAAACTGATTTACCATTTAATGCAATTAATTGTATTGATTTATTGTATACAAGATGTACTCATCACTAGAATTTAAAGTTTTCTCAGCTGAAAAAAAAAATATATATATATATATATATAATTTGCTGAGGCAATTGGGGTTAAGTGACTTGCCCAGGGTCACACAGCTAGGAAGTGTTAATTGTCTGAGGTCAGATTTGAACTCAGGTCCTCCTGACTTTAGGACTGGTGCTCAACTAAAAAAAAATATTAATCAGTTTCTGTGTCATTTCTCAAGACAAAGGTCTTTCCTGACTTCTAAACTCTCATCTCCAAATGCCTATTGGATACCTTAAACTGGATGTCAATACATCTTAAAATTCATCCAAACCAATTTTATTTTTCCTCAGACCCTCCCTTGTTTCTAACTTCCATATTATTGTTAAAGATATTACCTTCTTCTCAGTTACCCACGTTTCCAACCTTAACTCCTCATTATTTTTCACAATCTCATGTCCCACATCTAATCTGTTGTAAAGTTTTCTCCTTTGTATTTTTTAATATCTCTTCAAGATACACCTTTTCTCTCTTCTGACACTGTCATCTTCCTGGCACAGGTCATTGTTACCTCTTGTTTGGACTATTCCTATAACCTTCACTCCATAACCTCACATTCTGCATTTAATAGACTCCAGGGGCTCCATATCCCCACTTGGATCAAATATAAAACTGGCAGGCAAAGCCCTTCATTACCCAGCCATCTTCTATCTTCTGGTCTTTCTAAATCTTACTTCTCTCCATTTATTCACTGATAATGGCACCTTTGGAATGCCAAGATGTAACGAGCTGTCGTCTCTAGAAGCTGCCGGATCGCTCTCTGGGAAGAGATCTGCTGTGTCTACTCAAATCTTTAAGACAGATTCTTCTTCCTGTAGTGAACCGTTGTCTCCAGGCAGTTGCTGTTAACTCTTGTCCTTAGAAGTGACTTCCCTTCCTGCAGAGAGCCCCGTCAGGCCTGATGTAATGCAGAGAGTCTTTCTTCTTGAATCCTGGCTCTGAATCTCCTCCAGCTCTTATCCTTCTCCAGGCCGATCTGCTCTCTGCGCCCAGTGCTGTCTCTTTTTATCCTCCCAGAGAATGGGCGTGGGATAATGCAAGGGCTTCTGGGAAGAACCACCCCAGCCAATGAGCTTGCCCCCTCTATCAAGTCAACCTGAGTTCTCACCTTGTAATTGTCCAGAAAACCTCAGTTCTCACTTAGTAATCCTAACACCAAGACACTACATATACTCCATATGGGTATTTTCATTGGCTGTCTAATATAGCTAGAATTATTTTCCTCATCATCTCTTCCCCCTATATTCTTTCAAATACTAGATAAAATCTCAGCTCCCACAAGAATATTTCCTCAATTCCTCTTAATGCTAGTTTCTTTCATTTGTTTATTCCTCTGTTTCTAATTTATACTTTTTTGTTTTGTTTTGTTTTGTTTTGGTAATAGTTATTTTCATCTTGTTTCCTCAATTATACTGTGAACTCCTTGTGAGTGGGAACTATCTTTTGTCTTTCTTTGTATGCCCAGTTTGTAGCATCCAAACTGGAATTTAATAGGAACTTAATAAATGCTTGTTGACTTGCCTTGACAAAAGTCTCACTCAAGTACAAATATTACTAAGATCTAGGTAAGGAATCATTTGTTTCAAGGTATCCATTACTCCTAAAACAGAAATTCTTTTAATTAAAAGAAAATTAAAGCCCTAATTTGCTCTCAGTCTCCCATTACTTCAACATTCAAGGAGAGAGTATATGACTTATTTCTCCCTTGAAAGAACATTTGATACTGAATTTTGTCCTGCTAGTGAATGAATTGGAGCTTGGGTATAACAAAGATGTAGTAAGACTGCAGAATAGTTAACATATTAAAAATGAATAAATATCTTTGAACTAGATTCAGGATATAGTAAATTCCACTCCATATAATATGATTCAGATTTGTTTGTTTTAGATATTAAAATGTTTAAGGAAAGGACTTTTGAGGTCAGATGGTCCTGTTTTTTGGATGGATAATAAAAAAAAAATATCTTAGTAGGAAGTACTAAGAAATGAAAAAAAAGTTTTCTCTTTCAAGGAATCTTGTATGATTTTGACCTGTATATTGTAGACACTTTGGAGAAAAGATTTGAAAGCAACATTTTTAGAGATTTTAAAAATATTGTCATTAAATAAATGTTTCAGTGCAATCTTGTATTCTCTATTGTAAATTTGTAAATTGACAACATGCCTTGACTTATCCCTTCCTATATTTTAACTGATGATTCATTAATGACTATAAGTTATGTTTATAAAAATTATATAAATGGAAAAACAGATGTGTGATTGATATTGGAGTTATCTATTTTCCCTAAGAATTGGAGATTCTCTCCCCTTCAGATAACTTACATTTACTTCAATAGTGTATTATTTTTATTCTTCTTATTTAGCATTATTTTAATTTTAAGAAGTTAATAATTTTGCTATGTACATTTCCATTTCAGAAATTACTATTTTTTCTGACCTGTAAGCTCTTGAAAATATTCAGAGTTTCAAGATGGAGTGTCTTGTGTCTAGATGACAGAAGGAAGTCTAAAAAGATAGACATGACTAGATTATGAAGGGCTTTGAATTCACTTCAGAGAATTCATAATTGACCTGGGGGTGATAGGTAACAATTTCCTATTTATTAAAATGTAATATTTTTCATTTTTTGCTATATTTAATACTTATGATGTAAAATGTTTCCAATTATCTTCTCAAAGAAAACAGTAATGATATTAAATGTGATTGGTGTGATGTTTCAGTATAGTCAATATGACTCTTCTCTCTGTCTCTATCTCTCTCTTTTTGTCTCTCTCTCTATGTCTCTGTTTCTGTGTGAGTTTCTGTGTGTGTCTGTCTGTGTCTGTGTCTGTCTCTCTGTCTCTCTGTCTTGAACAGCACTATGACCAGATGAAGTGACTAGAGATCCTAGTGACTAAAATTTTAAAGATTCTGAGAATTCTTACATTCTTTCAGCAGAATAAAAACAATTGAGTTTACTTCCCTGTTAGGAAGATAACAGGACAAGAAAAACAAATTTATAATTTCTGGTACTAGGGGAGGGTGAGGCTAGTGGATCATGTAGTTCAGGAATGTCATTTTCCCCTCCAGAGCCATATGAGTTAAGTGGTCAGATATAGATCAGGATGACTGGAAAAGCCCATACCAAAATAAGATCAAAATGGATACTTGATTTGGGCATAAAAGGTGATATCATAAACAAATTAAGAGAGCAAAGGATAATTTCTCTATGAGATCTTTGGAGAAGGGAGGAATTTATGACTAAAAGAGAGCTAAAGAACATTGAACTTTGAAAAAAATGCTTTAAATCACTATTTATTAGAGAAATGCAAATTAAAACAACTCTGAGCTTCCACCTCACAGCTCCTCTCAGATTGGTTAAGACAATGATAAATGTTGGAAGGGATGCTGGAAAACTGGGACACAAATACATTGTTGGTGGAGTTGAGAAATGGTCCAACCATTCTGGAGAGCAGTTTGGAACTATGCCCAAAGGGCTATAAAACTGTGCATACCCAACAGTATTACTACTGCGTCTGTATCCCAAAGAGATCATAAAGGAGGGAAAAGGACCCACATGTGCAAAAATGTTTCTAGCAGCTCTTTTTGTGTTAGCAAAGATTTGGAAAATGAGTAGCTGTCCATCAGTTGGGGAATGGCTAAGTGAGCTGTGGTACATGAATGTAATGGAATATAAAAATGATGAACAAGCTGATTTTAGAAAGGCCTGGAAAGATTTACATGAACTGATGTTGAATGAAACAAGCAGAACCAAGAAATCATTGTACCTAATAACATAACTTTGTGTGTGTGTGTGTGTGTGTGTGTGTGTGTGTGTGTTGTATGTGTGTGGGTGTGTTGTATGTGTGTGTTTGTGTGTGTGTGTGTGTGTGTGTGTGTGTGTGTGTGTGTTTCTTCTCAGTGGTTCAGTGATGCAAGGCAATTTGAATAGACTTGGGATAGAAAATACCATCTGCAATCAGAACAAGAACTATGGAGATTTAATGTGAATCAACACATGCTATGTTCAATGTTTTTTTCTCCCATGTTTTTTCCTTTTTGTTCTGATTTATCTCTCCCAACATTATTCACACAGCAATGTGTATTAAAATAAATTAATTAAAAAAAAAGGAAGACAGGAGATGTCCTTGGATGAACAATAGGGCTAAATTAATTGGACATATGCACTGAGTATGGTGCTAATATGGTGAATGACCCAAGGGGAGAGTCTAAGGAAGACCGAATCAGCCCCAGGTGAAAATAGAAGAAGTCAGTGATTCCAATTCTTGTGGCCACAACCCTTTCAGCCTGGGTAAGATAAGGATATTCAGTCTCAAAAACAAACAAAAAGAATACTTAGGTCAACTTATGAAGTAAAAAAGATGTCATGTTTGTTCTTTAGCAGCAATGACACTGTTATGATCGTTTACTCATTATGATCATTTACTCAGTTCAATAAGTTGAATAATTCAAGAAAATTGGGCCTCTTAATGAAAACAGGTATAAGTTTTTGAAGTTCATATTAAGAAAAATATTTATATCCTCTCATTAAATATTACTTGATACCCCTTTTAGGCACAAAATCTAGGACAGGATGCTTGATGGGCACGTTTCAATATGTCATTTCAGAGTCCCATAAACCATAGCTTTGGGGATCAGCTCCAGGACAGTAATCAGCAGATTTACTGAATGATATACTAGGAAGGCAAATCAAGCAATAGATAGCTCTGTCATTTACTCAGTTGACATGGTCTGTGGAGACAGAGAAAAAAAAATAATAGATGTTTGAGCACTGGGTTGGCACATCTTCAGAGTGACAATTATTTGTGTTATAAATTATTTCCTCTAGCAGACTTATTTTTCAGGGACATAGCAGGGATGTGAGAGAATATTTTTTATGCATTTTTCAAGATGATCTTTATAAAATGGAAGACAGAAAATAAGCATCAATAGCAATGTTTTTGTGGAGACTGTTTTAAATGGATTTGCATATTACTATGAATTGATTAAAAATGATTCTATATGTGTCTGTGTTTATCAGCTAAATTGAGAATAAATTCATATCACCTAAATCAGGGATGAAGCTTCAAAATAATTGACAACAATGCAAACCTTTTTAACTTAATCATGAACAGGATAATAAATTCATATCTTGAAGTATTTAAACACAGCAGAATAAAGGAGTTCATAATGAAAGTTAATAGATTACAACCATTTAAACTATGTATTCAGAAAGATGATTTTTTTTCATTGGGGAGCTTTCACTTTACTAATACATGAAAGCCTCTTGTACTTTATATTAACCAGAAAACTTATGTCTTCAAGGTCAAATCACTGATCAAAACACTAATATTATAATTTAGATTGATCTTGGAAAGCAGATAAAAATAATTTCATTTTATGATCATGAACATGATTTTGGAAGAAATGCATTTTTTTCTTATGGATTAGAAACTTGCATTCTTTTGGAAGTTTGATGGCACAGCAGATAGAAAACTGTGCTTGGAATCAGGATGACTTTTTTTATGAGTTCAAATCTTGTCTCAGGTACTTACTAGCTAGGTGACCCTGGGTAAGCCGCTTAATCCTGTTTGACTCAATTCTTAATCTATAAAATATGCTGGAGAGGAAAATGGGAAACCACTCCAGTATCTCTCCCAGAAAATTTTAATGGGATCATGAAGAGTCCGAGACAACTAAATAACTCGAAGACAACTGAATTCTCTTAGTTAGAATTAATCATTTGAAAAGAAAATTAGCTTATTTATTTCATCTCTATAAGATGCCAAGCATATAAATGAAAAGCACAAAAAATTAGCTGTTTTCAAAATCTGGATTTTGAGAAAGAAATTGGATTTATTCATTTATGAATGAAACCATAGTAAGAAAAAGTGAGACTGAGAGAGAGAAGAGAGACAGATCCAGAGATAGAGAACTTGAATTTATTATTTTATTGGTATACATCATTCCAAAGGAAATTTCCTCTATGATGTATATTGACAACTTCTCAGAAGTTATATTTATGAAAGTTTTCTTGGACTTTGGGAGTTGAAAAGCCTTGCCCAGAGTCATGCAGTCAGTATGTGAGACGAAGAATTTAAACCCAGGAATTCCTGATTCTAAAGCAAGTTCTCTTTCAACTATGCTTTTTAGAATAGTAAATTTGGGTGGATAAGTGAAATTGTTATTTTTCATTCTTATTTTCAGTGCTTTTCAGACACAGACTTAGAATCATTAAAAGACTGACACATGCATACTGAAAATTAAACATTTGGAATGTTTTATTACATACTTTCTTAAAAGCATGTTTAATAGTTCTGAAGCTCTCAATGAGAGATAATTTGCTCAATGACCTAGAAGAATGTGTAATTGTAACAAAAGACTTTATTAAAGTGGTAATATGTTAAAGGAGATAGCAAATAAGGTATGGAATTAGCAAAGAAATGAATTCAAATCTTGTTTCCTAGTTGTGTTTCTATGGGTTAAGTACTCATCTCAATGAATATAAGAAGCCTCCCCACCTCCTTCCCCCACCCTACACACTGAGAAACAATCTCATAGATAAAGAAGAATATTTCATAATTATATAGCTTTTTAAAATTTACAAAATATCTTAATATAGTATCCCATTTGATGCAGAAAAAAAATTCTATGGAGTTGGTATTTTCATTATTTTAATTTTATTTCATGGGGAAACTGAGGTTCAGGATCAGTTGTTCAGAAACACATATTTGGTAAGCGTCTCAGACAAGATTTGAATCCTATTCCTTTTTGCCATGTTGAGCCCTCAATCTGTTATGACACATTGACTCTCAATGAGAATAATCACAGCTGTTGGACTTAGCTTACTGGATTGTTGTCAAGATCAAATGAAATAATGGATGCAAAGTGCCTTATAACCTTTATGCCTTATGGAAATAGTTATTATTAAATGACTCTCCACTGTTGCATTAGGTTAATTACTCACTTCGTATGAACATCAGTGGTGAGTGGAAAGTGCTTGACTCCTGGCTTCAAGCCGAGACCTGAGTTCTCAGTATGCTATATCCACCCCACTTCCTGGCTGTTAGAGCTATCTAAACAATTCTCCGACGATCTGGTTGGTGGATGCTTATTTTCTGACTAAAATGTATAATGTTGACCCTATGACTTTTCATATCAGATTATCCATGATCTTCAAGCCTCTTATGGTGCCTTAGAAGTGCTGGATACAATTTGTTTGGATTTGTGATTTCATTGGCAAAAAGAGTTCCTGCTGAGGGCATTTCCGTCCTGCATCAATACAGACTTACAACTCTTCCTTAACTTATGGTCTTAGAGAGTTACCTAGGTGTATTGAGAGATGTGTTGGGTCATACAACAAGTACATTCTGGAGACTCTGAGACTGTTCTCTTCTCACTGCATTATATAACTTGATATAGTTTCTTTTATCTACAGCTATTAATGCTGTTGAAATGACATGTAGAACTGTTGAAATAAATTCACAACTAAGTACTTCCCAGCGTAAATAATGATCTATTCATGAACCTATCTATTGCTACATCAATTTAGTATATAGTTTGCCAGGTATTTTTATATAATTATTTCTATATGTAATCACTGATTTTTTTTGAACTATGATTGTGACAATTTCTTGGCAAATCAATATATCAAAGAAAGTAAATGAAAAATCTAAAATTCATACTTTGTTCAAAGCAGTATAAGGATTTTAAAATATATAATACAGTTCTTATTCTTTAGGTAAAAGTCTTACAATCTATTGAATCACTTAAACAAGTAAATGAAATTGTGCCATCAATGATATTGATTTTATAATTAATATGGCTCTGTATAGTGGAGGAGAAATAGTTTTGGACCAGAAGCCAGAGTATAGTCATAGTATATAGTAGTACAAATTATTTGTGTAAAACTGAATAAGTGACTAAGTTTCTCACTGTTTTAGTTTCCTTATCTTAGAAAAATGTTACTAGATTAGATGATATCTGACATTCTGTGATTCTTTGACTAAAACTACTCTGTTACCTCTTTTCCCATGCAAAATATTACTAAAGAAGACTTAGAATATGGGTGTTAGAGATTTACTGCAGGTGAGGGTGACCAATTCATCTGATAGATTTTTTTGCTTGCAGCTATTGCCTGATAGTAGCCTATGTGTGCATCTAACTCATTTATTACATGATTCTATGACATTTGAAACCGTCCAAAATAGAGTCCCCATTTATCTTTCAAGACTCATTTCATATTATTCTTCTTTGCATACTTATCATTCCATTTAAACTGGACTCCTGTTTTTGCTTTTCACCGATCAAGTAATCCAGCAACAACTGTTTATTAAACACCTACTTTGTGTTAGACACTGTGCTAGTGATTGAACAAAAAGAATCAGTTCTTTTTCTCAAGGATCTTATATTTGGGGAGATACTATTCATATACATATAGAATATGTATAAAATAAATATCTAAATATAAGAAGAATCTTGGCAAAAGGTAAGCTTGAGGTCTCAAAAGAGAATTCTTATAAAAGGGATATTTATGAGATAAACTTTGACTAAAAACAGTGCTTCCAAAAGGTAGAGTTGAGAAAGAGGTGTTTTACAGATATAGGTGACAGGTTATAAAAATTTATGGAGACAGAACTTAATTTTTGTGGAACTATTAAGAAATTTGGTTGGGCCATAGAACACCTGGATGAAAATATAATATATATTTCTATCTAAATATGTGCATGTGTATGTATATATGCATATGTAAGTATATATACATATATGTATATATATTCATATATACATGTATATGCACACACGGATATACATAGCAATACATATGATAGGTCTAAAAATCATCTACAAAGAGGTAATTTTTCTATATATTATCTACCTATATGTATCATCTATTATATCTCTCCATTTAATTTTCCTTAACTTATTTATACAATACTGTATATATTTGTCTTTTCTTTGTCTAAATTCCATCCATTCATTTACCCTAGGATCACTTGCGGAAGTGCAGGGGATGGATGGTTAAATGGGAGAAATTGGAGAAGGAAGATGAGGAAGAACAGTGGAGCAACATTTGGGATTAAAGGCCTATGACTTCAAAAAGAACAAGCCCAGAATTCTATAAAGATGTAATGCTGCTTATGCAAAGGTTTCCTCATGCAATTAATTATGTAACTTATAATTACAACTGTGATCCCAGTCCTCTTAACCATCTACTCCCATAGTAATAGTCCTTATGACCTTGTCTTCTTTATTGTTGTTTCTTGAGATGACATTCATTTGAACATAGTATATGGGGATAAATGAGGGCAGAGGACCTGATGTTGCCAAGATACTTAAGTTCTTGTTTGTTGGAAAATTGGTTAATTAGATAATGGTCAACAGCAGCTGAGAATTGCTTCCCATGGTGTCAAGAAATACAGTTTTATCAAATGTATAATCTTAGGACTTAAGGACAAAACTATAAAGCAAAGAACAAAACTATAGAGCAAAGAAGACAGGGAAGGAGAAAAATAGAGATGAAATTTAAAGTTATAGGAATTGATTTCGCCAAGAGAAAAAGAGTATAAATAGAAGAAGATCCATACAGAGCTTTGGATTGCCCTCACAGTTAGGAAGCAAGATATCAATGATAAACTATTACAGGGCACAGGACAAGCACAGGTAAGACCAAAACCAAAAGACAGCAGTCGTATTAAAAAGTAATAAGGAAAGGGTATGATAGAGGAGAGATTAGTTAATAGTGTCAAATGTTGGAGAAAGGCCAAGAAGAAGGAAGACTCAGAAAAAGGTCCATTAGATTGGGCAATTGAGAGATCCAGGGTAACTCTGGAGAGAACAGTTTGTGTGGGATGAAAAGGACTGAAATCAGGTTGCAAAGTATTGAAAAGTTAATAAGAGGAAAGCAATTGAAGGCCATAACAACGATTTTCTATCTGTGAAAGGAGTAGTATTGAATGATGGCTTAAGAAGTTGGTTTAATGAATGATTTAATGAAAGCTACATGTGCATCTTTATAGGTGGCAGGAAAGGAACCAATAGATAGGGAGATTGAAAAGTGAGGTGGAAATGAATGATGGTGGGTATTATCTGCTGGAGGAATCAAGCATATAATATCATGTGAGTAAGCATTCTGTTTTCTGTACTGATAACTTCTTTACAAGGTGATCCTCCCTATCTTTTATGATAGGACCTCTTCAATTATATTTATTAGAGTTCCAAATTTCTGTCAAAGTATAACTAAGGTTCATATTCCTACTGGAGATCTTTCTGAATTGACTCCTTTATCAAGATTCTTTCCAGATTGAAATTTCTTTTAGTTTATCTTCATTCTAATCATATTTCATAAGTATGTTGTACTAATTTATATACTCATGTTGAAAGCACATGTTATGCCTTCTTCACTCACACCAATAATTAAAATTTTTTCAGGACAAAAACACTTTTTTTTTCTCTTTGCATTTCCAGTGCCTAGGACAGTGCCTTGCACCTAGCTGGTACTTTATAGATATTTGTTCAATTGGAATGAAAGGCTAATTCAAATTGAAGTTTTAAAGGAAAGTTTCTATTCTCATTATCTATTCACCAAGAAGTTCTACCTTACATAGGATTCTAATTAAAGTATAAGATTATCCAGGATAATATGGGGAAACTAAATGAATGCATAGTTATCCTGACAATTGAGGATTTTCACAGTGCAGTTTCTTAATAACTAGGTAGCACAATGAATAATGCAAAGAGTTGCTCAGTAGTCTAAGTCAGCACTTTTCTTAAATCCCAGAAACTTTCATCTGTAATCTGTTATCATCCAATGAAATTGCTCCATATATAGTCTATTCTCCACATTGATTGTAAAGATTCTGGTTTTATTTTTTATCTTAATATATGATTTCATGATCGCTGAATGAAACCCAGATCCAAGCAATGGGACAAACAGTAGTAGAGGTTATAATCAGAAACTCATACTTTCCATATAAAATAAAGTTGTAGTGGACTTAATTTTTTTTTTTTTTTGGCTTGTGAGCATTGAAGATAAATGTCAAGGCCTCTTCTCCAACTTAGGTATGTGTGTGGGTAGATGATGGATGATGGTAAGAAACAACTATCTCTTACAGAATGAAAAACTGAAGCAAGGACTTCCTCAACTTTAAAATGATTTCCTTGATTTAATCTACTTTTCCCTCCACCTTCAGGAACTGAAACTCTTGGTGATGCATGCTTTACCCTGTTTCCTATAACAACTCATAAGAGTACAATCATGCGATTATTTCCCAAAGCCTATATCCAAAGTGGAAATTATTCTTCAACTTATTGATCAATATTTAACATAATGCTTACCTGCAAATTTAGATCTTCCTCATCTATTTGGATTTTCTTTCAGTGTTAAAGTTCAAAGTAATTCAACTGTACCAACAAATGAAATTTAGAGAAAGGCTATGTCATTTGGCTTGCATACAATCAGTCATTTTTATTAAAAAAAAGATTAAAACAATTTCCTCCATAGGATATTGGAAGGGGGAAAAGAGAGTGAATTTGCAGTTATTTCTGAAACCCTGGAAAAAGACATCACTCTTCTAGTTTTTAATGAACAAAATAGTACAGACATGAAACTCTTTCAGAAGGACAAGTCAAACTTTTTGCTCCAACCTATAATTCAGAGTTGATTTTCTCATTTTATTTACAAGAAGAATGTCAAGTAGAAAGGTGTTGAATGGAAGACATTAATTGGTATTTAAGGCCAGCAAAAGACCCTTTCTCTTTTTATTTTCTTGTCTCGTGTCTTAGCTATTAATTTCATTATTGAAACAGGAATAAATTCTCTGGTTACTAAAGTATTTCAAGAGCCCCAACAAGGAAAAGGTTAGAGGTTCTCATCCTATAATTTCTGAATGTCTGTATGATCTATTGTTCCCCTGCTTTACTCTCTGCAATCATCTTACTATTCTTCAATCCTATATATAATTTAACAATCCCCCTCATTATGAAGAGATTTCAATAAAGTTCAAATTTGTTTAGCTTCAGAGCCATTAACATTTAGTAGCCCATTCTGGATGGCACATTGCTCATTCAGAAAAACGTCTGGAGAAGAGCATTGTTCTGATGTATTATATTCCTTGGTTCATCATTTAAAACTTGGTACATCTAGCAGCATATATATATATCTTATTTAAAGTGTCAAAAGAGTGTAAAAAAACTGCACTGACTTAAAGATCCTTGCTATGTAGACTTCAGGGATCACTGCCTCCATTTCTTCTCTTCTTTTCAATTGTCTTTTCTGCTTCCTTACTATTTCCCTTTTCTTTCCTTCCTTCCTTCCTTCCTTTCTTTTTCATTTATTCATTTGTTCCTTCTTTCCTTCTTTCTTTTGTTCTTTTCTTCTTCTTTTGTCATTTCTTCCTTCATTCCTTTCTTCTATCTTTCCTTCCTTTCTTCTTTTTCATTCCTTTATAACTTCCTCTCTCTCTCCTTTCCTTTCTGTCTCTTTCTTTCTCACTCTCTTTATCTCTCTTTCTTTCTTATCTTCCCTCTTCCTTTCTTTTTCCTTATCCCTCTCTTCTTTGTTTTCTTTTGGGGAAGGAAGGGGGAGGAACGACATGTGAATGAAGATAGAAACAAGGACAGGATGTCTGGTAAAATTCCAAGCAACAATATAAAGATTTTAATTCAAATTACCAGAAGTATGAGGGAATAGACTATAAGTTTTCATTAGTCATTCTTTGATGGTTAATATAAAAATCAGAATGGTGCATTGTGTATAGAATCAAGAAGACCTTGGTTCTAACCTCACTTTTCATATTTAATTGCTATATGACCTTGAGCAAGTCACTTAAATACGGAGAATTTCCCCCCTTATTTATAAAATAGGGACAATACTACTATTAATTACATATATATTCAGGAGATTGTTGTAAGGTTCAAATGAGATAATGTATGAAACTAAATGCTTTGTAAACTTTATATGAACATCAACTCTTATTATCATCATATTTTTAGGAATGTTTTCTGAGAATTTACTTTACAGGTTTATCAGTTGTGCACAACAATACCATAACCTTGAATTTGCTGAAACTTAACTGAGGTCGCAAACTCTCAGTGTATATAAAGAAGCAATGGTGCAGTAGAAATTTGAAACGAATGTCACAAATAAATGGATTAAATACAAATTTAAAAAATCATCTCCAAGTTGCAAAAACTGTAACCACTGCCTTAGCACATGTTCTTGGTGAAATCATTGACAAGCTTAGCAATCATTTATCACCAGCAGGGCTTGTTTTAATTATTATTGTTATCATATAACCCAAACCAATCTTCCTGAAAGAAGATATGCCTTTAAAAAATAGAAATATAGCAAAACTTTCACTTAAATGATAAGTTGACTTTATAGACTCATAACTGCACAAAGTCTAGGCTAGTTAAATATAAAATGATAAAGAACAATTCCACACTTAAAGAAAAAAGTATTTTCTTTAATACTTTCTAATGTAGAGTTGTCAAGGGTAGCCTTTTTGATCAAAATGATAGGGTAAAGATGGTATTTAAGGGTGTTATCCAGACTTTGGTCTCATAGTGTTTTGAAGAGGCATATGATATATTCAAATGAGGATAGAAAGGGAGTTGAAAAATAGCAACTGAAACTGTAGCAAGTTACATTTGCAAAACATTAAGGATATCTCTAGAGCGAAAAAATCCCAATTTTCTCAATATTTTATTTTCCTACAAGTCAGGGCTCACCTCATATATAGGTCAAAACTCTGTGATTTGAGTTAAAAATGTTACCTGAAGATGCTATGCTCCAAATTTTTTTATTCTTCTTCTCCTCTTCTATGTAGTCTATTTAAAGGAACAAAAAGCTGTGAAACTTCAGGGGGTTCTTGAAAGGGCTAATATATAAATGTATGTTAGATATTGGAGATAATCTGGCATAGTGACTAGAAAGAGTCACAAAGAATTGGGTTCAAATTTTTGCTTCTGATACTTCAGGGCTGAGTGACAAATAATTTCAGGGCCCAGGAAACTAAGAGTCTAAATTTCAGAGAACATACTGTTCTGCATTGAGAGATAATCATGCTCTCAGAAATTTGCTATACTATTAAAATCACAGTTCTGGACAACTGGGAGTAGTGGGAGGAAAACTATAAAAAAATCACACAAAAAAGAAAGTTTGATAGTATTTAAAACCGGTTTTTTCTCGTCATAATTTTACCTAAAGCTAGGCCAACTATTCAACTAAGATTTTGGGGTCATAGAGGTATCAGGTGATAAAATGAGACTGGTGCTATACTATCTGGGTTGTAGAATAGGCCTGGATGAGAGCAAGATCCAAGATTATAAGAGATAAAAACTCCATCAAAAGAACTATGTTGCAGTTCTGTCTAGCAGTCCCATGCTGTGAGGATAATTAAAGTCATTCAAATGTAGAAATAATAATAATAAAAAAGAAGTGGACTTCTAATTTTCCTTTTCTTCAGAAAAGTTTTTTTTTTCAAATTGCTATAATGATATGAGATAGCCCTACAGGTGCTAATTTATTATTGTGGACTCACTTCTGGCAGAAAAAGAGAGACAGAGACAGAAAGAGGCAGAGAGACAGAGAAAAAGAGATAGAGACAGATTCAGAGAGAAACAGAGAGAGCAAGAAAGACAGAGACAGAGAGACAGACACAGAAAGAGATAGTCAGAGAGACAGATTGAGAGAGAAAAAGAGACACAGACAGATGACAGAGAGAGAGACAGATTGAGAGAAAGAGAAAGGGAGATGGAGACAGAGATAAAATAAATGTATGTGTGTTTATGTATATATGCAAGGTTTAACTTCTCATGTTCCTAGCTCAGACATATTTTTCCAATTTTAAACATTCACTGGCAGTTCCATTTCATATTAAATGTGTTTCCTTTTCCAAATGTCCCAATATTTTAGAGAATGACTGCCAACATCCTGAAATGTTGCAGCACTGATGAAGTTCCATGAGACTTGGCAGGATTTCCCAATTCATACTTCATCCTTGCACCTGCAGGTGGCAGAAACTTGGGGCTTACTCTAGCTCCTGGTCTGCTCTCTGAGATTAGCATGCAAGCCATAAACGATTAAGGTTCTCTCAGTGTCCTCCTCCCCACCTCCAACATCCTCACCCTCTTTATAGGACAGTGGAACTATTCCTGAAAGTAAGGTGGCAGGTTAGAGTTTCAGTGACTTTTGAAAGTTAGCAAAGAAATTCATTAACAAGTTAAAAGAAGTCCCAATCTGCCTTTTCCCCCAAATCCTTATTATAACTCTAGACACCTTTCCCCCTTTCTTATATAATATGTGAAGATGAAGAAAATAGCTAAGAAATTCTTCCCCTTCTTTGACCCATTGTTCTTTCATGTCTGGAAGTCAGACACAGTTATAATGAAAAGATTCATTTATAATGGATTTTAATGAAGAGAAAATAGAGCTGTTTTGTATTAATCTACATCAAGGAAGAGCTTGCAGAATTTAGCAATTTGAGCAGTCAAAGATCTAGTTTCAAACTTTCATTTGACCTTAGCTGTAGAAATTTGTCCTTGAGTTTCATCTATATTTTGTTAGTTACTTATGTACCTTGAGGGAAGTCAAGAATACAAAGAAAATTATCTTTGGAGTGGGAGACTAGTTGTGGCTGAGAGTTAAGGAGATATCAGAAATAAGTCTAATAATACTAATTTCCTGAACCCCTAAAGTCTACTTCTTTTTTTCAAATAAATTCAATTCAATAAATATGTTGCTAAATATGCTGCTACTATAAGAATCAGCATGTCCAAGAACTGGTCTCAGTGTCAGTAAGAGCTGGGTTAAAATTATACCTCCAATTATACCTCCAACACATACTGACTGTAGGATTTTGGGTAAGTGGTTTGACCTTTCATTTCTCTAGGTGACAGGAAAGGTGTTAATATGAATTTGCAGATGAAATTTTTTATCCAAGAATATTTTTTACTTATTTGCTATCCCTAACAGTTAATGATATTGAATTTATAGATTTTTTTGATGTTTAAAATCTTATCAAGAATTTGTAGAAAGTATCATGTGTTAAATTTCCTATCTTTTATCTCTCTCTGTGTGTGTATGTGTGTGTGACTCTCTCTGTCTCCGTCTGTCTCTGTCTCTGTCTCTCTCTGTTTCTCTGTCTCTCTCAAATACACACACACACACACACACACACACACACACACACACACACACACTTTAGGGAAGCACTCAGTATTAGTACATAAGTACCAATCAGTGATATAGAGGATAAGTTAAACCCTTTATAAACTATAAAATGATTATGCCAGGAAATATCTTAACAGAAGGATGAAGGCTTAGTATTTTGGTTACTTTTGAAAGTTATTAAAGAAATTCATTTATAAAGTAGATTAAGCCCCATTTTACTGGCATTCCACATACTCAATTATTTCTGCCATCATTATCAATGAGCAAAAAAACCCTTTACACCAAACAGTCTTTATTTTGAAGAATTATACTTATGAAAATCCCTAAAGGCTATTTTATATAATCCAATCCCACTTAATCAAAGCTAATAATAACTAATCTTTTATAGTACTTATTATGTGCTAGCATTTTATCTCATTTCATCTTCATAACAATTTGGGGAAGTGAGTACTATTATTATTACTCCCATTTAATATTTGAGGAAATTGAGGGAAATAACAGTCATACAGTTAAGTAAATGCCTGAGGTTTGATTTGAATTCAGCTCTTACTTATTCCAGGTATAGCACTCTATGCACTCCACCACCACCACCATAATGTTCCTTGCTACCCCTCCAGCTCCAATCTAAAAAATATGAATGGCTACCAGATTTGTAATTTATTTTGTAATTTTTCTGTATTTTGTATTTATTTATAAATTATTTTGTAATTTATTTTCTTCTTTTCTTGTTGATTTCACTTTATTAAATAAAGTCTTATTTCAGTGACTTTATCTTCCTGTAGATCTGGCAAAGTTAACTTTGTCCATCTATATTATATGTTAAAGGACAAATCTTTCCTTCTCTAGAGGTCATCTTATATGGAGATTTCCCCAGTAAAGTTATAAAAGCTGTTTCAAAAGCCATTAGGATTAACATGTGAAAATATTAATGGAGTCTGAAGGCTTTATCATAATAAAGTGAGTAATGCTCCAATAATATTATCCTATAACAGAAAGGTTAGGCTAAAAATAGGTAACTAACTTACTCATGTCATATTAAAGATGTTATTTGTTTCCAAACTATTCTTCACAGGTAGTTTCTAAACTCTTATTTGGGATAGCATAATTGACTTTTTTTCTTGATAAGGCATCTAGATGAAATGACTCACACAGCTAATATCAATGGTCTAAGGCCAGATTTGAACTCACATTCTCTTTTCTTCAGGGCCAGTGCTTATTGCTCTATCTATTGCACTACATATCTATCCCCAAAATTGACATTTAATTTTATTCCTTATACCTCCAAACTAGAACAAATACAGGGACTATGACAAATTCAGAGGTTAAACAAGAAAAATATGAAAAACAGGTTTTTAAAAGCACAAGTTATCAATAGAAGAGACCTAAATTCTAGATAATATTATAAAAATCCAAACAATTCAAAAATATAATATCTGGAAGTTTTTGCTTAATTCTAGACTTTTGTGATAAGAGAGATAGAGACAGAGTCAGAGAGAATGGAAAAAATCATAATTGTTAGTGAGACCTAGAATTTTTATTACAGAAATTAGATTGTATTATGAGTTGAAAGTACATGAGTTAAGCCACTTAGCAGGAGTGTACTTGAGGCTTAGCAGGAGTCAATTTTAGTGGCCTAAAGACCCTTTCTTCCCAAAGCATCTCTCTTCAAAGAAGCATAGGATTTTAAAGATAAAATAGGTGCTGGAATAGGCCTCTTTTTATTATTTCATGATTTATTTTTTTTTTTCATCTTAAAGCTTTTTATTTTCTTTTTTTTAATATTTTTTATTTTTATTTATTTTTTTATTTTTTTACTTAATAATTTTTTATTATATATATATATTTTATAATATTATCCCTTGTATTCATTTTTCCAAATTATCCCCCCCTCCCTCTATTCCCTCCCCCCGATGACAGGCAATCCCATACATTTTACATGTGTTACAATATAGTCTAGATACAATACATGTGTGTGAATATCATTTTCTTGTTGCACAATAAACATTAGATTCCGAAGGTACATGAAACCTGGGCAGACAGATATTAGTGCTAACAATTTACATTCACTTCCCAGTGTTTCTTCTCTGGGTGTAGCTACCTCTGTCCATCATTGATCAACTGGAAGTGAGTTGGCTCTTCTTTATGTTGAAGATTTCCACTTCCATCAGAATACATCCTCATACAGTATTGTTGTTGAAGTGTACAGTGATCTTCTGGTTCTGCTCATTTCACTCAGCATCAGTTGATTTAAGTCTCTCCAGGCCTCTCTGTATTCCTCCTGTTGGTCATTTCTTACAGAGCAATAATATTCCATAACCTTCATATACCATAATTTACCCAACCATTCTCCAACTGATGGACATCCATTCATCTTCCAGTTTCTAGCTACTACAAAAAGAGCTGCCACAAACATTTTGGCACATATATGTCTCTTTCCGTTCTTTAGTATTTCTTTGGGATATAAAAGCTTTTTATTTTCAAAACATAGTTTTCAAAATTCACTTTTGCATGATCTTATCTTTCAAATTTTTCTCACTGCTTTTCCCCATCCCTCTTCTAGATAGCAAGTATCCAAAATATGTTAAATATGTGCAATTCTTCTATACATATTTCTACAAATATCATGCTGCACAAGAAAAATCAGATCAAATAGGGGAAAAATGGGAAAGAAAACAAAAAGCAAAGAAATAATAATAATAAAAAGGTGAAAAAGTTATGTTGTGATCCACACTTAGTGCCTACAATCCTTTCTCTGGGTACACATAGCTTTATCCATCATAGTCCATTGGAACTGTAGGCCTCTTATTTTGTGGTTAAGAAAGTGAAATATATAGATGTTGTGATATGTCTAAGATTAATCTGTGGCAAACCTAAGTGGAATTTCTACTCCCAATCCTCTGTTAACCTTTTTATTTATAAGATTAGATTCTAAGCTCCTTGAGAGGAGGAGTTGTCTTTTGCCTATTTTTGTATCCCCAGAATCTAATTAGTTTGGTGTCTGGAGCATAGTAGGTGATTAATAAATGTTTATTAAATTGAATTAAATTATTATATCACTTTCCCCAGAAGCTTCCAATCTCAGAAGTTTCCTAGTGACATGTAAATATGTTACCCTGTTTGACTATTTAATTTCTAGACCTTTACCAGGCCTAGAAGGGATGGGATACAGGTAAATGATTTGGGGGTATGGGAAAGGTGGATGTCAAGGGATATTTATTCTTCTTGGATGAGTAAAAGGCTAGATTGAGACTATAGTGAAGCCAAAGATAGCAGCAGAACATTGGATTCTTTTTCAGACTGTATGGGAAGGGGAAGACATAAAAAATGTTTAGGAACAAAAAGAGGCCTCTACAGAGAAAAAAGAGATTGCCAAAGATAAATGTCACCCACTTACTAATTTTGCTGAAAGCCAAATGAGATAATATGTGTGAAGCACTAAGCATAGTACCTGGAATATAGTAGATATTATATAAATTCATATTTCCTTATCTTTCTGTCTAACTTTGGAGATGAATTAAACATAGCTAAAGTAAAAGAAAAAGAAAATCTTACTAGAACTTCTGAATCCAAACCCTCTAGAAACTAGTTTAATGTTAAAAAAAAAAAAAAAAGATTATGGTATTCTATACTTTACCTTCCCTTTTTACTTGAGAGAAATGATTAATACTTGCAGTATCAAAAAAAAACCACTTAATTATAGATATTTTATATGGAACTGACTTTATTTCCAAGTCAGACTCTTTACTCTAATCTGCTACTCACTTCTTCCTGCCCTGCTTCTTATCTAGAACTCCTGACACCTGAAATATTTTAAACATGGAATTTTGCAAGCCAGAAGCTTTCATTTTCTTTGCTATCTAACTACAATACTTTGCTAGGTTTTAGTTTTTATGATTCTGATAAGAATTACTTATATTATTGGCAAGTGCATCAGTCTGATGCAGAAGACTCATTTTAGGAGTGCAATTATATAATTATATAATCTGATCCTACTAGAGACTGGAAAGTTTCATGTGGGTCACTGTGGTTTTTTATACTATTTACTCACTAGGTAGTTGAGCATAATAACAATCTTATTAAAGGCTTTGAAGATATTGGTTTATGTTCCAGTGTGAGAAATCAGTGGGCTGATTTGTTTTGGGAGGTGTGGGATGGGGATTGTATTTCCTTGTGTTTCTGCCCTTCTCTCTGTATGGTCTTAAGTGTTTCCAGAGAAGAAGCTTAACCTTCCTTCAAACACACAAAATAAAAACTTTTTAAAACATGTTACTAGCTATCTGTTGAAGTGTGGTTTGGCCAATTGAACCAACAATATTTCAGGAGCCCAGGAATAGGTTGTTTTTGTTTGTGCTCCATTTTGAAAAGGGCCCATGACACCAAAAGTTGATGTCTTTACTTGCGCGTAAATTAGATTTAAGTGCACAAAGTCAATAATCATTCAAGTCCAATGGCAAGACAGAAGTCAAGAAAATGGTGGTGGTTCAGGAAACATGGATAACCATGGTCTCTTTAACCCAATAATTCTGAAATTTAGAGTTTAATTTTAATTTTGGGATCTCTTTTAGAGATGATAGGTGGATTCTTTCAATTATTATTTTACTTTCTGGTTCTAGGATATGAAGGCAGATTCCTTGATAATTTCTTGAAATATACTATTTAGATTTCTTTTCTGATTGTGGCTTTTAGGTAATTTAATAATTCTTAGATTAATTGTATCTATTTTCCATGTCAGTTGTTTTTTCAATGAAGGATTTTACTTTTATTTTCTATTTTTTTTTCATTCTTTTAATTTTGTTTGACAGTTTCTTGATGTCTCATAGAGTAATTAGCTTCCATTTGTCCAATTCTAATTTCAAGGAATTATTTTCTTCAGCTAGTTTTTGTACCTCCTTTTCCATTTGGTTAATTTTATCATTAAAGGAATTGTTTTCATTTTCTCTCAGTTAATTTTTTTCCAGTGTGGTCACCTTTTTTTTTTTTTTTTTACACAGGTGCTTTCTTTACTTAGATGTTGATTCCCCCCCCCCCAATTCTCCATAACACCAATTTTCCCCACTTTTTTTTCTCTTATTTGATTTTCAAAATCAATTTTGAGTTTTTTCAAGAGGACTTTTTAGAATTGAGACTAATTCATATTCCCCTTTAGAGCTTCATATGTAGGAATTTTGATATTTTTGTCCTCTGATTTTGTGTTTGGTCTTCCCTGTTGCTTTTTATGGTCAAGGCTCTTTTTGGGGTTTTGATTATTTTTAAAGAGTTTATCTCTCCTGTGGTACAGAGGACACTGTTCCAATGTTCTTGTGCTGGGGTCCAAAAGTCTGGTCACTTGTTTTCTATGCCTGGGCCTCATGTGCTGGTGGCTTGCCTACTGGATTGGTGATGCAGACTAGTTTGTCCTTTTGTTCTGGGATTCAAGGCAGGCAATTTGCCTTCTGTGCTAGGGTTGGAGGCCACAAAACTAGCCTGCTGTGCCACTTGCCTGCTGAGCCTGGACCAAGGACCTTTGGTTACTGAGGCTAAGAGCTTCCCGCTGATTTGGCAGGGCACCAACTGTGTGGACTGTGCCCCCCTTTTGTCCTTCCAAGTTATCTTAAGCTTGGAAATTGTTTTACTTGATCTTTTTATGGATTCTATTGCTCCAGAATCCATTTTTGATTGAGCATTGTTTTTGAGGATAATTGTGGAGAACTCAGGCAACTTCCTGACTTCTCTTTACCATCTCCCCTCTCCCTCAACCTGATCCCTCCTCCACCTCCCCTATACTCCTTAGTATCTGTAATTTGCAATCTGTAGACAGTTTTCTAGAACACAGGGTCACTCCCACACCATGTTGAGATGCCTGAGGTATTCTTTGATAAATTGTTGTAACTATTTTACAAATATGAGCTATTAAATCACATTATTGGAATCAGTAAATACTCAAAATTATAGTTATTTGCATATGAAAGTAGACAAAGATCAGAATTACCTCTGTTTTAGAGAAATAAAGAAGGTCTTTAATAATGAATAAGCTCATGTAAATGACCTCAGCACAACCCTTCTCTTTACATGATTCTAGGAGATTATTTTTTTAAGTGCTAAAAATTGATTAGGTTGTTGCTGATTTTATAACATAACAAAACTTGGAAAACAGCCTTTGTAGCACTCTAGCACATTGTAATTCAAACGGAACAATTTTGTAGCTGTGCCAGTTAAATGGTTGGCCAAACAGAAGTCTAGCCTAATTTGAAGCTGCTTAAAGAACTTGTTACTTAATGTTAGCATAAAGGATACAGGAGAGGCTGTACATTAACCTTGCCCTTTAGAGGCAGATTTCATGGTGTTCTGTAATTTTGTGGTGCATCACAAGTTTTGTATTTTATATTGAAGTTTGCTCTTAGAACTCACTGTTGCCACAAGGTGAAATTCTCTACTAGAGCTATAGTCATACAAGCAGAACTTTGTTCAAAAAAGACTAACAGCTTGAAACTGCACTTAAAACAGCAAAAGCAATCAATGAGTCTTGAGTAGCTTACATTTAAATAAAACAGGATTCACATTTAGAAAAGGAAAGAAGTTGGATTTACCTTTCTAAATCTTTCAGAATCACAGAATCTCAGGGGAAAGAGATCACATAAGTTATTTGGTACAATTTTACCTGAATAAGAATCCCCTTGATGATATTTGTAGAATTCTATATATTCATCCATCTGTTCATAGAACAAGTATTTAAATATTTATTATATGACAGGCACTATACCAAATACTATGACTAATAATAATGATGATGATGATGAATAAGTCTGGTCTAATTTTAACCTATTTAAAAATTAGACTTCTTTATGTTAACATAGAAATTACAGGAGAAATATGGCAGGGGTAGTGGAGGAGTGTACAAAATGACCAAATATCACCCACCAAACAGTAACAACAGAGTCTCTGATCCCAAGATATTACATGTATGTAATGAACATGTATGTACAATATATACATATTAAAGGGGGAGATATTTAAGCATTTAGGTACATTCAATATATATACAGTAAATCCACTGGACACAGGGTGATAAAGACTGTGGTAAAGGAGTACTTCAGGAGTAAAGAACCTAGTTAAATTCTGATGTAGCCCACTCTAATTATTAGGAAGTTTTCCATTAAAATAACCTAAATTTATTTCTTGGCATCTTCCCATTCATTGTCCCTAGTTTTGTTCTAAAGACTAAGCAGATACTTCTCACAAATGCTGACTATTTTTAAACTGACATTAGACAGCATTAGAAGGACACAAAGGAGGACAGTACAGATATTTGCTTACCATGAACATAAGATTAAAAGCCATTTTTCAATTCAGTCCAACAATTAGTTGTTTCAGTCAAACTATCAACCAAACATTTTAAATATATACATATATATTTGATTTTTATTACATATTTTCCATTATTCTTTCTTCTAGAAAGACATTTAATAGAGCAGAATATTTTTAAAAAGGAAAAATAGGGAGAAGGAAAAAAAAACAAGCAAAACTCATCAATTCATTAGATTTAAAAATGTGAAATATATTGCATTCAAGACCTTTTATCTCTAAAAATTTGTATAGCAAATATGTTTTCATATTTCTGCTTTAGGATCATGATTATTCTCTATAATTCTGCAACATTCATTTTTGATTGCTTTATAGTAGTTCTTTCCATTTACATTAGTGTAGCCATTGTGTCCTTTGATTTCTTGATACTTTATACCATACTTAATTAACTTCATCAACTTATGGTAAATTTTTCCATACTTCTTTGTATTTATTTTTAATATAGCAATATTCCATTATATTCACATATCACAATTTTAAGATTCATTTTTCAGATAGGCATCTTTTTTTGTTTCCAATTCTTTGGGGAAAATGTATTATAACTATTTGGAGGTGTATGGAGATCTTCACTTTAAAATGACCTCCTTGAGGTATATGGCTAGCAGCATAATCTCTCCAGTCAAAGGATATGGATATTTCAGTTACTTAATCCTACACGGTTTTTTTCAAAATATAAATCACAAAAGATAGACATCTGGGAACCAAGATGGTAAAGTAGTAATCAATGTTACTTTCCTATGTTAATCTCCAAACAATCACAAAATAGTGCCCCCAAGCAATCGTAGAACAGCAGAACTAGAAAAAAAGATAGAGTAAAATAAACTAATCTTTGAGCTTAAGAAATTTACAAGATCAGCAAGAATGGTTTAACTCACTTGAGTAAAGGGGAGCACAGGACTGTGACAGGTGTCCCAGTAACTCAACAGCAAATCCAACCTCAGCAAATCAGCAATAGATCTTGGCCCCCTCAAAATGGAACAGACAAAAGGAGAAAAACCGCTGGAGAGAGAAAAATATAAAACAACAGAAATAAGAAGTGAACATAGCATGTGTTGTTTTACATTCAATATCCATAATTCTCTTTCTGAATGCAGATGGTGTTCTCTATCCAAAGTTTATTGAGATTACCTTGGCTCACTGAATCACTGAAAAGAATCAAGTCTTTCATAATTGATCAACTCACAATCTTACTGGTATTGTGTACAACATATTCCTGGTTCTGCTTGTTTCACTCAGTATCAATTCATGTAATTATTTCCAGGACTTTCTAAAATCAGCTTCTTCATCATTTTTTAGAGAACAATAATATCTCATTACTTTAATATATCACAATGTATTCATCTATTTCCCAGTTGATGGGCATCTACTCATTTTCCAACTCTTTGCTCTCACAAAAAGAGCTGCTGCAAACATTTTCACACTTGTGGGTCCTTTTCCCTCCTTTATGATTTCCTTGGATATAGACCCACTAATGGTACTGTAAACAGTTCTTTTGGTGGTGGTAAAATATTGGAAACTATTGAGATATAAATGGATTGTTTACTCTATATGGGGAAAGTAAGTACTAAATTGCTAATTAATTTATAAAATGAATCAGACATGCCTTGTTATTTGGGCACTCATTCAGAAAGATCACAATGGCAGCAAGAAGTGAAGCTATAATTATACTAATTACAGACAATGGTATAGAGGCAAACAGCACAGAAAGTCTAGAGATAAGCAGTGAAAAGTTATATGCAGGCAGACAAGATCCAGCTGAGCATAGAGTGGTGGAAGAAGGCAGGTAGCATAGGGAAGAGATTCAGAAGAAAGAAAGTCATAAAGAGTAACTCACTTAACCATTGACTATATTTACTAGCACTACAGAATGAACTCAGACGTAGATGGAAGAGTACTCAGAGGTCAGGAGTGTGGAGTCTCGTTTTTATAGGGTTATATAGACAGACTAATTCTTATCTGTGGCATCTTGGGGTGAGTTTATCAACGTATCCACAGCATTTCAAAATTGTCATTAAGACTTTACAGATTGTTTTAAAGTTATCAATAACCTTTGGTGTTCTGGGGGGTCTTACTACTGGAGATTTATCTGAGATTTACATATTGAACCAGAAAGTCCTAATACTAATATTTAGCTATTACCTAATACCTAACTAATACCTAAACATGATCTCAAGATGTAATTTTTGGTTAATATATGAGACAGTTTATAAAAGATGATCCTTAGATGTTTAGGATTGCATGCATTTGACTTTTAGGTTTACCTTTGTAGTCTTACTTTGTTATTGTTACTTTTTACTGGCTACTTATAAGCTTACTTATTGTACTAATTAGATGTGATGATGAAGGTCAAAGACCAGAACAAGATACAATTTTAACACAAGTAGGCACAACAAAAAATCAGAAGAGATGAGATCTTGAAGTACTGACTGTTGACTACATTGACCATTTATAGTTACATATGTAGATTAGGGGTTCAGATGTGAGTCCTAAAATCAATTAGGTGGCAGTGTGGTTTGGATTCTGGTTCTGTTGCTTGTTCCTTGACCCTTCGGGCAAGTACAGAAATTTTCATGGGTCTGAGTTCCCTCAAATATAAAATGAAGGAATTGGATTATGGAACATCTGAAGTTTCTTCCAGTTTGAAATCTATAATTCTATGATCTCCAAGGCAGGATATATAATCCTATAATCTTTTTTACATCCTTATTTGATCCAATAAAACTTGTTTTTTGTTTTTGTTTAGATACTGTATTAGGTCTAGTGCTTGTCATAGGAGCTGATGGCTAGTTCTTGTGGGAATGGGGCACCTAATGACATCTTTGCCAAGATTACTTCTACATAAACATGGCTCAGATATACTTTGGTTCATTTTCTTCTCTAGATTATTCATTTCCTATTACCCACTGAGGGCAAAGCTGGGAACTTTAGAATTGCAGGTATTTTTCCAAGGGTGTCCATCATCTGATTAATCTTGCTGATCTGCTTGTCAGATAAGTACTCAGTGTTGACTACAAATACTACTCATCTATTTTTTTTTTCTGAAAAATGTTTTACTTTTTAAAATTTTTTTTATTTTTAATTTTATTTATTTTTTGATAGAATTTTTTAAATTAATTTTTATAATTATAATATTTTCTTTGACAGTACATATGCATAGGTAGATTTTTTTTACAACATTATCCCTTGTACTCCCTTCTGTTCTGAGTTTTTCCCCTCCTTCCCTCCACCCTCTCCCCTAGATGGCAGACATTCCCATACATATTAAATATTTTATAGTATATCCTAGGTACAATATATATGTGCAGAACTGAATTGTGTTGTTGTTGTTGCAAAGGAAGGATTGTATTCACAAGGTAAAAATAATCTGGGAAGAGAAAAAAAAAAACAAAAAACAATGCTCACAGTTTACACTCATTTCCCAGTGTTCCTTTTCTGGATGTAGCTGATTCTGTCCATCATTGATCAATTGGAATTGGATTAGCTCTTCTCTATGTTGAAGATATCCACTTCCATCAGAATACATCCTCATACAGTATCATTATTGAAGTACTACTCATCTATTAAACAAAAAGGAACTTTCAGAGAATAGTTTTTGCAGTTGAGTGGGTATATTCAGAAAAGGCATCTTGGGGAAATATAGATTACATGAGCATTATAAAGCTCAAGTGAATCATTAAGGTAGAAGTCACAGAATATCTTTCAAAATTATGGGGTACTAAAGAAAAACAATTGTGCACATACTTATTTCAATAATTTTCAAGTTTAAGGTTGTGAGAGAGATTAAAGAAATTATCAAAATATTTTTGATTGTGGCTTAATGTCTTTTTCATGTTTAAAAAAAGGATTTTAAAACTGGGCATTTAATTATTCAGATATGAGATTTTTAAAAATTGATTGCCACATTAAGCACTTAAGGTGAACACAAAATGACATCATTCATTAAAATATGTAAATAGATCAACAGCAGTGAAAAACATGCTAAAATATAAGCTATTAGAAAACTAGAATCCTGCATATTTCCAATTACTGCTCAATCAGATTAATCCAGTTCTGAAAGTACCACTCCCATAAATGAATTAGATAAGTTTGTTTGATTAGGAGTGTCAGGCTTTGTCACATGTAGATGTTTTACCAAATATTCTTTCCCTCTAGCTCTTAATGTTTTAAATTGTGGAATTAATGAGTATTTATTGAATACTTATTTTGCTGAAAGAATTTTCTCAGGTGCTAATATATATATATATATATGTATATATATATGAAATTAATATTTAAAATATCATCCTGTCTCTATGAAATTTACAAGTATTACCAATTATGAAGGATTATAGACTTTGAGTCATAAGACTATATATATGACATTGGGCAGGTCAGTTCATTTCTCTGTGCTTCAGCTTCCTCATCTGTATAATGAGAAGATCAGACTAGATGACCTCTAAGGTATTTTTTAAATTTAAATTTATAATCCTTTGAACCAATGGAGTCAAAATTGAAAACTTGGTTTTTCTTGAAAAAAAAAAAGAGCACATATGAGTTTCTATGCAACTTAGTATGGATTTAGTATTCAAAAAGCTTTTATTATTCATCTGTGTAAATTTTTGAGCAAGGTGCTGGAAAGTCAAAGACAAAAATAAAAGTGTTCATCTCAAAGAATTTCATTTGGGTAAAAGATGTTAATCAGGGCATAAAATAATTTGTATTTCTTCACTTGAAGTTATGTTTATTCAACGAATGACAAATGTAGACTTTTCACAGCTAACCACTAAACTATGGGTTATCTTGTTAGTGAAAAATATAATCACAAAAATAAAAATAACTAGCATTTATATAGTACTTAAAAATTACCCATTGTCATTTTTACCAGAGTATGGCCACTGTTCATGCTACAGATTCTTGGGATCACAGGTTAGAGTTGAGTGACAAGTCAACATCAAATATGGATGAAAAAGTCCTGAAAAAGATTTGGCAAGCCCTTAATAGAGATGCCACTTCTCCCTGAGCACCCTATACAGATGGGCTAAACCAAGATAAGGGTAATTAATAGGTCTCAAATCTATTGTTTTGTTAGGAGGATGTCTACCATAAGCATGTAAAGAGTTCCCCTGGCAGAATGGGCAGATAACAACACTTTGTCCAATCTGCCAGAAACATGACTGGAACAGATACTATGGAGTACTTACAGTTGGTCAGACATTGAAGATATCTAGGTCATCCACTGCATCCAGGATATCACCAGTTATATTGACTTTTTTGTCTTGTCATGGACTTCAATGACTCTGGAGAATAATGCCAATGACTTTATGTAACTCTATCTCATTTAAATCCAAATCATTCATAAAAAAAGACGTCAACCCATTTGTTCACTTTGAAAATGAAGTACAAAAACCAACAACAATTACAAATTGTCCCTCTCATGGCTTCATACCTCCAAACAATACAACAATAACAAGAAAGCAAAGAATATAAAAAGATCATCATAAAAGCATTCAGTCTAGCAAGTAAATTTCCACATTGGCAATGTCCAAAAATGAATGTCTCTCTCTGTATTGTTATTTATTACTTCTTTGGAAGAAGGTGAATGGTGAGTTTCATTTGCAGTCTTATGGAGTGGATAGTTTAGCATTCCATTGAGCAGAGTTCTAAAATCCTTCTTTTAAAGTTTTTCTCTATAATGTTGTCATTGTATAAACAACTCTTCTAGTTCTACTCCCTTTGTTCTCTATCAATTTGTAAGAGATCTTGCCATTTTCCTCTGAAATTGTCAATTTAGGATTTCTTATGTCACAATAATATTCCATTATTTTCCCATAACATAATTTGTTTAGCCAACAAAAAGAGCTCTTTCATTTCTAATTTTTGACTATTACAAAAAGAGCAGCTATAAATATTTTTGGACATATGAGTTCTTTCCCTCTTTCTTTGATCTTTTAGGTGATAGGCCTACTATCTTGATCAATGAATTATGCAAAAGTTAGCAACATTTTGACCATGGTTACAAATTACTTTCTCAAATGACTAGACAAATTCATAGCTTCACCAACAGTATATTATAACATCTTTCTCTCTCAGTGCCTACATTTGTTATTTTCTTCTCTTTTCATCTCTTTTCAATCATATGAATATGGGGTGGAATGTCAAAGTTTCTTTGATTTATATTTCACTAGTTTTCAGTTATTTAGAGTGATTTTTGAGATGATTGTTAATAGATTGTATTTCTTCCTTTGAAAACTACCTTTTCATATATTTTTACCATTTATTTAATGAAGAATGACCCTTGGTTTTATAAATTTGAATCTGTTCCTTATTTATTTTAGCTATGAGGCTTTTATCAGAGAACAGTTCTTGTAATCTCTTTTTACATCATCAAAACTGTCCATTTTATCTTGTGTGATTCTCTCTATTGCATTTTTAGTCATGAATCCTTTCTGTATCTGACAGGCAGATTGTTTTTTGTCCCTTATTTTTTGATACAACCTAGTCTATCTAGGTTATTTATACATTTAGAACTTCTTTTGGTATATAATGTGGGAAGCTGATATAAACTTAATTTTTGGTTGACAAATCCATTTTTTATTTTTGCAGCATTTTTTGACAATTACTGAATATTCTCACTAGTAAATGTGATAATTTTAAAAAGAAGGTGGTGTTCTAGGGTGTAGAAAAGCCATGATTCTCAGAAAACACCCTTTTGATGTTTAGGAATACACAGTCAAATTACCTATGGAGTCGATCAGTCAAACCCCAGTAGTAGAAACTCCCACTGTGTTCCCACCTTGCAAAGGTGGGCAGTTTTGAAACTCAGACTCTCAGCAACTATGTACAAGAGGGGTAAAGCAAGCCTGAGCAGAGTTAAGCTCTAAGAGTGTTCACCTAACACTTAGGCCTAATGCAACACTGCCCCAATATATGGTAAGAGATCTCAGAATATAGTAGCAGCATTTGTCATGCCCTAGGAGAAGAGGTAGTAGGTCACTGTGGCAGAGAAGGAAGTCAGTACAGAGAAAAGCTCTAGTGGTGCTGGTCAGTGGAGTGGAAGTAGGAGTTGCAGGATCCACTAGCTATTGACAGTAGGAGAAAGAAGGCAGAGATATATGGGCCCTAGTGGAAGTGGAAAATGGAATGGCAGCTCACTAACAAAAGAATGGGCATTGAGGGATACACCATGAAAAGTCAATTCCTCTGTAACTCACTTTTGTTGTTCACTTGTATGACTCTTCATGACCCCATTTAGTATAATCTTGGCAGAGATTACTGCAATGATTTGCCTTTTCCTTCTCTAGCTCATTTTACTGATGAGGAAATTGAGGAGTAAGTGATTTGCCTAGAATCATACACCTAGTAAATGGCTGAGGGTGGATTTGAACTCAGATCTTCCTGGGATCTATTCACTATGCCCCCTAGATGCCCTATTATAGATTGGAATTGATTTTCCCCTGTATATTACTGCCTGAATACTATTCAGTAATCTTTTTCATTGCTCATCTGCAAGGTGGGTTTAGAGTACTTTGGGGAAAGTGAAATTGTTTTTAACTAGTGACCATAGAAGGGGAACGTCTCACAGAGGCTTCTCATTGCATGATGATTTATATTTGATTCTTTAGGCTCCTGGGAAGAGAGAGGTCCTGACTGATGTCAAGGGAGCACTAAAGAGGCAATATTGCAGAAAAAAATTTTGTTCTGTGATGAGAATCTATGATAATGCAGGAACAGATTTTTTTCTTTGCTATAGTTTGGATGTTTCAGTTGTTATTCCTGGTTATTTTTGTACATTGAAAGACCCAGTTTCTACTGGAAAGAGGACATCATCCATTATATGGACTTTGTCATTTACAACTACAAATAATACTTCTTGGGGTTGTCCCATATTTAGTTATAGCTTCAGTCAGTCAATAATTACTCAATATATATTTTTAAGTATCTCACTGTGCTAATTGAAGGAGATATAAAAAAAAGATGGAAAGTCCTTGCTCTCAAAATACTCACAATTTAATGGACCTATTATTATTCATTTTAGTGCTGCCTTATTAGTTGATTTGCTTATTTGCTATGTTAATTTCAGTTTTTTTTTTCTTTCTCATTTTGGGCTTTTTGAATGATAGAGATTACAAATGTCCAAATGTCTTAAAGTCACTTATATTATAAAAGTTCCCTATAATGCTTAAACATTTTTACCACTAAGGGGTAGATTATGTTGGGAACAATGTCTTAACCCCTCTTCCTATTCAAGTTAGATTATTTTTTTCCTTAAAAGATATGAAGACTACCCATTCTCAAGATTTAGAAGCTTCAGTAGACTAAAGACTCAGATTGTTGTTCAAAAGATATATAATGACCTCACATATCTTCTCTAACACTTGGCTTGTGGATCATGACAAAGAAGCTTTGCTCATCTGAATCAAATCAAATTGTCCTCAATACCAATCTTAAGTAATTCTCTTTTTTTCTATCTGTTAAATGACCTACAAGTGTCATAGACACTTTTTGTTCCAATAAAACCCAAAATATCAGGACAATAGTTTGAGTCAGGCTCAGTGCACAACATCAATCACTACTGTTCCACTGTTCAATTCACAAACCTGACACCCATAGTCAACCAAATACTGATTTCAATATTCCCACTTACTGCTGAAGGTATTACAGAACCTCAATCCATTCTAAACTTTGGATCAATAATTCTTTTCTTTGGCAATCATATGTCTTGTAATTACTTCTCCCAAATTTTCAGGACCATGCCATCTGCCCCTATTACTCTTTCTGTCCAAACCTAAGTATTCCATGACATTTCCACTTGCCATAAATTGTGTATGAACAAGCTCCTCCATTACATGTTGCCTCACCTTGTTAGAATGTGAGCTCCTTGGTTTCTCATTATTAATTTCCTATTTTTATCCTCACTGAAAATTGGGATCTCTTTTTGTATCTCAGAACTGTGCTTGCCATAATACTTACCACATAATAAATAAATGATAAATGGTTTTACCTTGCATTTCAATTATAACCTTGTCCATCCTGTAGAGTTCTATAGCGCAGATGGTTAGGGGTTGCATAAGTCAAGTGATTCAATCCCTTGTCATATTCTATTCACACCTGCACCTGAGCCTACATCTACATTTACCTGCAGATTGCTAAAAATAATTGATGCTTCTAATAATGATCATGAAGTATCAAGAAAATATTAAATTATAAAGATTATATTTTAAGAAGTAAAATATGTAATTTAAAAATGATTGTTCATAGACAAACTGTTTAAAATTGGGCAGGTTTTTAATACCTAATTATAGAGAAGACCCTCTTCTGAGTTTGTTCCTTATTGATTCCAATAAAGATTTCACTATTAAGCAATTTCAGAATAATCAGATTTTAAATTATAATTATATATTTTATAATTATCTATATATAATTATATATATATGTTATATAATATAATTATAAGTTGCTCTGGGAACATAATTTTAAAAAAGGTGTTAAAGGAAATAATCTCAGTTTGACACTCTACAAACTATATGGGTCATCTGGTCTGTTTGATTAGTTTGAAAATGGGCTTATTACCTATAAAATATAATTAATTAACTGTGATTGTCTGAAGAAAAAATAAAAGAAAAAATAAAAGCACTGTTAGTGGAGATCTATAATCTATCCATGACACCACCGATTTAAACTGAATTTAAATATTATTTATGACATTTCTTGGTGGACTTCATTGGTCTTCTATTGCTGAGCTATATCATTTGCTAAGTATATCATCTGAATTGGGAGCACTTAGCAACTTAGCATATTTCTAGATTGATAGAAGTATATGGATCAGCAAAACTAAAAACCATTTATCTTTTAAATTATCTAAACATATTATTTCCACCTTGTCAAAGTAAAGGTGTTACATCTGGGTCACAAAATGTAGTATAGTGTCATATCTTATTCCTTCAGGTATTCTTCTTAAAAGGTTGTGTGTGTGTGTGTGTGTGTGTGTGTGTGTGTGTGTGTGTGTGTGTGTTCCCAGGAGAATTAGATAAAAGGAGGAGAAAAGACAGGAGGGAACAGAGATGGGAAATTAGTCACAGGGCAGGAAAACTGAGCTTGAATTCTTGTCAGAATCGTTTGTTTTTAGCTTGGTGGATTATAATTTGGAGTACAGTTGCATTAGTCCAGGACAGCATACTAGTTTATCCCTTTTGGATATTTCATTCACTCTTTTTATCTTTTTATCTCAATCATAGTCGTGTTCCATTGGCACAATTTTCAAAGAATGTAGAAGATATGAAAGAAAAAAGAGAACAGATCAGTTGTATACTTTAGGAGTTTTCTGAGGCTTGTAACTCACTCACACCCTTCCTGAAAGCATAATGACCAATGCCTAGGAGTTAAAAAAAAATCCTACCATGTGAAATTCAGGGATGCTCATATTAACAAAGTGACCTAAAAAAAAGTTTGTAGCATTCCTGTTTCAGCTTTTTTTGAAGTAGTAAGTAAGGTAGGCAATGGAGTTTCATTTCCTCCTCAATAAATGATGATTGAAATATTTCTACCTTTCTCACAAATTTGTGTAAACTGACTTTAGACCTGAACATAACATATAAATTAAAATGAAGACTATGCATTTAAAATTGAAAAGACTCTTAAGATATCATTGTGCTAATTTTCTTCATTTTACATAGATGAGTAAACTAAGTTCTCAAAAAGTAAAGTAAGTGTTATCATCAGAAGTGTAGTAAGTGGCGGATTGGGATTTAAATCTATATCCTCTCATGAAAAATTGAGGTCATGTTGCATTGAAAAATGATATAGGTCATGCTTTTGTAAAGTTAAACACACTTTTTTTTTTCATTCCTGTTGGTAATTCTTAATTGATTATTTATAATTTCCTTGATTTCTCAGTTCCTAGAGACATTTTCGCACAAATTATTTTATTTTATTTTATTTTATTGTTTTCCCTGAGGCTGTGGTTAAGTGACTTGCCCAGGGTCACACAGCTAGGAAGTGGTAAGTGTCTGAGACCACATTTGAACTCGGGTCCTCCTGAATTCAGGGCTGGTGCTCTATCCACTATGCCACCTAGGTGCCCCCACAAATTATTTTATATTAATTTTGTATATCACATAAATATATGTATATATGGATATCTTTTTATCTCTCTATCATCTATTTGTCATTTATCAATGTTCCTATACATACACGTGTATATAATTATATATGTCCATATCATCATTCCAGATAGATTGTCAAGTCCTGGAGGCCAAGGGTTATTTGAGTTTTGTCTTAGTATATCCAATGTGTAATGTAGTTTCTGGCACATAGTAACTGCTTAATAAATGCTTAATGATTGCTTAATTTAATTGTTTCAACATTCATAGGATGCTAACTCTGGGTCCATGCTCTTTTTTCCATCTCCTTTCTAAAACATAGAAGGTTATGACCTGAAAATACCTTACAGTTCTGTGCCTTCATCTTAGAGAGAGGAGAAAACTGAGATTCAGAATAATGATGCATTTGAGTTTTCTTCACGTATTTATTCAGAAACGAGCAAGGTGGCTTTCATATAGCTCAAGTACAAAGTAAAAATTTTTGTTGAATTGAGTTCGTGTCTTTTAACCTTGAGTTTAGTGCTTTCTTTAAAATAGCATTTCTCCACTATAAGACTAAATTTTACATTGTAATGAATTGGGTCAGCATATGTAGACTACCTCTGAATGAAACCAAGGTTTCAAGGTCTTAGGGATATAAGACTGCTTTCTCTTAGTTTATTAACACCCAACTCAATTCAGGTCAGTAAAATGTTTGCTAACTCCCTGTTCTTGGGACAGTTAGATGTTGTAGTGATAGAGCAACAGCTCTTAAGTCAGGAGGAACTTAGTTCAAATTCAGCCTTAAGCATTTAACCCTGGGCAAGTCACTTAGCCTCAACTGCCATACACACACACACACACACACACACACACACACACACACACACACACACACACAATCACACACCCACACCCCTATTACTACTACTCTGTTCAAAACACTCTGCTATGCTGCTATGTCCTGGGATTTTCTTTTCTTTTTCTTTCCTCCCTCCTTCCTTCTTCCCTTTCTCCTTCTCCTCCTCCTCCTCCTCCTCCTCCTCCTCCTCCTCCTCCTCCTCCTCTTTCTTCTTTCTTCTTCTTCTTCTCCTTCTTCTTCTTCTCCTCTCCTTCTTCTTCTTCTTCTTCTTCTTCTTCTTCTTCTTCTTCTTCTTCTTCTTCTTCTTCTTCTTCTTCTTCTTCTTCTTCTTCTTCTTCTTCTTCTTCTTCTTCTTCTTCTCCTTCTTCTTCTTCTCCTCTCCTCCTTCTCCTCCTCTCCTTCTCCTCCTCCTCCTCCTTCTCCTCCTCCTCCTCCTCCTCCTCCTCCTCCTCCTCCTCCTCCTCCTCCTCCTCCTCCTCCTCCTCCTCCTCCTCCTCCTCCTCCTCCTCCTCCTCCTCCTCCTCCTCCTCCTCCTCCTCCTCCTCCTCCTCCTTCTTCTTCTTCTTCTTCTTCTTCTTCTTCTTCTTCTTCTTCTTCTTCTTCTTCTTCTTCTTCTTCTTCTTCTCTTCTTCCTTTCCCTCCTTCCTCTTTCTTCTTCTTTCTTCTTCCTCTCCCTCCTTCCTCTTTCTTCTTCTTTCTTCTTCCTCTTTTTTCTTCTTCTTTTCTCTCTGATTTTTTTCTCTCTTTCCCCCTCCTTCCTCTTCCCTCCTCCTTAGCAAATGTATATTCTATTGACATCTAAGGAGATATAAGTAGTAAAACACAGAAATAAGTGTAAGACAAATCAGGAAATAAATTAGAACCATAAAATTACCCTTCTCTCTTGAATTGCCTGCTTAGCATCATTGAAATTGCTTAAACCTAGAGTATTAGAAGTGGAAAGGAATTTCCCCACTTTGCAGATTTGAAAAATCATATATAGAAATAAAACCTTAGTCTGAGAGGAATAGTAACTTGCAGGAGGAGTTGTATTTCATTAGGTAGAATAAGGATTTGAACCCATATCTCCATATTATGAATCCAGTTGCTTCCTCTATAAATGCTGCTGACAATTAAAAATGGTGCTTAGGTAAGACTAGTTTTTCCCCCCCAAATATATTAATGAATTTAATTAGAAAGATTCTTTATTCCCATACTAGGACTAATTCTTTAACACATGTTTGGTATTTCACCTTGGATCCCATCAAGTTATTACCATTTTAGGTTAATTCCTCTCATCCTCTTTCCTAGTTAAAATAAAGGCATATAATTTTTAGCTATGCTGTTTCAGGGTGTTAAATTAGCTGTTATTTTACATTTTTTAAAAAATGCTTTCTGAACAGGAAGGATTGTTTACTTATTTCATCAGCCACTTGTAGCAGAAAAGATTGAGAAGACTTTAATGACTTGGAATTTTCTTTTTATTATGCTATTGAACAAATTATAGAACTAATGAGATTTGTACTGAATGGAAATACTCAGTGTCACCTGCTGTTTTATGGGTCCTAAGGAAAAACTGTATATTTTCTACTTTCAAACAATTAAAGTTTTGTTTTTAAATAGCACTCTTTTACAAAACTACGACATCAAGCACTATTCCTTTGTTGAATTTTTAACTCCTAAGGAAAGTTTGGGGCAAAAGACCTATGACAGACAAACTTCAATAGACTATATATAAAGCTGTGAGTTGATTCAATCATATAGGAAAACAATTTCAAATTATACAAAAAGTATATAAATTATACATTCATACTCTTTGACCTTTGATATGATTCTAATTCTTGGCATTTAATACTAAAAGACTGAAGAAAGAGGGAAATGAGACATCTATGTCTAAATATTTATAATAGCACTTTTTATTGTTGGTTATTTGTCCATCATTCTTGAAGAGAAACAAAATGATGTACATATGTTGGGGTAAAGGTATAATGTATTTGAATGTGGCTGATGATACCAGTAAAAGCTCAGAAGCCTCTACCATAAATAAGTCACAGATAATTGATTTTAGAATTTTAGATTTTAGAATGGAAATGTCTCTAAACTTATACATTTCATTTTTCTTTTGAGCTAATACAATTTCTACTTTTCTCATAGAACACTGCTCTTTCTTTGATATGGGTATACCACACTGAATGATCCTATGCCAGCATCTCTCATGTCTCCCAAATAACTTCAAAGTTCTTTACAAAGATCTTGAAAGTCTTCTTATATCTCTTCTTTTGACCACCATGTGAATACATGCTTTGTGTGTGTTTTCCATAAAACTATTTTGCTATATATTTTTTTTGTCATAGGAAAAACTAAAAACAAAGTTGGGCCCATTGATCAAAGGATAGTTGAAAAAACTATAGCATATTATTATACTATCATTATGCACAAAAATATCAGCATATCAGCATGAAAGTGGTGATCTAGAGGTGAAGAATGAAGTATGTAAAGTCAATGTGTTGGGTTTTTTACTTTAGTTCTTTGCTACAAATGAGAATAACATTGGAGGTGAATGTTGGGAAACAACAATGATATAAAATGTCAATAAAATTGTTTAAACTTAAGAAAATGTTACTGGGTTCATGCCTTGACCAAGGTTTCTCTACTAATGCTTAGTACATATAATAATATCACATCATTATTTGGAAGTCATAGTGGGAGCACGAGAGTGTAGATTTTAGAATTCTATCGGTTGTCATTGGGAGGAGAGAAAAGTTCTCAAATTCTATATTCAACACAGCTAATCTAAAAAGATTGTTTTGATAGAGATATATAATCCTGCCATTTCTATATAGCAAAACACAGTGATCCCTTTAATCCTTAAATCATGACTATTAAATATAATGCAAAGCAGAAAAGTCCAGGAAGAGAATCAAATGAGAATAATAATAATAATAATAACAGACTTTAGGCTGGAATATCATCATAAAAATTAGCGTGGAATTTTCCTTCTCTCTTAAGTAATTTAACAATTGGAAGAGGATTTTATGGTTACAGGTAGCTCATGAAATGGGAAAGAAAAGCTGTTTGTAGATTTGGGGTATTGTATAATTCTCAAAATCTGTAAACACATATATAATTGAAAACTTTTGATTATTTTTCCTTTCTCCCTCTTCCCCTCTGATATTCTAACTTTATGAATATCGACAAAGAACTTCCTTCTGAAGAAGTTGCACTGAATAAAAGGCAGGCACACAAAAACATAGCCATTCTCCAAAGATTTTGCTTTTTTTCTACTCTAGGCTTTGCTATTTCTTGTGTTCCCAGATAGTAAAAGAAACTACCTTTCTTATTACCTTGATATATGTGTATGGAGTTATACAAGGGCACCCATGTCGACACTGAAATCTAGATAAATGATTCAATAAAGATACACAGGAATATAATAGAGGTTCATATGGTCTGAAAAAAAGATAAGATACACTACATTAACCCTCTTCATGAGGAATAAGCAAAATATACGCATCTATCTAAACATCGTTAGAATTGTGAACAGAACATGTTTTCATCATTGCATAGAAAATATGTCACAGGATGATATCCCCCTTGCTTTAAGCCCAGCTGACCCTAAAGGAAACTTCCAGGACAGAAGTGTTCCCCAGTTAAGCAGCTATAAAATATAGCAGTGGAAAATCAGCCTATGAGTTTACAACTGATATTTGGTTCAAGGCATAAAAATTACCAAAGCTGTGGCTTTTTATCCCATGGAGCACTTCTCTGCTCCAATGGGCAGGAGAAACAATTCATCAAAAATGTAATGTTGAGGGGGCAGCTAGATGGCGCAGTGGATAGAGCACCAGCCCTGAATTCAGGAGGACCCGAGTTCAAATGTGGTCTCAGACACTTAACACTTCCTAGCTGTGTGACCCTGGGCAAGTCACTTAACCCCAGCCTCAGGAAAAAAACAATGTAATGTTGATAAGTCCCTATAACATGTAGAGTCCTGAGAGTTGTCATTAAGAAAAAAAAAATGTACATTAGCTAAATGGTTAAATGGACTGAAGCAAGGGGGTAAGACTAGGAGAGTTATAATGAGCACCAGAGCATATACATTCAAGTCATAAATTATTATCATAATAACATTTATGTAACACTTTAGTAAGATATGCAAAGTGATTTACAAATATTTCATCTGATCCTCAGAATCATCAGCAGATCATCAGATCAAAACTCTGGGAGTTTTGATAATATCTTCATTTCACAATTGAAGAAACTGAGTCAAACAGTGGTCTGATGTTGCCTTCAAGGGGTTCTCTCAAGTATTGTCACATTTTTCCAATAATAGACGATTTTTCCAGTATTATGGCAGGTGACTTTGATAAGAGGAAGGGTTGGTATAGGATCAAATCAGATGGGAAGTTGCTTGTGCGCACATCCCAGGGAAGGAGGGCTTAGGAATGAATTGCAAATCTTTCATCTGCTTTTATAAGTATTTTCTTTTTTTCATTTCTAGAACAGTTTCTGCAGCAGCTGCTCTAAATGTACTTCTCTTACATAGTACTTCAAAATAGAGCCCACTAATCATGGGGCAATCCATGAAGTTTTAAACTGGCTAGCCTAATCTGATAGTCTCAGTTTCAGTGATGGCTGTGATCTCAACCACATTACTGGCCAGTTGCAAGCCAAGGGCTATTACAAAGTTCTTGATCAAATTAAAAAGCACCTAAGTGGGAGACAAAGTTTCTGAGAGGGAAGGGAAAAGAAGGAAAGAGATGGGGAGATAAGTGAGGAGAGAGTAAGCAAATGGGAGATGGAGGATTAGAGACAGGAGAGGGGGGAGGGAGGAAAAGGAAAGCATCATTGTCTATGCTTTAAGGATACTGTAGAGGCTTAGTACTGTGGTGTCAAGGAATTCCTGATAAGCTGTTGTTGATTATCACTTATGAAAGGGCATATGTCTTACCTGACAAGTATATATAGCACTGTTGGCTTCATCTTTCCATTAGCAACAAGAGTCCCCAGAGGTTAATTTGTTTTGGCACCTCTTGATTATTTTCTGTGTTCCTCTCATTCTGCAGCTTCATGTTCACTCCCTGACTTAGGGGCTCTACTTAGCAACATATTGTCATCTCTCTCAACTTACTGCTGGCTTCAGGCCTGTGATCTCTAAATGAAGGTAAACAGCTGAAATCCATTTTCAGTTTGGAAGGGTTGATGGCACCTGAAGGAATGTGCAGAGCTCTCTTCTTAGTTGTGAGCAACAGGGGTTTTTCACGGTGTGATCTCTTCGGAGCAGGATTTGGAAGGCTCATTCTATTAATGATATCAGTGATTGAATATTTTTTCGCCAGATACCACCTTCTTTCTTTCAGCCGGTAACTTTTAAAAAAGATTTTTCAATAGTATTTTATTTTTCCAAATACATATACAAAGCGTTTTCAACATTTTTATAAAACTTTGTGTTCCAAATTTGTCTTCCTCCTTCCCTTAATTCCTGCTCTCCCCAAGTCAGCAGGTAATCTGTTACAGACTAACTATGTGCAATTCTTTTAAACATATTTCCCCATTTGTCATATTGTACAAGAAAAATTAGATCAAAAGGGGAAAAACATAAGAAAACAATCAAAGAAGGTGAAAGTACTATGCTTTGGTCCATAGTCACACTCCCTAATTCTCCCTCATGGTGTAAATGGTGTTTTCCATCTCAAGTCTCTTGAAATTGTTTGAGAAGAGCTAAGTCCATCACAGTTGACTAAACCAACATTTTGCTTTTACCATGTATAATCTTAATATTTTCTTGGTTCTATTTGATTCACACAGCATCAATTCATGTAAGTCTCTTTAGGCTTCTCAAAATCAGGCTGCTTATCATTTCTTATAGAACAATAGTATTCAATTACATTCATATACCACAGTTTATTCAACCATTCCTCAACTGATAAGCATTCATTCAATTTCTAGTTCCTTGGCACTGCAAAAACACTACAAACATTTTTGCACATTTGGACCCTTTTTTTCTTTTTTTTATGATCCATTTAGGATACAGACCCAGTAGTGACACTTCTGGATCAAAGACGGCGCACCTTTTCATAACTCTTTGGGCACAGTTAGAAATTCATCAAGTAACACCTACAACATGGAAAACACTGAGCTAGATCTTTGGGAATATAACGGCCCTAATTTTCCCCAAGGAGTTTGCATTCTGTTTTTGAAAAAACAATATAATGCACACACACACACACACACACACACACACACACACACACACACACACACAAACACTTAAGCATAATGTTACAGGAATGGTTTGGGAATAGCACTGCAAAATTCAGGGATCAGAAGAGATTTCTTTTAGAAAGTAACGTTTTGGACTTTCTAGGGTGGAGGCAAGATGGCAGAGTGAAATCAGAGAGTTGCCTGAAGTTCTCCCAGTTTCCCTCAAAAACCACAGGAAACCACAGCTTTGAATAGAGTCTGAGAGAATGAAACTTCTCTCCAGCTCAAGATGGACTGAAAAATTTCAAGACAGGTCCTTTTCACTGGGGTTAAAAAGTCAGCCCAGCTAAGATAGAGTATATGAAAGCCATCTTAATCACAGGACATCAGGAATTAAGACCTCAGTCCTGGCTCGCAGAGGAGCACAGCAGGGGGGCAGCCTCCAGTCTGAGCTCAGGAGGAAACTCTGGGAAACCAGGCTATGTCCTGAATAGAGCAGGAAAAGCTACCCCTGCAAACACAAGGGGATGCTGTGCTCACAGCTAAGGTCAGAGCTACACAGGAAGCTTGGGAAAGCAACCTCTTTAGCCAAGGAACAGAGGAACACAGCAGGGGGGCAGCCTCCAGTCCCAGCTTAGGAGGAAACTCTGGGAAACCTGGCAAAGCTACTCCCTGCAAACACAAGGGGCGCTGTGGTCACAGCCAAGGTCAGAGCTGCACAGGAAGCTTGGGACAGCGCCTCCTTTAGCCCAGGGCAGATCTCAGGAATAAAAGTTAAAAGAGAGAGAGAGAAGATACCAAAAGAAAAGAAATGAAAATGAGCAAGAAAAAGAAAAGGACTTTGACCATAGACAGGGCAGACAAAACACAAATTCAGATGAGGACAAAATATCCACAGAAGAAATCTCAATGTTATGAATTGATCTCATCTCAAAAAGGCTTCTTAAAAATGCTCATAAAATACATTAAAAGGCAAATAAGAGAGAGAAAGGAAAAAGGAGAAAGGAAATAAGAGATATAGATGAGAGAATCAACAGCTTAGAAAAGGAAGGGAAAAAATTATCTGAAGAAAACAACTCATTAAATAATAAAATTAACCAAATGGAAAAAAAAAAAGATACAAAAAGATAACTGAAGAAAAGAACACATTAAAAACTAGAACAGGGCAAATGAAAGCTAATAATTCTGTGAAGCAGCAAGAATCAGTCAAACTAAAAAGAATGAAGAAATGGAAGAAAATGTGAAATATCTCATTGGAAAAACAGCCAATCAAGAAAATTCATCCAGAAGAGATAATTTAAAATTTATTGGCCTACCTAAAGGCTATGACCAAAAAAAGAGCCTGTGTAGAATTCCACAAGAGGTCCTTAAGGAAACTGACCCAATATCTTCTTTAAAAAAAAAAATAGCTTTTTATTGACAAAATACATGCATGGGTAATTTTTCAACATTGACCCTTGCAAAAACTTTTGTTCAAACTTTTCTTCTCCTTCCCTCCCCTAGATGATAGGTAGTCCGATACATGTTAAACATGTTAAAGTATATGTTAAATACAAAATATGTGTACATATTTATATAGTTATCTTGCTGCACAAGAAATATCAGATTTAGAAAGAAGGTAAAAATAACCTGAGAAGAAAAACAAAAATGCAAGTAAACAGTAACATAAAGAGTGGAAATGTTATGTTGTGGTCCACACTCATTTCCTAGTGTTCTTTCTCTGGGTGTAGCTGGTTCTGTTTGTTACTGATCAATTAGAACTGATTTGGTTCATCTCATTGTTGAAGAGGGCCACATCCATCAGAATTGATCATCATGTAGTATTGTTGTTGACGTGTATAATGATCTCCTGGTCCTGCTCATTTCACTCAACATCAGTTCATGTAAGACTCTCAAGGCCTTTCTGAAATCATCCTGTTGGTCATTTATATTTTTATTTTTTATTTTATTTTATTTTATTTTTATTTTTTCCTGAGGCTGGGGTTAAATGACTTGCCCAGGGTCACATAGCTAGGAAGTGTTAAGTGTCTGAGACCAGATCTGAACTCAAGTCCTCCTGAATTCAAGGCTGGTGCTCTATCCACTGCGCCACCTAGCTGCCACATGTTGGTCATTTCTTACAGAACAATAATATTCCATAACATTCATATACCACAATTTATTCAGCCTTTCTCCAATTGATGGGCATCCATTCAATTTCCAGTTTCTGGCCACTACAAAGAGGGCTGCCACAAACATTCTTGCACATAAGGTCCCTTTCCCTTCTTTAACATCTCTTTGGCATATAAGCCTAGTAGTAACACTTCTGGGTCAAAGGGTATGCAGTTTGATAACTTTTTGAGTATAGTTCCAAATTGCTCTCTAAAATGGTTGGATTAGTTCACAACTCCACCACCAATGCGTCAGTGCCCCAGTTTTCCCACATCCCCTCCAAAATTCAACTTACCAATATTTTAGAAACAGAGGGGGAAATCCTTATTGAAAGAATCCATTGATCATTTCTGGAAAAGGACCACACAAGAAAAAGCCCAAAGAACATTGTTATGAAAATCCAAAACTATAATCTCAAGGAAAAAATATTGCAAACAGCCAGACAAAAACAATTCAAATATCAAGAAGCAAGAATCAGGATTACCCAGAATCTTGCAGCTTCTACAAGATTGGAGGGCCTGGAATACTATATTATGGAAGATAAAGGACCTAAGGTTGCAACCAAAAATTGGCTACCCAGCAAAATTCAGTATCATCTTTCAGGGGAGGAGATGAAATTTCAATGAAGTAAGAGATTTTCAATCATATCTACTGAAAAAAAAAAACACAGCATTAAACAGAAAGTTTAATTTACAAACACAGGACTCAAGAGAAGCATAGAAATGTAAATAGGGGAAATACACACATACACACACATATATTGTTTAAAGGTTAAATTATTCACATCCTTAGGTAGGAAACAATATTAGTAACTTTTAAACAGTGTATCTGTTACTGAGGTAGATAGAGGGGGACATCACATAAACTGATGGCATGGCTATGAATGGACTCTGATGTGATAACATCAAAGAAAACTATATTAAGGGGTGGAAAAATTTCTGTCCTAAAAAAGAGGAAAAGAGAGATATGATGGGACAATTAGTTCATGTGAAGAAATGCAAAAGACCTATTACAATCAAGAAAAAGAAAGGAGGGGGGAATTACCATTTTCTGAAGCTTGATCTTATCAGTTTTGGTTCTAGTAGGGAATAACTTAATCATTCAGTTGGGTATAGAAATATATCTAATCCTATAAAAAAAAGTAGGAGGAGAAAGAGGAAATGAAAAGGGAGGGATAGGATAGAAAGGAGAGCAGAAACACAAGGGAAAAAAGTAAGAGAAGGGGAGAAGGGGTGATAGAAGATAAAGAAGTGGGTGGGTTGGGTAAAATCAGACAACTAAGAAGGGAGTGAAACAGAAAACAAAAGTATATACAGGGGAGAAAATAAAATAGAGGGAAATAAATAACTAGTAATCATAACTGTGAATGTGAATGGGATTCCACAAAATTGAAGCAAATAGCAGGGTGGTTTAAAAAATAGAATCTTACAATATGTTTTTTTTTTTATAAAACACATTTGACACAGAGAGGCATATATAGAATAAAATAAAAGTGTGAGGTTTTTATTCCCTAATACATTGTCAATTTTTGTGTAGGTGCCATGTATTGCCAAGGAAAAAATGTATTCCTTTATTTTCCTATTCAGTTTTTTCCAAAGATCTATTGTATCTAGGTTTTCTAGGATCCTATTAACTTCCTTAGTATTTTTCTTGTTTGTTTTGGTTAGATTTGTCTGATTCTGATAGGGAAAGGTTGAGGTCCACCACTAGAATAGTTTTGCTATTTCTTAATTCAAGTGACTTAAAAATCTTCTCTAGGAAGGAGCCTGCTCTATAATTTGGTACATGTACATTTAGTGTCATTATTATTTAATTATTTACAATACTGTTTATCAAGAAGTACTTTCCTATCTTATCTCTTTTAATAAGATGCATTATTTATTTTTACTTTATCTAAGATCAGAATTGTTACCTCTGCTATTTTTACATCAGCTGAAGCATAAAAATCTCACAATCAAATGCAGAGGCAGAAATACATTCCTTCCTTTTCAGACTACAGTGCAATAAAAATCATATTCTATAAAGGGCCAGGGAAAGACAGACTAAAAACGAATTGGGAATCAAATAATCTAACTCTTAAGAATGAGTGGACCAAAAAACAAATCACAGAAACAATCTACAATTTCACTCAACAAAATGACAAAAATGAGACAACATACCAAAATCTCTGGAATGTAACAGAAGTACTGTTTAGGGAAAATTTTATATCTCTAAATAGCCACAAGAATAAAATACAGAAAGAGGAATCAATGAATTAGGCATGCATCTAAAAAAGCTAGAAAAAGAACAAATTAAACCCCCCCAATTAAATACCAAGTTAGAAATTCTGAAACACTAAGGAGATATTAATAAAATAGAAATTAAGAAAACTATTGAAGTAATAAATAAAACTAAGATTTGGTTTTATGAAAAAAGCACAATAAAATAGATAACCTATGTTAATTGATCAGAAAAAGGAAAGGAAAAAAAAAACAAATTACCAGAATCAAAAATGAAAGGGGTGAACTTACCACCAATGAAAGAGAAATTAAAGAAATAATTAGAAGTTATTTTATCCACCTGTGTGGCACCAATTTGACAATCTAACTGAAATGGAAGAATAGTTACAAAAATATAAATTGCCCAAGTTAACAGAAGAAGAAATAAATAACTTAAGTAGTGCCATTTTAGAAAAAGAAATTGAACAAGCCATTAAGGAACTCCCTAAGAAAAAATATCCAGGACCAGATGGATTTCCAAGTGAATTCTACCAAACATTTAAAGAACAATTAATTCTAATACTTTGTTAAGTATTTAAAAAATAGATAAAGGAGTCTTGACAAATTCCTTCTAGAACACAAATATAGAAGAGCCAAAACAGAGAAAGAAAATTACAGATCAATCTCCCTAATGAATACTAATGAAAAATTTCTAAATAAAATGTTAGCAAAGAGATTACAGCATGTTATCCCAAGGATAATGCATCATGAGCAAGTAGGATTATACCAGGAATGCAAGGCTTGTTCAATATCATGAAAACTATTACATAATCGAACATATAAATAACAAAACCAACAGAAAACATATGATAATCTTGATAGATTCAGAAAAAGCTTTTGAAGAAATACAGCACCCATTTCTATTAAAAACACTAGAAAGCATAGGGATAAAGGGAGCTTTCCTTAAAATAATAAGCAGTATCTAACTAAAACCTATAGCAAGCAATATTTATAATGGAGAGAAACTGGACACATTCCTAATGAGATCAGGGGTGAAACAAGGATGCCCATTATCACCATTATTATTCAACATTGTACTAGAAATTTTACCTGTAACAATAAGAAAAGAAAAAGAAATTAAATGAATTAGAATAGCCAATAAGGAAGTAAAACTATCATTATTTGCAAATGATATAATGATATATTTTGAGAATCCTAGAAAATCATCTAAAAACTTACTGGAAACAATTCATAGCTTTAGCAAATTGCAGGACATAAAATAAACCCACACAAATCATCAGCATTTCTATATATACTGACAAAGTCCATCAGCAAGAAATAGAAAGAGAAATTCCATTTAAAATTACTGTAGACAAAATAAAATCATTGGACGTGTACCTACCAAGTAAATCCAAGAACTATATGAACAAAATTACAAAACACTTCTCACACAAATAAAATCAGATCTAAACAAGGAAAAAAAATCAATTGTTCATGGCTAAGTAAAACTCATATAATAAAAATGATAATTCTGTCTAAATTGATCTACTTCTTTAGTGCCATAATAATCAAACTGCCAAAACATTATTTTATAGAACTAGAAAAAATAACTAAATTCATCTGGAAGAACAAAAGATCAAGAATATCAAGTGAATAAAAGAAAAAAAATACTAAAGATGGTGGCTTAGCAGTACCTAATAGTAAAAAATCGTTTGATATTAGTTAAGAAATAGAGTAGTGGATCAGTGGAATAGATTAGATATACATGGCACAATAATCAAGTCCTATATCCATATGGGGGTATTTGATAAACCCCCAAACTCCATCTTCTGGAATAAGAACTCACTATTTGGCAAAAAAATTGCTGGGAAAATGGAAAATAATGTCAGAAACTTGTCATAGACCTACATCTCACATCCCATACCAAAATAAGATCAAAATGGATACATGATTTGGGGATGAAGGATGATACCATAAACAAATTAGGAGAACAAGGGGTAGTTTACCTATAAAATCTTTGGAGAAGGGCGGAATTTATGACAAAGAAGAACTAGGGAACATTATAAAAGGCAAAATGCACAACTTTGGTTACATTAAATTAAAAAGATTCTGTGCAAACAAAACCAACAGAAAAAAGATGGAAAGAGAATTACAAAGATGGGGAAAAAATCTCCACAGTCAGTATTTCTGATAAAGATCCCATTTCTAAGATATATAAAGAAATGTAACAAATTTATAATACAAGTCATTTCTCAATTGCTAAATGGTAAAAGAATATGAATAGACAATTTTTAGATGATTAAATTATAGCCATCTAGTTATATGAAAAAGTGCTTTTAAGCCACTATTGATTAGAGAAATGCAGATTAAAACAACGTTGAGCTATCATCTCATACCTCTCAGATTGGCTAAGGTGACAAGTAAAGATAATGATAAATGTTGGAGGCATGTGGGAAAACTGGGACATTAATGCATTGTTGGTGGAGTTGTGAAATGATTCAACCATTTTGGAAAGCAATTTGGAACTATGCTAAAAGAGCTATAAAGCTGTGCACACCCTTTGACCCACCAGTGCCACTACTGTGTCTGTCTCCCAAGGAAATCATAAAGGAGGGAAAAGAACTCATGTGTGCAAAATTATTTTAGCAGCTTTTTTGGTGGTAGCAAAAAATTGAAAAAAAGGAATGGATGCCCATCCATCGGATAATGGTTGAATAAGTTGTGGTATATGAAACTAATGGAATATTGCTGTTTTACAAAAATTGATGAACAAGTTGATTTTAAAAAGACCTAGATTGATTTCCATGAACTGATGCTGAGCAAAACAAACAGAACCAGGAATACATAATAATAGCGGGAATGTGCAGGGATCAACCATGAAGAACTTCATTTTTCTCAGTAGTTCAGTGATCTAAAGCAATCCTAATAGACTTTAGGCAGAAAATGCCATCTGCATCCAGCAAAAAAAAACTATGAGGACTGAATGTAAATCCAATACATGCTATATTCACTATTCTTCTGTTTATAATACCTCATGGTTTTTCTCTTTTGCTCTGATTTTTCTCTCCCAATATGACTCATAAAGCAATGTGTATTAAAAATAAATAAATTTGCTACAATAAAAAAAAAATGAAGGTGACATTTTGAATTGAGCTTTGAATCTTTCTGGAGATAATATGAGGAAAAATTAAGAAGTAAGAACATCCCAAGAATGGGGACATGGAGTACCTTGGTGGCATAGTGGATAGAGTTCTGAAGTCAGGAGGCCCTTAATTCAAATGTGGCCTCAGATAATTAACACTTCCTAGCTGTGTGACCTTGATAAGTCATTTTAACCCTAATTGCCTCAGCAAAAAAAAAAAAAAAAAAAAAAAAAAAAAAAATTAGGACAGGCTAGACATATGCATGGAAATAGGAAATGAAATCCTTGACCAGGTGGCCAGTTTGGCTAGTACACAAAGCTTGTGGAAAGAGAGTAATGTAGAAGTCTGGAAAGATGGATTGGAGTAGGAGTAGAAGGGCTTTATGTGCCAGACAGAAGAGTTTATATTTTTTTTCCCTAGAAGTTAGGCAGAGACACTAATGCTTCTTGAGGAGGGGAGTTATATGATCAGACCCTGAATATATCACTATTATATATTATCATTTGCTAACAAAGTGATTAATATATCTATACAAAAATATTTATGCTTCCTTCCATATAAACCTTAATTCTGCCTTCAGTGAGAGCATCCTTATAATACAAATTTATTTAAAATTTCTACTTAATTATTTACTTTGTGATCACTCCCACACTTCATATTTCCCCAATAATTTTGCTGAACACTCAGGGTTCAAGAGAAAATCCATTATGCAACTGCTTCAGGTTTCTTCAATATTTTTGTCATCTTGACTTCCATACAATTGTCTATTTCCTTCCTCCTTCCAAATCAGCTTCCAAATGTCCTTGAAACTGTGTTCAACAAATTTCCTCTTTTCCATCATTGACAATATACCTGTGCTCTTCTCCCCACACTAATTGTAGCTTATGCTCAACATCTATTACAGAGGATGAGACTGCAAAGAGAGTCTATTAAGAACCATTTTAAGACCACCTCCCCTGCCCACTAAACCAGCATATTTAAACACTTGAGGATTATTCTTAATAGCTAGAATTATGTATTGATTCAAGGTTTACAAAACATAAAACACATATAATCTCATTTGATTCTCACATACCTGTGAAATGGATCCAGACATTATTTGCATTTTACAAATAAGAAAACTTCAATTATGAGAAGGAAATCACTTGTTCAAGGTCATTCATCTGTTATGCAGGTAATGTACCATTTGAACTCAGATTTTTCTTCAAATCCAACATTCTGTCAGTTGTGCTACTTAGTGGCATTTCTTTATATCCTCAGAGATTAGCATAGTGCCAAACACATGGAAAGTACTTAATAAATGATTGCTGATTGACCATTCAAATTCAGTTTGAGATTAGACATACAGTAGGAAAGGATGGAGAAGATGGAGAAGAATAAACTGGAAAATGTTTCTGGAGTAAAAAGAAAAAGAAAATTCAAAAGCTTATTTTTTGCTTGTGATCCAAAAGATTCTATCTCCTTTCTTCTCAAACTTATTTTATTTCCAGCTACACATTTGCCTCCATTGAAACTTGACAAATTTCTGACCTCCCCTTCTCTGGAGTTTTCTGCATTCATTAGAAACATATTAAACCCTATGTAAAATTATGTTTTATCATATCTGAAAATTCTTATACATAATTCAAAGTCATCAGTGAAGAAACACTTGGGGAACCTTCTGATCAGTAAACACATTTTTTTTTTTATCAATTCATGTATATCATCTTTTATCATTCTGCTTTACGTCTGAGTCAATATCACCACTCAACAGGCTACTTTACTGAGTTTCATTCATTGTTGCATCTGTCAAAAATTTTTTTTAAAGCATTTTTTCCTATTTATAAGATCAATTGTTTGAAGAGCACTTTCCAAATTCCATTTTACTATATTGAAACAAATGTTTTTAAAAAATCAATAAACATCAGATACAAGGAATATTATAGTCTCTAGACTTCTTATTCATTTGTAGAACTATATTATCTTCAAAATCATTCCTATTTCCTTTTCATGTTTCCATCTCTGAAATCCTCAATGAATACACAGACAATTCCAAAAGATTTTTATAGGAATGACAAAGGGTTGAATGTAGATCAATAGTTGATGTCATAGATCTTTTATAAAGACAAATACTAGACAATTTTCAATTTTTTTGGAGTCTTATCCCCTTCAAATATCGTGATAAATTCCTCACTGAGGAACATAAATGTGTATGCATCTGTATTTCTATCTATCTATCTGTCATCTATATACAACATAGATTTCTTATGCATCTGAAAATCCAGCAAGTCTTTCTGATTTTGTATTATGTGCCACTATTAATGGTCCAAAAAGTACTGAGGTTGTAGAACACAAATGTGATCTTGCTACTATCATCACAAATGAAAATTTCCCCTGAAAAAATGGGGACAAAGATCAAAGTAAAGTATTATGATATGGTCATAATTGTGCTTTAAGACTAGCAGTCTGGTAGCTGTGGATGCAAAAATGCAATGCTTTCCATCTTGATGGATATATTGATCAATTTTACTGAAGTGTATTTATTTCCATATTTCTTTAAAACTTTTTAGGGCTCTGTAGGAGAGGAGGTAGGTAGATATTGGGAAATAGAAGTAATCAAAGGCAATAAATAGTAATTAAATTGATTTTTTAGTTAACTAAATAAAAGGTAGCAGTTTTCAGAGACAAAATATTTGGTCTATCAATGAAGTGGAACCTAATGGGCAAAGTGCCAAGTCAAAACATTTCTTCCCAAGTAAAAGGGCAGCCTTCATAGCAGCAGTCAATCAACATGAATTTTGCAGTTGTTGTTGTTGTTGTTGTTTTTTCCTTGCCTAATCTCCACTTTGCCATCTCTTCATTTGAAAAATCCCTTTTTGTGGTTCCAACTTTGTCCTTACAAACAGGGATCTCACCTCTGCCCTTTTGCTCTGGTTGCCTTCAGGTAAATACCTCCATTTTTCTGCCGTTGATGACCTCAAACAGTGCTCCAAGACAAGTCTGTTCAGCAGGAAAGGACAAGAGTGTTTTAAATACAAACTGTTCAGTTTGAATCTCTTAACTTTGTTTTTTTAATCTATGGTTTGTTTTGCTTGATATTTTAGATTTTTTTTTTAAAGTTGGAGATGTGTTTAATTTGGGGGTTTTGTTCTTCCTAGGAATTTTTTTTAGAAATTTTATTTATTTTTAAAGTAGGAAAAAAAACCACATAAAACATGTACCCAGTAGAACATAAGAAAGGATTAAAAATATAAAGCAATAAATTTCCATTTCAAGAAAGCTTATGTAACAAATACTACAATATGTGTTCAAAGCTTTCAAAGCTGCCCATCTTTTTTTTTTGGGGGGGGGGGAATTTTTCTTGTAGGTTTTCTTTTGTTCTCTGCTGTGCACTTTTTACTCTGCTCTTTTTCCCCCTTCCTTCTCCCTTACTTCCCCCATAAAAAACATACACACATATGTATATATATATACATTTATACAAAACACATATGTACATATATATACACATATACGTAGGTGCCTATAGTCATACACATATATACACATATGCATTCATATTGATCTATATAAGATTGCACTATGTCTATTCATCCTCTGGGTTTTTGGAGGTGTCTTCCTTAAGCAGTCTAAGTTTTTCCACATTTTGTCTAACTCTACTAATCTATCACTTCCTATACCATAGCAATATTTAAACCTTATACTGTCTAATTATTTTAAATAGTCTAAAACAATATTAACTACTCTGGCTGACATATAGTGTATTTTTCCTATTTTTCTCTTTGGATTAAATCTACTTTAGCTTTAACTTTGTCTGAGATCATGATTACTAACCGTGCTTTTTTTCACATAAAAAAATTCTACTCCTGATATTTATTTTATACTTCTGTGTTTCTCTTATTTCCTGACTCCTCTACTTTAATTCTATTTGCCACCTACCCCACTTCCAAGAATCCCTTCCTTATCTTCTTCCCATTCACATTAATCTACACATCTTATCCTATTTTCATTAATCTACACACCCTTTTATACTCCTTCCCTAATCCTCTTATCTCACTCTCTTATAAATTTAGACTTTTATTCCATTCCAAATGGATATGTTGTATTGTCTTTAGCCCTGATCTGATGTGAATAGGGTTCCAGCTAAAAACCTTTCCTTTATTTTCTTCCTCTTCCTATCCTTTTGCTCTCTTATTTCTTTTTAAATTTTGCAGACTTTTATACTCTTCTGGATATATAGGTATTATTATCTCTTTAATCCATTCCCTCTGAAATTTCTACCAGAATTACCAGCCTTCCACTCCTATCCAATTCCTCTGTATCAGTCCTTCCTCTTGTTCCTCATTGTAAAGATAATTATGTTTTTTTTTTTTTTGTTTTTTGTTTTTTTTTTTTTTTTTTTTTTTTTTTTTTTACCTTTTCCTACATAGTTTTGCTTTTTGGAATCTCATTATATTAAGCTTTTACCCAATCTTTATTTTGAATCAATTACTAATGACAATTTTAGACACAAGATTGGCATTTCCACATATAAAACATAAAGTTTGTCCTTATTGAGTCCCTTGAAATTAGTCTTCAACTAATATTTTTTTTCCATCTTGAATCTCACATTTTCTCTTGTGTTCATATTTTTTACTTAGCCATGTGAAAATTAAGTATATCAGAATAATCTACACTAACAAAATGTCTTGGGGTTTACAAAATCTTTCAGATATATGTTGCCTTATGAAATCTGTTTAGTAAATTATTTGAATACCATTATTACCATTTTATAGAAAAAATTGAAATCTACAAGTCCTAAGGTATGATAGGTAATCAATATCCTTGTTGAAATTCAAACTCAGATAACCTTGATAACAAATTCAATATACTTCCAGCTATAAAAGACCACTATGTGACCAATTTTAAAAGATTAGCTTCTATTCTAAAATCTAGTTATGAAAATAAAATATATCTGACTGAAGATATTTTGTATCCATTTCCTATCCAACAGAGCATGGAATCTATACATATGTTGATTAAATCTTTCATTAACCAAATCATTCCTAACAGCCTACAAAGTGCAGGCATTTTCAAAAATAAAAATAAAAAAAAATGATCAAATCAAAATCTGAATTTGGATTTTAGACTTTAAAGCCCAGAATATTAACTCCCAGAATCTAACTCAAGAATCCCAGGATTTTAAAAAGTGAAATTTTTTTGAAAAGTATAGTACATGAATTGATTGAAATATTACTATCCCATAAGAAATTAACAACATATAGACAAGCATGCAAAGATATATATTATCTGATGTAAACTGAAGTGAGCAGAGTCCAACAACTGAATAAAACTAAATACTGTAATATTAGAGCCACAAAGCTTTCCTATGGAGATGAAAAAATGAACTCCACTCCTCTTTCCTCAAATGTACAGAGGTAGAGTAAAATGGATAAGAAAAATTGCATACCAATCCAACTTTTTTGATATGTTGATAATATCATATGTTGAACTGCAATTTTTGTTCTCTTTTTATTATTTTTAGAGGCAATGTTTTCTGAGGAAGGAACAGGTTATATTAAAATTAAGATGCTATAAAAACAAAGGTATCAATAAAAATTTCAAATAAGATAAAATATGAAAAATTATTGTTGTGCAACAGAAGTTATATTGAAATTCAAAGCCAATTCTCTGGCATCACATCCAAAGTTTAATTTCTTTAAAAAATGATTAATTTGAAATATTACCCAAATCACTTTTCAGAGATAAGATTACCCCAAAACCACAAAGGAGCAGACCAGATGCTGCTCATCAAAATAAGATTTATTGGTGCTTTAATTATAAATTTTAGGTTTATTGCCCAAGGTTGCTTGACATTTATCATGGAGTATATGTAGCAGTGTAAAAAAAAAAGATTTTGAGTTTTTTTTTTTTTTTAACCTCTTCCTCTTTCCCTGATTTATAAAAGGCTAATTGATCAAACCTGTAGAACCAAATTTAAATTCTTTCTTTCATTGATATTAGATTAAATTATTAGATTCAATTACATTCAATTAGATTCAATACATGCTAATTGAGACCAATATTTCAGGTCAAAACTTAATGGTTAAATAATAATAGCTCACCCTTACATGTATAAAGCTGTACATCCTATACAGCATGTAGTTGTAATATTGCTAGGTCAATTTTGAAAAAAAAAAAGAAAAAAGAAAAAAAAAAAGTAAAACTTAGAGGAGTCAGTGACATCTCCAGGATATCACACCTAGGAAATGACAAAATCAGAAATCAAATTCAAGTCATTTGACTCCAAATCAAGTGCTTTTACACCACACAGTTTCCATATATTTGCAAATAACTATTTAAATGTTTTATTTCTCATAGTCTCCTTTTCAATTCATATGCATTTACTGACTTCTAAGGACCTTTAATATTAAGCCTACTTAGTACCTAACAAGAGTTTAGGCAGGTCTACCTATCAAAACAGGTACATTTCCTAGAACATGAAGTGATGACATTTTGATTCATTTTGACTGCCTGGCTAGAATTTTTACTTGTTTATGACTTTTGAAAGCTTTATATTTCTTGATTGTTTCAAAAAGTATTGCTAACTTTTATTTTTACAGTACTTTAATTTCTGAATTTATTTACCCTTCCTTTACCCAGTAAGTTATCCTTTGTAAGAAAGAACAAAATTGAAAATTAAAAAATTAAAAGAAGTAAGGTTTTTTTAAAAAAAGATATGTCATGCAAATAATAAAGAAAATATTTAATTTCTATATGATGAACTTTTAAAAATAAAAGAGCCAGCTATATTTTCTTATCTATCCTCTGGAGCTATATATGGTCATTTTAATTACACAAAATTAATTACACAAATTTAATTACACAAAAATTTAAGTTTTTGTTTTGTTTTGTTTTGTTTTTGCTCTTGTTCTTTCTATGCATGTAACCATAATCAAGCGTATTGTTTTTCTCTCACGGATCTAGTACATACTTCTCTGAATTTTTCATATTTTTAAATTATTGTGGAGCAATAGTATTTAATTATATTCATGTACAACATTTTGCTTAATAATTCCCCATTTGTTAATAGTACATTTTGTTTCCACTTTTTTTGTTATTAAAAAATTCTGGTATGAATATTTCAATATAGAAGGGTCCTAATTTACTGTATTTACCTATTTTGGAGTATTAGCTTAGCAATAGTGTCTCAGGATCATAGAGAATATATATATACATATATATATATATATATATATATATATTTTTTTTTTTTTTTTTTTTGTTATGTTGTTAGAATAATTCTGTACTGCTTTCTAGAATGGTCAGATTAATTCTTAATTCCATCAAATAAAGGTTAGAGGGTAATCTCTCAACAATTCTTTCAATAATGACATTTTAACTGTTATTTTCTTTGCTTCTTTTATGCATATGACTCTTTTGTTCTTGTTTCCTAAGACTCCTGACTTCTTTTTGTTTGTTTCTGATCTTTTCTAATCCTTAATTACTTGATTGGTTTCTAGAGCTTCCTTGCTTTAAACTCTGATATCATCATAGATTTGGAACTGGAAGGGAGGCCATCTCATTTTAAAGATGAAAAAAAAAAAAATGTCCCAGAGGATACTTGGTCCAGATATCAAAATCTACCAGTGACCTCTGCCTCAAAGTGCAATGACCCCATTGCCACAGCACTGGTAAGGATTCAGCAATTACATCCACCTTTATTTAATACACCAAACAAGCTTGATTATGATCTCCAAGCAATATTTAGTAGGTTCGTATACAGGACCATCTTTAGAATATAAAATGATCACAATAATGTTGTGAGAGACTAAGCCCAAGTTTCTATCTTAAGATTATCCACTTCTGGGATATCTTCACAATGAAAGAGTCATTTTTGTGGTTGTTGGGGAAAAGTGGAAGGAATAAGAGGCAGTTTCAAAGTTCTCCTAATAAATCTGATTGGCTCTTAATTCCTTTTTTCAGATGTCTAAACTAATTTGGAACATTAGTATCCTTAGACATTTTGAACATATTCAAAAACATGTCTTGCTTTGGAGGAATTAGTTTAAGAAGCTTTAGAGACTTTGATTAAACCTTCAAGTATTTTGGGGACATTTATAAGGCAAGATACAGATAACTGAACTCATATATATACATATATATAAAATCTTCTTTGAATGTATGACAAGTCTTTAGAGCAATTTCATCTTAGCACACATTCTGCAGTCTCTGCAACCATGCCAATATTTGTTGTTAAATGGATAAGATGCTAGCACTTTGTGGTTTTCCATAATGAAGCCAAGAACAATCATGAAAAGCAACTATAATTTTATGGTATAAGGATTAAGTCTGTACAATAGTGTTCTCAGAAGAGAAGAAGGTACAAGGGGAAAATTAATTGTTAAACTTTTAGTAAGATGACACTAACAGTTATATTTTAGAAAAAAACCTCATGTTAAAGAACAGGCAAAAATGATATAATTCAGCACATGATATGTATTTCTTCTACTTAGCAAAATGGGTTTCTCTGTAACTCAATATATAATAACTAATAAATAGTTCAAATCTTACATAAGGTTACCCAGTTCATTCCTTAATCTTACTTCTTTAGGCAGAAAAATCATATTCAATGTCACCTTTATTAGTGAAGTGATCTCAATAGTCATTCAAGATACAGTTCAATAAAAACCAACTATGAATGACCTGATCCTCTCTCCTGTTCTTTTTTTTTAACCTGAATTTCTATAAAACATAAATTAGAACTATGAGTTCTGATCTAAACTTCTAGAAGAAGTGGAGCTCTTAGAGCTCTTCTTCCTCCTCCTCCTCCTCCTCCTCCTCCTCCTCCTCCTCCTCCTCCTCCTCCTCCTCCTCCTCCTCCTCCTCCTCCTCCTCCTCCTCCTCCTCCTCCTCCTCCTCCTCCTCCTCCTCCTCCTCCTCCTCCTCCTCCTCCTCCTTCTTCTTCTTCTTCTTCTTCTTCTTCTTCTTCTTCTTCTTCTTCTTCTTCTTCTTCTTCTTCTTCTTCTTCTTCTTCTTCTTCTTCTTCTTCTTCTTCTTCTTCTTCTTCTTCTTCTTCTTCTTCTTCTTCTTCTTCTTCTTCTTCTTCTCCTTCTTCTTCTTCTTCTTATTCTTCTTCTCCTTATTCTTCTTCTCCTTCTTCTTCTTCTTCTTCTTCTTCTTCTTCTTCTTCTCTTCTTCTTCTTCTTCTTCTTCTTCTTTCTTCTTTCTTCTTTCTTCTTTCTTCTTTCTTCTTTCTTCTTTCTTCTTTCTTCTTTCTTCTTTCTTCTTCTTTTGCTGTGGCAATTGGGGCTAAGTGACTTGCCCAGGATCACATACCTAGGAAGTGTCTGAGACCATATTTGAACCATATTTGAGACCATATTTGAACTCAGGTTCTTCTGACTTCAGGGCTGGTGCTCTACACACTGCACTACCTAGATTACCCTTAGAATAATTTTTCAAAAAAAATTCTAAATTTCAATTAGACATTAATCAAAATAAAATATATATTTTCTTTCTGCTTTCAAGTTAAATCTATGTTCTCAGAACATGTAAAAGCTTCAGACATACCTTGAGGTCAGAAAATTGGTAAGACTCACATTATTAAATGGCAATTGACACCCAAGCAAAAGCCTTTTAATATAGATTCTTAGCAGCTCCCATTTTGATGGCTTCACGATTTTATTTCAGTTTAGCAAACCTCAAACCAGGAACCAGGAAGAAGCATCAATCTATTTAATTTATTTTTGACATATTGTTAAATGAAATTGAGAATTTTAAACAGCCTGGTATGCCTTAGCATTGATGATGCCAATGCAAACAATATTTTCTTTGTGCATTGAAGAATTTACTAGTCCCAGAGTATATAATTAGTGCTGGGGTGGAGAAAGTGATAGTATTTTCTTTGAACCTGTTCATATAACAAGACATAACAAATTTTACATGGTACAACTACAAATTTTTTCTGAGAAAAAGCATGCCAAAAAGTACCTGGGGAAATATCCACGAAACTATCAGCAATACTTAGTGTCTTTAGGCAATATGGTACATCCATTTAATTTGTCAGTGACTAGTCAAGATGAGTGACTCGGGTGAAGGAGTTGTAATTTATTTTTTCAACCTCAATCTTTCAGTGTCATGTTAGTACCTTTGTGTTGATAAATATTTGGTCTCCATACCCCACTGGATTACATCTTATGAATTAGATTCTCTGCATTAATCATCTTCTCTTAGGTGTGCCAGTTTATACTTGGAATCATCCTATCTCCCATTTTCATTGATAGCACACAATGATTTAAAAATATTTAAGCCTATTATTTATGCACTATTTATGATGCTATATGATTATGGATTATTTTTATATTATTCTCTTGTCCATCATATTAATTTTTTAACTATCACTATCATCTATACTATGACCACCCATGTATTCTATCCATGTGAGAAGTTCAAAATCTAGATAACAGTTCTCTTTTTATAGTATTAATAAATCTGTTATTAAGGAGGTATTATACTTGTCACCAAAGGGCACCATCAGGGTAGAAGCTGAAAAGAGGCAAAATTCAAATTGATATCTGTAAGAGAAAATTCTAACAATGAGAGATATAAAAAAAATGAAATGAGCTGCCTGCTCCTAGAAAAGGATTCCTTTCCTTTGTAGTCTTCAAGGAAAGATGGGCAATCATTCTTATGGTTTACTTCAGAGGAAATTTAATTTAGACTAGAAGTATAAATTTGGTGATTCTGGATTAGTACTGAGCAGAATAGATTTTAAAGGAGTCAGGGTAAGAATAAATAGCTTTCTATAAAATAAAAATATAATAGAAATTATTCCAAGAAGTGGGGTATTGAAAAGTTTTCAAAAATGAAACTCCAGACATACAAAGAAAAAGAAATTTCATTAGGAAAAATAAAGTTCTCTGACATGGTCTCTGCTAATACAGAGGGAATGAATCATTGAAGTTGCATTATATATATTTGTATGTGTACATATATATACATTTGTATATGCATATATGTCTACATATATTTGTATATGCATATATGTGTATATGTACAAATGTGGGTGTCTATCTATGGATCTCTATCTTTCTATCTATTTTTCTTTTCTCTCTCTCTCTCTAAATATATATATATATATGTATATATATTATATATATGATGGAAAGAAGAGCAGAATATTTCTATGAGAAATAGTTCCAAAGGATGCAAATTTGGAATGAGCTGAAAATGACAAAATGACAACATTTTTGCTGTTTTGTTTTTATTTAAAACAATAAGGTTTAGGACCAATGCTTAAGATTCAATGGGAAGATAAATGATGAAAATAATAAAAGGAGAGCTGCCACACATTTCTTTTCCCCTTATTTTATCTGCCAAGGGGAATAATATTTGCATGTATAAGAAAAGAACAAAAATGGCTGCCAGGGAGTTATTACCCAACATGAATGAGGAAATTGTAAAAGAATACATATACACTGTCCTAGAATTCAAGTTGGGTCTAGATTAAGTAAATTCTCATGTAATAAAAGGTCCTTAAAATGTCCAGTGAAAACAATATTGCCAGTATTTATTAGTACTATTCCCAATAATTTATACATATAATACACTGAGTGCTTTATGATTAAGGAAGAAAAAAATCCAGTCAATCACCTAATTCCAAGAAGAATTTGATCATATCAAGGCCACTCCTGTCCCACTTGATCTATATCCTATCCAATCTTTTCTTTTAATGATAGCTGCCTAAAACCAGAATATCAGAACTATGGTACCACCACAACAAAAACCAGCTGCCATGTCTACAATAGTCTTTCTTCTTACCCCTGTTTCTTGGACTTAATATTTTCCTTAGAGAGTCAATTCAGTTACTTCCTCCTATATAAGACTTTAATATATTCCCCCCTCTGCAAATTACTCTGTTTGATTTATATTAATCTAAGAATTATCTATTTAGATTTTAGGGAAGGTATTTGTCATTATCTTATAGATAAAATAACAGCTGATCAATGAATCAACAAGCATTTATTAACTGCTTACTAATTGCCAGGCATTGTGCCAATTGCAGGAGATTCAAAGAAAAGGCAAAAAACAAACCAAAGTTTTCTGCTTGTATAGCTAGTACTCTTTCCATGTGGCAAACCATGTCTTCATATGAAAGAGAGCATATATTCAGTTATCTTAATCCCAGAAGGAATCAGAAGTATTCCAAAATGTAATTTATTACCTCAAAATACATAAGATTCCCATTTTATGTAGGCCTTTAAAAGCTGGATGGTCAGTTGTCAGTATGTTGGGAACGGGATTTGTGTTGATATTCATATTGGAGTAGGTGATCTCTGACATCTCAAATTCATGTGCTATGACTGAAGAGATTATAAGGTCTCACAGCTTTAACATTCTATCAGTCTATAGTAGAGATGACCAAAATTTTAAATAATAGTTGAAGAATGAGTAATTTGTCAGGGGTAATGATATCACAAAATATAAAAAATATTTTCTTCCAAGATTCCTCACAGGAAATGGGAATCTATACATCTGGGCTTATCAGGAACTGATACATGCCTCTTGATAAAATTTTTTCATTATTTCCATTCTGGACAAGTAATCTCAAAAGCATTTCAGTGTTTTATACAAACCACTGAGATGCAGAAACATTCACAGTAAGTTATGTCTATCTTTGTTTTTATGAAGCAGTTGAAGAAAAAATAAATGATGTGTCTAAACAGTAAGCTAATTCTTTTTATGTATAGTAACAAATTTACTTCACAGTTTCTAATATATGTGGATAGTCAATGAGACTATGCCAATGTGCATTAGTATCAAAAACTTTGAGATTTAGAAATGTATTCTTAATTTAGCAACTTTAAATACATTCCAATTATTTCCTTCTGGTAAAATATTTAAATGCTAAATAAATGATCTTTCTTTTGTGCAAATTCTATAATGTCACTGCTGGATATTTTTGAGGACCAATATCAATGAAATAAAAAATTTATTTTGAGGATGTGGACTAGAAATAGGCAAGAACAAACCTTATACATATGATTTTTATGTTCTTTTTTTTTTTTTTTTAAACAAGCTTAATTGTTGACAAAGGTCTGTTGTGGCCAAGGATTTGAACTGTCTGTCTTCATCAATTAGCCTTAAACATTTTGACTTTTAGTAATAAAGACTTTTGTAACATCAGCATTGGCCTTAACTGTGATAGTAAAACAAGGGGGTCAAGGAAACAAGCTGTTTGAGCTTAGCTATGATTTATAGCACAAAGCAACAAAGAAAGCAAATCAAATCAATGTTACTGCCTTCTCTCAGCCACCATATTCATGGAGGGCACAAACAGGACTCAACCAAGGAAAGCCAATGAGTCAGTTGCTGAAATCATTGAAACTTTCCTAGGGAAAATGATGCCAAATATTTCTTAATCATATCGGAAGTGTTTTACCTATGCACGAATTGAGAGACATATTAACATTTTGTCAGGACTCTAAAAGCTAGCCTGAAAAGCGATGTGCCATTTTCCAGATACTTTTCAGGTAGTGGGCAAACTATTTTTTCACTGCTGAGGAAGGACTTGTGACAACAGTAATGCTGGAAAGCACATACCAATCTTTTAAGCAACAAAAATATCAGGGCACTTTACGTATTATTTATAAAATTTTACTTTTTAAAGGCTCTTTCTATAGATAGAAGGTAAGCAACTTGAAGGCAGGCATTTTTTTTTCCTTTTTTTTTTTTTTTTTTGCTGAGGCAATGGGGTTAAGTGACTTGCCCAAGGTCACACAGTTAGGAAATGTTACATGTCTGAGGTCATATTGGAACTCAATTGCTCTATTGACTGCACCAACTAGCTGCCTCCTTCATTTTTGTCATTGTATCTTCAATAACTCATACATATTTTATACATGCTTGCTGATTTATTAATTTATATTTAATTGAACAACTATAGGAAGAGCACAGCAGGCTACACCACATTTTAACCAATTTTTACTTTGCTTTTGATAATTTAGAATAATGGGGCTATTTGTAATCAATAACTTGGGTTCAAATCCTGGATATATTATGTGCTACTTATGTACTTTCAATTATGATACTAACCTGATGTATTTTCATTTCTTTATATACAACATGAAGGAATAGAAAATATGACCTTTATGTTCCTGTTACCTCAAAATCTATGATATATATGATCTTGTGACTAGATCAAAGCCAATTCAAGTTAATGTTAGAGGAATCTAAGAATCTTGAATTCTACTTCACTGCTCTAAACATTATTTGATCCAGATTCTCCTAGGGTAACTTTGGAAAATGCTAGGAAAATAGTACAATTCTGATAGCATATTTATGATCTCAGTAGGTGATTAGTTATTTAATGAATGAGATAATGATTAAAATAATTGGATATCATAACATTCTTAAGCACATTGAAATGTGTCTTCATTAACTAAACATATATTCTTCCTTTTCAAAGATAAGCACCTTTCTATTATTTGCAGATGGATGATTCACTTTGTGTAGAATTTTTAAAAATTATTTTCATTAATAAACGAAGTGTCCTAGACCAATAAATACATTGTCTTTCAGTATTAGTTTAAGCTGAAAACAATGTAGAAAATAACCTTCTAGTAACTCATAACACAAAATACATGTCAACAAACCATGCAATGTACTACAGATCTAAATTGGAATATTTTCTTGGCAATTTATCTATGATTCTACTTGTCTATTCAAATAGCTTCATGGGAGTATAATGTCTTGAGTTGCAGAAGAAAAAAGAAGGAATCACAAATGGCATGATCTCAGAATTTATCACTATCCTGACTGCTCTATAGATTATCAATATATTTAATCAAATATGGAAATCACAAGACATAATATTCCAGATGTGATCTGGCAAGTGCCAAGTACAGCTGCACTATCACCTCACTGAGGCTGAATATTATTTCTCTAAAATACAGACTAAGATAGCATTAGATTTTATGTCTTTTGGGTGCCATATTACACAGCTGACTGCAATTGAGTTAGCAGTCCACAAAAAATCCCAGATATTTCCATATTCATTTTTGTCTAGTCATATCCTCTGCCCTCCCTTCCTAATCCCACCCATTGTAGACTAGAAAAGTTGACTTAAAAACCCAAGCTTAAGAGAGTAGGGAATCTGTTCTATAAAGATTTTTAAGGGACAAGAAGGGAAGACAGTAAGCATTTATTAAATACTAACTCTGGGCAAAAGGACTGTGCTAAATATTTTGTAGATATTTCCTTTGATAATCAAAACAACCCTATGAGGTAGGTATTAGTAGGAAAAACAGAAGATCATAATAGTTGCCTTCAAATATTTGAAGGGCTAAAAGGTAAACTTGTTAAAAATGCTTTCATGGAGGGCAAGGATTCTTGTCCAGTTAAAGGCTAAATTCAGGAATGTATTAGAAGAATCTTGAACTGTGTCAAAAAAGTCAATCATTAAAATTTCGATGGTGAGTATTTATATCTTAGAAATCAACAAATGTTACAGTTTGGACTTTAATTTATCGCTTTGTTGACTGTTTTGACTTAGTAAAGTGAGGAAGAAAATGTTGCTAAAGGGAATTAAAATTGAAATCATGTCATGTATACAATCTTTTTTTTTTTTTTTTGATGAGGATAGTTTGTTAACTATTTGCTAGCACACTATTAGTTGGTCTAAATCAAAGCTTCTTAAACTGAGGGTCATGACGCTATATGGAATCATTTAACTGAATATGGGGTCATAAAATTATGATTTATTTCAAGTAAATGTTTGATTTGTACACATATTTTATATACCTACATATCTGGAAGCACATACAAATTTCTTGGTTGAAAAGTGGTTAGGAGGGGAACAACTTTAAGAAGCATTGATTTAAAAAGCTATTGATATACCTTTGCAACTGAAATTCTGTGACCAATTGAGAAATGAATCCATTGCTTCTTCATTGAACTTATAAATAAATTTGTTATGTGCCCTTATAGGAAACAATTGATTCATTGTAATTAGATATTTTTCTAGACACATCTTATTAAAATGTTCTTTCTAGTATAAATTAAAACATTCCCTACTATGTTAGAATGGCATCATCCTGCACTGGAAAATTTCAGACCTTTTTTTTTTCTAGTAGTATATAAAAGTAAATTCCTGGTCAAACTGTTATTATTTCCTAAGTTCATCACTGAATTGAATCCAAAGTGAAATTCTGAGAGGTTACAAGTTAAGAACTACTTGTATCTATTGTGCTAGCATGTGTCTTTTAAGAATAAACTCTTTTTAAATTGGAGTATTACCATATAAAACTCCTATGAGAATTTGGAAACAACTTTTAAATTGACTCTAATATGTCAATAAAGATGTAATGGAAAGCATTTTTACAAGAAAAATTCTATGTGAAAGGAGTTAAGACTGTGGAGAGTAGATAGGACATGGCCAGAGTTCTTCCTGGCTTCCCTCATAATCAACACTAGATCAAGCCTCTAAACGGATTTAGGAGAAAACCCACAAACATTTGTACTGTAATAATTTTCCAGCTTAAAATATATTGGAAAGGCTTCAGAAAATCTCTGTCTCAATTGGGCAGAAGGGAATGTGGCCCAGTATAAGTGCAACACAGGGATGTCTGGTTTGGGAAATCTAATGGGAGACTTAGCCAAAATACCGAAGGCAAATTTTGAGCTCTGAACCCCGGCAAAACAGGCAGGACTTGCCCAGGCCACTCAGAACAGTGAGGAAGCCTGCAGCACCAGCCCAATCAATGACAAGCCTCTATTGCCTTGCAGAAAAATCCTGGGGCAATCTCCCCTATCCCTTAAGAGCATACCTTATCCTATTCTAAAAATAAAAGGAGAGATTAATAAAATTGAAAGTAAAAACAAAACAAAACAAAACAAACAAACAAACAAAAAAACAAAACTATTGAATTAATTAATAAAACTAAGAGCTGGTTTTATGAAAAAAACCAACAAAATAACCAAACCTTTAGTAAATCTGATTAAAAAAAGGAAAGAGGAAAATCAAATTGTTAGTCTTAAAAATGAAAAGGGAGAACTTGCCACTAGTGAAGAGGAAATTAGAACAATAATTAGGAGTTACTTTGCCCAACTTTATGCCAATAAATTCAATAATTTAAATGAAATGGAAGAATACTTTAAAAAATATAGCTTTCCCAGATTAATAGAGGAAAAAGTAAATTGGTTAAACAGTCCATCTTAGAAAAAGAAATAGAACAAGCTATTAGCCAACTCCCTAAGAAAAAATCCCCAGGACCAGATGGATTTACATGTGAATTCTACCAAAAATTTAAAGAAGAATTAACTCCAATGTTATATAAACTATTTGAAAAAAATAGGGACTGAAGGAGTCCTACCAAATTTCTTTTATGACACAGACATGGTAAATACCTGAACAAATGAACAAATTAAGACAACTCTGAGATACCACTATGCACCTGTCAGATTGGCTAAGATGACAGGAAAAAATAATAATGAATGTTGGAGGGGATGTGGGAAAACTGGGACACTGATGCATTGTTGGTTGAGTTGTGAATGAATCCAACCATTCTGGAGAGCAATCTGTAATTATGCCCAAAATGTTATTGAACTGTGCATACCCTTTGACCCAGCAGTGCTACTACTGGGCTTATATCCCAAAGAAATACTAAAGAAGGGAAAGGGACCTGTATGTGCCAAAATGTTTGTGGCAGCTCTTTTTGTAGTGACTAGAAACTGGAAGATGAATGGATGCCCATCAACTGGAGATTGGCTGAATAAATTGTGGTATATGAATGTTATGGAATATTATTGTTCTGTAAGAAATGACCAACAGGATGATTTCAGAAAGGCCTGGAGAGACTTACATGAACTGATGCTGAGTGAAATGAGCAGGACCAGGAGATCAATATATACTTCAACAACAATACTGTATGAGGATGTATTCTGATGGAAGTGGATATCTTCAACAAAGAGAAGATCTAATTCTGTTCTAATTGGTCAATGATGGACAGAATAAGCTACACCCAGAGAATGAACACTGGGAAATGAGTGTAAAATATTTGCATTTTTGTTTTTCTTCCCAGGTTATTTTTGCCTTCTGAATCCAATTCTTCCTGTGAAACAAGAAATTTGGCTCTGCACACACATATTGTATATAGGAATACTATAACATATCTAACATGTATAAGACTGCCTGTCATCTAGGGGAAGGGGTGGAGGGAAGGAAGGGAAAAATCGGAACAGAAGTGAGTGCAAGGGATAATGTTGTAAAAAATTACCCATGCATATGTTCTGTCAAAAACAAGTTATAATTATAAAATAAAAAAAAATTAAAAAGCACATACCTTATCCTTTAAAAATTAGCAAAAAAGCAGAAACCGTTATAACCATAGAGAGCTACTATGGAGACAGGGAAGAACAGATCATTAACCCAGAAGAAGAAGCAAATGCAAAATGCATGCAGATGAAGCCTCAAAAGCGGAATATGACCTGGTCTTTAGTTCAAAAGGCTCTCTTGGAAGAGTTCAAAGAGGATTTTAAAAGAAAGAAGGAACATGTGGAAAAGAAATTAGAGCATTGTAGAGGAGTTATGAAAGTTTGTAAATGGAGGCCAACTGTGAAGGGCTGAAACTTTGAGTTGATGCACTGGATTCAGACAACCAAGCACTTAAGTCTAATTACTCATTTGAAAATACTCTATTAGCTTATGCTTAGAAAATGGCCCTTCCCACTATTCTATGCAGGCTAGATCTTTTGGTGTATACAGAGAATTGTAGGAGGGACTAGGGGGTGGAGTAAGACAAGCCAGGGTCACTTTGGCGGTACCCAAGGAGAAGGGAGGTCATGGAGATCCTACATCCATTCCCTTCACTTCTACCCCTAAAGACCAAGAATAAAGACCAAGGACTTTTGCTTATCCTGACTCCAGCTGATTCTCAGGTATCCAAGATGCTAACTCAGTCTTCACAGCCAACACCTTGGAAATAAAAGTACAGAAATTGACTGGGGAAAAAAAAAAAACAAAAAACAAAACAAAACAAAACAAAACAAAACAAAAACAAAACAAAACAAACAAACAAACAAACAAAAAACTTCTTAAAATTCTTAAAAATAAGTTTAATGAAAACAACCCCTTAAAAATAGAAATTGCAAAATGGAAAAAAAAAAAGTACTGAGTAAAGCAAATCCTTTAAGAATACAATTGGCTAAATGTAAAAAGAGGTAATAAAAAGCTAGTTTAAGAAAATAAATCGTTAAAAATTAGAATTTGCCAAAGAGAAGCAAATGATTCACTGAGACATCAAGAATCAATCAAACAGAACCACAAAAAAATGAAAAAAGGAAGAAACATAAAATAACTCTTTGAAAAAGCAAGTGACCTGAAAATTAGATCCAGGAGAGACAATCTAAGCATTATTGGAAAACCTGAAAGTCATGATGAAAAAAAAGAGCCTAGACATCATCTTTCAAGATATCATCAAGGAAAGCTGCCCTGATATACTGGAACTAGGGAGTAACATAGGCATTGAAAGACTCTGATAACCTCCTGAATGAATGAAAACTCTAAGGAATATTATAGGTAAATTCCAAAATTATCAGATCAAGGAAAAATTACTGCAAGGAGCCAGAAAGAAACAAAATGTCAAGGACCTACAATCAGGATTACCCCAAATCTAGCAGCTTCCACATTAAAGGATGAACAGATCGGGAATATACTATTACATTAGACAAAGGAGCTTGAACTAGAACCAAGAATCAATAACTCAGCAAAATTAAGCATTATCTTTGTAACATGCTGTTGTCTCCAGATACTGCCGATAGCTCTCGAGTCTAGAGGAGAGACTTCTTCTTCCTCCAGAGAGCTGCCTTAAGTCTTGTACTGACAAGACTCTCTCTTTCTCTCTAGTGCTGCCCTTTTTTATCCTCCCAGAGAATGGGCGAGGGATAACGCAAAGGCTTCTGGGGAAAATTACTTCAACCAATGAACTTGCTCCTCCTAAGCATGCAAGCTCCTCCCCAGGAGTTCACAGAAATAAAACTCCCAGTAAAGGCCGGAATCAGAGAATTGTCAAGTACAGACTTAGCACTTAGTAAGAACCTAATATCTCATTATCTCATTAGTACTTAGTAAGAACCTAACAATCTTTCAGAGGAAAAGATGTAAAACTCAATACAATATGGGATTTTCAATCTCTGATGAAAATTTGAAAGCTGAAGAGAAAATTTGATCTCTAAATACAAGACTCAAAAAAAAGCACAGAAAGGAACAGAAGGAAAATATGTTTTTTAATTTTTTTATTAATTTTATAATTATAAAATTATAAAAATTTTTTGACAGTACATATGCATGAGTAATTTTTTTAATAACATTATCCCTTGTATTCATTTTTCCAAATTTTCCCCTCCCTCCCCTTGATGACAGGCAATCCCATACATATTCATGTATTAAAATATAACCTAGATACAATATATGTGTGTAAATCCAATTTTCTTGTTGCACGTTAAGTATTAGATTCCAAAGGTGTAAGTGACCTGGGTAGATAGACAGTAGTGCTAACAATTTACATTCACTTCCCAGTGTTCCTTCTCTGGGTGTAGTTGTTTCTGTCCATCATTGATCAACTGGAAGTGAGTTGGATCTTCTTTATGTTGAAGATATCTACTTCAATCAGAATACATCTTCATACAGCATTGAAGTGTACAGCGATCTTCTGGTTCTATTCATTTCATTCAGCATCAGTTCATGTAAGTCTCTCCAAGCCTCTCTGTCTGTATTCATCCTGCTGTTCATTTCTTACAGAGCAATAATATTCCATAACATTCATATACCATAATTTACCCAACCATTCTCCAATTGATGGACATCCATTCAGAAAATATGTTTTTTAAAGGTTAAAATGTTTACATCCTTTTGGAGAAGAAGATATATGTAATTCTTGAGAACCGAATCTTTGTCCAGGCAGTTAGAAGGGGTGTACTTAGAAGGTGGAATAGATTAAGTTCACAACACACATCAATAACTATAATAACCTTTTGTTTGGTAAACCCCAAAACTCCAGCTACTGGAATAATTACTCACTATTTGACAAAAATTTCTGGGAAAACTAGAAAATAATATAGCAGAAACTAGGCATTGACCAACACCTAACACTTTCTATCAAGATAAGGTCAAAATGGGTTCATGATTTAGATATAAAGGATCATACTATAAGCAAATTAAGAGAAAAAGGGATAGTTTATCTTTCAGATTTGTAGAGAAGAAAAGAATTTCTGAGCAAAGAAGAATGGAAAACATGATGAAATACAAAATGGATAATTTTGATTACATTAAATTTAGAAGTTTTTCAAAAAATAAAACCAATGTGGCCAATATTTGAAGGTAAACAGAAAACTGGGAAAATTTTACATTCAGTATTTCTGACAAAGTCCTCATTTGTAAAATATGTAGAACATTGACTTAAAATTATAAGAAGACAAGCCATTCCCCAATTGATATATGAACAAAAGATATGAGCAGACAATTTTCAGATGATTTAAATAAAGTTATTTCTTGTCATATAAAAATACTCTAAATCACTATCGATTGCAAATTAAGACAACTCTGAGGTACCACTTCATATCCTTCAGATTGGCTAATATGACAGGTAAAGAAAATGATAAATGTTGAAGGAGATGTGGGAAAACTGAGATGTTAATACAGTGTTGGTGGAGTTGGGAACTGATCCAACCATTGTGGAGAGCAATTTGGAGCTGAATAAGTAAGGGTATATGAATGTAATGGAATGTTATTGATCCATAAGAAATGATCAGCAGGATGATTTAAGAAAAGCCTGAAGAGACTTACATGAACTGATGCTAAATGAAGTGAATAAAACAAAAGGACATAGCAACAAGAAGATTATGTGACAGTCAATTGTGATGGACTTGGCTCTTTTCAACAATAAAGTGATTCAAGGCAATTCAGATATATTTATGATGTAAAGAGACATCCACAGCCAATGGGAGAACTATGGAGATTGAATATGGATCAAAGCATAATATTTTTACCTTTTAAGTTGTGTGATCAGTTTTTTCTCTTATTTTATTTCACTATTTGATCTGATTTTTGTTGTGCAGCATGATGAATATAAAAATGTTTAGACGAATTTCTCATATTTAACCTATACTGGATGGTCTGTGGTCTATGGGAGAGAGTTGGGAGTAGGGAGAGAGAAAAATTTGAAATACATAGTTTTGCAAGTTTAACATGTATGAGACTGCCTGCCATCTAGGGGAAGGGCTAGAGTAAAGGAAGGGAAAAGTTGGAACAGAAGTGATAACAAGGGTCTATGTTGAAAAATTACTCATGCATATGTTCTGTCAATAAAAAGCTATAATAATAATAAATAAATAAATAATAATAATAATAAATATATAACATTTTGCAAAAATGAATGCTGAAAATTATCTTTGCATATGTTTGGAAAAATTAAAAGCTGTTTTTTAAAAGAAAGGTTGAATGTAACCTGAATTTGAAACCACTTTTTGAAAATAAACATTGCAATGGCATTTTTCAAGTGTTTTAAAATGGTATCACTTCAAAGAATAAAGCATTCAGAAGAGATAATGAATGACTCATTCTTCCATGAGCATTGCCCTCACAAGACAGCAATGGTACTTGAAATTTCTACAAGTATAATCACTTTGTTTTATGTTATAAAATGCTATATTATAAAAAGGAAATTTAAACGTTCCATCCATTCACTTCATTTTACAAATGAAGAAAATGAGGTTTGGAGATGTGAAATTATTTGCTCATGACAATAAAGTAGATTAGTAGAGCAACTGGTCCAAGAACATTGCTCTCCTGATTCCCAGAAAGAAAACCAAAATATTTTAATGTATAATCTGTGTGTTTGGAGTATAATGGGGCCTAGAAAACTGGCTTTGTTATCAGGAGAACCAACTTGTGACTCTTACAGATACTGGCTGTGTTACTCTTGGTAAGTCACTTGTCCACTTAGTGATACCAGGCAACTCTCTAACAATAGATTATTAAGTAGATATGTCTCTGTTATGGTAAAAATCTTTTTCTTTGTTTGTTTGTTTGTTTGTTTTGTCTTGTTTTCTACCTGGAAACTTCTTGTTCTATCTCTCAACAAATAAAAAATATACAATATACTGTTTTAGTCACTTTAATCTCTATGTTCTATGAACTTAGATTTTACTGAATAATGTTGTTGTCATGAAACCAATTATAAGGAAATAGATAAAAGGATCTTCAGATGAGATCTTCAGAAAGAGAATGGATCAAAATTTATATGAGCCCAGATGATATGATATCCATGATGATATGATAATGTGCTTTTCCCCTTCATGTATGTCTGACCAGCTGAAATACTTAATTCTTAAGAAGTACAATAATTGCATTATTTATCATTCCTGTATTTTATAGTCATTTATATTCACAACTATTTCTATAATAAAGCACAGGCTTATAAGTTATTTAAGGTCTAGTTTTGGAAACTCCTGATAACATTTCATATTTTATTTTTGAAGTCAATATTATCACCAAAATTCTTGCAAGATCCATGTTAATGGACTAGTTTTATCCAAGATGGGTAAATTACATAAAGAATCCAAAATTTACAATATTTTCAAATACAAATACAAGGGGATAACTGGTAGACTAGAGAAGATATGACCCAGGAAAATGGCCACAAGAATGAGTGAAATACCTCTTTACCGGTAAACGTATAGATCCAACTAATTCAATAAATATTTGTTAACCACCAGGTATCGTGCTGGCTGCTAATGATTCAGAGACGTAAGTAAATTTGTTTTTATCTCAAGGAACTTTCATTCTACTGATTTGCTAGTGGTTTCCTCAGTGTCCTAAGAGGTGAAGAACAGCAAAGAAAGGAACAGGAGAGATTTATAGAGAAAAATAGATGAATCATGATGGTGGCAGAAAGCAGACACAGAATTACTAAGCAAGGATTGATCTTTCCATGTTATTCCTACATTATATGTGTTGTTTACTTATATTAAAATCTAAGCTTCTTGAGAACAAATTCATAGGTCATTAACGTAAAGCTTAGAATAATCATGACAGGCAGGCATGATGGCTGAATGAATGATCACAATATAAAGGCTTCTAGAAAAAAAAATAGCCCAAAGACTTTAGAAAAAAGATACTCAAAAAGGTGTTATTTCTCTTCTATTCAAGGATATGGGGATAATTTTCATTAAATATTCTCCAAAACATTTGAGGGAAAGGAATAAGTATTTTCCAATAAGATCGGAACACAGAATGAATAAATTTACTTGGAATCGTTTGCAGTTGTCTAGAGGATAAATTTTCTTAGTGTTTTCAGAAGGAGAGCTTTCCCACTGCAGAATGTATCCAACTATTTCTGCAAAACAATGGGTTGTCATTTTTCAAAATCAGTTTGATTTGATTAGGTCTGTTTTTATATCTATCTTATTCTTCATGATTCATGAAAATGATTGTATAAGTTATATCAATTTCCTCTTTCATGCTGCAATATAGAAGAAATTAAAATTAGTAAAGCTAACTAATTGCAAAAAACAATCAAATTAAAAATAAAGATTTTCAAGTAACTTGAGGAAAAATACTCACTATCTCTCATTTTGGCATTCAAATCTATAAGCATAGTTCACCTTGTTAATCTTTTCCATTTCATTCAATTCCCCAGAATGCCTAGGCAGAGAATCCAAAGGTGTTTATGTTAGAGGCTCTGGAAAGACAGGGAGCTTTTCTTAGATTCTTTCACATCTTCCTGACAAGTAAGCCCCATGGTAAAACACACATACACATGCACACATAAAGAGAAAATCAAAAGAAAGGATGCATCCCAATGTTTATGCATCCCAATATTTATAATTCAGCTGTGGCTTCTTTAGGGAAGTAATGTTTCTTTGGATTATGTATTCCCATAGGTATTAACCAAAGCATCTCTCACTGTCAACAACTTACTAATGACTTTTATAATATTGAAATGGCACAGTTAAAATAGAGCTAATTTTGCCAGATGGTCCATCTGCCAGATTTTCTTGAATGCTTTACTTTGGCAGGATGCTGAAAATTCAGTAAGCTTGAATCATGCTGGGATATAATTAGTAACAGGGTCAGACTAATCAGCTTCAGAAGGAGACATCAAATAAAGAGTACAATAGGAAAAGGTCCAGATCTTCAACATGTGAAGTTTGGTGTTAGGGACCCTACATTTGGCAAAGAGATAATGATGAATTGGAATGGCAAACAGTCTTGTAAGACGAGAGTTCAAAGGAAGGATGCTAGAAATCTAGGGCATACATGATCAGGGAAAATTCAGGGGTATCAAAAACAAAAAAAGGCAAAGAAAAAACAAGGCAGTTTGTCTTAGTTGCCAGTGGATAGCAAGATCTAAGAAATAAAGTCAGAATGGACATGAAAAGTGGCAATCAGTTGTGTTCAAAAAGCAAGAATTGAAAATGCTAGAAGGACAGATCAAACTTTTATAACCATAAAGGACAAAGAATTTATGAGAAAATAAGATATAGAAACAATTCATTACAAAATATTAAATTAGGAGGATTCTGGAAAGATGGAGGAGTAGGTCAGTAAATTTCAATCTCTCCAGATTTCCCCCACAAATAGAAAACAAAATTGCACCTCAGGGCAAACATAGGCAAGTCAAAGATCAAGAGGAACAGAGTCCTTTTGGTAAAACCCAAGAAAATTTGAAGAAAAACCCAAGGCCAGGGATTAACTAGTATGAACTGTATATTCCTTGGGGCTATCTCTACAGAAACACTAAGTGGGGAACCCTGGAACTAACTGGGTTTAGCTGGTGTCTTATCTTCAACCACAGCAACTTTCACCTCTTGGACTGTGTGTGGAGTTGGGCATCTAAGTCTAGGAACACTGATGGAACCTCAGATTATTAGGAATGCCAGGTCCAGCTGAGCTGCAGAGACAAGGAGAGAAGGAACCAAGACACAACTGAGCACAAAAGCAATGGAGCAAGGATGCTGTGCAGTGTAGATACTTGTAGGAGGAGAGAGCTCTTGGTTTGGGGTTTCAGGTCAATGGGGAAAGTGAAGTGAAGCTAGAGGCACCATCCTCCCCACTCCATGATTGGAGGTGCTTACACTAATATTTCTCATTTTTAAAAAAATGAATTTTCCTGGAGTGACAGAACATGAGGGGAAAAATTTTATATATATATATATATATATATATATATATATATATATATATATATATATATATATATATATATATATATATATATATATTTATATAATCTACTGATCACCACCTCAAACAGAGTTTTTATGGAAAACACATAGAAATAGTATTGCCAAATTGTGATACATTCATATCAAAGAGAAAATTTTGCTACAAACAAGAGAAAAGTAATTCTAGTATGCTGGAGATACAATTAAAATTGTACAGGACTTATTAGCAGCCACAATAAAAGACCACAGGTTCTGGAATCATATATCCAGATATATGGCAATCAAAATTAGGTCTGCAGTGAAAAATATCATATCTAGCAAAATTATCTTAATATTGAATGGAAAAAATGGAAATTCAATGAACTTGCAGATTTTCAGTACTTTCTTTCTAACCAAACTGAACTCATATGAGTCAATATTAAAGAACAGTTTTAAGGAACTTAACATGGATAAATACTTTTATTTTTATGTTTGTTTGATTTTTTTTTTTAATGTGGATACGTGCACCATGTATTTTAAGATTGACATCAGCAATTAGGTAGCTCAAAAGAAAGATTGGGGTAAAGTTGAATAGACTCTAAAAGAAGCAAAACTGCCTAGAAAAAGATAAAAAATATAATTATGTTATATAAATGAGGTGCAGGGGAAGAAAAAGACACACAGGCATTTGAGGAAGGAGGAGGACTCACAGTTCTTAATACCTACTCCTATTGGAATAAGTTAAATAGGCAACACTACATATATGCCATCAAGGGTATAGCACCCTCTAAAAGATATAAAGAAATAAAGAGAGAGAGAGAGATGGGCAGAGGAGACAGCAAAAGGTGGGGGAAGAAGAGAAGAGAAGAATCCATGGTGGGGGTGGGGAGAAGGAATATTAAGTAATATCAAGGCAAATTAAGGAACAGATTTGTAGCAGAAAAATTAAAAGGGATAGGAAAGGAATAAACCAAACTTGAAGATTCAATTAAGGGAAAAATATCTATATTATGTATCAGTCATACTGATGTGCTTTAGATGCATGTTTGCATATAGATAAATTCATGTGTGTGTCTTATCTGTGTGTGAGCATATGTAGATATATATGCATGTTGCTCTAATTATATGTATGTGTATATATATATATATATATATATATATATATATATATATATATATATATATATCTGTGTCTATATGTGAGTGGGTCTGTGGGTAGGTGAAAATGTATGTGTGTGTATGTATGTGAGTATGGGTGTATATACATGTGTGTATGTATGTATCTACTTTTGTATATGATATCTATCTGTACTTAACTATAGCCTGTTTTGGGGAGATATGGGGAATGAAAGGGGGAAAATTCACAGAAACGCAATTCACTGATGGAGTTAACTCCACCAATGGATAAGCTGTTAACAGATCAATCATTCTGGAAAGCAATTTGGAAGCTTGACCCAAAGGCTATAAAATTGTGAATATCCTTTGATTTAGCAATACAGTTCCTAAGTTTGTATCACAAAGGGATTTTTTTTTAAAGAAAATTACCCATTTGTATGCAAATATTTATAGCTATTTTTCAATATGTGGTGGCAAAGAACTGGAAACTGAAGAGATGTCCATCAACTAGGAAATGGCTGGACTGTTTGAGGTATATGATTATAATGGAACACTATTGTGCTAAAAGAAATGACAGGCAGGATGACTTCTGGAAAACCTAGAAAAACAAGAACTGATGCAAATTGAAGTAAGCAGAATCAGAAGAATATTGTACACAATAACAGCGATACTGTACAATGATTAAATGTGAATTAATTAACAATTTCCAGAAATACAATGATTTAAGAGAAGTACAAATAACTCATTATTTTTAAAAAAAATGCCACCTACCTCCAAAAGGAAGAACTGTAGTCTTAATGTAAATTGAAACATATCATTTTTAATTTTAATTTTTTTTGTCAATTTTCTTTCACACCATGAATAATATGGATAGATATTTTGCATGATTGCACATATAAAAGCTATCTTGAACCCTTTTAGGGAAGGGAAGGAGGAAGGAAGAAAATTTGGAACTCAGAAGTTCAAAAAACAAATATAAAATTATTTTTGCATTTATTTTGGGGAAATAATTTATTATTCAAAAAGTAAAGGACTAGAATAATTAATTACAATTTGTCCTATAGTGTCACATAAAATCTATAGTGTCACATGGAATCAATAGTCAAAAAAAAAAGACTGGATACAGAGAGTAGTGATTTCAAATTTATCTGCCTTTGCAGGTGGAATATTAAAATAGAATAAAATTCAAAGTAAGAACCAAATTGGAATAAAGTAAAAATATGAGAAAAAAGCATATCCATATACCAAAATGACAAAAGAGTCATTTTCATAGAAAAAATATGTAAATGTTTATATGAAATTATATGGAGTGAAATGAGTAAAGCCAAGAGAACAATTTATTTAATTAAAATAATGTTTTCAAAAAATAAAAACAACATTTGTTGCACTTTAAAATCTCTGCTCAATTCAATGATTAATGACAAATCCAGGGTACTGAGGATGAAGAATATTACTTAACTCCTTAGCATAAGTTAATGAGCTCAATATGTAAAATGAAACAAAATTTTATATAGCCAATATAGATTTTTGTTTTGTATAACTATGCATATTTATTAAAAGTATTTTATTACTCTTTTTCTTTCCCTCCCCACTAGCTTAATCTCCCACCCCAGTACAGGTAACATGACATGTTTTAAGAAACTGTTAAGTAAATGAATGCAAAATGGACTAAAGTAAAACAGTTAATTTTAAATATTACCATTTATAAATTATAATAATAACAAGACAGCCACCACAATGAGAACAATGGACCCTGGAAATGAAGTTTGCTAATATTTGAACTTCTTGCAAAAGAGAGATGATAATATCTTAATGAACATTAAAAGAAAAGAATACTATACATTCCTGTATTGTGTTTATAATTCTTTTCAAAAGGAAAAGAACATTCAGAGCACTTGCTATAAGATCCAGATAAGACAAACCACACTGACAGAATTTTTGGTTTAAATTTCAAAAAGGAAACAAAAAAAGTAAAATCAAATGAATTTGTCTGTATTATTATAGCTCTTTTTTCATTGAAAATGGCAGTAAAATTATTATGTTCAGATTTTGTGACAAAGTATAGGATAGTAGAATGAATCAAGAGACCTGGGTTTAAATTCTGATTCTACTGCTTTTTATCCTTGTGACTTTGGGCAAATAACTTAATTTCTTGAGACTCACTTAAAAAATGTGTCAGAGAGGAACTAGATCCAAAACTTTGTTTGGTGTATATCACCAGCCATTTTGCAATATGGTAGCTCTTATGAATCCCTTCTCAGAATAATGTTTTGTTTTCCAAATTCACAACTGAAGGAACCCTTAAATTTCAGCTAAAAGGTAGTGAAAATAAAATATAAGATTTTTTTTCCACTTCAACTTCACAAATCCCCTGTAATTTATGGTTAAGAACCTTTTGATTAGGTGACCTTTAAGTTTACTTCTAACTTTAAGCCTATGGTTCTTTGATGCACTACTATATTGCTGTTCTTAAAGAAAAAGGCACTTTTTTGATATTTTAACAGATTAAATTGGGACGAGTGGGTGACTGACAAATTCACAAAAAACATTCACACACATACACAGAGACAGAGAAACAGAGAGAGAGAGAAAGAGAGAGAGAGAGAGAGAGAGAGAGAGAGAGAGAGAGAGAGAGAGAGAGAGAGAAAAATGGATAATAGTTGGATACTTAGATGAGAAAACTTTATGTGTATTATATATGTATATACATACATATGTGTGTCACTATATATTTTATGCATTTTTGTTGTTAATTTGATTTTTAGTTATATTCAACTCCTTGTGATTTGAGGTTTCCTTGGCGAATTTACTAGAGTGATTTACCATATCCTTCCCCAGATTATTTAAATTATGTGAAGCTATATAGGAACTCATGAAGATGACTTCCTGATTCCATGATCATTGCTCTATTTTACTATGTCAAGTAGATGTCCTTATTTATGTACTACACATGTAAGCATATGCATGTATATATATTATTGCTTGCATGTGTATATTTGCACATGTGTATGTATGTGTATATATATATATATATACATATGGTGATATAAAATTGTCAGTGATCTGGTCCTGATTTGAGTAAGGGGTAGAATTAAGATTTTAAGTTATTTCTGAAATTGTTCAGTGTATTTAAGTGATCTCAAACTACCAACTTCTACAAAAAGCTCCTCCCTTTGACACCAATATTTTCCCAGTAATGCTTTATTACTATGTCATTGAATACTACACTCTTAGAAAAAATCAAATTCACAGGAAATTCAAAAGCTAATGAAAAGACAATTGATAGAATTGTCTATAGCATATAACCCAACAATGACCCATATAAGTGGCAAAAAGACCTTCTTCAAGACATATGTATGTGTGTGTGTGTATATATGCACACACACACATACATATGTCTTGAATGTCTTTTTCACACACACACGCACATACACACATATAACCAGAAAATTAAGTGATTTGGTAAGAGATAATAGATGGATAACTCAAGTCCTCCAATTGTTGCCTGAAATATTAAAGGAAACAGATAAAGACTTCTCGTGTTTTGGGTGGATCTTATGCATAAAAATTTAGAAATACATGGGAAACAATGATAAAGGGATAAGGTATAGAAGATATTTTATATGAATCATCATCATCATCATCATCATTTTTAAATAATATTAAGGTTTTCAAAAACTTTACACATATCTCATTTTGTTCTCTATTAGTAGAAGAACTTTTGATGCAATAAGAAATTGGTAAAGGTTAAGTAATTATTCTATTGGCTACCATATTTAGTAAGGATAAGCAATGATTTTTAGGTAGCATTTTAATGTTATTAAATGAGAGAGAGTAAATACAAACATTAGTTCTGAATTCAGATGACTTTCACTGACTGTAGTTTTCCTCTAGTGCATATTTAGTACTTCTTTGCATTCTCTCATTTCTAGTTGATCATCTTGAGAAGAAATATTGCCCTTTGTGCCTTTTGAATGTCGATTGAAGAGCATATTAAACTGAGTTCATAATACCTAGAGGTGGTTCTCCAAAGAGTTAATGTCTATTTTTTTGTTGCTTCATCTCTGGAAACATTTGTAAAGATTCAAGAGGGAAGTGGTGTTGTCACCTGAGCAGTCTGGCTTTCCCTCCTTGTTAGATTATTGATGGTTTTCTAGGGAATTGAGACATAAACACAACATCAAGCTTTTATTGTTGTGTCACAGAAGAACCTGCCCTGAAGTAAAATCATCTGTATCCCAGTTGGTTTTCTACTCTGCTTGCTTATAATTTTTCACCTGTTATGAAAACATTGAGATGTATTCCAGTGGCACTCGATCATTTCCTTATTTAGTTGCTACCTTTCTTCAGGTCATAAATAGAGCAGAAGGGATATGAGCAAATAAATTTATTTACGTGAGGAAAAACTTGGGTCAAAGCAACTTCAGGGCTTATTTTCTTGATGTGTATTTTGCAAAGATTGGTGATTTTCAGAAAGAAATATTAATACCTTATCTTTAAGATTTGAATATTATACTCCATAAAATCCTACTCATTTGCCTCTTCAAGATTTGTAAACAAACCTAATTTGTACAAAATTATCCCAGGAAGTATGGACTCTGGAAGATCCTACTAAGTCAAAAATGCCTTGAATCTGAGACTGCTAATTGATTTTTTTCCCTTAAGACTTGTCCAGCTCATTTTGAAGAGGCTTCTCATCAGGCTGGGAAAGAGTGATAAATGTTTTCAGCCATAGTAACTCTTAAAGCCAGTCCACTAATTTTTGAAAGAGTTGTGATCTGTGTTACTGGAGCTAGTAACCTTACTGATAAAATCAAATATTTCAAATTTTGAAGAAGACAGATGTAATGGTAGTTTTGCTGTATAAGAACATAGATAATTTTAAAATCAGAACTGGTTAGGCTTTGGATGAAAGATTAGAATGAAGGATTTTCCTGTCTTCCTGAACCACCTTTATTAAAGGTAATGAAGATGTACATGATTTCCTGACTTTGGTAAGGCAAATATAAACAAGCAATTTTCTTCCTTAGTCACAGAAGAACCACTATTTGAGTTGAAAATTAAGATTACATATCTATTTTTTACTTACGTAGATTAATTTCTCTTTTATATTTAGATTTTTAAAAATTCTACTTAAATCATACCCATTTTCATTTCTACTTTCAATTCACCAAATATTTATTAAAGGCTCACTATATATTAATACAATTTATTTTGTTTTGTTTTTCCTTGAATGCTACACTGAGGATCAATAATTAATTATTAACAAAATGAAAATATATATTATTGATCAGGGCATCATTTTGCCAGTTACAACTATCTAAAATGCCCCTTAAGAGCCCACATTTAGTGGGGAGGGTGAGTGTGGAGGATGAAACAACAATTAAAACAAGTGAATTGAATGGGATTGTTTTCAAAGATCACTTCATCATCTAAAATATGCCTTGATATTGAAAACAACTATTTGGAAATGGAGAAAAAATGTAATTCAAACAGTCCATTTGGGAATAATAGTTCTTGCTTAAAAGATATTGTCTGAGAATCACTAAAAATACTTGGGATAATGTTTGGTACAGACATTTGCCTGGAATTTTGCATATCTACTGAAATACATTAAACTTGAAAGGAAAAGGAAGCTAAAAAAACTGCCTACTAAAAATCTATTGAGCTGGTACTATTCAGAGTAGTTCTAAACTAGGAAAAATAATAGTAGATAGAGCTAGTAATTCCAAAAAAAGAGCTAGCAGTAAAATATATGACACCAAGCTTGTTCACACATTCATGAAATATGAGCAACAATCAAAGTGGTTGAATAATCATAATAATAGAAGACAAACAATCTTAGAAATGCTAGAGTCGTGATAGGATTGGATTCATATTTAAAGTATATTTTATTCAAAAGACTCAGAAAAGATAAAAGGAGGGAGACAGCAATTGCTTATCAAGAAAAAAAAAAAGTATGGTTATGTGAAGACCTTTAGGAACTAAAGGGAAAAGCATGGTGGAGAGCATTTGAGCAAATGGAGCAATATTCAAAATAGATTTTTTCATGAGAGGATGTCATAGACTGCTTGGATAGAAGAATGAAATAAATGAGGAGTTCAAACAATACAAACTTCACAGAGAGATGTGACAGAAAACCCATTTTATTGTCTATAGATCTTTTAAATGTACACCAAAGTTCGAAAAAGTCTATTTTATGGAGAATTTACACAGGACAAGTGTTCACAAGGTGGTCAGAAAAAGCAATACAAGGACACTCTCAAGTTCTCTCTTAAAATCTTTAGAATTGATTGTATGATGTGGGAGACACTGGCACAGGGCTGCCTAGCATGGTAACAGAGAAAAGTGCTGTGCTCTATAAGCAAAGTAGAATTGAATTAGCTCAGAAGAAACATGAGACACACAAAGTTACAGATGCCACCCCAAAATGTTCATAGCGATTATTTGTGTCTGAGCTTTTCTAAGCTCATATTGGTCTGTTTAGTCACAGTCAGACACACTGTAACTCAACTGTAACATAGTGATATCTTTTTGTTCCTCTTCAAGAACAAAGGACAATAGCCTAAGACCTTCTAGCACTGTCACTATTTAATGGCTAATGAGCAGCTAATCATTTCTTTATTTTTCTTGATAGCAATTTAATCTTTCACAATGTGGAGAAAATAAAAAAGGGAAATGTCATTTCGGAGTTGATCTGATATTCAAGGTTGAATTGGCTGCTGAAGTAGAAGTGATAGACTACCTAGAAGAAAATGACTAGGGTAAAAACTCAAGATTTGGAACAGAACACCTGTCTTCCAGGTACAAACTAACCAGATCTGAATAAAGATCCCAGGCCAGGAGTAATCCCAGTGCAGTGAAAACACCTTCAGATTGCTCACCAAAAATATCAAGTGGGAGCCCTGGAGCTAGCTGGATTTAGCTGTAGGCTCAAGCTCTGAGACTTTCATCAGACAGGGTGAGAAGTCTGAGTAGAGAAGGACTGAGTGAATCTCCACTGATTAGAAATGCCAGATGCAGCTGCTGAGATGTAGCTATGGTCTAGATTGGAATCAGCACCCAGTGAGTGCAGAGGCAGGGGGCAAAGAAGGCTGACTGTAGTCACTTTCATGAGGGTGAAGCTCTTGGTTTGGAATTCTTGGGCAGAGGGGACAGCTGAAGTGAAGCTAAAGGCACCCAAACTCTATGATTACAGATGGTTACACTAATAACTTTTAACTTAAAAAAAATGAACTGGCTAAAAAGAAAGAATAAATCATAGAAACTTGCTATGGGAATAGTGAATACCAGGATTCATCTTCAGAGAAGGACAATGAAATTTAAAAATAAAAATCTTCTACCCCAAAGAATAATGTGAAATGGCTCCCTGCCCAGAGAGAATTTATATAAGAACTTAAAAAAAGAATTTAAAAATGAGAGACATTGAAGTAAATATATATATATATGCCATCAAAGAAAAACAACATTATGGAAAAAAATACCAACTCTAAAAGGAGATACAGAGTCTCAAAGATGAAAATAATCTTTGAAAATTAGAATTGGGCAAGGGAAAGCTTCTGAAGCTATGAGAGACCAAGAAATAACAAAACATAAAGAATGAGACAATGGAACAGAATGTAAAACATATAAGAAAAAAACAACAGATTTGGAAAACAGATCAAAAAAAGACAAGATAAGAATAACTGGATTGCCTGAAAGTTGTGAACCTTTCTCTCCCCTCTTCCCCCCCCAAAAAAAAGAACCTTGATATAATAATGCAGGAAATAATCTAAGAAAATTGTGCTGGAATGTTAGAAGATGAGGGGAAAGTAGAAATAGGAAAAAAAATCCTCCAATTGCCAAGTCAAAAAGATTCTTTGTGGAAAATACATAGGAATAATATTGTCAAATTTTGAAGCCCCCAGATCAAAGAGAAAATTTTGCAAGAAACAAGAAAAAAACAATTCAAATTTTCAAAAGATACAATTAGAATTGTCAGGACTTATCAGAAGTTACAATAAAAGACTGCAAGTGCTGGACTCTTACCTACTGATAACCAAAAGAGTTAGGCTTGTGGCCAAAAATATTATATCCAGCAAAATTACCTATAATATTGAATTGGAAAAGATGAACATTCAATGAACTTGCAGATTTTCAAGACTTTTTATCAACCAAACCAGAACTTAATGAAAAATTTAACATATAAAGAGCCAAAATCAAAGATCAATTTCAAGTTACTCAACATAGACAAATTGTTTATTTATTTGTTTTTTTTTAGATGGGAGATATATCCCATATGTTTAAGATTGGCATAAATATAGGGTAGATTAAAAGATAGACTGGGGCAGAGTTAAGGTAAAAATAATAACTATGTTACATAAATGAGGGCCAAAGAAGAATAGACATAAAGGCGTTAGAAGGGGAGGAAAGCTTGTAATTCTTAAAACTTACTCACATCTGGAATGGATTAAATTGGCAACACTATATAAATATGTCATGAAGAGTATAGCATCCTCCAAATCTATAAAGAAATAAGGGGGTGGAGAATGGGCAGATGGGGGAGCAAAGGGTAAAGGAAGAAGACAAGGGAGGGATCCTTGGCCAGGAAAGTTTAAGTAATTACAAAGCAAATTCAGGAGCGTATTAAGAAAATGACTACTACATATTAGAAGTTGTAGTTGAAGAAAAAAAAGTTCATCATAGCTTTAGAAAAACAAATTTCAAGGGGTTAAGACAATAGTCATATAAGTTAACTCCCTTCCAAACAAAATTTAATATGGGAAGATAGTCCAGAATGAAAATTCTGAATGGAATAGAATTGAATAGAAATTCTACTAAAATAAATTTTAAAATTATAAAAAGAAATAATTTAAATGAGGAGTAAAAAAGAATTTGATTCGAGTACATTGGGATTTAATTGACCAATTTTGATCTAAAATGATATTAATGCAATATAATTTAATTGATGATGAATACAAAATCACGGCACCATCAGTAAGAAGAGTGTCAGGAATAATAAAGCTCAAGTTATCTAGAGTTCATAAAGACGAAGAAAAAGTATTATTTTTATCTGCATTTGGGAAAAGTAGAGGATACAATCAAAGGAGATGAAACTACTATTTGGAATAGATGGAATAATGATGAATGATTATGTAAATGCGGGTTTTGTACTTATTTTCCATGTTAAGGACAATGATCTTTGGATTAGACATAAAACAAAATGACTAATATTTGGATTAAGAACAAGCAAGAAGTTAATAGACAACAGTGAACTGAGTTCAAATTACCATGTCCAAGGCAAATATCATTTTAGAGCACTGGTAAAAATGGCAAGAATAATTATTCAACTATTGGTAGTATTTTTTTTTGATAGACTGAGGAAAACAAGAAAGATACCATGACTAAAAAAGGACAAATGTTGTCCAGATATACATAAAAGAGAAGAGATTGGAGTCAGAGTCCACAAACTACAAATTGGCAAACAATATTAATCCTTGTCAAATTTCTAAACTTTGTTATTAATAGATTGTTGATGATAAAGAGCCAGCATAACTTTAAGATCAAGTTATGCTAGATTAACTTCATTTCTTTTATTTGATTTGGTTACTATAATTGATTGATAAGGGAAATTTGGAGCTATAGTTTACTTAGATTTTAGAAAAAAAAGTATTTGTCATAGTTTCTAATGCTTACCTTGTAGACATGATGTAATGATGTGAAATAGAGAATACTAGAGTTAGAAAGATTTAGGGCTATTTGAATATAAGAACCCAGAATATCACTAATTATTTAAGGTCACCTCAAATGGAGGTTTTTAATGAAATACCTAAAAGAGGTTTTCTTAGCCTTGTGCTATTTATTTGTTTTTTAATGAATCCTTGATTGAACTCAAAAAATTCCATACATATAGAATTTGCAATGACAAAAAAAGGGGGATGGGAGGGATGGTTAGCACATTACAATACCAAGATACTCACCCAAAATATTGACAAATTATAATATTAAACTGAATGTATTAAGATTGAATAGGGATAAATGTAAAGTCCTACATCTGCATTCAAAAAATTAACTTTACATTCACAATATGGGAGTGGCTATATAGCAATTTATTTTAAAAAGAGGGTTTTATTACTCAACCTCCTCCAAATGCTACTTTTTCTCTGAGTTGAATCAAAGGCATAATATTCAGAACCTGGTCTCACTCATTACATTCTGTCCTTATTACACCAACTTGTAAGATTGTGTTTAGCTCTGAATGTCAAATTTTCAAAAGAATATTCATAAACTGCAGAATATAAACTTAGTAATTTATTTGGTGAAAGTCTTAAAAATGATGGCATAAATGGATTAGTTTATGGAATTGAAGTCTTGACCAATCAAGAGAAAAAGACTATTTGGTTTTAGGGAAACTATAATTGCCTTCAGATTTCATGAATACCTGAAGATTATATTTATATTAATCACCTTTTCCACTTCAGTCCTCTGATCCACTTCCTTCTCTTTCCAAAATACATGGGATAAGTTTTCCTCTGACTTCCTACCTCCTTGAAGTATGACCATTAACCCAACAAAAAAGAATACGAAATAATCAGCTAAAATCATTTTAGTTAGATTGAGGACCTCTCTCTCTTGCTATTTGCTTTGCTTCTACAACTTCTAGACTTATAAGTATTGCCATCTGACTTGCCATTACAACCCAAGGGGTTCCTATCTCTCCCTCCCCACTATCATACTCTGGGGATTATTGGATCTTTTGTTCACCTTGTAGAGGAGTTGTCTCTTTCATTTCAAATATTAACTTCCTGAGGGCATGATCTATTTTGTTTTGTTTTGTTTTGTCCAGCCCTTAGCCCAAAGCTTGAAATATAGTCGGTATTCAATAAAATATATTGGATAAATCCTTCATTTGTTCATCCATTTGTGGCACATGTGTTTCCTGCTACTTTTTCTACCCCAGCTCCAGAATTAGAATATTGGTTCCTAGATGGCAGCTACTATATGTAGAGGGCCTGAACTCTGGAAAAGTATACTTTTAACAAGAATACTTACAACAGGTTGTTTACTCAGTGTGATTGATGAGATAATGGTTCTCTATTTTATGTATACTTAGTACTTAGTATGTTGATGTAATGGTTCTACAATTCATCCATGCTCAGTGTGCTATAGTGATGTAATTATACTAAGGTACACAAGGGCTGAGAGGACTTGAAATGAGTAGACTTCGAGAGAGACTCAAGTGAGAGTGTGCTCCAATATGATCTCAGACTCCAGACTTCAGAGAGATCCTTGAGAAAGCTAATTCAGGCATTACAACTAGACTTCCATTTAGGCAGAGCCCTAAAGTCTTTAGACATACGTATCAAATGCTACGGCTTGTAAACTTTCTTCATTTGTGTGCTTTCCCTTGAGATTATCAATCAGACTTAATATGCTTTTAGCAAGGGGCATTTAGTAAGATAATATAGTAAGAAAAAAAATAGTATACAAAACATGCCCCCCTCTCCTATAAAGTCTTTGACCTGCCCTTTTACAAGTATTTCAGTGTACATGTGAAAATGGGCTCAGGCTTAGAGCATTTGTGGCAAAGACAAAAAGATGTGCTGACTTGTGAAAATCAGTTGTTAAATATTAAATCAAATGTTAAAAATCAAATAATAAATATTAATATAGTTTTGTGGTTTATCTATACTTAAGAAGGGATAGAAAATGTTAATACTGTAGCTTAACATTAATAATAGCTAACATTTGTATAGTACTTGCTGTGTGCCAGGCACTGTGTTAAGCACTTCCCAATTATTTTATCTTTAAATCCTCACAACAATCTAGCATGTAGATGCAATTATTAACCCCATGTTACATGTCATAAAACTGAGTGAAATAGTGGTTAAGTGATCTTAGTCACAGAGCTACTTGGGCATTTGAGGCAGTATTGAATTCAGGTCTTCCTGACTCCAAGCCATGTTGTATGTTGTATGCCTTACTTGGTTCCATGCTAAGGACCTCAACCAGGTCTTACCATTTTTTATGTATGTATATAAATATATATATATGTATATATATATATATATATATATATATATTTTTATATACATATCTTTCCTTTGCCAACCAAATATCAAAGAAAGAATATGTTTTAGTGAATTCCAGAAAGCAATCTGCCAATTCAATGGAAAAATGTCGGTAAGTAATTGATTAATTAAGTGATAATGAATCCTTCATCACTCTCTTCTAACTTCAAATTGTTCCAATTTCCATTTTCCCTAGCCAAGATGGTATTTTGACTGCTTCATTTTAACAAATCATATTCTCTTCTTCTCCTTGAAAACTCCTTGGCAAATTGACTTTCTCCTCAATTCCCATGGGACCTTTCCCACTTAGATTTACTTCTTTTTAGTTCAATTCAGCAATCTCCACATAATCCCTCTTCCTATATCCTTTTTAACCTTCCCAGTAACTTTTCACTTTCATCATATCTCTGTACCCCTGTATTTGACTTTAATACATTATAGGTTTTTGGCACTTGTGCTTTGATAGGCCTTAAGAAAACTAAGAATATGTGAAAACTGAAGTTACAAGTAGTTTTATATCTATCTTATCCCAGTTATTAAATGACAGATACTTTAAGGGCAAGGCCACAATTTTCTTCACATTATCCCACTTGTGTTTTGAGTCTGGTAGTGTATTGGAGATTTTGATGGTTTGGAAAGTCCAAGACAGAACTGAAAGACATCACTAAGCTTCTCTTAGCAGTTCAAAGAAGTTCACTCAAGTTCAAAGAAGACTTACTAATAAATGATAAAGATGATTCCATATCACACCTGAGTCCCAATACTTCATTTGCATGTCATGACATAGTCAGTCTCCCTTCGCCCATTTATTACTTTGTCATCAGGAGGGAAAAATAATCCACTGGTCTCATCTTTGTCCTGAGTGTACTTTGTGCTATAGCTCAGCAGGAGATCATAGTTTCTATGTTAACAACAGTGGCAGAAAAAGAGAAAGAACAACACATGCCCTTTTCAGAAAAGAAAAGAAAACAGAGAAATGGGGGACTTTAAAAAAATGTTCAATTTTCTTTCCTATTGTAAAATAAGTATTATGCAGTCATGGAAATTTTGAGTTTGTACCATGAGATATTTTTGTTTACAATGAAAAACTTTCTTCTTTCATCTACTAAGTAATCATCCTTTGAACAAAAGACTGGCCATTATTTTCTCTGTTTTCAAAAAACAAAACTATTATTCATCTCATATAACATATGATTCTGATTAATAGCCTAAAAATGTGCATATTTATTTATATTTTATCCCAAAATTTTGTGATAAATGTAAATATATCAATAAGCCAAATATCTCTAATGTTCACATTGATATCGTACTAAGCAAAAATACTCTAGAAATCTGCTATCTAAAAAATATATATATATGGAATTTTGGATTGCTTTAAATTTTTAGCTTTGTTGCTTTCTCCTGGGCTTGTTTTGAGGTTATTTCAAACTCCGCAGCTTCTGAATGAGTTCAGTTCAGGGAGCTGGATGGCTGAAATTATCAGTAATGGGATACTGAAACTTTCACCTCTAGGCAGCTGGTTTGGATATAGCCTGAAGGAGGGGAAGAGTGAAAGCTGTTTTTTTTTTTTTTGTTTTTTTTTTTTTTTATCTGACAGTTTCCCTTCAGCCCCAGTGAAATGAGTTGGTAGTATCATTCCAGTTCCTATAGACAGGTATACACATGGTAATTGGTACCAGACTTATCAGTCTCAGCAGTGAGGCCTTGAAGGGCAAATAGAATTATCCTCTCATTACTCAGAGGGAGCCCTCCAGACAAGGCTTTAGTCATGGTAGGAAAAAAAAAAAAAATGTTCTCTTATTCCTACCTTAGCTTCCTGAATTCTGGTAATGAATAAAAGGAAGTGCTTCATTCAAAACAACTATTACATTCAGAGGAATCCAGAGCACGGATAATCATTCAATATAGTTTTAATTCCCTTGAGAATGACTTTACTACATCTTTTCCTTTCTTTTCAAAAAACTTCAGGAAATTATATGCAAATATCAGAATTCTTAAAAAAAAATAAAACACATTAAAAGAAAGTTGCTCTCAGGGTACTGAAGGCTTTTTCATTACAAATCATATTATAAAGAAAGAGAGTAGATAAGAAGTAGGGTGGGATTTAATTCTCATGCCCTCTTTTTAGTACTCTCTTTTGCCAGGCTTATAAACATCTTCAATTTCCTTTAGCCAACTAAAATATTTTAATAGGCAACCAGAGGTTAAGAAAGTTAAATTAGCTGGTTCAGATATGTTTTTCTTTCCCCAGTGTCTTGAGAATTTAAAAGTCAGAGACATTTCATCCTGGATTGTACAGTACTTTTCAGAGTGATTTGTCATAGGTCCTCTGATTTTCTAAATACTTATCAAATACAAAATCTTTGATAAGTATTTAGAAAATCAGAGGACCTATGATTCAATTTGTTTCACTTGCATGCAGCCATCCATAAACATGGATTGTATTTCAAGCATCTTTCCCTCCCCCCCCAAAAAATGTTAAGAAGGAAAAAAAGCCCCTTAAATTGCATTTATACAATAAAATCTCAGCAAAGGAGTAAAGTTACCAAACCAAGGAATTAAGGAATTAAAATAACCACTCCTCTAAGCTCAGTAAGGCCATACTTTCTCAAGAAAAAACTCAGAACTGGATTACCTCATATGTTTTTCCTGTTTTTCATATGTAGTCATTGTGGCAGGTAGATGATAGCTAGAATGTTGGCCTGAAGTCAGGAAGACTCATCTCCCTAAATTCAAATCTAGCCTTAGATACTTACTAGGTATGTGACTCCAGACAAGTCTTTAACTCTGTTTATCTCAGTTTCCTCATAAGTAAAGTGAGTTGGGGAATGAAATGCAAACTGCTCCAGTGTCTTTGTCAAATACAAAACCCCAAAGCAAAGCAAAAAACAAAACAAAACCCCAAAACAACAACAACAACAACAACAACAAAAAACAAAAACCTAAATCAGGTGTGAAGAATCAGACTACACAGAAAAAAATACTGAACAAGAAAAATATATAGTTATTAAACCCTAAAGCTTAAAGTGGCTGTTATATTTTGCAATGGCCCTTTTGGTTAGATGAAATCAAGAGAGTATTGGAGACAACTTGAATTGGCTCACAGAAACTGATTGTTAAATTTCAATGTGAACACATATCTCAGAAATTAGCACTCATTGAAAATCATTGCTTGATTTATTTATTTTTATTATTTGAACTTAAGAAAGTGATGAATAAACTAATGATGTAGATTGAAATTAAAAGTTTATCACATGTAGGTTATTATTATTGTTTTCCCCCAAGAGATTCAGTTAAATTTTTGCCAAGATACCTCTCTATGAAATCATCCACCATTGGTCATTTCTGGCAGAAAAAATATAAGGTATTTAGTCTGGATCTCCAAATGAAATGAGATTTTTAAATCTCCTGATATCAATCCTGAATGTTGGATTTGATTGGCAGAGAGAAACTGAAGAATTTATCAAAAGTATTCCCTGGGGCAGGCAGGAAGAAGACCCTAATAATAAAAATCAGTTCAGTTCCTTGGTCCCACCCTGTATTGAGGCAATACAGTCAGAAATCCAAATTATATCATATACTTGAAACTAAATTTTTCTCTATAAAATAGCTTATGGGCCATGGTTTCACTACCACTTTCCTTTAGATCAGTCCCACAGGCAGTACTTATCCTTCCCCTATGTCATCTTCCATCTCCCCTCATTAATTATGCTTCTCAACCCTACTTGTTCTCTATTTTAGGGTGTTAAGTTCCTTTCAGGATTTAACCTGCCAGCTAAGGACAGGGACCAACTTTATGGGATGTTCCCTTTCTACCAGGTAATTATAATTTCCATTAAGGAACTATTCTTTCATATGTTCTTCCACTCTATTTCATATTTAGCATTAGTAATGTTTACTGCATCCCTTTATTTATCTGTAATCTCTTCCCCAATAAACCTGCCTTTTGCCAAAGAGAATGGCATTATGAATTCTTCACATGAATGGACATCAACATTTGATGTTTATCATTATCTAGGGTCTACATCAGCCCTATCAATGACATAAATTCACCACAGAAAACAGTAGCACAGGAAAGTCAATACACTGATATACATTCATATACATATATGATTCTATATATTTGTGATTGTGTTTGCCTGCTGTGTAAGGAACAGTTTATAGTGAATACCAGAGGAAGAAAAGATCTTAACACCAGGGATACCTGAATTCAAGTCCAGATTCTGACAAGTACTGACTAGTTAATGACTTCAGATAAATTACTTGCTCTATGTAATCTTCAAAGACAAGGATTCTTAATCTCTGTCTCTGTCTCTGTCTGTATCTCTGTCTCTCTGTCTGTGTATATATGTGTGTCCATGGTCTCATTTGGTAGTCTGGTGAATTTCTTGGGTCCCTTCTCAAATTAATATTATTATATGCATAAAATAAAATGTATTAAATAATTGTGAATAATTGTCAGCTCAATTTTTAAAGTTCACATACCCCAGTTTAAGAATACCTGCTCTAAAACACAAATGTCAATCTGCATTTGGTAGAAGGTATTTCTTCAACAGGAATTCCTTATATTAATAAAATCACTAATGCATTTCCTATACATAAATAAATTTGGGTAAATATAGGTTGAAATATATTATGATATATTGGGTAATCTGTGGTCAAAAATCTATATCACCTAAATACTTTATATTGTTTTCTGCATGTATATAAAACCATATTTCTTTTATAAAAATATGATTGTTTTATATTTCCTCCTGGAGATAAATGTCAAGATTCATAATAGCCACAAAATGACAAAAAGAAACGACTGCCAAATTTAATTTTTGACCACCCCAAGGATACCTATTTTTCTTTGTTAATTATGAATGGGGAAAGATGCTCCTAACAAAGCAATCCCTTTTCTTTTGCATTGGAGAGAGTGGTTATAAAAAATTTGTACCTTTGATAATACCCTTCATCATAGGCATAGCAGTATGCCTACTTGATTGCCTCCTTCACTGGAGTGGGGAACTATTTTCATTCCATACTCACATTAGTAGGATCACATTGCTAGAATTTAAAGTGAAATCAGAAGACATCTTATCCACCTCCTTACACTTATAGATAAGAAAATGAGGACCATGTAAATTAAGAGCTTTGCCCAAGTTGAAAAGGTAGTAAATATAAAAGTCAGAATGGGACTTAAGGGCTTTTTCCATATTTTAAGATGTTTTTAATAGAAAAAGAACCACCTTTCATGCTCCCAACTACTCTTTGGGATTGCAAAGGACATGAATGCTTCCCTACTTGTGCATTCAAATGGCTTCCTGACAGTTTTACCAAAATGAAAAAAAGTTAGAACATATGGAGCTATTTCTCACATCTGAAATTGCTTCACCAATGAAATGAGGTGTATTTACCACTAAATGAAAACATATTTAATTCAGACATCTAGAATAAGTTATCATAAATGTTGAGTTAGCTTCTCCGAAAATCCTATTCATACCTAGGTAAGTAAAAGATATTTTGTTTATAGAGGTTTTATCTTCATAATTTAGAAAGCACATTTTTCTACTCTAAAAGTTTCAATTCTCAAAAACTATGGCATAGGTTAAGTGAGGATTTGGTCATTCCCCCTAAATTTGAATAGATATTACTTGTCAGTCTTTGGGGTGGGAAAACACACCTTGGTTTCTCTTGACAGAGGGAGATTATTAGGTAGTAGAAAGGATTTATGCTGCGTCTCTATCCCAAAGAGAAGATAAAAAAGAGAAAATGACCCACATGTGCAAAAATGTTTGTAGCAGTCCTTTTTGTAGTGGCAAGTAACAGGAAACTGAGTGGATGCCCATCAGTTGGGAAATGGATGAATAAATTATGATATATTAATATAACAGAATATTATTGTTCTATAAGAAACAATCAGCAAGATGATATCAGAGAGGCCTGAACTGATGCTGAGTGAAGTGAGTAGAAACAAGAGAACATTGTTTACAGCAATAAGATTATGTGTTGATCACCTAAGATAGACTTCACTATTCAACAATAAGGAGATTCAGGCCAATTCCAACAGACTTGTTGTGGAGAGAATCATCTGCATACAGAGAGAGAGTACTATGGGAACTAAATGTGGATCACAGCATAGTATTTTCATTTTTTTGTTGTTGTTTGCTTGCTTTTTCTTCTTTTTCATTTTTTTTCTTTTTGATCTGACTTTTCTTGTGTAGCAAGATAATTGTCTAAATATATGTACATATATTTGATTTAATGTTTATTTTAACATGTTTAACATATATGGGACTACTTGCCATCTAGGGGAGGGGTGGAGGAAAGAGAAGAACATTTGGAACACAAGGTTTTGTAAGGATCAATACTGAAAAATTATCCATGTATTTGTTTTGAAAATAAAAAGCTTTAATATAAAATAAATAAATAATAAAAATCATTTATCTTGTAATTCCTAAATCTAAAAATTATTTTTGCCTTTCTCTGGTTTTGATAACCTATGTAAAGATCCAATTCTCCCATTTTACACATGAGGCACTTAAGGTAGAAGAAGGTGAAAATATTTTCTCAACTAGTAAGTGTCCAAGATGATAATAAATACAGAATTTATTATTTCCTGATAAGGATGCTGTCATCAAATCAGAATATTAGGAATTTAAAGTTCGAAGAAACTTTTGAAGTCATTTTACAGGAGAGAACTAAGACCTAAAGAAATTAAGTTGTCTAAAATTAGACAGGTAGTAAGGGAAAGAACTGAGATTAAAACTTTGATCCTAGGATTTCAGTTCAAACTTTCTTTCCCCTGCCATTTCCACCATCTTCTCCTGGCTACAGAAGTACAGGTGAAAAATCATCCACATTTCTTCTAGTATTATGAATCTGCAGTCCACTGTATTCTTATCAACCCCGCAGTTTCATCAGCAAGGGGAACTGCTTACAATAGAAACTAAGCAATTCCCTAATCCAACCAGAAAACTGGAGCTGCAAAGCAATGACAAAGGATCAAGGAATCTTTTAAAAATATCACTGAAAATGAATTATAGCCTCTCCATGGAGCGCTAAAACCAGCTCTTTTATGTTGCCATGTGCTTCCCCTACCTTACCACTCCCCAATCCAACTGCAAAGTCTGAATTTTAAAGCAGATTAATGAACCATTAAGAGGCTCTGCAAGAGTGTTCTTTCAAATAGCAATCAATAGTCTCTTCTCTTGTTCATTGTATATATATAGTTTCTATGTTCTCAGAGATATTTATTTGATTAATTGATCATTACTGCCATGCTGGATAATATGCACTTATGAGGAAATAGCTGAAGTCTTAGCTTTTAAGACAGTAACAAATTATAAGCTATAATGGAAATTGCAGTCAAGCAATAGCATGATAAACAGGTTTTCTTTCTTTCTTTTTTTTTCTTATGAGATCTTTTGCCACCTCAACATTGTATCTCTTCTAGGGTTGTACTCATTAGCCAACAGGCAGGCTAAGGAGAATACATATACATATATATACATACATATATATATATATATATACATATATACATACATACATATATATATATGTATACACACACACATATATATATATGTGTAAATATATTCATATACACATACACACACACACACACACACACACACACACACACACACACATTTAGATTTGACTCTCCAGAAATGGAATATGGAGGTCAGGCAGAAGTTTTCATATAAGTGAAATTGGTGTCTATCTCTCTTGAGACCCTCAAATAGCAGATTAAGTCCTCAAATAACCAATATTAGGTATGAGATCGATCAAATTTTGTCACAAAGAGTTAAGAGATTTTCTCATGGGTTTATTCCAGAGTTTAGATAGATTGGAAGTCTAAACCACAGACAAGTATTTCTGGTAGTGTGAAGTGGTTAGTTAGCAACAAGGATTTATTAAGTGCCTACTATGTGCCAGGCATTATTGCCTCCTAATTACCAGCACATTATAGTGTGAGTTAATAAACAGGGTTAATAAAATAATGCATGCTGTAGCGATGATTTCATATAATTAATCAATTTTGGAATAAAATCAGAATCAAATAAAATAATCTTACATGTAGCTAGTTCTTTAAAATTTTCTAAGTGCTTTCCTGTAATTTTTTCCATTGAAACTCAAAAAAACTCTTGGAGTGGAGGAGTAGAATTATCCCTAATGGGATAATTAAAGCTTAGAGATATAAACTGGTTTGTCCAAAGTCACATAATAAATTTAGAGCATAGTCAATACTAGAAGCTAGGGCTTATGATTCTTTTCATGATAGGTTGGATTATATGACCACTGAAATAACTTCTCTCAAATTTTATAATTCTATAAAATTCAATATTCTTTAAACTTAACTCAACCTATTAGATATTTTTTTTAAAAAGTCACAGAATCACACAATTTTATAATTGGAAGAGATCTCAGCACCTATCCAGTACAATGTAGGCCTGAAAAAACAACAGCAACAACAAAACAAAACAAAAACCTCTGCAAACATTTTGAAAAGGTGAATATCAAACAGATGTTTTAAGATTTTAATTAAGGGGAAGGATTTTTAGCATATTATCATGTAAAAGAAAGGCAAGATTTTATTTTATTTGTCTCCAGATGGTAAGTTCCAGGAGTTGAGGTAAAAGGGAAACCTATTTTAGATTCAATATCAGAAGTAACTTTAAACACACACACACACACACACACACACACACACACACACACACACACATACACACACACAAAACAGCTTTTAACAATTTTGCTGTTTTTGTAGTTTAGTTGTTTTTCTTCACTGCCTCTTTTTGCAGTTTTCTTTGCAAAGGTATTAGAATACTTTGCTATTTTCTTTTCCAGCTTTTCTCTCTCTCTCTCTCTCTCTCTCTCTCTCTCTCTCTCTCTTTTTTTTGTAAGTGAGGAAATTGAGACAAACAAGGTTAAGTGATTTTCCCCAGGATCATACAGCTGGTAAGTATTTGAGACCAGATTTGTACTTGGTCTTCTTGATTATAGGTTCGGAACTCTATCGTATTTATCTCTTAGCTGTCTCAAGACTTTATTTGGAATTTTCCTGAAAGACACTAGAGTGGTTTGCTATTTCTTTGTACAGCTCATTTTATAAATGAAGAACTCAGGCAAACAGGATTAAATGCCTTACGGAGGATTCCATAATTGGAAAATACCTAAGGCCAGATTTGAATTCCTGATTTCAGACCCAGTACTTCACCTACCATGCCACCTAGATACCTCACATAATTATAATTGTGTAAACATGGCATAGACTACCTGAAAAATGTGTCATTTGAGTTCTTTAAGTATTGATTAGGCATATACTTATCAGGAAAGTTGTATAAGGCCTTTAGGACTAAATGAACAAATGTATATAAATATAAACATAAAAAATAAACATTTTATTTATATAAAAATATAAAATAAATGTAAATATATTTACATAAATATAAAAATAAAACTTTTATGTTTGTATACACATTCAGAAAATCTATTGCTAAATCTTCAATATACACATACACAATATATATAAATAGATAAACTATATCCAAAACAGATAATTATTGTAACAATAATAATAACTAAATAACAATAATTAACCTTTGTGCCAGGAACCATAATAAACACTATACTATTATAAACTTATTTGTAACTAGAAGGTAATTTAAGAAGGAAAGGAAGTTGCCCAGAGTCTATGTAAACACTGGCTATGAAAGGTGAGATTTGAGCTGAATTTCAAGAAATCCAGAATATCTAAAAGGCAGAGGAGAGGTAGGAGTACTCATTAGAAGTCTCCTACAATAAACCTAGCAAGACCTGATGAAGATGAAGCTGTAACCTAGTTAAGATCTTCATCTTCTTTGTTTTATAGCAGTAGTCTTCTCTCTACTTCATCTCTGTCTCTTGGATATACACAAAAACATAAATACAAATGTATACACACACAGAGACATATAAATATACACACATAAACATACATATGTCATCACCTATGGCAATAAATTAATATATATTCCACCAAATGTATATACATAAAAAGTATAAGATTTGGCAATATGTTAGCTAGCTAGATCATTTTTAATCTATGCCAAATCATATCCTTTTGGGATTTTTTTCACAATATTTCTTCTATATAGCATTGCCTCTACTCATATAGCTATAACCCTAATTAAGGCTCTTATCAGCTCTTGCCTATATATATTCAAATTAATCTTCTATGCAATTGGCAAGGTTTTTATTTAAAATTTAACTACCACTATATCACCTCCTCCTTCTACTATATCCTCATACACTTAATGAACTCCAGTAGCTCCCTATTGCTTTTAGATTTAAATATAAAATTTCCTCTCAAATTACAGTTTATATGCTTTGAATATATATTGTAATTCTTCATTGTTTATATATTGCTTCCTCCTAACTTTATTTGCCTTGGTTTGTAACCTCAAGAGGCACTGTTGGATACAGTGACTGACTAAGAATATAAGTGCTTATTTACTGACATTCAGGCTAACTTTTTGGTAGCCTTATGTTAATTCTTCATTTTTCAGTGTGTTATCAGAAGTTTGAGATGGCCCTACTTTGAAGAAATAAAAAGGCCACACATCAGAGCATAGACTTGTAAAAATATCTCAGAGGCCATCTATTCCAAACTCTTACTTTTTATAAATGTGGAAGGTGATTCTCAGAGATTTAAAGATTTTTATTGTGGTCAATCAGATACAATCAGATAAACAGAAGAGGTGAGGTTTGAATCCAGAGCCAATAAGCACAAATCCAGTTTTTCTTTCCACTTTGTGAATATGCCAAATCTCTGTGGGTAATCTACTCATCTGCCACAATAAAATATCCATGTGAATATCATTTGATATTTTTTCTCAACCTTAGTTATCCATATTTATGGGGAAATAAAGAATAAGTATTCAATAAAAAATATGAAGAACAGAAAACTTAAAAAAGAATTATGAAAGTAGAGCATCTTAGAAGACATGGAACTCATTCATAAGAAGGGAATCAATAGCATCAACTGTTGTGGAAAGGGAAGAAAGTGTGAAGTCTGAAAAAAAATTGCATTTGGTGATTTGGTTATTGCTTTCCTCAGAAGGTACATTTTTGATCAAGTAGAGAAGGCTTCAGAAGCCAAAATGCTGTAAGGAATTAAATAGAAATGAAATGTTGGCACCTAGTATCAAGTATTATTTTTAGAAGCTTGGCAGAGAACAGAAAATCTATAGGATAAGTAGAGTAAGAATTTAAAAAAAATTACAATAGAGAACTTTAAGTATGTTTTTAGATTTAGATTTAGATTTAGTAAAGAGGAAGTATCTGTATGAAAATATATTAATCCTCCTATATTACAAGCATTGTACTAAGCCCAAGGGATACATAACAAGCTCAAACCAACAATAATAACAAAAATTAAACAAAAACAATAACAACTATAATCAGATCCTGCTTTCAAGAATTTCACAGTCTAAAGAGAGAGAACACAAGTAAGTATGTGCAAATCAGATATATACAGAATCAAGTGGACATAATCTTACAGAAAAGGCACTAAGTTTAAGAATGAGTAGGAAAGCCCTCCTTTATAAGGTGAGACTTTAACTGAAGCATGAAAGAGACCAGGAAAGCTTGGAATCAGAGGGGATGAAATAGAGTTCCAGATACAGGGGACAACCTGTGAAATTGCTCAGACCAGGATTGGGTGAAGAACAATAAAAAGGCCAGTGTCATTGGCTTGGATAATACAAATAAAGTAAAAGAAGACTGAAAAGGCAGGAGGAAGCTAGGTTATGAAAAGTTTTAGAATTCAGATTGATTTTTATGATTTTATCTTGGAGGTAATAGGGAGCCCCTGGAATTTATCAAATAGTGGGGAGGGAAACATGGCTAAATTTGCATTTAAGGAAAATCGATTTGGCAGCCAAGTAGAAGATGAACTGAAATGGAGAAAAAAACTTGAGGCAGGGACATCAATCAATATGTTATCCCAATAATCAAGGTATGATGAAGGCCTGGACTAGGGTGGTAGCAGTGTCAAAGGAGAAAAGAGAATATATAGAGAAATGTTACAAAAATAGAAAAGATAAGACTTGGCAACTAACTATTAGGATATTGAGAGGAAGGAAGAAGAGGAGTCAAATATTATACCAAGTATCATGTTGGAGCAAGTTCACAAAGGAAACAAAGAAACAAAAAATGATAAAAATAATCGGGATCAAGGAATTGCCCTGGCAAAGAGTAACAATAAGTTATCTATTGTGTGTTAAGACAATATCTACATAATGTTTTCCTCAAAATAATTTTATTATTTGGTGATGTGAGTATTATTAATTCCTTTTATATATGGGGAAACTAAGCATCAGATAGATTGTGTCTTAGGTTATTCATAGCTTTTAATCTATAATAGTTTTGTTGTTCCATGCTGAGAACATCACATCACTTCTAATTAAGGTGGGGATAAGTGAACGAATGGGTAGTTAGAAAGAGAAGTTCAGATGAGAGGAACCTGAGAGATTTTGTGTTAGACAGTTTTGATCTTTGGAAATGTCAAAGTTATCTATTGAATGTAATGGGATAGGATGAAGTTGGAAGCCTCAAGAAAAGAAACTTTGAAATAGTCTCTATGCTGAATGTAGTAAAATTAATAAGAGAATAAAAGAATTACTTTGAACATAAAGGATTGGATGAAATTAAGTTTTTGTTGTAATATAGTTAGATATTTTCATGATTTCTGCTAGGTATGAATGAAGCATTTATTAAACACTATGTTCAAAACATTGTGATAAGTAGTAGAGATAAAAATAGAAAAGACAGACCCTATTCTCATACAGTTCATTCTTTAATGAGATAGATAATAGGTATGGAAGATTTAAGCTGCACACCAGAAGGAAATGCTCCATGGTCTTTAGGGAGCAATGGCAAAGCAAGTATCAATGTCTTTCTTCTTTCATGTCATTTCTGCTGATAACAATAAGATAGTGTCTAACATTGAACAATTTGATATTATATAAAACTTTAATGTCAAAAATTTTCCTTTCTTTTTTGTTGAAAAAATGGTCAAAGGATATGAACAGGCAGGTTTCAGCAGAAAAAAAAAAAGCTGTCTATAATTATATGAAAAAATGTTCCAAATCACTACTGATTAGAAAAATGAACATTAAACAATTCTGGGTTACTATTTCACACTTACCGGACTGGCTAATATGACAGAAAAAGGAAAATTACAAATGTCAGCTGTGGGAAGATTGGGGAATTCACTATTGCTGGAAATGTGAACTTATCCTACCATTCTGGAGAGTAATTTGGATATAAGCCTAAAGGGTATAAAACTGGGCATATCTTTTGACAAAGCAATTCCTTTTCTAAGTCTGTGTTTCAAAGATAAAGAAAAAGGACCTATATATACAAAAATATTTAAAGAAGCTCATTTTGTGTTGGCAAAAAATTGAAAATTGATCAACTCATCAGTTGGGGAATGACTGACCAAGCTGTTATGTATGATTGCCATGGCATGCCATTGTGCTGTCAGAAATAATGAGCAATATGGTTTCAGAACAATGTATGAAGACTCATATGAAGTAATACAAAGTGAAGTAAGGAAAGCAAGGAGAATCTTGCACACAGTTAACAGCAATGCTGTACAATGATAAACTGTGAAATACTTATCTGTTTCAGCAATACAATGATCCAAGACAATTCTGAAGAACTTATGATGGAAAATGCTATTAAATAACTGATGGAATTTGAATGCAGATAAAAGCATATTTTTAAAAGAAATATCTTTCTTGTCAACTTTCTTTTGCAATATGTCTAATATGAAAAAAAATGGGGCATTTAGGTGAGCAACATTGCTGGTATGAGGGCTTGCAAAGCCCATTTTGGACTGTTCCTCCATCTTTGGCCTTTATTCATTACCCAACTCTCATTTGTGACTCCAAATGATGTAGCACACACAGTGGCTATCTTAGCAGACAGGCCAAACCAGGTTGAGGATAAAGGATCTTCAAACCTGTTGCTAAGCTAACGTCTACCTCAAACACGTGAAGAATTCCCCCAGGCGATTGGGTGGGTTAGGGACAATTTGATCCAGTGGTCTTGAAGTCAGCTGAAGCACATATTATGGAATGGCTTAGAGTTTTGGTCATGAGTTTGCAGTCATCCACTGCATCCAGGGCCATTGCCAGTCATCCTTCTTGACTTTTGTCTTGCCACTGGACATTGATGTCTAGAAGAGATAGTAAGACTGATGACTGTGCAACTTTGCTTCACTTAAATTCATGAAGAAACAAAGAAATCACTTTAATGATGTTGTTGTGCCTCTTCAGAAACAGAACATGAACAACAACAATATGGAAATATTTTTTCACAACTGCATATATATAATTTATGATAGATCACTTCTCTTTTCAAGGAGGGAGCTGGGGAATAGAAAGAGAATTTGAATATCAAAATTGAAATAAAAAACAAATTAAAAATTTCTTATGTAGTTGAGAAATAATAAAATTTAATAAAAAACAAAACAAACAGAAAAAAGCCCTTTCCTTTCTGTTTTCAGTACCTATGTCTGTTTAGGAGCAGTTATTAGGCTACATCTATAAAGAAGGGAGAGGGGGAGCCTCTTCCTAAGACAAAGACTCTTCTTAAGCGCTGGGCTAAAAGCATTGCTTGAAATCAGGGTCCTGGACTACATTATAAATAACTTAACTTAAGTTCTAGATTGCTTCTTATAAAGGTAATAGGGGAAAAACAAAACAAAACAAACAAACAAAAAAACAGTGGTCAAGATGATTGTGGTTTGACTTGACTAGAACATGATGTTTCCTGTCTTTCTTCTTTTCTATCTTTCCATTTCAGCTGACTGGCTTTTTTGTTAAGCAAATATACCACAGGGGATTTGAAAATTCAATAGTAGTAAGATGGGAACAAAAGAAATTATCAGGGTTAGGTGATTAGCAGAGCAAACATGACAGCATGTCAAGGGAAAAAGAAGTTTAAGGGTAAAGGTTGTGAACATCTTTAAAATGTCTGACATTTGGGTCATGACTGACTAGGACAGGAAATTTTACTTTAATAGGAATATTGGATTGGGAAAATAGGGAGGAATTGGGATATTAAATTTCATGATTAAAGCAAAGATTAAGGTATTGAATGCATGATTGAAGGATAGAAAAATTGGAAGGATAGGGAAGTGGATTCATGGAGGTGAAATTCTAAGTTTTAAATCTGTGAAGCAGAACAATTTTGGATGCAAGTGAATTTTGATGTGACCTTTGAAGGATGGCTAAAGGAAAATATGCTTTTGTACTGACTTCAGTTCATTCCTGAATTGCAGTGCCTCCTGACTGCTATTTTATAGAATATCTCTTTTTCTTTAAAGTATAACTTCAGCCCCATATTCTACCTGAATACTTTCCTGATATCCTCCATCATTGAGATATTTTTTGTCAAATTACTTTATACTCAACAATGTTAAATGAATTTATATTTATGGTTATTCTGTACATGCTTATATGTTTACTTGATTTTTCTCGCATAAAATAGAAGATCTTTAAAAGCAGAGTTTGTTCCCTTCTTTATATTTGTATCTTCCACACTTAGCACAGTGTCTGTCACAGAATAAGCACGTAAGTGAGTAAAGTTAGAGGTGACAGATCCTATCATATTTTATGGGTCCTCTTCACTGAAGTGTTCATAGAAAAGTACCAAAATGTTGTATTTAAATGTCTCATGGAGATACATAAGAAATGTGCATATTGTCTTTGATATATGATTTGTATTAACATGAGAATGCCCAAACCTTATGCCTGAAAATATCAGGCATGGGCTTGCCACACATTAGCTTTCATAAACATGAGTGAACAGTGTTCTTAATTTCATGGGCAAAGAAGGAGATTCAACATGGTAATCTATAAAATGTCTTCCAGCTCTAACATTTCAAGAGTCTATAAATTATAAGAAACTGCTGCATTGGTTTGCCACAACTGGAGAGAGGGGTGATGGAAGGACAGGGTGACCGAAACTCTTAATAACCTTGCTTCAGTCATTTTAAATTATAATGTTATTTTAAATACAATTCTTTTGTATTTAATTTCATAAATTATTCTAACAAATGGGCATATGTTCAAATAAGCTTTTAAGCATTTCCCATAATTCATAATTACTCAGATGCAGAACAAAGACCATAAAACATTCAGAATTGCTTCCACCTGTGTCCCTGATTATTTTCTTGTTTCTATCTCACCTACATTTCCATCCTCATTGCTTTTACTCTGGCAAGCTGCCTTCTGAATGGGGCCAGAGAGTACCCCTAGTATGAGGTACACAGGTTTAATTGCTTGCTGTTTGTATGTCTGATACCCAAGTATCCTAATTGTAGGATTTCTTGGGCAACCACAAACTCAGTTCACTAAATGGACCTTGTGCTGCATTCCTGGTAATTCAGATTAACTAGTAGGAAGTCCCTCTCTCAGCTTCATCTATATAATACTAAAGAAACTTATAGAGCAGCAAAAGGATGTGTTTGAGTATATTTGTTGTGGGCTGTCTGAACAGCCAACATTGATTTAATCATTGGGACTCAGAACCTAATCAAAGCACAATCTTTCAATGGAAGGGAGATATTTAGTTTGCTATGTCTGATAATGGCCAGTTTAGACAGCTGGGGATCAATTTGGCCACATTTGTTGTCATTCCCTGTATGGTTTGTGCTGCCTAATTGGCCAATCTATGACAGATAAATAGCCTGTTCTCTTAAAACTGGCTAAAATATAATTATTTTTGTGTCACTACTTTTTTTTTCATTTACTAACAAAGGGATTCTGTTGGAACAAATTCAAGTTTCTGGAATGTTATAACCATGAGTACAGATTTTTACAAATTAAATGAATGAATGAATGAACGATCATTTATAATGCACTGACTATTGACTAAACATTGTGATAAGGCCTAGGGATACAAATGTAGAGAAGAGTAAAGATTCTTTCCTTTAAGAATGTTTCAGTATAATGGAGGGAGATACCATAAAGGAGTAAATACTATCCAGGGAAGGGTATTCTTGCAGATTTACAGGGATGGTGAATGGAACCATAGGGTTGTAGATTTTACTATTAATAATAGTACTGATTTGATTATTGATCCAGAACTGAAAAGTAGTGTATTGAGGGGATGGACAAAGAGTAAATATGGCAGCAAGCAACTTCCAAAGAAAAAGGTGAGCCTAGTAATGCTCTGGGCAATTAGAAATCAAGAGCTCAAAGGTGGGAATAAGTCTTCTAGGACATATTTACTTGACAGAATGATTAATAGGCAGTTAAGATCAAGCAAGAAAGTGTTCATATATGAGCTCATTGACAAACTAAATCCACTATCTAAACTTTAGTGTCTCTGCTCACCATGGATCTCAGTTTCCTCATGTGTAAAATTAAGGCACTTTATTAGAGGGTTTCTAATATACTTTTTACTGTAGACATATGACTATGTGATCTGACTACCTAAACATTAGCTTAGCTAAATATAGAAAGCCTTAGTCTCAGAAGGTTGTCCATTAAGGAATGAAAGTCTGATTATGGCAACTTATGTATATAAGCATATATGTATGTATACATGTGTATACAGAGGAGAAAAAGAGAGAGAGCTAGTTCAATTGAAATATAGTAATAAATGATAAAGACAGAAAATATAGCAAAGCAAAGAAGGATTTGCATGAACAGAAATAAAACAAAACAAACAGAATCAGGAAAACAATAGATACAATGATTTTAATACTTAGCACAGTATTTGGAAACAGTTCTTACTAAATGCTCATTGACTGACTAATGTATATAGAACAACCATTAAATAAATTTAACTGGATACTTGTATTTTTATAAAATATAAAGAATAAGCTTAGCTTCAAAGAAGAGATATGAGAAGACAACAACTCTTGTTCATTTATAATGGTGGAGGTGGGGGTGTAGGATATAGAACCTCATATATTACATCAGATTTTTTTTTTACTAAATTAATACATTTTGCTGGTTTTTAAAAAAAGTATTATAAAGAATAGCTCTCTGGAAAGAGGAGAAATAAGAAGGAACTTCTTTTTGATAAAATAATGAAGATCAATAAAATCTATCTTTTAAGAAAAGATGCAAAAATTCATAAATCTTTGCTCATCATTAAATTAAATGATTTTTATTTTTTTAACTGGTCTCTTTGTTTTGATAAATATTTTGACATATAACTGAAGACATGGAAATATTTTAAAATTTGTATATTTCCCATAAATGAATGAAAAAATACAAGTAGCAATTAAATGGGGAAATTGGCTTAGTGTTATAAATAGGCATTTGGAACATTTTAATAGACTACTTATTCATATTATCATCTGCACTTAGAATAAGTTTATACATGTAGACAGACGATGAGCATAATAGAAACTTGGGTATCATCTGCTGCTAAAGATAAAGTAATGAAGAAATCTAATAATAATTTGGTAGGATCCCAAATTACATTAATATTTGTCTTACGCTTTGGTAAGTGAGTACAGGAGAAGAATTGAAAAAGTTTTCTTTTTCTGTTTTTTGTTTGTTTGTTTAGAAAATGTAGTATGTTCTTTAAGAAACAATCAGCAGGGTGATTTCAGAAAGGCCTGGAGAGACTTGCATGAATTGATGCTAAGTGAAGTGAGTACAACCAAGAGAACATTGTACACAGCAACAAGAAGATTACATGATGATCAATTGTGATGGACTTGGCTCTTTTCAACAATAAGATGATTCAAGCCAATTCCAATAGACTTGTAATAGAAAGAGCCATTTGCATCCTGAGAGAGTATTATGGAGACTGAATGTGTAGTGCAACACAGAATTTTTACTTTTTTGTTGTTTGCTCACTTTTGTGCTTTCTCATTTTTTCCTTTTTTATTTCATTTTTCTGGGACAGCATGATATAAATGTGTAAATATGTTTAGAAGAACTGCACATGTTTAACATATTGGATTAGAGGAGAGGGGTGGGGAAGGGAGAGATAAAAAAATTGTAACACAAGGTTTTACAATGGAAAATGTTGAAAACTACCTTTATGTGTATTTTGAAAATAAAAATATATTATTAATTTTTTAATGAATTAAATTAAAAAAAAAAAAAAACATGGTTTGGGTTCATGAAATGAAAAAGACCTAAACTTTCTAGACAGCTGAGAAACTTCACTTCTATTCTTTGACATTTGAAGTATATCTTTGAAATATCCTCAAGACTTCATTCAAAAAATCAAAAGGTACTGTCTGGTAAATAACAAATTAATTCTCACACCCAAACACCCAAACAATGAAATTGACTTTATCTTAGTAGAAAAGGAATTAATAATTAATAACATTTTAAAAATCTGTTCTCTGTGTGAAATCTCATAATCCATCAACTGTGTAAAAACAATTAAAATCGATACTAAATTAGAAGGAAAGATGATAATGACATGTTATATAATTATATCAGCTTTGGTATGATTTTAATGAAAAATGCAAAATATATCATTATTTCTTAGAAAGTTTTAACCAATTCAAAAAATTTACCATAAAGAGGAATCCAGATGTGAGTCAGGTAGCAAACATTCAATGCTAAGAGTATATTGCATTCAATAGGCAATTTAACTTCAGAAAACAGAAAATTAAGTTGAGGGGAAAATGGATTAGTAGAGAGACTGGCATAAACCAGATTACTCACAGATAATTTGTAAAGGAAACTGGAAGGAAGACAACAATTACATGGAGACTAAAATGGATACATAAACATTCTTTCCTTGATCTAGTCCTATCAGCAACAATAGAAGTCCCTACAGGTGCAATTAATTCAAAGTACATTATTTTGGTAACATTTTTTTTTTTTATGAGAGAGCAGAGAGATGATAGTTCCATTGTACCACCATTTTGACTCTACCAACTTACTATCTAATGAGCCCTTTCATTCAGTTCATTCAACAAGATTTCATTATGCACTTATATACAAGAAGTTACCAAAAAACAAACAAACAAAGAAACAAAAACAAACAGTCAATTAACCCTTGCCTTCCAGGATCTCACCAGCTAGTATACAGGAATAATGTATGCACAAGTAATTAAAATCGCATAAAAATAACTTTAGGAGGAGTAAGTATTAGTAACTGAAAGTTTCAGAAATAGTTCTTATGTAATAGACAAAAGCTAAGTATCTTTTTGAAGAAATATTTGAAGACAGATAAACAAGAATAAAGAAGAAATAAATGAAGAAATAAAAAAATAAAGAAAAAACCATAAAATACATATACTTCTTATGGAAGCATTGGGGCAAAATGCATAATGTCATGTATAAAGAACAGATAGCAGATCAGTTCCTTAAGTTCTGTAGTATAGGATGCTGGTAATATGAATGTGATGGAAACTACTAAGCCCTCTCATGTCATCTCCTTCCCAGAGACTTTTCTTTCAGCAACTTGAAATATGGTTGACATTGTCAATATTCTCTCTCTGACGCTAGAAATCAAATGTACTTTAGTGATTTTAGAACTCAAAGAACCTGAAGAGATTTCATGAGAATTAAAGAGACTGGAGACCTTCTCTTAACTGCTCTCAACAATTCCACCCTGACTCCACTGCAGGCCCAGGGCACCACTCTCCACCAATGAGGCAAGAGTTCTGAACCACTTGGCTTTGGAACTTGGGTTACATGGAAAAGTTTATGAATATGAACTATACTGAGTAGATAGAATAAACCAGCATAATGAGTGGTATATCACTACTGGGGAAGGAGAAAAAACTTGGAGAATCCCTGCGTGGCAAGCATGGATACTTAGAAATATGTTGTCATCAGAAATAGAGGAATTTGGGTAAAAAAATGGGTTTGATAAGAAATATAATGAAATATATTTGAAAATATTGACTTTGAAATGCCTATTGGAGATCCAAGGGAGCTGTTTGATAGGCAGTTGGTAATATAGGACTTGGATCTAGGACAGATTTTATCTAGTAACAGTAACTAATTTTGATGTTATGCTCTAAGATTTTGCAAATCATTTAACATAGATTATCTCATTTGGTCCTTATAATAATCCTATGAAGTAATTATTATTATTATTATTCCCCTTTAACATATGAAGAGACCAAGACTAAGGCAAAATAACACAACTAGGAAAGGATTTAAACTCCAGTCCAAGTCCAATACTTTATTGACTATCTTATAGTTTCTGGGTAAATTTGAAAAAGTGGCAATAGCATTTAGGAAGCTGAAATCAACAAGAGCAAATGACTAGAATGAGTAAGTAGAAAATAAATCCATACTGAATAAAATGCAATTCTAGAAAAAAATTTGTAGTGCAATTTCAAGATTTACAAAGTGGAAGTTTGTGATTTTAACAAAAGGTGATTGAAAAGATATCAGTAATCAAAAATTCATGTGGCCACTTTCTTATAACCAGAAAACCTAATGAGAATGTTCTATTCATGTTTGGGTGGGGCTTCTACAATAAAAAGTAATAAAAAATAACCATGTAAGTAAAAAGGATGTGAATCAGTCATGTAACAAGAGAGAAAGAACTAATAGACTTAATAGTATAGAGCTAATAGAATCCAAATATTATTAAAATAACAAGAGGGAAAAAAAGTAGGGATTGGGTAAATCCTCAAGGATGCTGTCTAGAAAGAAATGTGAAAGGATCACCTTGTCCATACTTACCATATCAGAGGTCCACCTAAGCACCTATGTTAATAAAGAGGAGGATCAATTATCTCTCTGGGAATATTTATTTTTGTTTCTACAATAACCCTTTTCCCCCCATCTTTCTATTTCTTTCTCTGTCTCTGTCTCTCTCTATGTCTCCCTACCCATCTGTCTCTCTCTTTCCCTCTCTCTGTGTCTTACACACACACACACACACACACACACACACACACACACACACATACACACATACACTCTCTCTCTCTCTCTTCTCTGTCTCTCTGTCTCTCTCTCTCTTCTCTGTCTCTGTCTCTGTCTCTGTCTCTCTCTTCTCTGTCTCTGTCTCTCTGTCTCTCTGTCTCTCTCTCTCTCTCTCTCTCTCTCTCTCTCTCTCTCTCTCTCACACACACACACACACACACACACACACACACACACACACACTTTTCTCTGTTTCTCCCACACATGTCTATCTGTCTCTGTATCCCTTCCTCCTTCCCTTTCCCTATTCCTGTTTAATTATCTATCCATCTGTCTCTTTCCTTCTCCGTGCTCTCTTTTTTTATCTTTCTCTGTCTCTTTAGTCGTTTTGAAAAAGTTGGGTTTATCTTTCCCATAATCTTTCCTTTTTCTTCACATTTTTGCTGATGTTTGGTGCCTGAAAAATAGATGCAGAAGCTTCAGGAGTGATTTCCTTTAGAGACAGAGAAAGGAGATAGAACTGATGACTTTAGAAACAACTTGCTCTAATAGCTGCAACACAAACCTTGGAAAAAATTCAACTTGACATCTCACAGTTTCTTCTCTGCCCTCCTCCCCACTGGGTTCCAATTAGTTCAAAGTACATTTTCTGTAACACTTTATAAGACATCAGGGACTTGGTGTTAGCTCTCTTGTACCAACAATAATGTTTAAGTACAGTTGCAACCAGCATGAGCTTGTTTCCACCATGGAAAGAGCCTTTCTGCAAGAATTCTAAATTGTAATGTGCTCTCTTCCTTCTATTATAATTTCTTTCATTAGTTCTACATGAATTCTTATATTATAATGCCAGTAAACTACGTGTTAAGAAATTTATCATTGTCTTCATTTTTTGAATACTGTTCCTTTTTGAATCACGTTTCAAAAATAGCCCCCCCACACAACACACACACATCTCATTTCCTATGATTCATTTATTCAAATGAGCCAAAACACTTGTTTTTTGGGGAACTATCAAGCCATTCTGAATTGTTTTCATAGCAATATATTCAAATTGGACTGCTGAAGATATGTCTCTCCATGTTTCTCTGAGTTTCCAATCCTTGTTGCTATAGAGATGAAGTAAGCAATAGAGAATGCTCATTGGAGATACAATATGATCTGAAGAGTCACAAAAATTTTAATTTCAAGGAGCATTACCAATGAAATGGGAAAAATAGAAATAAAAAAAGAAGGTATAGGCAATGATCGTAAGGTCAGGGATAATTATAATTTAATTAATCCTCAAATATATATATGGGGGGTGGACTAGACATATGCTTTTATTGTTACAAAGAATTCCCTCTATTAGTGAAACTTGACATCATCTTTGTAATTTAAAGGATTACCTTGATAACTGAGAAATTAAGATATTTACCTGTCACACAACCAGCATGTGTCAGGGACAGGAACTATTGTCATAGCTTTCAAGAAGCTCTTCCTCCACTCTACCAGAGTGGCTCTAATTAAAAGATATAATTGTTTTATTATTACTTGTCAAAAAGTCAGTTTTCATTATAAAATCTGATGCCCATAACTGTTTTAGGTTTTTTTTAACTATTATTCATTGCAATAAAGCTGAGGTTTTCACAAGAGTTTTACTCATTGTTACTAGAAGTAACCCAGCTTTGGCTTGGAGAAGAGAACTAGATCATCCATTTCTTCAGTATTTAATATATGTTCTTTGTTGAAGGGCCAGACTGAACATATGATATATATATATATATGTGTGTGTATATCTATATCTATATCTATATATGTATATATATGTGTGTGTGTATATCTATATCTATATATATCTATATATGTATATCTATATATGTATATATCTATCTATAGATAGATAGATAGATAGATAGATAGATAGATAGATAGATAGATAGATAGATATACAGAGAGAGAGAGAGGGAGAGAGGGAGAGAGAGAGAGAGAGAGAGAGAGAGAGAGAGAGAGAGAGAGAGAGAGAGAGAGAGATCTAGACTAATTGTCCTAGCCCATAGACACAGTGATAGTGCAAGACTCCAGACTTGACTATACTTTTAGTCTTCTAGGGGATTCTGAGGGCTTGGAGATTTCATCTCTGCTATTATCTTTTTTTAAGTCCCAACTTTTCCTCCAAGCCAATTATTATCTCCTCAATATCATTTAACCAGTAATTGCTGCCTCAATATAATTTTGACTAGTTGGTCTCTCCTTGATATGACCAATATTTATGTAGCATCAATTAAATTTTATAGAAGTCTATTCATTTAAAATATATAACTGTAACCGAAGTATAAAAAGATATTAAATTGGGAACACATTTTCTTCCTATTATCTTGGTCCCTGAGGAGAATAGACTCAGTTCTAAGAAGTTGCTGAAACATGTTCTTCTCACCAAAATCACTTTGAGACATTCAATATCTTGAACAATATATGAACAAGTTGCTTTCAGCTACAGATTCTAGACTTTTAAATAAATTCAGTGCTGGGAAATCAAGTAGGTCAGCCTTTAGGGGGTCACTGCTGCTACAACTACCAGAATGCTTTTCTATTGACTCTAATGGCAAAGCTTCTGATGGTTCATTTGACTTTTCAGAGTTCATGAAATTGTGATTTTTGTCTTTTCCTCTCTAATACCAATTCACCAAGATCGGAAAGAAAAAACCTCACAGAGACAGAAGGAATAAAGGAAGCTATGAGCCAATGACACCCCAGGTGGGAAGATAAGGTAACTAATATCAACACCTGCTACCTCTTTTCCTATTTGACTTATAGGATCATTTGCTTTGTTTATTATTGGGGGAAAAGACAAGGTTTTCTTCTGTGCCTTTTTATGTGCACTCAGTTTTGATTCAGTAGTCAGTTAAAAGATTCTTAGTCACCAAGCAGTAAAGTGACAAGAAACAGTCAAGAATATATTAATATAGTTTGAAGTACAGAATATGCTCTTTATCATTTATCAACAAACTTTTTGCAGAATTAGTCTCACCAGGTTTCCGTCTACCCTGATAACAGGGAGAGTACACTAGTCTGAACCCCTATTAGACCAGCCTCTTATTACATAAGTTTGCTATAAATCTTGAGAGAGGAGATGGACCCAGGTAAGACAGTGATAAGTGGGAAAATATGGTTGCAAATGTCTAGAAAAGTGAGGTATAATTTTCTATTTTTATTGAATTTACTCTATTTGTATGCTGAACTACTGGGAAGGCAATAATAGAAGCAAATGTAGTGTGGCTATATTTTTCTTTCCTCAAGTATCTTGGGTATTTTAGCTATACTTATTGTATAGCTCTTTGATCAATAAATCAATCAAAAAAAAGTGGTACTGTGGATAAAGAGTCATAGTTAGGGCAATTTGAGTTCTGTCTAAACCTTGACCCATAATTATTATGTGGCACTGAACAAGGTACTAAATCTATCTTTGCCCTCCAATTAAATCTTAAGAGTCAATATTGCAGACACAGTTGGAGACAATATATTTCACTAGAATGCACAGCTAGAGAATTTTATTCTTAGTTTTCAAAAACTCAAGCCTTTATTGAATATTCAATCATAAAGGTAATAATTTTTATTTGTCAAACTATAAAATGTAATACATGCTACATATTGAGTATATAACATTATTCATAGTTTAAAAATAAAAGGACTGTGATTAAATGGTGTGATTAAAGTGCAGATCCATAATTTTAAAATTTGAGACATTTAAGACAAATTTGGGCATGGTAAAAAAATACCCATTGTTGTAAAACTTACCAATATGTATTACTACAAATTCTTTCCTAACATAGGAGTAACCTAACCTGCTGAAATCATAGACCTGTCAAATGAATACTTGTGTCAATCATCGTTTTAGATATTGGAGATTTAAATAAAAGTATAAAGCAGTTTTACACTCTCAAGAAGATTTTATTATAGATACACATAATTTAGATATACTATTTGTACAAATTCATCATGAGAAAGTAATTGGAATATTCAAGTTTGAATTTTGACTACAGCAGATCTATGACCTTGAGCCAGTCAGTTAACTCAATTTCTTCTTGATACAATCTCCTTATCTGTGAGCTGCACTGATTGAGAGGATCCATTATAAATGTTTTTTCCTACAACATTCAATACTCAGGTATTGGTAAGTCAGGTAACTCAGACTTACCTTTAGGCTCCATATCTAAACAGTCTTTAAGACTCATGGGATATCTATGTTATCCTTTACTATCATGATTGTTGTTCATAGTTTTGGAGATTGGGAAGTAAAAGCACTTAAGACATAAGAATCCTTTAAGTTCAATGTCCAAATCCTCTAACAAAATCACGGTAACTGGCAGCAGAACTGGGAAAGTTTAAAAAAATGCCTTCATCTCTAGACTTTTCCTTTCTTTTCTTTCCAACCTAGTTGCAACTAGGATAATCTTCGGAATTATAACCAGACTTCAAAGAAAAGGAGAATGTCTTCCTTCACAAAAACATGATAGTAATGCTTTTTGCCTTTTTTCTTGAAATGTATGTTATAGGACATAATTAATTTTAAAATCTAGTCTTCATTTTAATAACTTTCTAACATATCAAAAACTTTAATAAATTTGGGGTTTTTCTTACCAACTTGATTAAATTTTCTCAGCTCTAAATTTATCAGATAGACATTTCAAACTCAAAGTACCCCAAATAGCTCTTTTCCTCTAAATTTGTTGTCCCTCTTAAAATCTTTTTATATCTTTTGAAGTCCCCATATTCAACAGTCAACAATTCTAGTTAATTCTATCTCTAGGCATCTTTTATATGCAATTTATTTTTATATTCCCATAAGGCAAAACTTTGGGGTCCTGTGATGACTTTAGTAATCTTTCTACCCCATTTGAAGGATACCAGTGGAAAATCTAATCCTCTAACATTGATATCCAAAACTTCTTTCCTACCCACAGGAAAGTTTCAATATTAGTCACCTCAATTTTCCAAAGGTCTCTTCCTCCACACCCCGCTACATTCCCCACTTCAATTCCCAAGGGCATGAATCAGTAAGTCTTCAGACTAGGGAAGTCATTCCCTTAAACAATTCATATTTTTCAACCCCAATGAAAATGTTTTAAAAAGCTACCAGTCTTTAATGATTTTCATGCTAAATTCCATCTTAGTTTCAGTAAGCCTGACCTAAATGTCCTTCATATTGTAAGCATGTCCCTTCTGAATTCAAAGTTGAGATGCTTTCCTGTCTTGTGTTCTGTGTTTCTACTAGACTAAGAGTCTATAATCGTACAGGAATATTAATATTCCAAACTGAGAAAAATTCTCTTAAGTAAGCAAATACCACTGCAATAGGTTTCTAATTTGTCGGCTTTTTAGTCTCCCCTGTTTCTAATCCATCTTCCACACTTTTGCCAAAATTATCTTGCTTTTTTTTTTTTTGATGACCAGCTCAGCTATTTTTTAATTTATTTTTTTTAATTTTATAATTATAAATTTTTGACAGTATATATGCATGAGTAATTTTTTTATAACATTATCCCTTGTATTCATTTTTCCAAATTTTCCCCTCCCTCCCTCTACTCCCTCCCCTAGATGACAGGCAATCCCAGCCATTTTACATGTGTTACAGTATAACCTAGATACAATATATGTGTGTAAATCCAATTTTCTTGTTGCGCATTAAGTATTAAATTCCGAAGGTATAAGTGACCTGGGTAAATAGACAGTAGTGCTAACAATTTACATTCACTTCCCAGTGTTCCTTCTCTGGGTGTAGTTGTTTCTGTCCATCATTGATCAGCTGGAAGTGAGTTGGATCTTCTTTATGTTGAAGATATCCACTTCCATCAGAATACATCCTCTTACAGTATTGTTGTTGAAGTGTACAGCGATCTTCTGGTTCTGTTCATTTCACTCAGCATCTTTCCAAGTCTTTCCAAGCCTTTCTGAAATCATTCTGCTGGTCATTTCTTACAAAGCAATAATATTCTATAACATTCATATACCACAATATTTACCCAACCATTCTCCAATTGATGGACATCCATTCATTTTCCAGTTTCTAGCCACTACGAAAAGGGGCTGCTACAAACATTTTGGCACATATAGGTCCCTTTGCCCTCTTTAGTATTTCTTTGGGATATAAGCCCAATAGCAGCACTGCTGGATCAAAGGGTATGCACAGTTTGATAACTTTTTGGGCATAGTTCCAAATTGCTCTCCAGAAGGCTGGATTCTTTCACAGCTCCACCAACAATGTATTAGTGTCCCAGTTTTCCCACATCCCCTCCAACATTCTTCATTATTTGTTCCTGTCATCTTATCCAACCTGACAGGTGTGTAGTGGTATCTCAGAGTTGTCTTAATTTGCATTTCTCTGATCACTAGTGATTTGGAACACTCTTTCATATGAGTGGATATAGTTTCAATTTCATCATCTGAGAACTGTCATTCATTCCTTTGACCATTTATCAATTGGAGAATGGTTTGATTTCTTATAAATTAGGGTCAGTTCTCTATATATTTTGGAAATGAGACCTTTATCAGAACCTTTAACTGTAAAAATATTTTCCCAATTTGTTACTTCCCTTCTAATCTTGTTTGCATTAGTATTGTTTGTACAGAAACTTTTTAGTTTGATGTAACCAAAATCTTCTATTTTGTGATCAATAATGATCTCTAATTCTTCTCTAGTCATAGATTCTTTCCTCCTCCACAGGTCTGAAAGATAGACTATCCTCTGTTCCTCTAATCTATTTATGATCTCATTCTTTATGCCTAAATCATGGACCCATTTTGATCTTATCTTGGTATATGGTGTTGTGTTGATCCATATCTAATTTCTGCCATATTAATTTTCAGTTTTCCCAACAGTTTTTTTCAAATAATTACTTTTTATCCCAAATGTTGGTATCTTTGGGTTTATCAAACACTAGATTGCTATAGTTGTACCCTTTTTTGTCCTTTGTATCTAATCTGTTCCACTGATCTACCGGTCTATTTCTTAGCCAATACCAAATGGTTTTGGTGACTGCTGCTATATAATATAGCTTTAGATCAGGTAGACTTAGACAACCTTCATCTGACTTTTTTTTTTTTTTCATTAGTTCCCTTGCAATTCTCGACCTTTTATTCTTCCATATGAATTTTGTTGTTATTTTTTCCAGGTCATTAAAATAGTTTCTTGGGAGTCTGATTGGTATAGCGCTAAATAAATAGATTAGTTTGGGGAGTATTGTCATCTTTATTATATATATTCACTCAGCCTATCCAAGAGCACTGAATGTCTTTCCAATTATTTAAATCTGACTTTATTTTTGTGGCATAAAAAATATTTTTGTCATAAAAAATTATCTTCCTAAAGAATATATGTCACTTCCTGGTCAAAAAATCTTCAGTTATTCCATATTGTTTTGAAAAAAAAATACTCCTCAGTTTGATATTTAAATTATGTTATTATCTGGCTCCAGCTGTCCTTTGTCTTATTTATTTCCCAGTATTTTCCTTCACATACTCTTATCTTCCAGTCAAATTGGAATATTTTTCTCCCACACATGATGTTCCAGCTCTTCTCTCTATGCTTTTGTATATGTAGACTATGAAATTCCTCTATACTTCTTTAGACTTTACTACTTCTTTAGTTTCATTGAATGCTAAACTGAAATGATGCCTTTAATTGCTGTTTTTTTCCAATCTTTCCTATATTAGTTTCATAAACTTTTTTTTTGTTTATTTATTTTAATTTTCAGTCCTACAAAAATTCTTATTCTGTTGTCCATAGGCCCCCAAAGTATCTATGGATAAATATCATAGGGTCCATGAAGATTTGTATGAAGAGATGATATCTTAATTTGCATTGACTTCTAATTTGAAATTTGGCATTTCCTTCAATTCCTGATGTTTACTTTTTGATCCAGCAATACTACTATTTGGTCTATTTCCAAAGATAATTAAAGAAAAAGGAAATGAACCTACATGCTCTAAAATATTTTTAATAGCTCTCTTAGGGGTGGAATGCCTATCAATTGGGGAATGGCTGAATAAGTTGTGGTATGTGGTTGTGATGGAATACTGCTATGCTATAAGAAATTATAAACTATTTAAAAAAAGGCTTACAGAAATGAGCAACAGGATGATTTCAGAAAGACCTTGAGAGACTTACATGAACTGATGCTGAGTGAAATGAGTGGGACCAGGAGATCATTGTATACTTTAACAACACTACTGTATGATGATCAGTTCTGATGGACTTGGCCATTTTCAACAATGAGATGAACCAAATCAGTTCCAATAGAGCAATAATGAACTGAACCAGCTACACCCAGTGAAAGAACTCTGGGAGATGACTATGAACCACTACATAGAATTCCCAATCCCTCTGATTTTGTCTGTCTACATTTTTGATTTCCTTCACAGGCTGGTTGTACACTATTTCAAAGTCTGCTTCTTTTTGTACAGCAAAACAACTGTTTAGACATATATACACATATTGTATTTAATTTATATTTTAACATATTGAACATGTATTGGTCAACCTGCCAGCTGGGGGCGGGGGGGGCGCAAAGGAGGGGAAAAATTAAAACAAAAGGTTTGGCAATTATCAATGATGTAAAATTACCCATGCATATATCTGGCAAATAAAAACTATTAAAATAAAATTTAAAAAAAAAAAAGACTTACACAAAATAATGAAAAAAAGAAGTGAGCAGAACTAAAAGAACATTGTATGCAGTAACAACAATATTGTTTTAAGAGTGAATTTTGACTAATAGAAATGCCCAAATAATCTATAAAGAATATTTGAAAAAAAAATACTATCTGCATCCAGAGAAAAAAAGAAATAATAAATAGAATATATATAGAAAATTTAATACACACATATACATACATATGTTTGCACATACCTTTTGCATATATTTATATCCATCTGTCATATACTTATTTATATCTAATGTTTTAGATGTTTAGATGTTTTAGATACGTGGAGGTAAGAGGGGGAGGTAAGAAAAAGGGAAAAATGCATGTGATAATTTTGTTATATATTTGAAAGGAATAACAAGTTGTGCAATATGGATTTATAATTTCATGTGCATTATCTCTTTATTGCACCATGTTATGGAAATACTTATTTTATTCTATAAATTTAAAATGATGTAGAGAGATACTGACTATCCTCAAAATGTCCATCCTTTCTTCATTGTGGAATTTATCTTTGTCTGTCCTTTCTTGGACTGTTCTAGGTATCAAAACATTCTCACTCTCCTTGATATATACTTATATATCTTAGGGCATGCTTCCAATGAGATTTTTTTGTTGTTGTTTTCTGCCAGTGAGCTAGATGTACTAACTTGTACTGAGGTGTTAATAGACAAATATTATGTATAAATATATTATAAATATAAATAATTACCCTTTACGGATAAAATTTTAATAGAAGCTTTCATGATTTTGACTAAAAAATTTCAGTAGGAATTTCATGTACCAAAGCAGAGATAATTTTTTCTGGGAGGTAAAGCATTCAATATCCCTCAGATTTCATACATAAGTACCACTTATCCTACTTACATATAGAGTAAGTGTTACCTAGAGATCAATGACATGGCAACAGTGAGATTATATTTCTTCCTCCCAATTTGTTTCTCTGCAAACTAATGAATTTTGGTGACAAAATTTTTCTGGAGAGGGTGAGGTTAGAACTATGAAGAATAAAGAATATGAACAAAATATTCACCTCACTGTATTTTTCCAAATACTTTAACTATCTAAACATTTTACAGATACAGGTATTTCCTAAAATTATTCAAACTGAAACCCATTCAGGTACACCAATCCTGTGCAATTCTTATCCATGTCATCCCATGTATCTTTGCCGAAGATCCACCCATTATTTTCTTGATTGTAAGTTGTTATTTGCCCTTCCATCTTGAAAAGGGCAATCATAAGGGTGAGATCTTCATTTGCAGATGACGTGGATTGTGGAGAATTGCACAAACTCATCAGCCTTACTCTCCTTCAGTCATCAAAATGTAATTGCAAGACAAAAGTGATGGTCTGTGATGCAGTACATGACCTTTCTAAATTAATTCTTTTTAAATTAAAATATTTTCCATGCCTCAGTTTGACTGAAGCAATGTCACCTACAAGTTGTGTGACCCTGGGCAAAGTCACTTAACACTACTTGTCTCAGTTTCTTCATCTATAAAGCAATCTGAGGAAGGAAATGACAAACCACTTCAGTATCTTTGAAAAGAAAATATCAAATAGGGTCATGAAGAGTTGGACACAATTGATAGTTATTGAATGATTTGCTTGTATGTATAATAAAGGAAAACATGGTCTGCTTGTTGGTTATCAGTTTTTATTTCTAAGTAAAAAGGGTCATTAAGCTACCACTGAAAAGAATCATCAAGAACTCAAAATGATTTGGGGTTTTGATTTGAAGGAATCTGAAAAATACTGTCTGTCTCTGAAAATGTGATCAGACTACAGGAACGCTGATACATATCCCTAAATATTTACCCATTGGTTGAAGCTCCTCATAACTCTTTAAAAAAATAATTATCATTTCATTTAGTGAAATGTCTTGTGGATTTCCCCAAGGACTTATTAAAGCTGTGTTGAAAGGAAACACATACCACACAAATTAAGGAAAAAAGTCTTCTCGGTATGTTTTCTACATTAAAATGTCATTGTGGTCTTACTTTAAAAGTATCAGGAACAATTTTATCTTTGTGATACTTTCAGAAACATCTACATTGCTTGGGCAGTGGCATTTTAAGAGAGTTTTGCTGGAGAAAAAAGATCCTTTTTTTTTTTTTTTTTTTTTTTTCCAGAAAGAGATTATTAATGCATATCAAGATTGTTACCATGCCATGAAGCAACCAGATAAGAGATTAACCTTTGTTACACTTTATGCCTGGGGTAAAGATAATGGCTGAAGAGTCTGGGAGCTTTTCACCATAGGCATATTATTGCCAAGCTTTGGGGGCTCTCCACCCAAAGATCATAGGAGAGTCAGAAAACTTGGGAGAAAGAAATAATAGGGGAACTTTTGTGGGGACGAGGAGCAGCTTATACTGATTGTCAGCTACGTTGTCCATACATGTTTCTGGGTTGCAGTTCATGGTAGAGAGAGGGACTGGGGTTTGATTAAAAACAAACAAACAAACAAACAAAAAACAAAAAACAAACAAACAAACAAACAAAACAGGGTCCCTGGTCATAGTCTAGTACAAGAGTTGAGCTAGTACTTGTAGCTGCAGGGAGAAGAGACTATTACTGTGTGAAGACCAGAGCACAGACTGGGAGAGCTTTGACTGCACTTCTTCCAGAACCACAATTCCTTGGAAAATACTGAAAGCTTAAAGAATCCCAAACTATTTCTGAAACAGCAGTACAGCAAAGCTTGATGCTTAGGATGGAGCCACCCTATTCTGAGATGAGCAGGATCCAAATCAAAATAAAGAAATTAACTGGAAAAAATGAGCAAAAAAACAGACAAGAACTTGATATATTATGGTATCAGAGAAGACCAAAATACAAATTTAGAAGAATACAACAATGTGGAAATAGCTATAAGCCAAGTCTTGAAGATAAATGCTAATTTTACCCAATGCTGGCAGTAATTCCTGGAAGAACTAAGGAAAGATATGAGAGTATTAAAGGAAAAATTGGGAAAGGAAATGAGAGGATGCAAGAAAATGATGAAAAAGTATCAAAAGGTATCAAAAAAGAAATCATAAATTGACCTAAAGGAAAAACAAAAACAAAACAAAACAAAACAAACAAACAAACAAACAAAAAAACAAAAAAAACAATTCACTGAAAAAAGAATGCCTTAAAAATTCGAAGAAGCAAAATTGAATATAATCTTCCGAGGTGTGGGGGATGGAAATTGAAGAAAGAAAACTTTCAAGCATTCCTTATGAAAAGTGTAAATCTTATTAGAAAATATGACATTCAAATAGAATATACAAGAGAAACATAAAAAAGTAAATCAGAAAAAGTAATCATAACAGATTCAATTGAATTAAACTTTACATTACCATGTGGGAAAATGATATATTTATATTTTATCTATACACACATATATGCATAGGTTTGAGTTGATTATGTTGGGGCCATCTCCAAAAAAAATAAAGTGGAAGTGAAAAAAAGGATGGATTAGGCGGAGATGAAATGGGACAAATTTTCTTGCATAAAGGAGTTGTACAGGCAAAAGCTTTATTTTGGAAAACAAAAAGGTGTGTGTGGAGGTAATAGTTGAGTTTCATTCTCATCAGAATTGACTCAAAGTGGGAAGAATATAAGAACACAAACACTCAACTGGGTATGGAAATCTATCTTTTTTTAAGAAATAATGTCCCATTACATTACTATACCATAACATATTCAGCCATTCCCCAAATGATGGGCATCCACTGAGTTTTCAGTTCCTTGTCACTTAAAAAGGGTTGCTACAAATATTTTTGCACATGTGAGTCTGACCCAGTAGAGATAATTCTGGATCAAAGGCTATGCACAGTTTTAAAGCTCTATGGTTCTACATTTTTCTCCAGAATATATTAGTGTTCCCGTTTTCCCACATCCTGTCCAACATTTATCATTATTTTTTCCTGTCATCTTAGCCAATCTGAGCAATTTTGAGATAGTACTTCAGAAATGTTTTAATTTGCATTTATCTAATCAATAGTGATTTAGAGTATTGTTTTATACATCTATAGATGACTTTAATTTCATCATCTGAAAATTGTCTATATCTTTGAGCATTTATCAATTGGAAAATGACTTGTAATCTCATAAATTTAACACAGTTATTTATATATTTTTTTCTCCAGATTTGTGCTTCCCCTTTAATCTTGTTTCTGTTGATTTTGTTTGTTCAAAACCTTTTAAATTTAATTAAATCAAAGTGGAACATTTTGCCTTTCATAATGTTCTCTAGTGCTTCTTTGATTATAAATTCCTCCCATCTCCAAAGATCTGATAGGTAAATTATCCCTTGTTCTCCTAATTTATTTATAGTATCATCTTTTATACCCAAATCATGTAACCATTTTGACATTATTGTAATATGGGGTGTGAGATGTAGGTCTATGCTGAATTTCTGCTATATATTATTTTCCAGTTTTTCCAGCAATTTTTATTTATTTATTTATTTATTTATTTATTTATTTAATTATTTATTTTTTTTAAGGAGTAAAGTTTATTATAATTGTAATGCCAATATAATGTAATAGCCCAAAATAGGCTAAGTTTCTTTTTTTTTTTTTATAATTTATTTTTTATTATATATATATATATATATATTTTATAATATTATCCCTTGTATTCATTTTTCCAAATTACCCCCCCTCCCTCTATTCCCTCCCCCCGACGACAGGCAATACCATACATTTTACATGTGTTACAATATAGTCTAAGTACAATACATGTGTGTGAATATCATTTTCTTGTTGCACAATAAACATTAGAATCCGAAGGTACATGCAACCTGGGCAGACAGATATTAGTGCTAACAATTTACATTCCCCTCCCAGCAATTTTTTTTTGTCAAATAGTGATTCTTATTCCAAAAGCTGGAGTTTGGTTGTTTATCAAATACTAGATTGTGATAGGTCTTGATTATTGTGTCACATGAATATAATCCATTCCACCAATCCACCACTCTATTTCTTAGCCAGTACCAAATGGTTTTGATGACTGCTGCTTGATAATAGAATTTTAGATTTGGTATATAGAATATTTTGCATGATTTTGGATATATAATTGGCATCATATTACTTGCCTTCTTAGTGGAAAGGGGAATTATAAGATGGAGGGAGAAAATTTGGAACTCAGAATTTTAAAAAATGGGACAGCTAGGTGGCACAGTGAATGGAGCACCAGCTCTAAAGTCAGGAGGACCTGAATTCAAATCTGGCCTCAGATAAACACTTTTTAGCTGTGTGACCCTGGGCAAGTCACTTAATAACAATTGCCTCAGGAGAAAAAAAAGTTAAACTGTTAAAAAAATAAATTGGTGGTTTTGTCCTTCATTCTCCAAGAAAATCAATGACATAACCATGTTAGAGTCAAGTTACGGTATACCTGACTGTGACAGCTCAGAATGTTCTGCCAGGTCAGGCACAAATAGTCCAAGTGAAAAATTTGCATCTCATGATTCTTTAGGACATTCTTTATGACCTTAAGGACATGCCTTGATAGATAGTTCTGTGCTTAAATCTCCCATGGCATGCAATCAATTAATTACAAAGCTCTTACAAGAGACCTTAAACTTACCCAAAAGGATACTAAATGAAGTGTGAAGAACCAAGAGAACATTGCATACAGTAACAACAAGATTATGAGGATCAACTGTGATGGACTTAACTCTTTCCAACAATGGGGTGATTTAAGGCAATTACAACAGACTTGTAGTGGAGAAAGCCATCTGCATCCAGAGAGAACTGTGGAGACTAAATATGGATGAGAACAGAGTTTCACCTTTTGTTGTTTGGTTGCTTGTTTGTTTTTTCTTTCTCATGCTTTTTTCACTTTTGATCAGATTTGATCATATCAGCAAGTTGACAAATTTGGAAATGTGTTTAGAAGAATTACACATGTTTATTGGCAGATTGTGTCTTTGGGAGGGAATAAAAGGAAGGAAGGAATAAAGTTTGGAACGCAGGGTTTTGCAGTAGGGAATGATAAAAATTATCTTTGCATGTATTTGAAAAAATAAAGTACTATGGGGTAAAAAGCATGAAAAGTGTGCAGACTGCCAGAAAGAGAGAGAGACAGAGACAGAGACATAAACAGATATAGATAGAAAGACAGAGAGAGGGAGGGAGAGAGAGACAGACAGACAGAGACAGAGAGCTTGAGGTTTTCCTTGTAGCTCTTTTTCTGATCAGTTTGTGAGTGTTTGTCCTATGTGAGTTCGTCATAAAATAGTCTTTTAAGGAAATGTGTGTTTGATATTTGAACAATATGGCCAGCTTGTTGTTGTGCTTTCTTCAGTAGAGTCTGAATGCCTGGCAGTTGAGTTTAAGAAAATACCTCAGTGTCTGATATTTTGTCTTGCCAGGTGATCTTCAGTATTTTCCTAAGCAACTTTAAAAGGAAGTTTCCTGACATGTTACAGGCATTCATTCAACAATTTCATCGGCACAATAACTCTGTAGATTTTCAGTCTGGTAGTCATTCCAATACTTTAACTGTCCATTTTCTTTCAGATGTTCTAAAACACTGACCTTACTCTGGCAATGCATACATCAACATCATTATCAATATCTATTTTCCTGGCAAATACAATACCAAGGTAAAGGAATTTATACATATAAATGGTGTGGTGTTGATAGATGGAGCACCTGCATTTTATTGGTATTAACTGTTAAATTAGCACATGCTACAGATAATAGATTTGTTCTATCTCAGCTTCAGAGGCCACATTAAATGCATAGCCATCTTCAAACAAAAAATCATGCACAACACTCCTGCCACATTAATCTTGATGTGTAGCCTTTTCAAATTGAAAACTCTTCTTCTATTAGAAGTTTCACCAGGTAGGAATTGTTATTAAACAGAGGTAAAGACAATGCCTTCAATATTGTTGGATGATGTTCTATTGAAAGCACTATAGAAGTGGTTGGTTCATCTCTCCAAGATCATGTCCTTGTCATTAATCAATGTGGCTCTATCAGCACTCAATAGTTGAGATTTATATGACTCTTTGTCATATAAATGCTTTCAAGGCATAATTAAAATACCTTGGATTGTGACTATTAGCATAAAATTGAATTTAATCTACTTTTTTTTTTTTTTTTTTTTTTTTTTTTTTTTACTAAGCCAAGAATCCTGTAGTTCTCTAAGTTATACCTATTCTTTACTTTGATGAAGTGAAATGCTACCTTTTTTGAGATAGATGAACTATCCCACTGGTATACCTTCTGGATTTCTTGTTTTTCATTTAGGCAGTTTCTGAATTTCTCTATCATTTTCATAAAATAATTCTTGAAATTTGTATATATTCTGACCCAGATGAGCAAATACAATACTCTACATCAAATCTCTGAAATATGATCACTCCTTTTCTGTTCCAGTGTTGTGAACTATGTGTTGTTTCAACTTTTCCTTCAAGTTAGCAATAAACTGTCCTGTTCAGAGACATATTCTTCCCTGTTGACATTGCATCTTCTGGGACTTATTTTGCCTTGGGGCCTCTGCTTTCAATAAATGTGAGTATTTAGCTTTCAAAGAATGTCTATGATCAGTCCAGCACTCTGCACTATGTATTGCCTTTCATACTCTCATATCCTGTTTCTTCTCCTCACAATGATATATATCAAATGCCAATGTTTGCTATAAGTGTGCATCCATGAAGTTTTATTGCATTTATGTAAAGAGAAGACAATGTTGGTGATGAGGTCATAAAATGGACAAGTCTATTTTCAACTCCATTCCTCTCAAGGATTCCCTACCACATTTGATATTCTGTGCCTGCCCTAGTATTAAAATTGCCCAGAATTATAAGGTTATACTCTTTTAAAAGAGGTCCTTATGGTAAGGATCTCCAGATTTTCATATTTTTTTCTTTGATTTCATCAGGGTTTATCATGGTGGGAGCATAGACACTAATGACTGTGGTGTGATGTCTTTCTGCAAGTGGCAATTGCATTGTCACGAGTCTGGCATTAACTCCTATTGGTAGGCATACAAGATTGTTGTCTAGATTAGTTTGATTGCAAAACCTATGCCAGTTTCAGAGCAGTTCCCTTCCACTATGCCCCCCCAGGGGAAAAATGTATATTTTAATCCAACTTTGGTAAACTGGCCTTCAATTGCCACTCTTTTTGCACTCAAGGCTGCTATTTGGATTTGCTATATGCTGAGTTCTCTCACAACAAAAATTGTTCATCTTTCAAATTACTGGATTTTATGTTATATATAATTGGATGTACAATCCACCTACTGGTAATGAGAGGAATCATTTTTTAGATGTTTTGTACATATATTTTATGTTTCAAACGCGGTGGGGGGGGGGGAGGGAGGGAGGCTCTTGCCTGACATGGTAATCTGACCAGGATTGGGTCAACACATAATTTTTAAGGAACCTTTTCTAGCTCCTTCCTCACACCAGGAGGTGAGCAGTATAGCCCTTAAACAATTGTTCGGATATTCAAGGGTCTACTGAATCTTATTCCTGCTTTCACTGAGAAGACAACCCTATGACATGGAATGCCAATATTCAAGGTTGAATACAGCTCCACATATGCTTTCATCAATTGTCTGTTGCCACAGAGCTTTGAGATAGGTGAAAATGGCAAAAAGGTAGGAGTAATGCTGTTTTCATTCATACATGAAATGGATTTAAGTGAGGCAGAATTGCATGAAGTCCTTAGTTTCACTCTCTCTCCACAAGACTGATGATTTTTAGCAGGACAGAATCAAGACAACTGGTAATGGCTTGAGATATATTGGATGACCATGACATCTTTGTTGTCCAATCAAGCTCTAAGTGCTCTAATGGTTCCTTGTTTAGCTACCTTCATGGCCATTGGAACAAAGAGTTCTCATCTACCCATTCTTCCTGGGGAAGTTGTCACACGCTTGAGGTACACATTCCCCTCAACTCATCAACAAATTGGAGACCCCTTGGTTATTCTCAGTCTGTTTTAGCCCATTTGCCAAAGTGGTTTATAGAAGTATGCCCATTGAACAAACTACAGCTTCTTGGAGCCACAGATAAGAGTTAAGTGGATCAGTTAGATATCAAAGATGGAAAGCAGCCCTGCAAAACTCTTAGCAGCCCCCAAAACAGAGGCAATAGTCTTCCCTGAACACATCCTACAATAAGTAAATAGTGGATATGAAAACAAAATACAAATATTGGGATCACCTTCTTCAAAAAAGTCATACTTATTAGGTGAGAGATGAAAATAATTTGAGTAACTGTCATATCTAATTCATTCATTTTATGGATAAGAAACAAAGATCAGTGAATTGTTCAGTCACAGAGATGAAAGATCTGGAATTAAATTCTTTTTCAAAGCTTTTTTCAATGTTCCATATTGGAGTCCAGTAACTTTTCACATAGCTTGCCACAATGGAATTGGAATCAGGACCATTGTAAGATGAATCTCTGTTTTTTATCTCCAAAGGGAAGGAAATCAGGATCAAGAAGAGAGAAACAAGTTTAAACCAAAACAAATGTTTGACCAATGTCTGCATTGCCCTAGCCTATGTTCATCTTATAGAAAATAATCTTACTTTCATTCTTTCACTCAGTTAACTCAGAGAAGGCCAATTTATAGAAAAGGTTGAGGTTTTGTGGCCTATAATCTCCATCACCACAATGTTCTCTATTTATATTGCATTTTTATCCTGCCAGAACATTTTTTTTTTAATTGCAACTCTTAATTGCTTGAGAAAAGAATGAACTTCCTTTCTGTCCCTGAGGAAGAATGATGAATTAGCCTAAATTAAACATCAGCCTTCTGATCTTAAGAGGGAAAATTCCAAGTTGTGTTATGATAGGGTTTTTCTAGGATGTGCCAGCAACAATAATATTTATATCTTCCAACTTCTGAAGCTTGGATGGCAATAATAATAATAACAATATGCAGGGTATTTTTTCTTGTAATTTTCTCAACATTAATGAATGAAACTTTTTGCTCTCACTTCTTTTTTTTCTTCCTAATTTCTCCCTTAAGTCAAAATTGAAAACTTTTGAACTCCTTTTTGTGATTTAAAGTTCATGCTCAAAGGTAACCTTCAGTGTTAGTTTTTTGTGATTAAGTGCATCATTAGGATTACTAGATAGCAGTAAGGCAAAACTATATAAATACAGCTAATAGTATGTTGCCCCCTTTTTATTTTCTTATAACCAATTAAGGCATGTTATGAGGGATTTTTTTAAGGACAAAGATATTTCTCCATATTCAATATTGATTAAATTAACATTATTGAGCCAAAAGGAGATAAGATGACAAAAAAAAGAGAGAGAGAGAGAACTTACAACTGCCTGTAGTTTTTACTCAGCCCTTCAGCTATTAAAGAATAATGACTAATTATAAGTGGAAACAAGCCATTATGTGTCTGACATATGTTGAGACATTGAGAATACAAAGATCAGGAAAATAGTTTTGAAGTCAGAATAAATAGTACACAAAGCTTATGATAAAAAGGAGAATATAAGTGGTACAGTAGATAGAGAACTGTGTCAGAAGTCAGAAAAAAAAAGTTCAAATCCGACTTCATTTACTTATTAGTTGTAACTCTAAGCAAGTCACTTAACACCTGACTTCATAAAACTTGAGGAGGATATGACTAATCACTCCACTATCTTTGCCAAGAAAACCTATGGATAGTTGGTCCACAGGGTCATAAAGAGTGGGACATGACTGAACAACTGAAAAACAGTGATGAGAAAGAGAGATGGAGAGAAACTGAACTTAAAAAGAGGGAACTGTGTGGGTCAGTGTGATTACTATGTTGGTATGTCTCACGATTTATTGCTGGAGATCTAGGATGCTGTTAGGGTGAATTTTAATTTAGGGAGCATCTGTGGAGTGAGGAATAGGTCAAGGCACAGAAGTGCCTGAATACGACTGTAAATCTCTGAATAGAGCCAGCAAAATAGGGTGAGTGATAGACATGAGTACTTTCTGATAAAGTAATTCCATGTAATTGAATTGACACTACTTGAAATAATAATCATATAAAATATGATAATTGATCCTAATCCAATGGGAATATATAATCATTCTAAGGAATAATTACTTATTGAGAATTAGTTGGGAAATGGCTATATTCTTGGGACAATAATGAAAGAATCTGCTAAACATGGACTAAAGTTCTGAACTCTGAGTAATCATGGTTACATAGAACACATGGTTAAGGAAGGCTATAAAGTTAAAGGAAACAGAAGAAAAAGGAATGTACAAATAGATACCATGCTTTCAGATTATGAAAAGTCAGATTGTCAATTCATAAAAGTGTAAGTAATTATTTGTGTCTCCAGTCCTGACTTTTCAGAGCTTTAGATCTCCATTTTCAGTCACCTAATGAGTATACCATCTGGATATTCTGACAAACTTCAATGAATTTGTAAAAAACAAACAAACACACAAACAAAAAAAAAATCCTGAAATCATTATCTTCTCTCCTTCTATCCTACCACTTATTCTTTTATAAAATTATTATCAATGATATCAGTGGTATGACCATCAAACCAATAAATCAAGACTGAAAGCTGAGAACCATGTTTCATTATTTCTCTCAATGTCCTTTTTATCTTACTTAGTGCCAGGTATATTAAAATTATATCTTGGTCTGTTTTCCCTGAGCACCACCCCTCTTCCAGTCATTATAGTCAGTATATTTGTAAGTATCCATTATAAAGTAGCAATAGGAAGAAATAAAACTGCAAAGGAGAATCTGGAAGTTATAAACAAATCATTCTAAAAATCAAAGAAGCATAATTAATAAATTGTTTCTTATATCAATCAAAATTCACAGTATGTGATAATATGTGATGAATTATCAAAATTATCCAAGCACTGTTGTCAAGACCTGTACTTCCAGATATCCACAGTTCCAAACCAACAGAAAATCAAAGGCAGAAAGAACCTCTTGATCAGCACAACTAAGTGCTGGTATCTTTGATGAATTTGAAGTTTTACCAATAATTTTTAGATACTTTGGATATGTTAATGAGCTAACTTCAAGGTGGCAAAGATAGGAGTTTGTGTTTCCCCTTAAAAAAATTAACTAAATATAAAATAAGAAAAAAGAAAATCAGAACATAAAATTAAAACAAAACAAAACAAAACATTGTCATGTGCCTAGCAGAACATCAGGGAGAATTCAAATTATGTAAAAATAAATTTCCATTTCAAGAAAGCATATATTATAATAGAATACATTATATTCAAGATTGTCCATCTTTCTTTGTTTCCTTGTAGGTTATTCTTTTGTCTTCTGCCATACACTTTTTATTTTATTCTTTTTTTCTCCTTTTCATTCCACCTCCCCCACCTCCCCAAGCAGGCTACATTTAAGTATGGGTATAGTATATTTCTCTGTGTGTGTGCATATATATATATATACACACATAGATATACATATATATTCATATATATATATACATACACATAAGTACATGTATATATATGCATATGCATGTACACATGAGCAGACATGCATCTAATAAATTATGTTCAGAGGGCATCTAGGTGGCCCAATGGATAGAGCACCAGCCCTGAAGTCAGGAGGGCCTCAGTTCAAATCTGACCTCAGATCCTTAACACTTCCTTGCTGTGTGACCCTGGGCAAGTAACTTAAGCCTAAATACCTCAGCAAAAAAAGAAAAGAAAGGAAAAAGGAAAAAAAATATAAATTATATTCATAATTTTTGTTGAGTGTTTAAGCAAATCTCTTATTTCCTATTCCAGCTAACTATTCTACTTTAATTCTACTAGATAATTTGCATTGCTGTTACTTAACCTTCCCCCTCCCCCACAAGGATCCCTCCCTTATCTTCTCCCCTCATCCTTTCCCTCCATTTTTATTCCATTTCTATTTATCTACACACCTTATCACACTTCCATTAATCTAAACACCCTTTGTACCCTGCCTTGTCCTATGCTACTCTTTCCCTCCCTCTGTATCCTTTTCCATTAATCTATACATCTTGTCCCACTGTCATAAATCTACACACCTTTTTGACTCCAAATTTATCCTATTTACTCCCTGTTTATTTATTTATAGATTTTGGAGGATGATATATATAATATAGATAAGATTAGATATAATTATATAGATGCAGATAGAGATATAGATATGGATATATATTTATGTATGTAGATAGATAGATAGATAGATAGATAGATAGATAGATAGATAGATAGATTTTGTTCCCTAGTTAACAAATTCCCTTGTGAGTAAGTTTTCAGAACTACCAGTCCTCTTCCCCATTTAATGCCTCTGTGTCTATTCTTCCTCTGCACTTCATTCCTACAGTATATTTACTGTTTTTATCTTTTCTTATACAGTTTTACTTTTTAGAGTCAGTTCATACTCAGCTCTGCTCCAGTCTTTCATATAAATTAGTCAATTCTTTCTTTCTTTCTCTCTTTTCTTTCTTTCTATCTTTCTTTATCTTTCTGTCTTTCTCTCTCTCTTTTTCTTTCCTTTGTTTTTCTTTCTTTCTTTGTTTTTCTTTCTTTCTTTGTTTTTCTTTCTTTCTTTCTTTCTTTTTCTTTCTTTCTTTCTTTCTTTCTTTCTTTCTTTCTTTCTTTCTTTCTTTCTTTCTTTCTTTCTTTCTTTCTTTCTTTCTTTCTTTCTCTGTATTTCTGTCTTACTCTCCCTCTTACTCTCTCATTTTCTCTCTCTTCTTTCTTGCTTTCTTCTCACCTTCTCTCTCTTTCTATCTCTCTTCCTTTGTTCCTTTCTTTTTATCCCTTCCTTCCTTCCTTCCTTCCTTCCTTCCTTCCTTCCTTCCTTCCTTCCTTCCTTCCTTCCTTCCTTCCTTTCTCAGCTATTAGTATAAGCACCTCTAATGTTGAGTTGGAGAGAACAGTGTTTCTGGCTTCACTTCAGCTCCCCCATCTGACCTGAAACCCTAAACTAAAAGCTTCACCTTCCTGCAAGTGCCCATAGCCAGCAGAATTTATCTCCCACTGCTTCTTCACTCACTGGTGAACTAGTTCCTTCTTGTTCAGGGCTTTATCTCTGTAGCACATCTGGGAAAGGCTTTCCTAATTAGCAGAGGTTCCTTCGTTCTTCCCACACTGTCCAAGAGATAAATGTGATTCTGGCTAAGGTTACCTCAGAACCCAGCTAGACTCAGTGTTCACTGCTGCTCTTTCAGTGTAGCTAACTGGGAGGTGTTTACACTTCACACCAGATCTGGAACCTGGGTCTTTTCCTTGGGTCATCTTGGGTTGTACCAGAAGGATCCGTGTTCTATCCTGTCTTATTTGCCTTTCACCAGTCTATGTTCACCCTGACATGAAATCTTGTTTTGTTTGTGGGGAGATCTGGGGAGGTTGGAATATTCATAAAACAAATGTCATTTAAAAAAGATACAAACTCCTTAATCCAAAATTATAGGTCTCTATACAACCTAGCTGCCTTCAATATGCCTTCTTATCATGATAACATTCTGTTATTTGTATTTTTGCTTTCACCAAATATGGCTACTCACTATTTCTCTATTTCCTCATTTTCTCAGTGACCTTGGACAAGTCAATTCACTACTCTGGACCTACATTCCATATTCTGTGAAATGACAGAATTGGAGGGACAGCTAGATGACATAATGGATAGACCTCCAACCTTGAAGTCAGGAGGACCTGAGTTCAGATGTGGTCTCAGACACTTAACACTTCCTAGCTGTGTGACTCCATACAAGTCACTTAACCCCAATTGCCTCAGCAAAAAAAAAAAAAAAAAAAAAAAAAAAAAGACAGAATTGTACTGTATGACCTTTGAATACTTTCTAATCGTGAATCAATGAACACATAATGATGTGAGATCCTGACTCTATTCATGTTCCATGTCTAGAATATTTTCTCCTTATCTCATTTTCCAACTCCTTCAATCTATTTAAAGCTTATATATCAAGCACCAACTGCTGCATAATTTTTTTCATGTTCCTGTTCTTTCTAATTAAGAAGTAAGATAAGATCTTGTCTTAGAATTACTTATACTTTGAATGATACTCTGATTTGCAGTTAAATATTCAAGTTTGTCTGTATTGTTGGGATGTGTGTGTGTGTGTGTGTGTGTGTGTATGTTGTTTCTTTGAATAAACAGTATAAATACAAGAAAGAATACCTCTTGTCTTAATAAAGTATCAGCCTACTTACTTATCCCTTTCTGATTAAAATATGGGAAAACACTCTCTTCAAAAACTCTCTTCTATTCCACTTAACATATACTGAAGTACAGTTTTCCAGATATCAAGGCTTTCTAGGATATCTGCTTTAGAGGAAACCAGATGCTTCCACAAATTAGCTATTTTGAAAACCCATTCCAAGAATGTGTATAGTCAACTCAAATGAGGAGCCAACACACATTTCTTCTGCCACAAACATTTCCTCATTCCTATAGTTCTAGACTCACTATCTCTAAAGTCTCACTGCTATATAAATGATTGTTTTCTAAAAACAAATATGTTCTCAAACTTCCTAAGTTAATTATTTGTGTAGTTTTAGATTTTGTTTATTACTTACAGAACATATTGTATCTGTATAGGCAGTGACTTAATTTTTTTTAATTTTACTTTTATTTTTAATTTAAATTAAACAAGTTTTTCCATAAAATACAATGTTATATGTGTGTGTGTGTCTGTGTGTGTGCGTGTGTGTGTGTGAAATATGAAACTACAAATGTACAACTTGCAATTCCTCTTAGATATATAATAAAGTTGAATAGGCCCAGTGGATAGAGCACTATCCCTGAAGTCAGGAGGACCTGTAGTCAAATTCAGTTTCAGACACTTAAGACTGGCTAGCTGTCTGATATTTAAATATATAATAAAGTTATTTTGTAATTTTTTTTTCTTTCTCTTCCCTCCCCTCACCCCAGTCCTAGTTATCATTAGAAAAAAATTGTGTATATATAGCAAGATAGTCATGTATTTATATGCATGTATGTATGTGGGTATACATATATACACATATATTTATAGGTATGTATATATGTATATAATATGTTAAAATCATCTAGACATACTTCTATTTATCAGTTCTTTCTCTGGATGCAGATAGCATCTTTCTTCATAGGTCCTTTGGGTATTTAAAATAGTCAGAATCAGTTATTCACTCAAAAATGTTCTTAAAACAATATTATCATTACTACATAGAATGTTCATTTGGTCTTGCTCATTTCACTCTTCATGATTTCATGAGAATCTTTCCATGTTTTTCTAAAATCATTGAGTTCAGCATTATTTATAGCACAGTAGTATTCTATCACAATCTTATACTATAATTTGTTTAGCTATTACTCAATTGATGGACATTCATGCAGTTTTCAGTTTTTTGTCACCACAAAGAGAGCTGCCATAAACATTTTAAAGTATGTAGTTTCTTTTCTTGTTTTCCATAATCCTATTTGTAAATAGACCTAGGTGTGCTATTTCTGGGGTAAAGGGTATGGACAGTTTAAGAAAGTTTTAGACATGATTTAAGATCTCTCTCCAAAATGGGAACATGGGAAAGGGATCGGCCCGAGGGTCACAACTAGTTGCTCATAAGCAGGGATACCTTGACAGGGCCTCTCACTTGTGAGCCTGGCTGGGTTGGCTGGCCTCCCATTGGCAGATACTATGTACACACAAAGCCCAGGAGCTACTTTTCTGAATGCTGATTAAGGATTGCCTACTGTTCACACTCGGGAAAATGTTTAACAACAAGGCTATATGGCATAATAAACTAAAGCTCTTTTTCATACTCTATGAGTCTCTTGCCTCATTCATCTTCCTCTGAGATCAAAGGGCTTATATACTTTGAGCTTTCAGTCCAAATGGCTTAAACATTTATATATTCTATTTCCTTTTCTGGTAATCTGGGCTATACAGATAGATATTCATTTCTTTTATTTCACTTCAATTTGTTAGACTTATTGGATATAAGTGGGTAAAAGAATTCCTTGTAATTATCTTAACTTTAATTTTATTCATGGTATGTTTACTGTTTTCATTTTTGTTATCAGTGATATGGTTTCCTAATCCTTTTAAGTTAAATTAATCAGTTTTTTTTTATTTTATTAGTTTTTCTTGTTTTTTTTTTTAATAAAGTCAACTCAGTTTTATTTATTAATTCAATGTTTTAGATTTTTTATACTCAATTTTGTTACTCTCACTTTTAATTTTTAAGATTTCTAATCAACTGTTTAATTGGGGGTTTTAGTTTGTTCTTTTTCTATTTTTTAAAAAGTACATTCCTGTGCTTGCTTCGGCAGCACATATACTAAAATTGGAACGATACAGAGAAGATTAGCATGGTCCCTGCACAAGGATGACACGCAAATTCGTGAAGCGTTCCATATTTCTAAATAATTGGAAAGACATTCAGTGCTCTTGGATAGGCCGAGCGAATATAATAAAGATGAAAATACTCCCCAAACTAATCTATTTATTTAGTGCTATACCAATCAGACTCCCAAAAAACTATTTCAATGACCTAGAAAAAATAACAACAATATTCATATGGAAGAATAAAAGGTCGAGAATTGCAAGGGAACTAATGAAAAAAAAGTCAGAGGAAGGTGGTCTAAGTGTACCTGATCTAAAGCTATATTATATAGCAGCAGTCACCAAAACCATTTGGTATTGGCTAAGAAATAGACCGGTAGATCAGTGGAACAGATTAGATACAAAGGACAAAAAAGGGTACATCTATAGCAATCGAATTTTTGACAAACCCAAAGATACCAACATTAGGGATAAAAATTCATTATTTGGAAAAAACTGTTGGGAAAACTGGAAATTAATATGGCAGAAATTAGATATGGATCCACACTTAACACCATATACCAAGATAAGATCAAAATGGGTCCATGATTTAGGCATAAAGAGGGAGATAATAAATAGATTAGAGGAACAGAGGATAATCTACCTCTCAGACTTGTGGAGGAGGAAGGAATTTATGACCAGAGGAGAACTAGAGATCATTATTGATCACAAAATAGAAGATTTTGATTACATCAAACTAAAAAGTTTCTGTACAAATAATACTAATGCAAACAAGATTAGAAGGGAAGTAACAAATTGGGAAAATATTTTTAAAAGCAAAGGTTCTGACAAAGGTCTCATTTCCAAAATATATAGAGAACTGACCCTGATTTATAGGAAACCGAACCATTCTCCAATTGATAAATGGTCAAAGGATATGAACAGACAATTCTCAGATGAAGAAATTGAAACTATATCCACTCACATGAAAGAGTGTTCCAAATCACTACTGATCAGAGAAATGCAAATTAAGACAACTCTGAGATACCACTACACACCTGTCAGATTGGCTAAGATGACAGGAACAAATAATGATGAATGTTGGAGGGGATGTGGGGAAACTGGGACACTAATACATTGCTGGTGGAGTTGCGAAAGAATCCAGCCATTCTGGAGAGCAATCTGGAATTATGCCCCAAAAGCTATCAAACTGTGCATACCCTTTGATCCAGCAGTGCTACTACTGGGCTTATATCCCAAAGAAATACTAAAGAGCGGAAAGAGACCTATATGTGCCAAAATGTTTGTGGCAGCTCTTTTTGTTGTAGCTAGAAACTGGAGGATGAATGGATGTCCATCAGTTGGAGAATGGTTGGGTAAATTATGGTATATGAAGGTTATGGAATATTATTGCTCTGTAAGAAATGACCAGCAGGAGGAATACAGAGAGGCCTGGAGAGACTTACATCAATTGATGCTGAGCGAAATGAGCAGAACCAGAAGATCACTGTACACTTCAACAACGATACTGTATGAGGATGTATTCTGATGGAAGTGGAAATCTTCAACATAAAGAAGATCCAACTCACTTCCAGTTGATCAATGATGGACAGAGGTAGCTACACCCAGAGAAGAAACACAGGGAAGTGAATGTAAATTGTTAGCACTAATATCTGTCTGCCCAGGTTACATGTACCTTCGGAATCTAATGCTTATTGTGCAACAAGAAAATGGTATTTACACACATGTATTGTAACTAGGTTATATTGTAACACATGTAAAATGTATGGGATTGCCTGTCATCGGGGGCAGGGAATAGAGGGGGGGGATAATTTGGAAAAATGAATACAAGGGATAATATTATAAAAAAAAAATATATATATATATATATATAATAAAATTATTAATAAAAAATAATAAAAACATTACATTCCTAATTCATTAGTCTGATTTTTCTCTACTGATGTAAGCATATATATTTTTTTCTCTGATCATTGTTTTTGATATATCACATAGGTTTTGATAAGTTCTCTCATTATTGTCATTCTTTTTAATGAAATTATTGACTACTTCTGTAATTAGTTATTTAAACCAATCGTTCTTATAGGTTAGGTTATTTTAATCAATCTTTTGACGGTACCTTTTTAATTATAATTTTGTAGCATTGTGATCTGAAAAGAATAAATATTTCTGCTTTTCTACATTTAACTATACTTTTTGTTATAAAATATGCTCAGTCTTTGTAAAAGTATCATGAATGGTTGAGAAAAAGATTTATTCCTTTATATTCCTTTATCATTCCTTTATCATTCACTTCTCTAGATAACTAGCATATCTACTTATTCACTTCCTTATCTTTTTTCTTTTTTTAAAATAAATTTCATAAAATTAATCTAGTTCTGAGAAGGGAAGATTAAACTACTATCTATCTCCATGGTATAATATTTGGTTCACATAAGTTCAGTATTGGTATTAGTCTTCAATGCATCATTAAAAAGGCTTTGGATTGTTGCTATCAGCATAAAACTGAATTTCATTTACCTTTTCACTGAGCTAAGAAGCCTGAATATCTAATTTTTTTATTGTATTTTACTTTTGATGGAATTAAATGCCATCATCTTAGGGATAGATGAAACATCCTGCTGGTACATCCTGTGCAGTTTTCATTTTTCATTTAGTAGTTCCTGAATTTCCCCAGCATTTTCATTAAAACAGTCTTGATGTTTATGAGTGTCCTGGTCCACATGAGCAAATGCAGTGCTCTACACCAAATCTCTGAACTGCCCAGTCCTTTTCTGCTCATTGCTGCCAACTGTGTGTTGGCTCAATTTACCCTTCAAGTTAGCAACAAACTGTTCTCTCTCAAAGAAACACTCTAATCTGTTGACATTAATTCTAATAGTTTTTGTTTGTTTGTTTGGTTTGTTTTTGTTTTTGTTTTTGTTTTTGTTTTTGTTTTTGTTTTTGTTTTTGTTTTTGTTTTTGTTTTGTTTTTGTTTTTGCTTTGAAGGCTGCCACTTCTGTTGAATGTGAATATGAATATTCAGCTTGGAAAAGATAGATCAGTCCAGCTCATTGCACCACACGTTACTTGGGTCATTCTTACATACTATCTATCTTTTCTTCTTTCAATAACATAGTCCATCATTAAATGCCAATTTTTGCTGCAAGAGTACATCCACAAAATTACTCTGCAGCTGTTGATATCAGTTTTTACATAATCTTTTTGCATTTTTGATTTTTTGAGTGTTTGAGAAAGAAATAATCTTTGGTTCTATTTTTCTTTCTAAAAATGTTTCAAATTCTTCTTTGTAATTAAATGTTTATCTTTTGTTTTGTATGGTTGTTCTCAATTATGAAGAATAGGTCACCTTGGGCTACATTTTGAGCTCCAGCATCTTTGGAATACATTATTGCATTACCCCTTTGTTTTCTTGTACATGTGGAAGTTTTACGTTATTCAAATATTATTTCTTTTGTATTTTGAAGGCTTGCTTTTCTTTTTTTTGTTAATTTTATAATTATACATTTTTTGACAGTATATATGCATGAGTAATTTTTTATAACATTATCCCTTGTATTCATTTTTCCATATTTTCCTCTCCCTCCCTCTACTCCCTCCCCTAGATGACAGGCAATCCCAGCCATTTTACATGTGTTACAGTATAAACTAGATATAATATATGTGTGTAAATCCAATTTTCTTGTTGCATGTTAAGTATTGGATTCCGAAGATATAAGTAACCTGGGTAGATAGACAGTAGTGCTAATATTTTACATTCCTTCTCTGGGTGCAGCTGTCGCTGTCCATCATTGATCAGCTGGAAGTGAGTTGGATCTTCTTTATGTTGAAGATATCCACTTCCATCAGAATACATCCTCATACAGTATTGTTGTTGAAATGTATAGTGATCTTCTGGTTCTGCTCATTTCACTCAGCATCAGTTCATGCAAGTCTCTCCAACCCTTTCTGAATTCATCCTGCTGGTAATTTCTCATAGAGCAATAATATTCCATAACACTCATATACCACAATTTACCCAACCATTCTCCAATTGATGGACATCCATTCATTTTCCAGTTTCTAGCTACAACAAAAAGAGCTGTCACAAACATTTTGGCACATACAGGTCCCTTTCCCTTCTTTAGTATTTCTTTGGGATATAAGCCCAGTAGTAGCCCTGCTGGATCAAAGGGTATGCACAGTTTGATAACTTTTTGGGCATAGCTCCAGATTCCTCTCCAAAATGGCCAGATTCTTTCACAACTCCACCAATAATGCATCAGTGTCCCAGTTTTCCCGCATCCCCTCCAACATTCATCATTATTTGTTCCTGTCATCTTAGCCAATCTGACAGGTGTGTAGTGGTATCTCAGAGTTGTCTTAATTTGCATTTCTCTGATCACTAGTGATTTGGAACACTCTTTCACATGAGTGGATATAGTTTCAATTTCATTATCTGAGAATTGTCTGTTCATATCCTTTGACCATTTATCAATTGGAGAATGGTTTGATTTCTTATAAATTCGGGTCAGTTCTCTATATATTTTGGAAATGAGACCTTTATCAGAACCTTTAATTGTAAAAATATTTTCCCAATTTGTTACTTCCCTTCTAATCTTGTTTGCATTAGTATTGTTTGTACAGAAACTTTTTAGTTTGATGTAATCAAAATCTTCTATTTTGTGATCAATAATGATCTCTAGTTCTTCTCTAATCATAAATTCCTTCCTCCTCTACAGGTCTGAGAGGTAGACTATTCTCTGTTCCTCTAATTTATTTATGATCTCATTCTTTATATCTAAATCATGGACCCATTTTGATCTTACATCCTGATGCTTTTCAAAACTTGTAGTATAGAAATTGAATGGTTAAATTTATTCACTATATGTCTTAAATTTAATTCAGCCTTGGATTATTTTCTGGAAGCAATATGGTCAAGGATTCTGGATAGCTCCTGAACATTACTTCCTTCAACATGGTGTTAAACTTTTTCTTTTTTTCCTATCATGTTTTACTGAGAGATTTAGAATCCTATCTTCAGAACCTATTTGTTTTGCTTACAAAGTGGGTATATTTACTTTCAATGTTTTTTTCCCTTCACTGCTTGTTTTCTGCTTTTATTTTTTTTAACATATCTCCATTCTATATATATTATTTTTCCTTCCTCCCCTTTTATGAGGATTTTCCATTGAGGATTCAAATTCTTCTATTCTGCTCAATATTGTTGCTGTGGATGACAAATTTTACTTTCACAATTCTAATTTTTCTTTTAAAATATTCAGGAGCATCATGGTGTCATTCCATGTTCTCAGATTCTACAAGCCCTTCTGTGTAATCAAGTTTTTGGTCATTTTCATTTTGTAATACATATTCACGTACATTTAAACATAGTTACTAAATATGGAGGACATATTTCCCACTTTTTTATTTGACTTTGTCTTTTTTTTTGTTTGTTTATTCTTGATTTATCTTTTTATGTTCAAGGTTTTTAAAAAATAATCTTCTTCCTTGCATTTTTGGTGTTCTGGTCCTCCCACCAAATAATTTTACCTGTCATCCAATTTTGACTCCCTCCCTTCTGAGTCCATAATCCTTTTGGACTAGAACTTAGATTCCTTTCACACTGAGCAATTCACAGTTTACCAACCTAAGTTTTTGCCCCAGCTAACTTTCAGATGGTCAAAAATTACCCCTCAGCTTGCCTTGTACTTCTCTCTCTGTTTCTTTAGTCCTCTGATCTACTATTGGCAATTTAAAATTTCTCTTTCCTGAAAGTGGAAGAATCTGGTCTTTTCAGGAACAAAAGATGTTTTCAACAAAGACTGCTTGCCTTGACACTGAATTAAAGCTTCAATATTTCAGCCCCCATTAAACTTTTATTTTTAAAAGGCTATGGCCAAGATGGTTTTCATAACCCAAAGAAACCTCTATAGCTTAGAAGCAAAACTTTATAACTCTGGAAAAGAAAGAGGAAATCACAGGGTAGGAGTGGGTTTTAATGTAAGACAGTGTTGGGTCCTTGAGTTTGATAATACACCCTTGTTGCTGAAAGCATGGAAAGTGGGAGAAGAGTTCTGAGTGAACTCAACATTAGAGAGCACAGGTTCTTGCATTTTTTAAAAAAAGTTTTCTTGTGGGGATTCAGATATTCTATTTCATGGAAACTATTGAAGTTGCTTTATATTTGGTGCATAATTTCTTTTTTGAACAGGTTTGATAGGTCATAGAGATCAAAGGAAATGACTGGTCTGCCACTGTGTTGTTCACAAAAATACAGGCGTCCATCTTTAAGACTTTCCAAAATTAATTCATACTCCCATAAAATCAAACCTTGTGGAAAAGGAGAATATTACCATTAGATGACCAACTCTCAGACAAATAGTACTAGATTATAACTTAATAAGCTTAGATTTTTGTCCAGTTTTTTTTTTACTAGATAGATTTCTTTCATTTCATTTCTATTTTATTCCCCTAATATATTATTCTTCTATTTGGCATATCTCCCTATATTCCTTTCTTGTAAAAAAAAAAAGTATAACACTGACTATATGTGTCCTAGAATTTATAGAGGCAAAGAAGGAATAAATGCCAATATAGGTCATCTATTTAATTATGCAAAGGCAAAAAGAAACAAAACAAAACAAAACAAAACAAAACAAAACAAAACAAAACAAAACAAAAAACTATAGACAGAAAATTGATAATTAGGAAAAAATGAGTAAGAACTATTTCTTTGAATCAAAAGTGCAAGACTTAGAATCAGAACAAGTCTAGATAGCTCTATGCCTTAATGTAATACAATATGATCACTGCCAACTTCAAAAATTGAAAAAAAAAAAGCTAGAGGGAAGTAGAAGGGATAGGAAAGTTATCCTGAGTTGGTTCTAAAAGAAGAGCTATGCTCCCATAAACTTAAGGCTTCATAGGGATACAGTTAAAATAAATGCATACATAGATAGATAGATACATGAATATTTAAATACATGCGTCTTTCTCTGTGTATGTATATGTATAAACACATACAAATTTATATTTATATTATAGACATATGATCCTGACACATAATTATTTTATATATATTTACATGTGTATGTAGATATGTATATTTATGTATATATTTATGACAGAAGAAGTAGAGAAGAGAGATGTAAGAGAAATTTAAATACTTTATTTTTTTTCTTAATTACACATTATTTGTATTTTTCAAATAGCAAGATGGCTGGTTAATAGGAAAATGTCCTACAAATAGCATACTTTAACAGTTCTAAAATAAATATTTGAAAAAGAAAATTAATATTTTGACACTTTGGCATTTAGATGGAGTTATGTTCTTATTGGCATCAAAAGTTGTAAATGGCTCTAATATTGTAAATGATCAAATATGTTTGTTATTAAGGAACTTCTGTTAAAGGGTTGTATTCTGACTTCTAGGATTTGGATTGCACAAGTGAGTTAATTTTTCAGCTGAGCTGCATTTAAAGCAAGAATACAAAGACTTGAACATGAAGTTTTATAATTGGCCTTTATTGAAAATGAATTGTGAATTAAAGTGCCAATATTTTGAGCAAGTCTAGTCTCACAGAAGACATTTGTAAATTTCAGTGTGTTTCCTTCCATACAAGGCACTGAGAACACCAGTTTCTGAGAAAGTTAAAATATGAAGTTTTTCAAGTAGTTACTGAAATAAAAACTTGTTCACAGCCCACTGGAGGCAGAAAAATGTCTTTCTCACCCTTTCACAAAAATATGGCAATTTAAAAAGTAATTCATTGGTTTCAGTTCTGAATATATAGTACCTTCATATGTACACACAACAAGCTACAGGTCAGTCAAAGTGACCTTTTTTTACTTCTTCATATAGAGTGTGGCTATAGCTAAGCAGTGTTATGCAGCTTGATTTAACTATCCTAATTTTTTTCCCTTGGTATCTATAAGGAAAACATTTTCTCCTTAAATTCCATAAAACATCTTCTTCAAGAGGTTGATGAATACTTAGGGAACATTTGTCATTTTGTATTATACCTTTTATATTAAATGATCAGAGAGGTTATCAGCATCTCCACTTTGCCTCTGCAACTCTGATTTCTATTCCATAAATAAGAAGTCCTCTGTATCTCCCTTATCCCCTCCTTTTGTTTCTAGTCTGCCCTGATTCTATTGTACTTTTTAAGGGCAAGGACTATCTTTCTTATTTGTAACCCAGATTTTAGCACATTGCTTGAAACATAAAAAATTGCTTAATAAATTTACTGAACTGAAAAGTGGGTCATTACATAAGGTAATTTTTGTTGCTATATTTTTAAGGAATCTTGAATGATTTTTATGTAATTATGGGAGAAATTTTTAAAAAAGGATTTAAGATGTTTTTCTACTCTACTGAACAAAATTATCTAATTTAATTTAATTCAATCTTATTTTTATATCACATTTATTTCCAAATATTTTCTTCCCCTCTATTTTCCAGTAAGTCATCCCTTTTAGCACATTTCAAAAGAAACTAAAACTATCAAACTGGACTAACTAGCAAGCATATCAACTATTTGACAATATAAGCAATCTTACATTTAGAGTTGCCTAGCTCTATGATGAAGGGGAAGATATTTTTCTCAAGTCTCCAAAGTCAAGTTTTTTCATTATAATTATATAGCATTCAGTTTTAATTGTTCTTTCTATTTATTTTATTGGAGATGATATACATATTTTTCCTGATCCTTCTTATTATAATTTACATCTGCTCATCTAAGTCTTCTAATGCTTTTATTGCTGAATTATTTCTAGTCATTATTTCCAGCAACCCAATAATACTGCATTATATTCATGTACATTTATTTAGCCATTCTGGGGTTAATGAGCACCTATTTCCATTACAAGTTTTTGTTATCACTAAAAATATTGCAATCAATATTTTGTATCAGGAAAGAAATATGATTGTCAAAATATAAATAATAAACTCAGCAGAATTCATGACAATTTATGTCTCATCAATTGTGTGTTTATAACAGTTTATTCTACTATGAGATATCATTTGAGAAATATTTTTTGTTTCACTACTAATATTCTCATTAAAGAATCCCTTTTGTTAAGATTACTTTTATAAAATTGGATAGATGGAAATATAACTCAGTAAGTTTTTATATTCTCTCAATTACCTGTTTATGCTATTAGTAATGTTTGAGATTTTTGGTATCTTCTCTCCTTCAGATATGAGGGGTATTAATTGCTCAATCCACAATTAATTGTATCGCATTCATCATGCATCTTTTCTATGTTTATTTAGTCTAAAATGTTTTTTTTCTTTTTATTTTCATTCTCTTTAGTTTTAATTAAACCTCCTCTATTATTATATGTAAAATTATGATAAATTTCAAGTGTGATTGTGCCTTAATGGAGAAAAAAGTTTACTTTTAAAATCTCCTTTTACATTTTTTCTTCTGATTATTGTCATTTCATTTTTATCTTGAATGCCCTTGAAATCACTGCTTAGTTGGATTTCTTACTAAATTTATTTTTCCCTACTTTACCCTCCATTGCTTTTCTCTATTTTGTGAGAAACTACTGATCATAATCATCAATCATCCTTCTCCATAACATTTTACAAATCAGTTTATATTCTAAACCAGAGCTTCCTTGGGCTGTCATCTCTTTCTGCTTGGCAAGTAAGTGAAATGTTTGTTGAATAAGATACTTTCTTGTTTCTCCTGCATTTTTGTTACTGAAATTGATTGAAAAGAGTTAGATCTCTACATGATATTTTTGTAGAAAATATCTATGTTCTTTATTTTGTCTCTATCCCAGTTCTCATTATTAATAACTTGGGTAGAAATTATTTTTATTCATGCCTGATCTTCTCATGTTTAATCTTTCTTCTAGATTTGCACTAATTTTTATTTTTTTAATGTAACAAAGTCTGAGGTTTGACTGTATGTAGACATATCATTTGAGAAATGGCTCAGTTTTCTGTTCATTAAAACAGAATCAATTTCATTTTTGTGGCATTATTCAATATTAACTATGGTGGATTCCTTCCAATTAATTTTTTTTAAAGCAAGAACCTATACTATAAAGGAATGAATCTCCTGTGTAACATACACATCTTTGATCTCTAACTCTTTATTCTCAAATAACATTTTCCTACATATTTTCACAATACATGACTATTCTTACTTTGCATTGAAATTATTAAGTTTCAAAGGATTTATTGATTCATTTTGGAGAATCCTGTTGAGTTCTTTATAGAATTCTTGCTTAATAAGATTCAAATATTTCTGCCAATGTTAATGAGTGTTGCAACAACAAATGAAAAATTGTACAATGAAAAGGTATTTTGTTGCCTTTGAAAGGACAATAAACCCTTTCTGTATTTCTTTATTTGTTTTTTAAGGAAAAATATGTGTTATCCTGTTATATATAATTTCAACTTTTCTTTTTCTTTTTTTATAGTGATTCTTTTTTTCCTTTTTAGTATTTGACCCTTTCTTTACACTCATTTATAACACCCTGTCTCAAGCTCATCACTTCTTGCCAAGGTTATTATAATAGCTCACTCACTAATGTCCTTTCTTCAAATTTCTCTATATTCCATTGCATTCTCACACATCTGCCAAAGGAACATTTCTAAAGTGTACATTAAAGATGTTATTTCCCTGCTCAAAAAACTCTAGTAGCTCCCTCTTGCGTTTAAAATATAATATATTTACCTTTGATTGGAATTTAAATTCTTTCATAATTTGGCTTCAGACTTACCTTCCCAGATTTATTACACCTTACTGCCCTAAAGTATTCTACTTTCCAGCCAAACTAATCTACTTGTTCTATCTTCATAGTTTCATATAGTAAGGTACCTCTCACATTTAGAATGTATTCCTTCATTACTTCCACCTCCAAAAATCTTTTGGCTTGGGAAACTGGAAAATAATATGTCAGAAAGTCGACATAGACTTACATCTCACACCACTTACCAAAATAAGGTCAAAATGGTACATGATTAAGGTGTAAAGGATACCATAAACAAATTAGGAGAGCAAGGGATAATTTACCTATTAGAAGTTTGGAGAAGGGAGGGATTTATAACCAAAGAAGAACTAGAGAACATCACAAAAGGCAAAATGGACAACTCTGATCACATTAAATTAAAAAGGTTTGCACAAACAAAACTAACAGAAACAAGAACAAAAGGGAAGTACAAATTTGGGGAAAAAATCTTTACAGTGTTTCTGATAAAGGTCTCATTTCTAAAATATATAAAGAACTGTCTCAAATTTATCAAATTCCCCACTTGATAAATTATCAAAAGACATGAACAGACAATTTTTATATGATGAAATTAAAGCCATCTATAGTTATATGAAAAAGTACTCTAAATCACTTTTGATTAGAGAAATGCTAATTAAAACAACTCTAAGGCACAACCTCATACCTCTCAAATTTGTGAAAATGAGAGGAAAAGATGATAAATGTTGGAGGGGATGTGGGATAACTGGGGCACTAATGCATTGTTGGTGGATTTGTGAAAAGATTCAACTATTCCCAAGGAAATCTTAAAGGAGGGGAAAAGACCTGCATATGCAAAAATGTTTGTAGGAGTGCTTTTTGTGGTAGCAAAGAATTGAAAAATGAGTAAATGCTTGTTAACTAGGGAATGGCTGAATAAGTTGTGGTATATGAAGATAATGGAATATTATTTTTCTATAAAAATGATAAACGAAAGGCCTGGATTTACGTGAACTGATGTTGAATGAAACAAGCAATACCAGGAATACGTTGTATGCAATAACTCTTTTATATGATCAACTATGAAAGACTTAGTTCTTCTCAGTGATTCAGTGATCTAAAGCAATCTCAATAGACTTTGGATAGAGAATGCCATCTTCATCCAGAAAAAGAACAAGGAAACTGAATGTAAATTAACACAGCCTATGTTCTGTTTCTTTTTTTTTTTTAATCTCTTCCATGGTTTTTCCCTTTTGTTCTGGTTTTTCTTTCCCAACAAGATTCATAAAACAATATGTATTAAAAATAAATAAATTTACTAGAAAAGTAAAAATAAATAAAATTTTTAAAAGATAAAATAAAAATTCTTAGCCTCTAAAGCTCATCTTGAATTGCCCTATTTTTGAGGCCTTTCTTATTCTCTTCACTTACTAGGTTCTCCCCTCTGAAAATTGTTGTATATTGTGTGTGTATACATATAAACATTTATTTATTTACTTATTCATTCATTTATTTGTTTATGTATTTAACCCCAGTGTTTACCACTGTGCTGTCACAGAGCAAAACAGTAAATGTTTGTTGATTGACAAATTATTATTTCCTCCTTTATATTGATTAATTATTACTTCATTAGGCAGTCACTGCTTGAGAATCTCAGATGTAGAATACCAAGAGTTAAGAGTTTATAGGCAACTTAAATTAGTGTGTTTTACTGTTAATAGCACATTTTTATACCATTTTCTGATAACTCTTTCACTGACTACTTCCACCAGCACTACTAGAAAGAAGAACATATAGACTGGAGGAGGAAAGGGGGAAAGAGTGAAAAAAAGAAAAGATAAGGACACATCTATGTCATTAATTAGAATTGATATAGTAGAAGAACATGATTTGTTACCCAAACATAGCTTATGAGACTCATATGTTTAATAGAAAATAAGATGCTTAACATGTAGTTATGACTATAAGAGAGGGTCCAACATGCTCAGAAAAAGAGAGATCAGATATTAACCTGTAATAGTCATCAGAATAGGGGTACCTAAAAAAGGCTGATACGTTATTCTAGCTATCTTCAGTCTGCTTATATAGGTGGTAAATGGCCTTAATTTTATCACTATCAATAGTATGTTTAAAGCTCTTCCTATTTTTACTTTATTTCATTTTTCCAATGAATTAATAATATCCAAGTTATGTTATCCCTCAGTAATTATTCCTGAATTTTAATATCTAAATGGTAATTGTATACTTAACTTAGGAATCAGGAAGATCTGAATTCAGATTTGGCCTCCAGTCCTTACTATCTGTGACTCTGAACAAATCATTATCCTCTGTCTTTAGTTTTTTTATCTGTAAAGTAGGGATTACAAGAGAACCTGCCACCCATCATTGTTGCAGGATAAAATGAGATAATATTTGTAAAATGCTTTGTAAACTTTAAAGCACTATAAATATTAACTGCAATGGCTATAATAATGTTTATACATTGAATTAAGGGATAAATCATCTTCATTGTCACCATCATCAATCACTGTTATTGTTACTACCATTCTTGTTATTATTATAGATTGCTTATTTCTGAACACACTAACATGCAGCCAAACTAATTTTATTAGAATTCCTTATATATCACACTCCACTTCCCATCTCTGTGTCTTTACTCTGTCTTTTCTATACCTAGAATGCATTCTATTGTCATCTCTATCTCTCAAAATCCATCATCTCAAAACTCTTCACAAGTACCATCTTTTCAGATACCCCATCTATTTGTAACTTCCCTCAAAAATGAACTTGTAGATATTTTGCATCTATTCTTCATTTATCTATATTTGTCCACCACTAGACTGCTCTCTTAGGGCAAAGGAATTTTTGCTTTTATCTTTATATTTTTTAGCATCTGTCACATTTTCTAGCAGGTAGGAGATACTTTTAAAATGCATATAGATTGAATAAAAATTGACATATGAATTACTGAATGAAAAATTTTACATGCATACTTATTTTCAGCTCATTTATAAAATAAGCAGTATCTCACATTTTTATGGATTATAAAGTACTTTTCTCATAGCACGTGAAAGCTTTTGGCATTTTTGGGAAAATAGTGAGAATATTCTTATATCTTTCACAGATGAGACAATTGAGGCTTAGAAATTTGAACTGATTCCCTTCTGATTATCTCTTTTATTGCTAATTAATTGTCCATAAAATATCACAAACTAAATTTATCAATTATTTAATGTCATCACTTCACAAGATGTTCTAATTTCCTAATTTCTGTCCTTCTGATTTCTCATGACACTTTGCAACTCTTATTATTTGGTATTATAATTATTTCTGCACAGGTAATATCTTCTATCATTATTTAACTTTTTCAAACTTTTATCTAAATTACCTAATTATGTTGCAAACTTCTTGAGTATTTCCCAATTACTGAAAAGAGACTAAAGAAACATTGATGGGTTCTTCATATAAAAGATCTAGTTTTCTTCTTTCTAATACTTTGAAGACATGGTAGTACATGCATAGAAGACTATTACAGGGGAATCAGATTAAAAAGAAAAAAGAGCAAAACTGGTTAATGAGTAGATATGCAATAGCCCTTCCTCTTTTCTAATTTCATTCATACAATGCATTAAGATATGCATTACTACCCAGTTGGGTGTGCTGTACAGGGTCAGGCTGTTGAAAAGACTTTGAAGGAAGGCATCATTAGTAATCTAAGCTATACCTGGACCATAATTCTAAGCAATAATATTCCATATGGATACTGTCTGCTCCTTCCCCAGTGCATACCCTGTACTCCCTTGAATTGGAAACCTGCCAAGAAGATAAATTAAACTACTTGTGAGTTACTTTCCTGCAAGCTAACAAATTGCTTGGTGTTACAGGCTAGAGACCATTCATTAATAACAAATTTTTTAAATAAAATTTTCTTTTCCTCACCTATATCCATGATTTTTTAGAGTTATAAGATTTGACATGTAGCCATACTTTACAGATGTTGCTAGACATACTTTACAGATGTTGCTTAATACACTTTTAGCAAAGAGTTATAAAGGAAAAAAAAAATCCTCCTCATATTTTGTCAAGCCTGTGGTGAGCGTAATGATTAGTTGACTAAGATTTCTAGGAATTTTTGTTTATTCATCTCATTCCTTTGGTTTTACATTAAAATTGAAAACCTAGCATCACACTTGTACTATATTAGTCTATAATTACACATTTCAGCTGTAGAAAGATCTAATGGAAAAGTTTCCTTTAAACAATCAGAATTGATTTTATATAACTGAGCAAACTTGAGCTGGATACTAGCTAGCTTTCTTGATCTTTAATCTTGTGGTAAATTCATAGAGAAGACTTAAGAGACTTTATCTTGATGTATTTTCCTACATAATTAATTTAAATGATTTTTAAAAGACCCAACTTGACAAGTTGCCTGAGTCAATTGACCATTCAAAAAATCTAGTCCAGATGGTTAAATCTATTATGCCCTTACTCCCAGCCAAAAAACTGATTTCTTTCCCTAAAGATGAAAACAATATTTCCAAAGAGCTAAATATAACAAACACATAAACAAACAAATAAAAATTTTCTCAAATTGTACAAAGGCTATCAATTAGCACAAGCTTAGGGGAAGAATTGTTTTCACACATGGGGTATAAAAGAGTGAGTATTGTCAAAGAATTCCATTCAATTGTCTCTGAAGCAACAGAATATTCCATTTTGATATACTTTTCACATGAGTACAAGAAGTAGAATAATTTCCTGTGTTATTCATGGGGGCTTTGCAATATTAATTTAGGAATGAAGAGAAGGTGGCTTTGCAGGAATAGCAAATGAAAAGGAAACATGGATATCAGTTTATTAAAACTTCAGATACTCTCCAAAAATCATATTTCACAAGATAAGCTATACTTCTGGTCATATACCTTCAGAGACAAATGGCCTTGTATTTCAATTCAGGGACAAAGAAAACTTCACACAAATAAATTGGGTGATATGCAGCCTCCTTTACTCTGTTGCAAAAGGTGTTATATATTTGCAAATCAAAATCTCTTCTGAAGCGAAAAGAAAAAAAAATACTTATTGGCCACAGCTTTCACCTTCACAGATTTTTCTTCCAGGAAAATTACAGTTATTTTTTACTTATGCAAAGGATAAGAAACTTCAGCAATGACAGTGCATAAAATGAATTGAAGCAAGTTGATGCAGACAAATATACCCCTGAAGGTCTTGGCCCAACCTTAGTCTGTGAAGAGATATTAAAGGTGACAGCCAACTCTAACTTTCAAATTGTGTACCAGGGTGAGACACTCTATTAAACTGACAAACTAAAGATGGGTTAAACACAACTTCAAGTATGAAATTAGAGGCATGACACTGGATGACATCAGATGAGGTCATTCACTTTATTTCTGCTGTTCCAGGGAGAAAGGAAAGCCATTCTAAATGAATTGCTCCCTAAGTGGCTCACCCTAAGTTATTAGTAAAATAAGTTCAGTTGCAGCCAATAACGAATCTGGAACATATAAAACTTAAATTAAGCTTTAGATAACTAGAAAGAAAATCTGATGAGCTTGGTAGAATAAAATGAAGTATAAAAGCAAACCCATCATTGTTGAGACAAATTAAAGAATGAAAATTTATCAGAATCTTACCTTGTAACAAAATGACAACAACGACAATAATAATAATTTTATCATCTCATTTGGGGTCTTCTTCGCAAAGATAATGAAGTAGTTTGCCATTTCCTTCTCCAGATAATTTTCTTTTCTTTTTTTTAAATTTTATTTATTATTATTATTTTTATTTTTTATTAATTTTTATAATTATAACTTTTTTGATGGTATATATGCATAGGTAAATTTTTTTAACAACATTATCCCTTGTACTCCCTTCTGTTCCGAATTTTTCCCTTCCTTCCCTCCACCCTCTCCCCTAGATGGCAGGCATTCCCATACATATTAAATATCTTACAGTATATCCTTGGTACAATATATATGTGCAGAACTGAATTTTGTTGTTGTTGTTGCAAAGAAAGAATTGTATTTGGAAGATAAAAATAATCTGGGAAGAAAAACAAAAAAAAATGCTAACAGTTTACACTCATTTCCCAGTATTCCTTTTCTGGATGTAGCTGATTCTGTCCATCATTGATCAACTGGAATTGGATTAGCTCTTCTCTATATTGAAGATATCCACTTCCATCAGAATACATCCTCATACAGTATCATTGTTGAAGTGTATAATGATCCCCTAGTTCTGCTCATTTCACTAAGCATCAGTTGATGTAAGTCTCTCCAAGTCTCTCTGTATTCATCCTGCTGGTCATTTCTTACAGAACAATAATATTCCATAACATTCATATACCATAATTTACCCAACCATTCTCCAATTGATGGGCATCCATTCATTTTCCAATTTCTAGCCACTACAAAAAGGGCTGCCACAAATATTTTGGCACATACAGGTCCCTTTCCCTTCTTTAGTATTTCCTTGGGATATAAGCCCAGTAGTAGCACTCCTGGGTCAAAGGGTATGCACATTTTGATAACTTTTTGGGCATAATTCCAGATTGCTCTCCAGAATGGTTGGATTCTTTCACAACTCGACCAACAATTCATCAGTGTCCCAGTTTTCCCACAGCCCCTCCAACATTCACCATTATTTGTTCCTGTCATCTTAGCCAATCTGACATATGTGTAGTGGTATCTCAGAGTTCTCTTAATTTGCATTTCTCTGATCAATAGTGATTTGGAACACTCTTTCATATGAGTGGAAATAGTTTTAATTTCATCATCTGAAAATTATCTGTTCATATCCTTTGACCATTTATCAATTGGAGAATGGCTTGATTTCTTATAAATTAAAGTCAATTCTCTGTATATTTTGGAGATAAGGCCTTTATCAGAACCTTTAACTGTAAAAATGTTTTCCCAATTTGTTACTTCCCTTCTAATCTTGTTTGCATTAGTTTTGTTTGTACAAAAGCTTTTTAATTTGGTATAATCAAAATTTTCTATTTTGTGATCAATAATGATCTCTAGTTCTCCTTTGGACACAAATTCCTTACTCCTCCACAAGTCTGAGAGGTAAACTATCCCATGTTCCTCTAATTTATTTATGATCTCGTTCTTCATGCCTAACTCATGGACCCATTTTGATCTAATCTTAGTATGTGGTGTTAAATGTGGGTCCATGCCTAGTTTCTGCCATTCCAGATCATTTTAAAGATGAAGAAACTAAGGCAAGCAGAATTAAGTGACATGCCTAGGGTCACATATCTAGGAAATTTATGAGTTTGAATGCAGGAAAATGAGCTCAAGGAGTCTTCTTAACTCCAGGCTTGGCACTCTGTCCACTGTCACCTAGTTGACTAATAATAATAATATGTTTACATATTGGGTATGTATCAGACATTATGCTAAGTATTTAAAAATTATTATCCCATTTCATCCTCACAATAACCCTGGGAGGTAGGTATCTCCCAGGTTCAGTTTTATAGTTGCAAGAAATAAAGCAAACAAAAATTAAGTGACTTGTCTATACTTATAGTAAGTGTCCAAAGCCATATTTAGACACATGATTAAAACTAACTTCGGACTCCACTCTGCTACTTATTTGTCCAAATCTCTCAGGGAATCTAGAAAATTGTTTGGTTTTTGTTTATTTCTTTGTTTCTTTGTTTTCATAAGTCAAATGGAGGTTACACTATAATTTTTGGTTCATTATAATACAAAAAATGTGTCCATGGTCCCTCAGTGGACTGGTGAATAAAATTTAGGGGATTCACAATTTTTGATGGGAGAAAAAAACATTCTGATGTAATTGGTTTCCTTTGTAATATTATATATTTTATTTTATGCAGCTAAACATATTACTCTTAAAAGGAGATCATAGATTTATCAGACTGACAAAGGGGTCCATTAAACACACAACAAATCAGAACCCTTATTCTATGAATGCATTATTGTAGGTAATGAAGTTAAAGAGGAAAAAAAATGAAACTATTTTTTCTCTTAAGGAACTTCCGTTATATTAGGGGAAATAATGGGGACAAATGTATTAATCCTTAGAAACATATATGCATTGGCAGGATACTTAGAGACAGAAAAATAGTTCACCATTTTATATCACATCTTTATTCGGAAATGAAAGAAAATAAATGAAAGATCTTTGCTTCTTGGCTTTAAATGAAAATTTTAGTAGGAATGACTTGGGTGAACCTGGAAGTATAATTGGCAATCTGTTTTCAGCTGAGTTAGTAGCAAATAAAACAAGCATTTCATTGAAACTTACTATGGTCCATGCAGTTAGTCAGTCAATAAGAATTTATTATGCATCTACAATGTTCCAGTGTTCCAAATGCTAGTGTTGTTGTAGTTCAATGTGCCAGTGTTCTGTGGGTGCAGAAGTAAAACTGATATAATCCCTATTCTTAATGAGCTTCTATTCTGGTAGGGGACACAATGTGTACACATGTACGTAAATATAAAATACAACATAACATAGGCTGAGGAAAGACATTTTCCTACAAAAGTGCTAACCCCTACTAACTTAGCTTTTCAGAGATTGTCAGATTCATAGAGCTTTAAGTAGGAGGGAGATTATCTCTCCATACTTCCAAAGAGAGCAACTTCCTTAAGATTATCTGAACAATGCATATATATTTCTCATGGAGGTGATTTGAAAAGACTTGGCAAAAATTCTTTTGGAACTAATGACGTTATCTATTAGCCTGAATTATAATCTTTCCTGTGGAGAGAATGTAAGATCCTTGAATGTAGGGATGTTTTTTGTTATTGTTGTTACTATTGTTTGTTTTATTTTTTGAGGGTGAAGGGTTTAGTATTCACAGAATATAGCATGGTTTGTTGCTTATAGCAGATGTTCAATAAGTACTTAACAAATGAATAAATAAGGGAGTGAATTAATTGTGTGAGATGTCCATTAAAAAGGAAATAGACTACCTGGAAGAGATAATGCATTAATACATAGTATTCTATTTTTTTCCAAGTACATACAAATGAAATTTTGACATTTATTTTTATGTAAGATTTTGAGTTACAATGTTTTTCCTCCTTTCTACTCCCCTTTCTTTAAGATGGAAAATAATTTTTTGTGGGTAATATTTATGCAATTATCTAAAAAATTTCCATATTAGTCATGTTATGAAAGAGGAAACAGAACAAAAAATAAACATGAAAAAAGTAAAATGAAAATGGTATACTTTAATCTGCATTCATATTCAATCAGTTCTTTTTCTGAATGTAACCATCATCATCAGTCTTTTGTTCTTTTCTTTGATCATTGTATTGCTGAGAGGAACTTAGTCATAGCTGATCATTGCATAATGTTGCTAATACTGTGTACAATGTTCTTCTGGTTCTGCTCACTTCATTTTGCATTAGTGTATGCAACTCTTCCCAGGTTTTTCTGAAATCAACCTGCTAGTCATTTCTTATGGCATAATAATAATCTGTTACATTCATGTGCCACAATTTGTTTAGCCATTTCCCAACTGATAAGTACTTCCTTAAATTCCATTTTTTTTTTTGCTGTCACAAAAATAGCTAATACACTTATTTTTTCCATGCCTCTTGAACCCAATTTAGGCAGGAGTTTTCAACTTGCTACCAGATTTCAATATTAAGTGGTATGTATTCATAGTAACCATTAGTACTCTAATGTACTATTTTATGTTCTACTGGCATTCTCATGGTATGAAAGAATGGACATCCAAGAAGGTTGATAGTCTACTTGAGCTAGGAGGGATGTTCATTGCTTTAAGTTTACTGAGTGGATACTATTAGAGCCACTGATTTTCTGATTTATAGATCTTATATAAGATCTATAAATCAGAAATATATATATATATATATACATAGCTTCAAACCCAGGCAATGAGTATCTTAGAGATAGAAAAAGTTATCGACAAAATTTATATCAATGGAGCAATTTTATAGCATCACAGAATTAGAAACAATCTAGTTAAACCCATATGTGAAAAAGAATCCTCTTTATGACATACCTAATAAGTGATTGTCTCACTTTTGTTTGAAGAACTGCACTGAAGGAAACCTTATTATATTGTTGTCACTCTATTATATTGAAAAGCAATGCAAATTTTCATGTAAGAATATTTCTTTCATTCTTTTGTTTATTTCTTTGTTTATTTTTTCCCTCCTTATTTCAACCCTGAAATCAACAACCTATATCTGCCATTAGTTTCTCCTAATGCTGCCCTTCAGCTGAAACCAAGAAATTTAATCCATTTTCTATAAGCTAGCCTTTCAAATACTTAAATACAATTCCTTTTTAAGTTTTCACTTCTCCAGGCTCGAAATCCAAAGTTCATTTATCCAATACTTAAAAGACATCATCTCAGCAGGATGCTTTCAGGGGAAAAAACCTGGAAAGTCCTCTTTGAACAAAGTGAAATGTACTGTATAAAAAAATAATACCAATGTTCTGGGATGACCAGCTATAAAGGACTTTGCTGTTCTCAGTAATAAAATCATCCATGACTATCCTGAAGGACTTATGCTGAAAAATCCTATCCAGACAAAAGAAACTGATTATGTCTGAATATAGATTGAATCTTTCTTTCTTTCCTTTTCTTTCTTTCCTTCTTTCTTTCCTTTTCTTTCTTTCCTCCATATCTCCTTCCTTCCTTCCTTCCTTCCTTCCTTCCTTCCTTCCTTCCTTCCTTCCTTCCTTCCTTCCTTCCTTCCTTCCTTCCTTCCTTCCTTCCTTCCTTCCTTCCTTCCTTCTCTCTCTCCCCTTCCTTCCTTCGTTCCTTCCTTCCCTCTCTCCCCTTCCTTCCTTCCTTCCCTCCTTCCCCTCCCTCCCCTTCCTTCCTTCCCTCCCCTCTCTCCTCTTCCTTCCCTCCCTCCCCTCCCTCCCCTTCCTTCTTTCCTTCCTTCCTTCCTTCCTTCCTTCCTTCCTTCCTTCCTTCCTTCCTTCCTTCCTTCCTTCCTTCCTTCCTTCCTTCCTTCCTTCCTTCCTTCCTTCCTTCCTTCCTTCCTTCCTTCCTTCCTTCTTTCCTTTCTTCCTTCCTCCCTCCCTCCCTCTCCCCATTCTCTTTCTTTTTAATTTAATTTTTCTTGAAGGTTTTTATTTTCACTAGGTTATTAGGTCTATATTTTCTTTTATGCCTTGACTTTTATGGAAATGTTTTCTTAGCTTTACAAGTAGTTTCTTTATTGTAGATGGGAATAAGCAAGAGAATCTAGAATTTAAAAATCTTAAGAAAAGAAATGTAGAAATGCTTTGAATGTTACTGGGGAAAATTATTAAATAAATTGATAATTGATTTTTAAATTACCTGAAAAAGACACCATCTCAAGGCATTGCTTCTCATCATCTTCTCTGTGCTCTTTGGGTTATTAATATCATTTGTAAAATATGACTAGGATAAGTACAATTGGCCTTTCTTCTCCTGATTCTAGACACAAAGTTTTAATTGATTATTTTTATCAGCTTTATCATGCTGCTTGTTTATATTGAGCTTAAAGTCTCTTAAAACCTCAGAACCATTTTAAACAAATTGTTGACTGCCTAAGTTCATTTCATAGAAGTGAAGGACAATTTAGAAGAAAAGCAAAAAGTATTAAAATAAAGGTCTCTCTATTCAAGCAAAATATATTGACCTCATATACAAGAGTATATACAACTCAAGTATTATAAGTCACCAAAACAACATGAAAATTCAAAAAATCTTAATAGTATATTGTGTGAAAAAAAAAAAAACTGCTCAAATCTTCTGAACACAAAAGTCTAAAGTTCACTGAAAGGATTCATAGACTCCAGAAAATTGCAAACAAGACATATAATAGTTAACTTAAAAATTCATTTCAGAAGCAAAACCTTCTGAATGTGAACTGCAGAAAGATATTCAAATATAAAGAAAAGATACAAATAACACAAAACTCTTTTGTACCCACCAAAAAATGCATTGGTGAATGGAATCATGTGTTATCAAGAGCAGTGAAGATTAAGATACAGCCCAGGGTGACTAATCCTGTAAATCTGGCATTCAATAATAAAGAAGGATTTGAAATATTCTTAGAAAAAATAGTTCTGAAGAGACTGACTTCTTGAACACCCCAGAAAACAGAAACATCGAAAGGGTGAACAAAAGTAGCAGCCAAGGACAGCTAATAGCAACAGATATACAACAGAGAAACCATCAAGAGACTGCTTTCTAAATGTTTATAAAAAGAAAGGGATGAAGGTGGAAGTCAATTAGAGATCATGGTATTGATGTGGTCCTGGAGCATTATGGAAAAAAAAAAAAGTTATGACATTTTCTTTTGTATGTGTGCAAATGTTTTTTGTGTGTGCAAATCAATTACCAAAAAAATATAGAAAAGTGAATTAAATTGAGGAGGGGAGGAAGATAATAGAGGGGAAACTATGATGGACTCTGGTTGCATCAAGGGCTAACAATGAAAGGAAGCAATTTCTGTGGTCTATCAGGAAGAGCATGAGGCAGAAGGACTAAAAACAGGAAGGGGAAAGGAAAGCTGATGATAGCTGGATATTCCACTGATATAAACTCCTATGTATGAAGGGAGAGGGGAATCTTCTGTTTGTGCTTTAAGTTAGTGTTTCTCAAAGTCTGGGGCAGAGAATGCAGTGTGTGTATGGGTTTCTGAAACCCTTTTAGAGGGCCTAAAATTCAAAATTATTTTTTAAAATTTTCAATATGGTAATTATTTATATATATAACCCACATAAACAAAAACATTTTAGAGAGATCCTAAATAATTTTAATAGTATAAAGATATATTTGGGCTGAAAAAAAATCATTTATCCTGTCTTGTGGAGAGATGGGGAGTTGGAGTGGAGTACCTGAGAAAAACTGGTTTCTGGAGGTATTGGAAGGAATGAAACCAAGGAAGAGATTTGGAGGCAAATTGGGAAGAAATGCAACATGTCATTGGTGGGCTATGTATTTGGGGATATAGTGTGGAAGTTCCTCTCTGTCACTCATGAGAATTGACTGTTTTTTTTTTTTTTTTTTTTTTTTTGTTGTTGTTTTGTTTTGTTTTGTTTTTTCCTCCTGGGAATGAGAACATAAGGAAATAGGAATTTGTACTCCCACCCCAAACTCAGGTTTCATATTCACAAGATTCAGTCAAACATAAGGCTTTAATGATAACGAATTGTTAAATTATAAAATTGAATCCACACCTCGTGATTCTTTTTAAATTGTGAACTTCTTTTTCTAATAATTAAGCAGGGCAGCCTTATAGGATTAGCAAATAAAAAAAAAATGGGAGTTCATTTGGAAGACCTTAGCTATATAAGTCCTGGAGAGAATTCTAAATGCACAGTCAGAAATGAATGAAGCTCCAGACTCCTGAGTGGAAATTGCTCTCAGGCCTGACAATGAGGTTTTCTCCTCCCAAACCTATCATTGGCCATGTTTCTTTGAAGCAGGGCTATTTTACTGGTAACCTACACTGTGCAAAAGCATAGAGAAGGAATAAACCAAAGGGAACAATTTCTAACACCCATAGAGAGAAAATGTCCCTCTGAGTATTTTCTGCTTATCAGGTCAGAGGCAGCTGAGGTTTGTTCTCCTGTAGGCAAGAAAGCATTTTCATTATAAAATCATAGATTTATAGAAAACATCTAATTGAACTTCTCTCATATTATTAATAGGGAAACTAAAACTCAAAGAAGTAAAATTTCTTATACAAGGTCACACTGGTAATAAGTAACGTTGGGATTCAAACACAGGACATCTTACTCCAGATCCAATTTCCAAATAAGATTATTAATCATCTGGTGACTACCTGCCGAAAATGGATATTTATCTGTATGTCAAACTCTCCTAACATCAAGAGTGTTCAAAAGCAAATTGAGTTATCTGCTTACATTGTTCAGTCGGAAAGTCTGGGGATCACAAAAGATGAGAGAGATGAAGATACTTTTAGCAGAGGGATGAATAGGTGGAAAATGGAAAGAAACAAAGAGGGTATGAGTTAAAGAGGAAAAGAAGGAATGAAGTCAAAGCAGGAGGAAAAGAATAAAAACAGTAGAATTTAAAATGGGAGAAAGTAAAGGAAAAGAGAAAAATGGAATGATAGAAAGAAGAATCGAAATATTTTCAGGGTAGGGATTATTTTTATTTTCCTTGAAAATATGAAAACAAAAATTAAAACAAAATATATCATTGCTTCAGCATTATATGAAACAATGCTATGGGTTATATATGGCATAAATATATATATATATATACATATATATATTACACAGACATATACACACTTATATGTATATGTGTGTGTATATATACATACACACATGTCCATATATATATAATCACTGAATAATCATCACTCTTTTCTTCCTAAGCTGTTTTTAAAATTTATTTTAGTATCATTTTTTCTGAATGTGAAAACTTGTAAAGAATGACTTAGATGTTTGTTTTTAAAGTATCATATGAGATCATTAATTATCTAGTGACTACCTGCTAAAAATGGTATGTTAAACTCTCCTAATGTGTGTGAATATATATATATATATATATATATATATATATATATATATATATATATATATATATATGTATATATATATATACACATACATATATATATGTATGTATATGTAAGTGTATAAATATTTTTCTAGTACAGGTGTGGTAGTATGGTTGCATCTGGACTTGAAAGACCTGAAAAAGAAAGAATATTGAATGTTTTACAAGAGGTGCATGCGGATATATAAGATGACATCTGGAAGTCACAATAGCACCTTATTTTTAAAAAATATATTTTAGAGAAAACGATGATAAAAATTTGCAGAATCTTAATTTATTTTTTTGTGATAAACTAGGTTTAAATAAGACAAACATAGTGTGCATTGATCTTTTCTTAAAAAAAATCAAAACAAGTAATCAATGACAAGAAAATAGTACTTTTTTGTTTCACATAAAATATATAAAAATCGAGATGTCCCCTTCCCTACTGCAATGTAGTTTATCACAAAAAATAAATTAAGGGAAATAAGTAGGAAATACTATGATTAATGAATGGCAAAAAGAATCCCAGAAAACAAGGTAGGGGTTTCAAGGAACTGTATTCATGTTCTTCAGTGATAACTACACAGCTGCTTAGGCACAAAGGAAATTTTAATCATGAGTATGATATTGGTTATTAGGTCAAGTCAATAAAAGAGATTAAGAAAATGAACAAAAAAGAGATATAAGTAAAATAGCTACCACCATCATATTAATCCCCCCTCTCCCAACCCTATACTTCTTATTTGAGTGTTTACCAATTTCTAATGAATTAGGTATAATCAAAATGAATGCTCCAAAAGTACGGCTCTAACACTGAAAAGCATTGAAAATACTCAAATAAATCTATAGTCTTATTGATTTGGATATTTCCAACAACAATTAAGATCACATCCTTACTATAGGAATAAATTTATAGCAGCCCATTCTGACTGATTCCTCTCCACATTTCCTAAATTATCTGTGGAGATTACAAAGATGCTAGAGGCATTTTCCTAACTTTGCCTTGACATCCAGAGAATACCATGGAACACTTGGAAACTAAGGAGCAGACCTGGACCCTATCAAGTTTGAGTCTCAAAATAAAATGTATCTGGATGAACTTAGGCAGATCAAACATATAAAATGCAAAAAAATAAAACAAAACAAAACACCAAACCAAAAAACCTTATTATCTTTCCTCAAAAACTTACCCTTATTCTAAACTTCCCAGTTTCTATGAAGGATACCACAATCCTTCTAGTCACCCAGGTCTGTGACCTTGATGTCATTCTCAGCCTGCTGTAAACTTTAGGGACTCCTAGTATACTCAGTCTTGTCTGCCTAACTCAGACTGGACATGTCTAACATGTCTATCTCCATTGTATCTTTTAATTGTTTTTTTGTTTTTTTTTTTTTTGCTTTTTTATATCTGTAAGTCCAAGGAAAAGTTCCTGTAGGGTCCAGAGTCAAATACCCAAAGATTCAAAATACACCTATACTCTGTATTCTAAAGATATCTTTTTTCCAGTATATATATATATATATATATATATATATATATATATACTGAAACAATTATAGAAGTTATTGTTGAAAGAGAACTTAAAGATTATTTACTTCAACCCTCTTATTTTATAGAAATGGTAAGTGAGATCCACAAAAGTAGAAGGATATCACATAGTGAGATTGCAACTAGATAAGGAATATAATTAATTTGTCTGGTTCCCAATCCATTACCTTTCTACGAAAGAATTTGAATTCCTTTTTTTCCCTTATAATGTCTTTACATGAAGAGGGTGTATGGGATGTTCAAGGAGGATTAACACCTTTTATGTGAAGACTACAGGGCCATTTATCCATTTTTAGTGTTCACTTGTCAGACAACTCTAACTTGTAGCTCCAAGAAGGTGTAGCATGTGCACCAACTACACCCTGTTAATTCTTTCAGTTGTTGGGAATAAAATTGATTAGAGTAATTGAAAAACCTCAAACTCATCAATAAGTTAGGGTTTTTTCATATTCCAAGCATTTGAAGACTTGCCCCAATAAAATAGACAGATACGAATAATTTGTTTGAATGAGCATTAAAGAATGATGAAGTAGGTGCTATGAAGTGCTTAGAGCTTAGTCAGATTTCAAAAGTGACAAGGTTATCCAAGGCAAACCAGGCCATCATCAATCATCTTGACTTTTGTCCTACCATAAGATTCCAATGACTCTGGAAGAGAGAATGAAAGTGATGACTTTGGGCTATTCTGCCTCACTTAAATTCAATTAATGTACAAAATGTCATTCCAAGATGTCATTCATCTTCTTCAAAAATGAAAGACAAAAAAAGCCATACATGTCAGTTATTCTAAATATATTGTTCTTCAAAATATTTGTATGTTTAAGAAAATAACTTAATATTCTTTTTAAAAGCTAAATCTGTACTATGGCTAAAAGCAATTTTTTTTTCTCTCTCTCTCTCTTCTATATATATATACACACACACAACAAGACAAAAGATCATCCATATTTGATAAACAATGTTACATTTGAATATCATTATTACATTTTTAAAAGTACTTTCACAATAATTATTGCATTAGATATAACCTCAAAATATGGGCAACCATAAATGATCTAAAGTCTTACTGATTTTTAGTAACTAGATCTAGAACTTTGCAAAGTATTAAAAATAAGTCTCTTAAACATATATTTTGAGAATCTTAGAGAACAGAAGAGTTACTACAAAACAAAAGATAAGCAAATGTTCACATTTTTTAAAAGGGGAAAGTGAACCTTTTAAGTACAGGTAATGCTCAGTTTGGCAATGATTGCTGGGGTGGGGTGGTGAAATCTTGTTTAGATTTAGAAGGAACTTTTGGTAAGCATTTAGAAAGGAAAACAATGATCACCATGAACCAAAATAGATCTGTGGAAGAACAAGTCATACTAAACTAACTTTATTTCCTTAAAAAACAGTACAATAAATCAAAAGATTGCAATAAAGTCAACTTAATTTCATCAAAGAATTTGACAAATTAAATCCCAATATATGTCTTGAAAAGAGCAAAAATAATGGATGAGATGATAGTACAGATTGGTGGTAAAGAAACAGGATTACAGCCACGAATATCCTATCCAGGAAAACTAAGTATAATCCTACAGGAGAAAAATGGAAATTTAATGACACAGTAGAATTTCATTCTGCTGAAAAGACAAGAGGAAAATGAAAATTCAACATTGAAATACACTATGCTAAAGAAAAATTCAAAGGTAAATACAAATTAGAAATCATAAAACTTTAAAATGTCAATCTGAAAAAAAATAAAATAAAATGTCAATCTGTTTTCATTCCCATGTAGGAAGATGATATATGTAATTTCTAAGAACTTTATGATCATTAGAGCTATAGGAACCTACATAAATAGAGAACATGGGTATGATTTTCTTAAGTTGTAATGATTTAAAAAAGATGTAAACCTGAAAAATACAGAACCACTGGGAAAAAGGAGAAAGGATGTAGAACATCAAGAAAAATCATCTCACATAAAGAGGCATCATGTGAAACAGTCAATGTTTGAGTTTCATCCATGTGAAATGGTTCAGAGGGAAACACTCACACAGACACATACAGACACACAGACACACACACTGGAACACACAGAGTTTGGTAGAACTCATTTTATCTAACAAAGAAGTAGGAAGGGAAGGGGCTAAGAGAAACTAGAGGTGATTGCAGGGAGAATAGATAAGAGGAGAAGGTGATCAAAACTTAAACAGATTTTTTGAAAAATGGACAAGGATCAAAAAAGAAGAAATAGAAAGAAATAAGATAAAAGGAAATATACAACAATAATAACTGAACATAGATGGAATGAAGCCACTTATAAAACAAAAGCAGATAGCAGAATGCCTTATAAATCAAAAATCTAATGTGGTGTTTACAAGATACACTCTTGAAATAGCAAGACACAGTAAAAATAAAGAACTGGAGCAAAATCTATTATGCTTCAGTTGAAGACAATAATATGAAATTGAGAAATGGAAGAGTTTAGAGGGGTGAAGGAGGAGAGTTTTAGACACATTGAGCTTAAGAAAAACATCCTTTTCAAGACATCTAATTGACAATTGGAAATGCGAGACCAAAAATGTCAGGATAAATTTTAAACTGGGCAAATAAATCTGAGAATCACCAACATGGAGATAATAATTAAATCTAAGGGAGCTGATGAGGTCATCATGTGAAATTGATGAAAGAAGAAAATAAAGTCCATAACAAAGCCTTGGATGACAATTAGAGTTAATCTGCATGGTATAAATAATATGTGTGATACATAATGTGTATGCATGTAAGCAGGCATATATGTATATGTGAGGACTGAGTTAGCACTCTGGATACCTTAGAATCAGAGGAAGTCAGGATAAGCAAAAGTCCTTGGTCTTTATTCTTGGTCTTTTGGGGTAGCAGTCAGGGGAATGGACACAGGAATTTCCACACCTTCTTTCTCTCTCTCCATAGCCAAAAAAGTAACTCTCCCTTGTCTTACTCCACCCTCTAATCCCTCTGTATACACCACCAGATCCAGCCAGCACAGAATAGTGCTAATAGAGTATTGTCTAATTGATAATTAGCCTTAAGTGCTCGGTTGTCCTACCCCAGTGCCTCAACTCAAGGGTTTCAGCCCTTTACATGTCTATGTTCTCAATATAAAACTTCTTTTAACTTTACTAATGATAATAAAGTTCTTAGGAGCTACATATATCATCTTGCCAAACAGGAATGTAAAAAAAATTAAATTTAGAGAGAATTTAATGATAATTCTTTAATAATAAAAAAAAAGTCTTCTGTTGAATCTTGTGTTTAAATGTTGTTGTGTCTGGACTAGCTCTCTGAGGATCTCATACCAGCCCAAGTCCCTGGTCTTGCAGGAGGAGTGATGAGGCAGCACTCATGTGGATAATCAAACAAGAAGTCCATTTATTCCAAATTCTCTCAGCCTTATATGCCCTAATACCCTTATATAACCAAAGCAATATTGTGCATGTGTTAACTATATACAGCTCATGCAGGACCACATAAACAACTTGCTATTGTATGTAAATTGGCACCTGGTATCACTCTTTACCACCTAGTAGCACTCTGCTTCAACTACAATACACCTTGACTTGTCTGGAAGGTTGGGAGCCCTTAGGGGAGATGGGGAGCCAGACCAGACTTTGTTAGCAGGTTCCCTTTGGGCTAAAGGATCAATAGTAAGCTCAACTGAAGTAAAATGTCTCTTCTCTTTTGCCTTGTCTCAGGACAGAGGAGGACAAAACTGTACTAGAAGAGCTGATGGTTTCACTTTCCCTCTTGCTTCTCCTCCTCCTCCTGCCCATGAAGGCTGAGTTGAGGGAAGAGGTTGGGGAAGTGGAGGATATCCCAAGGGTGCAAGCATGGGCTTAGGTAGAAGTGAAGATTGGCAGGGAAATATAGAAACACTAGGCCCCTCAAACCTCCCAGGGAAGTCCTTATCTCCCTTCCAGCCCAACTCTCCAGGCCCCTCAAACCTCCTAGAAGAGTAACAAACAATATAAATCCACAAAATACTAAAAAAGACTTTCTTAGCTCAGCCTCCAGGCTACAGACACAAACCCTCCCCTTGTTTTTCTCCAGATACTTCCTTGTTTGACACAGCAGGCTAAAAGCTTTCTTTTTCTTTTCCTTATTTGTAAGATTTCTTAAAGTCAATTTTACCCCACTGTATTCAGTTAGCTGATTTCCCACTAACTTCCACATCTCTTGTTCCAAACTCTCCTTCTTACAAAGCCATGGAGGCATACACTCCAGAGCATCTGAGAACCCAGTGATCTGCTTCTGAGTTACCAACTAAGTCATAATTCCCTCGTGAGGGAGACTCTCTTGTTAGCATTTGCCTCATTTCAGCTGAAAAATGGAAGTGACTAGATTAGCCCTAACCAAATCTTTCTGCTTGCCTATTTTTATGCTTTCTCTATTCCTGACTCACGGGGACTCTAGCACCAAACTCACTAGTTGCCTCAGTCAAACTGCTGTGTCTAGGGCCCTATGGCTAGGGCCCCACATTTAGGGGACAAATATTGTGTCTGCACTAGCTCTCTGAAGGACCTTGGTGTCAGTCTGAGTCCTTGGTGTTTGTGGAGAGTGATGAGGTAGGACACATGTGGATGATCAAACATGGAGTCCATTTATTCCAAATTTTCTCACCCTTATATATCCTAATCCCCTTATATAACCAAAGCAACATTGCACAAGTGCTAACTATATACTTGAGCATGCAGGACTGATGAGAGTTAGGAAAGGGGGAACCCCTTTTGGTTTGGCGCAAGGATAGTCTGGTGACAGTGCAGAGTCACCTGTAAAGGAATTTACAATCCTGAAAACCTAGATTGATTAAAAAAAAAAAAAAAAGGTTTATTGTAGGGGTTTGGAAGTAAGGGTAAAGGTAGAAAGATGCCAGGGTCAGAGTTGGTCTCTGGGTGGACAGGAACCCTTGGCATGACTGATGTAAGAATGACATGTTTGGGCTCCTGCAAAGAATGGGCTCCAGGGTTCCCCTTTTTATAATCTTGAAGGTGGGTAGAGTCCCAGGCTCCTGCTGGTTTTGGACAGGGTTAGCATTGAATAGAATTCAATGGGTTTTTAGATAAGGAAGAAGCTGTTTGTAGGGGTTGGGGAAACCTGAGCAGATAGTGGGGGCCTGGGAAAGCCCAAGTTAGCTCAGATTCGGTGGGGGCTTGGAATCAGAAAGGGACCTCAACCCCCATAAGGACTAAATGATCAACTTGCTATTGTATGTAGTTTGCCACTGATATCACTCTTCCATCTAGTATCACTCTGCTTCAATCACAACATAGGTTGTCAGAGCTCCTTGAATTCTCAGGAAGGCCAAGACCCCTTAGGGGAAATCAGGAGCCAAACCAGACATTGTCAGCATGTTCCCTCTGGGCTGAACCAGACTTTGCCCACTATCTTTGGCCCTCAACAGAATGTCAATTCAATTCTTGATTTAATTTGTTTCTTGTTCTTTCATTAAGAATGCTTGAAAGTCCTCTGTTTAATTAAGTATCCATTCTTCCCCAAAAGATTATATTGAGTTTTGCTGAGATCATTCTTGATTTTAATTCTAACTCCTTTGCTTCCAGAATAGCCATTTCCAAGTCCTCTGCTCCTTTAAAATAGAAGCTGCTAAGTTTTGTATTATCCTGTCTGTGGCTCCACATTATTTACATTTTTTTCCTTCTGCTGCTAAAGCTGTAAGATTTGGAATTTGGTTATAATATTTCTGGGGGTTTTCATTTTGGTATCTCTTTCAGAAGGTGATCTGTCAATTATTCCAATTTCTACTTTACCCTCTGTATCTAAGATATGGGAGAAGTTTTCCTTGATAATTTCTTGAGCTATTGCGCTTTTAAGTTGTTCTTTTATTAAATGATTTTTTTTGTTTTATCAATAATTCAATAAATTTTAAAATGTAATTTTCTTTATATTTTATCAAGCTATTAATAATATTTTATGTATCATTCTTATGTCTTTCCCCAACTTTTCCTGTACCACTCTTATCCATTTCTTTGACACTTTAACACTTTTATTGTTGAGGTTGGGTCCAATTAGGATTTTTCTTTGAGGTTTTGTTTATAGCCTTAACAAAAAAAACCAAAAAACAAAAAACAAAAACAAAACATAACACAACAGTACTGAATTTATGAATTGGTCTTCTCTGCCACATTGTAGGCTTTATAGCCAAATAATTTTGTTGTTGTTGTTGTGGATTGCTCATTTTTCAAGCCTATTTTTGGACATTAGACTTTATATCACATACTGGCTAACTGAATCTCAGCAAATCACTTTATCCAAAACAGTTATCTAATGCTATATATAAGCAAATTATAGATTTACATTGATTAAAAGATTATCTGAATTGAAATTATATTGCCCACACTGATAAAATCACAAGACCCAAACAAAAACAAACAAAGGGAGAAATTTTAATCAATAAAGTTATCCAAAATAGAATGTAAGTTCCCTTTCCCCCTTTCTAGAGAGATGATTCAATGATTAATCCCTGGAGGTGGAATCAGGAAGACCAAAGTTTAAATTCAGCCTCAGACAATAGCTGTGTGACCCTTGGTGAATCACTTAACTTCAGTTTGCCTCAGCTTCCTGCACTATAAAATAGAGTTAATGATAGCACTGTTCTGAGATTCCAATGAGATATTTGTAAAGCACTTAGCATAATACTTGGCATTCTTTTTCCTCACACCAGTGATTCAAATAAATGAATTCTTTTCATAATTTAATATATCAAATTCTACTAATAAAGTCCAAAATTACTCTCCAGTAGGGAGCAGACATATGCAATTAAATTATTCTATAGTTGAAAACTATAAAAATCTCTTAAGTTCTCTGAATCTCAGTTTCTTCAAATGAAAAATGGTTGAAATAAAAAAAGGATTGAACAGTAGTAGCAATAACAATGGACACTGATTAAGTGTTTATTATGTGTGAGCCTTTGTGCTAAGTGCTGGGGATATAAAGAAAGGCTATGGCATAATTTGTGATATTAAGATGGTCAAATTTTAACAGAGAAAATAAAATTAAAACCATGATGAATGTGATGTAGATGGAAGGTAAAGAAGGCATTAGGCATATTTGTGGAAGGAAATTGGGAAGGGATTTGGAAAGGCTTCTTGAAGAAGATGAGATTTGAACTGAAGCTTGATTTCAGACAAAATAAAAAGAAAAGTACATGAAAAGATAAAGCATAAAAGGGATTGGGGATAACCAGTGAAAAAGTATGGACTCAGGCAAGAGAGTGTCATTGAATAAGAAGAAAAAGATGGTTCTTGTTATAGGGTCATTAGTTTATGGAGTGTATGAAATTAAAGAAGACTGGAAGGTAGAAAGAGGTCAGATTGTGAATGATTTTAAGAGGCAAATAAATCATTTTATATTTGGTCCTGTAGATAATAGAGAGCCAATAAAGTTTATTGAATGTGTGTTTAGGTTTGTCTATGTGTGTGTCTATCTGTATGTTTTGTGTGTGTGTGTGTGTGTGTGTGTGTGTGAGAGAGAGAAAGAGAGAGAGAGAGAGAGAGAGAGAGAGAGAGAGAGAGAGAGAGAGAGAGAGAGAGAGAGAGAGAGTTAGATTTGTAATTTTGATTTCTGCAAATAATTGAGACTGAAATTCTTAACCTGTGGCACATCAGATGTGTGGCTATAGTGCATTTCTTTATTTAAGATGGCTGAACAATTTATTCTGAATATGTTTTGGACAGGTTGATATTCATTGCATACTCATTTCAAACTCAATTTATAAAGGGTCATCTCAACCTAGAATTTATAACTAAATTTAGAAGAGATCTTATCTATCTAACCCTTCTTCTCTCTTTGCAGATAAATAGAGGCCAGAAAGAAAATATAATTTGCCCTTTGCCACATACTTTTTCACTGCCAAAACTAGGATCCAAGCAGCACATGGGGTTGATTTTTTTTCAGTAGAAGGAAAGATGTTTGCAGATTTAACTTCAGGAATGATCTTGACATGTGTTGAGCCTTTTAAATTATTATTACACCAATGGATGTGTCATAAATGGACTTCATACATTTGTTTGCATTTTAGAATTTTGATTCAATGAAATAAACATTTATTAATTACCTATTATTATATATCATTATATTGCCCTTGGGTAAATTGTAATTTTCTTCTGAGATTATTCTGCAACATGAATCAAAACCATATGGCATCACCAAGAGAATACTGGTATAAAGTAATTATTTTTTTGTAAGCATATATTTTTGTATACACATGTATGCCAATGAGTATTTTGCGGTCATTGTAATCATTGCTTGATTACTTCAGAGAAATACAAGCCATTCTTATCTTCTTTTAAATTCTATAACAAAATCATTTTTCATTTTTAATACTTATTGAAGATGTACATACGATGAGAATGTTTAAAAAACTGTCATCTCCAGTTCAGATTTTTCTTTTGTATACCTTTTCTAGTCCAATTGCTCTTTCTACCTTCATATGTGTAAATACAACTTATACTTCCTGACATAGCATATCAGTTACTGAAATATTTGAGTTTAAATATAGTAGTTCTATTATTGGAATCAGTGGAATACAGCGATTTTGGAAACAGATCTCTATAAACATTTTGTTAGATCTGTTCTATTTTCCATCTATTTGTTGCTATTCATCCAGTTTCAACTATAAATGGTTTTCTGTATATTCTGACCTAACTAGATTTTATGCTAAGCCTTCTAGAACCTTATTTTCTTCTTGTATACATGCTCTCTCAGGCCCACATATTACACATAAAATATTCTGTATTTTTATAGTGTTTGTATGTAAACCAGTACTTAAATTGGAGTAATTTTTTGTTTTCATGCCTCTTCTTTTGACATGAAAGTCAAATATATTCAGGTTAAAGTTTCTTAATTATTAGTTTTTGAGTTGGCATTATTTTATGTAACCTAAACATATCTAAGAAAAGTTGATGACCAAAGTTATGACCTTCCTTTTACTAATTTCAGCATTTATAGAATCAATAGCTTCCTTAAGCTGCTAGGTTAGAGATATTGTAATTATATATAGGGCCTTCTCATATTTATCTTTCCTTCTAATTTATTGATTTTGGCATTAATTTTAACCAGTTGATAGTCTGACTAAATAGAGATAGCTTATCTGGAAATGTCTCCAAATCAGTTATCAACTGCTTCTATCTATTATAATCTGATTTATTTATTTAAAAAAAATTTCCCAGTTACATGTAAAACCATTTTTTGTTATACATGTGTTTTCATTTATTTTTAAAAATATTTCCTTATGAATCACATTGGAAGAGAAAAATAAAAATAAAAGAGAAAAACAATGAGAGGAAAAAAGAAGAAAAAGAAAAAAGTGAACAAAGCATACATTAATTTACATTCAGTTTTCATCGTTCTCTCTCTGATTGCAGATGACATTTTTCCATCCAAAATGTATTGTATTGAGATTGCCTTAGATCACTGAACTGCTGAGAAGAACCAAGTTTGTCATAGTTAATCATGGCACAATCTTGCTGCTGCTGTGTACCATGTTTTCCTAATTCTTGCTTGTTTCCCTGAGCATCAGTTCATGTAAATCTTTCTAGGCCTTACATAAATCAGCTTGGTCTCAATTTTTTATAGAATAATAATATACCATTACCTTCACATATTATAACTTATTTACCTATTCCTCAAATGATACTCATTTTCCAATTCTTTGCCACTTCAAAAAGAACTGTTACAAACATTTTTACACATGGGGGTCATTTTCCCTTTTTTATGATTTCTTTGGGATATAGACTAATAGTATCATTGATGGATCAAAAGGTATAATTTCATTTCTTGTGGTGATATTTAGTGTATTATATTCTAGGAATATCTGAAAAGGAGAAATAACTATTTGGCCAAGAACTCAGAGATACAAAACCTCTCATGTTTGTCTCTTATATATAAGGTTTATTTAAGAAATGTCAGGACATACACTTGACTTTGCTAGAAGGATGATGGGGAAATCAGTCATGGGTTAATTGGAATTAGTAAATCACAAGAGTGAGTAGACAGTGTAGAATAAGAAGGAGAGAGAATCAATAAATGCTGGGCAGCTGAAAGCTTTTAGCTTGTGTGTGTATGTGTGTATGTGTGTGTGTGTGTATGTGTGTGTAGAGTAGGGTAGAAGGAGAGAAAGAGAAGGAAATCATGAAAATTCATGCATATTAAGACTAATAGAATCGTGTCCCTTATGACTGAAGTATTCAATCTGGAAGGACATGCAGGAATTCAGAGTGTGTTTATTGTTGGGCCCTGAGCAGTATTCTCAGTACTAGCTATTTTCATTTCTCTCATGCACTAACATCAGCACTGGGGAACAATGATAAAGATCCCAGTTAGCATCTGTCTCCTACAGAATATCTGAATTTCAAGCTTTTGAAATCCCTGTAATTTCTGTTTGAGGAAAGAAGTGCCATGGGGAATGTAAGATATGAGTGGCAAGAATGTGATTATTACTATGAGGTCTAGGTATCAGGCATAAGGTTCATCATGATTAGGACTTTTTTGATTTTCTCCTTGAAGAATGTAACTGAAATACATAGACGAGAGACTTGTGATTATTCTGTAAAACTATAGTTTCTATCAATACTTAATGTTGGATCATATTTTCTAAAATTTTATTTTATTATAGTTACCTTAATGTTGCAAGGGATAGAGTGCTGAGATTCTAGTCAGGAAAACATGAATCCATGTCTTGCCTCAGATGCTTCTTGCTGTATGAGCCTAGATAAGTCAGTTGCTTTTAGACTTAGCTTGCTCAACTGGAAAATTAAGATATTTATCTCATCCTTATATCCTTATTATAAGGATAAAATTAAATATTTTGTGATGCTTCCAAACTTATAATATATATGCTATATACAAGTAATATGTAGTATATTTGATATATAACAGTTCTATATAAATAAAATTATTATTATTATTAATGTTAATTTTATTATCATAATTTGTTATTATGCTCTCCCATGAACATATCACTGAAGACAGTGATAATTAAAACAAACTGATTTAAATGATAGAACTTTGTCAAATTCTTTGTCATATTTCTCTACTTTGTAAAATTTTAGGTAAGAGATTAACCTTTAAATTGGAGTTATTTTCATGACTGTCTTTTGCTTTATACTTCTCATATGAATTGAAAAGAAAGATAACTAGTTATCCCATGAAAGGATGTTTCTTGATGTCTTTGGACAAGTGACAAAATTGACTATTCTCCTGGAGTTTATCATTGTGTCTAGCTGCATCTTTGTGACTCATAATTTCATTTAAAGCAAGAATGTCAATATTACTGTGGTTCAGTAAGTTTGCAGTGTATCAGATTGTATATCACTGAACAAAGTTCTTACTTTTAACATCCCCAAATTGTAAGCCTTAGCATCTTGTACACCTTTATTAGTCACAGACCATGACTAAGAAGTTTTTATAATATCTAATTTTACTAACATATAATTCTATTATGTATAACACATTTAATTGTTTTATTTTTTTATTTATTTTTAACTTGTAGACATGTAATTATGAAGAACAAAGTGTTAAACTATTATTTAACAAAGTATTAAAAATGTCCTGAGGTAAGTAATATAATGCACAGAGAAGTTCTTCATTTACCCTGCTCCTACCTGTAATACCTAGAGAGAAAACCTTATAAGGAAATCCAAGGGAAAAGATCATTTTTTCCGTCCCAGCTCAGCATAGGGAGAGGGGAAAAAAGAAAGAACACACACACACACACACACACACACACACACACACACACACACACAGAGACAAAGAGAGAGAGACAGAGACAGAGACAGAGACAGAGAGATAGAGAGATAGACACAGAGACACAGAGACAGAAAGAGAGATAGAGACAGAGAATCTTTGGACACTGGAGACAATTTCTGACTAGAAGGACTGGATGAGCAATCCAGCACTGAGAGAAGCTGTGTCCAAAGGCAAAAAGAGGTCCAAGATCCAGCATAAATAGGACATAAATTGGAATAGGTATCATAGGTAGATGTGTCAATTATTACCTAGTTCTGGGTCACAGATCCAAGGAGAGACAAGAAAGGGATCTGTGCTTAAAGGTATTCTCCTAGAGTGAGGAATGGTGGTAGGTCCTAGACTGTGTGTAGTTTTTAGGTTATAATTGTAGAATTGATATTTTTTTCTAGTGTGTTTTACTTCACAAGTCAATTCTACTGATAGAATTTGGTGAACTTTGCATGTTGTTGCCTTGAGTATTTAGCTGATGGATACTTTCTATATTACTGAATAGACAGATAGATAAGACAAATGTTGATATTAAAAATGAGTTTTCATAATTAGAATGTTACTTTCTAGTTCTGAAATATCCATTTTCCCTTTGGCATCTAAGCAGATTAAGATTAAGTAAATTTACCCCCAACCAAAAATTAAACTCGAAATACAAAAATTAAAAGGAGAAATCAATAAAATTGAAAGTAAAAAAACTATTGAATTAATAAATAAAACCAAGAGTTGGTTTTATGAAAAAGCCAATAAAATAGATAAACCTTTGGTAAATTTGATCAAAAAAAAAGAAAGAGGAAAATCAAATTGATAGTCTTACAAATGAAAAAGGGGATCTTTCCACCAATGAAGAGGAAATTAGAGAAATAATAAGGAGTTACTTTGCCCAACTTTATGCCAATAAATTTGATAACTTAAGTGAAATGGATGACTTTCTCCAAAAATATAGGCTCCCTAGATTAACAGAGGAGGAGATAAATTGCTTAAATAGTCCCATTTCAGAAAAAGAAATAGAACAAGCTATTAATCAACTCCCCAGGAAAAAATCCCCAGGGCCAGATGGATTCACATGTGAATTCTACCAAACATTTAAAGAACAATTAACCCCAATGTTATATAAATTATTTGAAAAAATAGGGGATGAAGGAGTCCTACCAAACTCCTTTTATGACACAGACATGGTACTGATACCTAAACCTGGTAGATCGAAAACTGAGAAAGAAAATTATAGACCAATCTCCTTAATGAATATTGATGCTAAAATCTTAAATAAGATATTAGCAAAAAGACTTCAGAAAATCATCTCCAAGATAATACACTATGATCAAGTAGGATTTATTCCAGGAATGCAGGGCTGGTTTAATATTAGGAAAACTATTAATATAATTGACCATATTAATAATCAAATTAATAAGAACCATATGATCATCTCAATAGATGCAGAAAAAGCATTTGACAAAATCCAACATCCATTCCTACTAAAAACTCTTGAGAGTATAGGAATAAATGGATTATTCCTTAGAATAATCAGGAGTATATATTTAAGACCGTCAGTAAGCATAATATGCAATAGAAATAAACTGCAACCTTTCCCTGTAAGATCAGGAGTGAAACAAGGTTGCCCACTATCACCATTACTATTCAATATAGTACTAGAAACGCTAGCCTCGGCAATAAGAGCCGAGAAAGAGATTCAAGGAATTAGAGTAGGAAATGAGGAAATCAAACTATCACTTTTTGCAGATGACATGATGGTATACTTAGAGAACCCCAAAGACTCTGCTAAAAAGCTACTAGAAATAATTCAAAATTTCAGCAAAGTGGCAGGATACAAAATAAATCCACATAAATCCTCGGCATTTTTATATATCACTAACAAAATGCAACAGCAAGAGATACAAAGAGAAATTCCATTCCAAACAAATGTTGAGAGTATAAAATATTTGGGAATCCATCTACCAAAGAAAAGTCAGGAATTATATGAGAAAAATTACAAAACACTTGCCACAAAAATAAAATCAGATTTAAATAATTGGAAAGACATTCAGTGCTCTTGGATAGGCCGAGCGAATATAATAAAGATGACAATACTCCCCAAACTAATCTATTTATTTAGTGCTATACCAATCAGACTCCCAAGAAACTATTTTAATGACCTAGAAAAAATAACAACAAAATTCATATGGAAGAATAAAAGGTCAAGAATTGCAAGGGAACTAATGAAAAAAAACTCAGAGGAAGGTGGTCTAAGTGTACCTGATCTAAAACTATATTATATAGCAGCAGTCACCAAAACCATTTGGTATTGGCTACGAAATAGACCGGTAGATCAGTGGAACAGATTAGATACAAAGGACAAAAAAGGGTACATCTATAGCAATCTAATCTTTGACAAACCCAAAGATTCCAACATTAGGGATAAAAATTCATTATTCGGAAAAAACTGTTGGGAAAACTGGAAATTAGTATGGCAGAAATTAGATATGGATCCACACTTAACACCATATACCAAGATAAGATCAAAATGGGTCCATGATTTAGGCATAAAGAGGGAGATAATAAATAGATTAGAGGAACAGAGGATAATCTACCTCTCAGACTTGTGGAGGAGGAAGGAATTTATGACCAGAGGAGAACTAGAGATCATTATTGATCACAAAATAGAAGATTTTGATTACATCAAACTAAAAAGTTTCTGTAGAAATAATACTAATGCAAACAAGATTAGAAGGGAAATAACAAATTGGGAAAATATTTTTAAAAACAAAGGTTCTGACAAAGGTCTCATTTCCAAAATATATAGAGAACTGACCCAAATTTATAAGAAACCGAACCATTCTCCAATTGATAAATGGTCAAAGGATATGAACAGACAATTCTCAGAGGAAGAAATTGAAACTATATCCACTCACATGAAAGAGTGTTCCAAATCACTACTGATCAGAGAAATGCAAATTAAGACCACTCTGAGATACCACTACACACCTGTCAGATTGGCTAAGATGACAGGAACAAATAATGACAAATGTTGGAGGGGATGTGGGGAAACTGGGACACTAATACATTGCTGGTGGAGTTGTGAAAGAATCCAGCCATTCTGGAGAGCAATCTGGAATTATGCCCAAAAAGTTATCAAACTGTGCATACCCTTTGACCCAGCAGCGCTACTACTGGGATTATATCCCAAAGAAATACTAAAGAGCGGAAAGAGACATATATGTGCCAAAATGTTTGTGGCAACTCTTTTTGTTGTAGCTAGAAACTGGAGGATGAATGGATGTCCATCAGTTGGAGAATGGTTGGGTAAATTGTGGTATATGAAGGTTATGGAATATTATTGCTCGGTAAGAAATGACCAGCAGGAGGAATATAGAGAGGCCTGGAGAGACTTAAATCAACTGATGCTGAGTGAAATGAGCAGAACCAGAAGATCACTGTACACTTCAACAACAATGCTGTATGAGGATGTATTCTGATGGAAGTGGAAATCTTCAACATAAAGAAGATCCAACTCACTTCCAGTTGATCAATGATGGACAGAGGTAGCTGCACCCAGAGAAGAAACACTGGGAGGGGAATGAAAATTGTTAGCACTAATATCTGTCTGCCCAGGTTGCATGTACCTTCGGAATCTAATGTTTATTGTGCAACAAGAAAGTGATATTCGCACACATGTATTGTACCTAGACTATATTGTAACACATGTAAAATGTATGGTATTGCCTGTCGTCGGGGGGAGGGAATAGAGGGAGGGGGGGTAAATTGGAAAAATGAATACAAGGGATAATATTATAAAATATATATATATATATATATATAATAAAAAAAAAAAGATTAAGTAAATTTGCCTACTATAAATATGTATATAAGATTATGTTGTATAAATTGTATATTATGATATATTATTATGACTATTACATGTGACATATTATTTATTTAATAATATGTGACTTTGTGTGTGAGTGTGTGTGTGTGTGTGTGTGTTTGTGTGTGTAATCTGAAATTTAAAGTGTGCTTGCCTAGAAGCCATAGTTAGTGTTCTTTATTACTTCTATAACTGAGTCAACTTTTTTCTTAGGTTATTTGTGGTTCAAATGATTTACCTTTTCAGTGTTGGGAGTCCATGGGGGAGGGGAGCAGATTTCTTGTGCTCTATAGAATAGGACACAGAAGATCTCTGCTGATAATGTAAAGGGAGTACCTATGGCACAGAGGACTCCCAGAGAATTTTTGTGTGGTCTGGGTAGAAAAGGAAACTTGACAATCAACACTATTTTTACGGCTTTAGGTACTAAGGGAATCTTGAAAGTTTGTACCAGGATAATTTTCTCATTTTAGGGAAGGGATAATATCTAGTTAGCCTTATATATCTCTTTGGAGAGGGATGTTGTATGGAAAACTCAATATGGACCAGGTTTCTATGTTACTTGCTCTCCATCCACTCTTTCTTTGATATTCAAGGGAGACTTTGAATTGTACCTGTTAATGCTAAGTAAGTAGGAATATTTGATAAAATTTGTGAAGTTTTCCTTGTTTTGAAGAAGATCATGCAACATTAATAATTTTTGAAACTCTTTGCTGAATAGCAAATACCTCAGTTATTTTAATTTGTATTTCTCCAGTCAATAGTGATTTAGAGCATTTTTTCATAATAATAGATGAATTTAGATTTATCATCTGAAAATTGTCTGATTATATTGTTTAATCATTTATCATTTGAGGAATGATTTGGATTCTTATAAATTTGACATAATTCTTTTATATATTTTAGAAATGAGATCTTTATCAGAAACACTGGCTGCATTTTTTTTGTACTCTGTTTTAATCTTGTTTCTCGTTGGTTTTGTTTGTGCAAACCCTTTTTAATTTACTGTAATCAAATTTGTCCATTTTGTCCTTCAAAATGTTCTCTAATTCTTCTTTGGTCATAAATTCCTTCCTTCTACAAAGATCTGATAGGTAAATTATCCTTTGCTCTCCTAATCTGTTTATGGTACATCATTTATGCCCAAATCATATACCCATTTTGACCTTATTTTGGTATGAGGTGTAAGTTGCAGGTCTATGATGAGTTTCTGACATGTTATTTTCCAGTTTTCACATCAATTATTGTCAAGTATTGAGTTTTTATTCCAAAAGTTTGGGGGTGTTATCAAATACTAGATTATTATGGATCTTGATTATTGTGTCATGATTATCTAATCTATTCCACTGAACTACCACTCTATTAGCCAGTGACAAATGGTTTTGATGACTGTTTCTTTATAATATAGTTTTAGGTTTGGTACTGCTAACCCACCAAGCTTTGTATTATTTTTCATTAATTCTCTTGATATGCTTAACTTTGTGTTCTTCCAGATGAATTTTGTTATTATTTTACTAGTTCTATAAAATAAGCTTTGGCAGTTTGGTATGACATTGAACAAGTAGAACAATTTAGGCAGAATTATTATTATTATTTATTAGCTTAATCTATCCCTGAGCAATTGATATTTTTCTTATTATTTAAATATGACTTGATTTGTGTGAGAAATTTATTGGAATTATGTTCATACAGTTCCTGGGTTTGTCTTCATAGGTAGATGCCCAATAATTTTATTTTGTCTGCAGTAATTTTAAATGAAATTTATCTTTCTAATTCTTGTTAATGTGCTTTTTCAGTAACATATGGAAATGTTAATGATTTGTGGGAGGTTATTTTACATCTTACAACTTTGCTAAAGGTATGAATTGTTTTGAGTAAGGTTTTGGATGACTTTCTAGGATCTTCTAAGTATATCATCATATCATAACCAAAAAGTGATAATTTTAGTTCTTCATTTTGCCTATTCTTGTTCCTTTAAATTATTTTTCTTTTCTTATTGCAAAAGCCAACATTTCCAGTACAATACTGAATAATAGTAGTGATAATTAGCATCCTTGTTTCCCTCTTATTGGCAATGTGTCCAGCATCTCTCCATTACAAATAATGCTTGCTGTTGGTTTTAAATAGACATTGCTTGTTATTTTAAGGAAAACTCCATTTATCCCTTATACTCTCTTGTATTTTAGTAGGAATGAGTGCTATATTTTATCAAAAGTTTTTTTTCTGCATCTATTGAGATTATCATATGATTTCTGTTGGTTTTATTTTTCATAATGATGGTCAGTAAGGCTAATAATTTTCCTGATATTGAAACAGCCCTACATTGATGGAATACATTCTTCTTGGTAATAGTATATTATCCTGCTGATAAGTTGCTTTAAACTCTTTGCTATTTTATTTTATTTTATTTTATATCAGCTCTTTATGTATTGCCAAAAAACAAAAATGGAAATTGAGAGAGCATCTTTCCTTTAAAGAATAGCTGAGTAAGTTATGGCATATAGATTTGATGGGTTGTTATTATTCTATTAGGGATAATGAGAAGTACAGCTTCAAAAAAAAACTGGGAAGACTTGTATGAACAAATACAAAGTGAAGTAAATAGAATCAGGAAAAAAGTATATGGAAACAAAAATAGTATATAAACAGACTTATAAACTGTGATCAGCATGATGACCAACAATAATGTTAGAATAATCATGATTAAACCAGCTATTTGGCTTCTAAAAAAAAAGTTGAAGGAGTCAGAATACAGCATGAAACTTTTGTTTCATTTTCCATTACTTGACTATATAAGAAAGGGAAAATATGAAAAAGCAGAACACAAATAAGTAAATTAACATAAAATTTACTTTATTTGTGTAAGGATTACATAGTTCTGACAGTTCATATTCAAATATATTTAGCAGTACATCTACGCATATAAATAATGTATAGATAAAATGAGAAATAATACTGTGATTTCAAGCTTCACTGAACTATAGTGTAGAAATTCTGAAGAAAACATGTTAAATGTTTGCCAAATAAATGTCTGTAGATGAATTGTTTTTCACTCACTGATCTCAGTAAAAATATGGGGTTGTTTCTGCTATATGATATAAACCAGTACTTTTCCTGTTTCAATCTTTCTGGAGTCTAAAAGGGGTGAGAAGATTTATGAAGCCCTGGGCAAATATGTTTTAATTTTCTTGAAAAAGAAACTTAGATATCTAAAGTACTATTGGTTGTTTCTAAGCATCTCAAAAAGAAGAGAACAAAAAAAGAGAAAACTCAGATTGGGAAATAAATAGGTCAAAGTTTCCAGAGCAATAAGTGGGATATGGCCTGTAAGTTTACTGCTATAAATCCACTTCTCCTAAATGAGACCACATCCCTGCTGCACTGCTCAAGACTCTGTTGCAAAATAAAATAAAATAAAATAAAATAAAATAAAATAAAATAACCAAAGCAGAAATCAAAACAAATGAATACCTTTCATTGGCTTCCTATTGTTTACTCAATAAAATGCATCAACTGTTGACTTCCATTAATGCTCTTCACAATCAGTTTCTAATCTATGTTGTCTTTTTCCTTTCAATTCCATTTTTTTAGATAAATGGAATTATTCTTTTCTCATTGTTGATAGTTCTTTTTGTTGTTGCCACCTTATATAATATCATTTTTCTATCATTTCCTTCTGGCTTCCCAAATTTTTAGCCCACATGGCAGAATAATAGCTGCTAACTCTGTTGTCTACAATCAATTCACTTAAGTGGAGTAGAAAGTGATAGTCTATTTCATTCAGTTGATGATATTTCAGAGTTCACTCAGTGATTCCATTTACTTTAAGTCCCTGGGAGGAGATGGAGATATCAAGCTTTGGGGTTGCAGTAGTGAAGAAAGTCAAGTCATGGAAAAGAGGTAACATGGAAATAAGACTCTTTAAGTACAGCAGTGAGGACCCAAGGCAGTCTATCTGAAGAGCAAGGGACTATAGTATGGAATTAGAAAATAAGGAGGTAGTTACAGTATCCAGAGGAAGAGGAATGGGGAGGAATCAAAATATAGAGACATTCAATAATGGTCTACCCTTCTATGGCTTATATTTATTGATACATTTTCCTTCTATCTTCCCACTGGAGTTATCCACTCCAATGAAAGTGATAATTTCCTCCCTCTCTTCTTCCTTCTTCCTTCCTTTTTTCCTCTTCTTCCTCCTCTTTCTCTCTTTCTCTCTGTCTCTATGAGCCAGAAATAAAGAATGAGCCTGATTAATACTACCTGTTTACTAGTTTATTTCCAACAGCCTATATAGTAAATTAAAAGTGAAAACATGATTTCATGTGTGTTCAGGGAAATGTTTAGCAGATTGTTTTAATTAATTAATGTCTCAAGTCTTCTCTGTAATATTAATACATATTTGCTATACTTAATATTTACAAGCATATGGACACAAGTATCTAAAGCAATTGGTTTCTATTTGGGAAACTATGTGACACAGTGGAGAGGTCTTTGACTCCAGAGGACCTGAATTCAAATCCAACTTCAGATGCATACCAGCTGTTTGATTCCAACCAAGTAACTTAATTCTGCCTCAGTTCCTCATTTGTAAAATGAGTTGGAGAAGGAAATAACAAAGTATACTTGCCCATCCCACAACCTAATAGTATCACAAAGACTGAGACATGATTGAAAAATGATAGCACAACAGCCTCAGTCTAAATCTATATTTGCATCTAGATCTTTTTACCCTCCATATGTCTTATCTATATTCATAACTATTGAGCATATTTTCCATTTCTAGGTTTTCTGAGACAGTGAGGTCCATCCTTACTAAGGTACTAAGTACTGAGACCAGCAGTCAGTTTAAGACTTGATATTAGGTTGAAATTAAACATTTATATAACATTGAACAGCTAAGAAAAGGAAATTTATTTACTCTTAATAAAGGAAGGATATGCAATTAGGATAAAGAAATTCTTTGTTTTTTTGTATTTATGTCACCCTTCTCTCATTCCTATATTCCATGTGTTTGAGATTTGTTTTATACTTTTTGTTGACCAGGAAAAGAGTGTGAATAGCAGAGATCTGAATCTAAGTCATGCTGTGGATTGAGGGAGGAGGAAGATATAGCACAGGTATATCTTGGTCCTATCTCAACTATTCCATTATTTAACAATGTATCTTTCTTATAGATAAGCAGAATAATTTCCAGAGCTTTGATTCCTTTATTTCATCAACTCAGTACTCAATAACTGTGGATTATGTCCTTATATCAGACCAGTCCTTTATGCCAAATCAGTGGAGATTTCGTAAAACTCAGTATTTTAAAAATATCATATAAAGAAAACAAATGATTTCAATTCAGGCAGTTACATTTCCTGCATATTTTTTTTTTCTATTTTCACTCTGTCAAGTTCCCTCCCATTGCTCTTCTTACTTTAAACTATTGAATAGTCTAGTGGATATTGATAGATTTGTCTATTCTTAATTAATTGGTTCCAATTATGTAGAAATTGGTCTCTTTCGAAAACCATATTATACTCAATGAATGGTTACCCTGATCTTTGTAATTAAAGGCACTTTTAAATTAATTATTAATATTTGAGGTGTCTTTGAATGTTTTTCATATTCAGATTAATAACTCTCATGAATCATCCTCTTCTTTGTTTATGTTAATATAAATATCCTTTGTACTAAATAATTACTTTAAAATGACTTTTTAAAAAGATGTATTTACACACATATATTGTATCTAGGTTATATTGTAACACATGTAAAATGTATGGGATTACCTGCCATCGGGGGGGAGGGAGTGGAGGGAGGGAGGGGATAATTTGGAAAAATGAATAAAAAAATATGTATTTAAGTACTTTTATGTGAGAAAAATAATAACACTATATTAATGTATCTTTTTCACCCATATTTCCAATGATCATTTTTTTGAATTTTCTTAAGCTGGCCAAACACACACACACACACACACACACACACAAAGGAGTCATTAAGAGATAATTGGGTATTAACTGGACTCTATTTTGCTCTTTATACTTAGAAGGCTAACTTTAGGCTAAATTAAAGTGTCACTGCTATTCAAAGAAGTCATCTTGACAAGTAGGTTCCCTTTGCGCTTCATTGGATGAAGAATTGGATGGGAGTGTTAAATCATCTCATGCCTTGACAAAGTTTCTGGTTTTTTATTCATGATACCTTAGCAAATCCTCATCTGATAGGATCTATTAACAGTGCCCTAGTTCTTTCTGACTTTAGAAACTTACTTTTATCTTCAGATTCCTTTCTCTTATGAAATAGCTCCTCTTCATTCCCACTGTTTGTACTTTTGTTGTAGTTATTTGGATTATACTTTAGTATGTCTGATTTATTTTTTCCCTTCTCAATCCTTAAACTGGCTGGGACTTTCTTATCTTGGCTCTGTCTCCAAAAAAAAAAAAAAAAGATGGAGACTGAAGTCACTAAAAGTTGGTAAGGTCTGAGGAAAATATCTGAGATCAGCCTTTTATCACCTTTAAATCTACCTTTAAAATTTTAGTCTGAAGAAGTTTCATATGCCTGACAAATCATTTTGATGAAACCTTTGTTGAATAATCAGAATACAACTGCTCTCTTTAAAGTATGATTTGAAATATATTCTAATATATAAAAAAGAGGACAGAGCAGTAGGAAATAGTGGAATATAGAGTGAAGCTTTATAATGAAAAAGATAAACCTCTTCCAGTAATGAAAACACTGGGGAAAGGAACAGAGATTTTACAACAAACTGACCAAGCAAAAGATTGTAGTTAAGCAAAGCTTTCCCTCAACACCTTAAAACAGCTAGAAAGGTGCCAAATAAAGTAAAAGGGATATATCAGCTAAAGAATGAGAAAGAAAGGAAATCCTCCCAAGAAAATCCCCACAGAAAAATCATTAGAGAGACTGAGGAAATGAGCAAGCAAAGAAAAGCTCCTAATACAATGAAGAAATAATGCAGGATAAAGAAATGCCAAGAGAAATCTCTAGGAGAAGAGAATAATTCTTCAATAACTACATCTAAAATCCCAGAAAAGAATAGACTTTTTCTGCATTGTTGAATGCTGTAAGAGAACACTGAGAAAGGTTAGAAATCATAAAAAGTTAAAAGATTTGTTAAAAAGTGAAATTTAAACTAAATGAAAAATTTTAAATGAAAATGGATGTTTTATAATAAAGATTTGGAGATAAAAATTAGCAAAGGAAGGAACACCCTGATTGAATAGAATTGAATAATAAAATCTAAAATGAAACAATAAATATTATATTTAGAAAAATATACAAAGTCTATAATTCTAGTAGGTGTAATTATAATTTAAGAATGAGAATAAAAGCAACAAAATAGTTTTCACTTTCACACTGCTGTTATGATTTATTCCTGGTTCTATTCACTCTGAATAAATTTATATAGATAGTCATTTCTAAAAACAAAAAGAGAAAAAAACACACAGTACTTTGCCACTATATGTATTATACCATAATTTGCTCATCTATCACCTAATTGATAGGCACCAGAGGATGTATGATGAAGAATACTACTCTCTTCTTTACAGAGAAATTATAAACAATGCAAAATAAGATATCAATTTTTAGTAATAGACAATTTAGCAATTTGTTTTGATTCCACTATGCAAGTCAGTTATATAGGGTTTACATTTATTTACATAGTTTTTCTTTTAACAAGGATTTAGTTTTTTTTTCTACTTTTTGAGTGATGGGCAGGTAAAACAAAAATAACAGTTAATTAACAAAAACATGATTTAATTAAAATATATAACTTCATTTTCTTTAGGAAGTAAACATTGAGTCCAGTGTTATCAAAGAGAAAGTTGTGATTTCATATATTGTGATTTCCTTATATCAAACTTCAGTCAGAAGATACTTTTTAGTACTAATGAAAACTGTTTCATTAGGAATAGTAATATAGACTGATTTTATAATTTACTGATGTAGAGAAGTCCTAGCAGAGGAAATTCTGCGAATGCAGATGGACAACTTCTCTGCAATTTATAATCTTAAAGTCTGAGCTCCAAAAATGTTAAATGGCTTTTTTAGGGTCATATAATTAGAATGTATCAATCAGAACTTGAATGCTGGTCTTCCTGGATTTGAGGCCAGCTCTCTATGCAGGCTATACACCAGTTTGATATACAATTTAGGAATAATAAAATGAAAGACAATAAATTTTGAAAGTATCCAAATAAAACCTCAAAGAATAAATATAATGGAAAATGATTCATGAGTGTTCATCAATAACTTGTTAAATAGGTAAAATTTACAAAAAATATTTCCTAAATAAATACATACTATTTCCAAAAGTAACAATAAAGACTGAAAATAATTATCAGTCACTGAAGCTATCAAATACCATTGACATCACTTCTCAATATATTCATGCTATGAAATGGCAAAGATTCAAGAATAGAACCAAAAGGACCTTTCCAGAGAGATATTTATTAGAGTTCAGACTTTTTTAAAGAGAAATTTCCAGCAAATGACTAAGACACAAAATTATTTACAAAATGGATGTACTCATGATAACAAAACAAGATAAGTTCATTTCTATGACAACCTACAGAAATCTTTTTTTTTTTTTTTAAGGAACCTTGATTTGTATATTGATTTTGATTTCACAAGGATATGATAGAAATTGTGAACACAGTAAAAGCTATAGAAATTTAGCATCTACAGAATACCTAGAAATATATTATAAAATAGTGAAAATTACATACTTAAAGCTCACTTTTCTTCATAAACTAACATTATAGATCTCTTTGCCACAAATATCAATATCAAGATTCCTTCAGAATTAAACCAATGTACTCAATAGAATTGGAGCATCAACATGGACAGAAGTTTTACTCATAATCATTTAGATATAACATTAATGTATAAAAATTTTAAGAAAACATTTTAAATAAATACAATCATAACAAGAACTTAAAGTAAACCTTTCAAACTACATGGAATGAAAAAAAATTATAGATAAATAGAAGAGAAATTGAAACAGTTTGGTACAGAACAAAGCAAATGTCATTCACATCATCCTATCTTTGACTGGAATTGTAAGATATTTTAATTCATCTTAAAAACATAAGCTTATATTATCCCAAAAGATTTATTTAATAGATAAAAATTAATGATTTTAACCACTTACACATAAATTTGCCAAACATAAATGAACAATTGTAGTATAACAGCTAGTCCTATAACCATTTCTATATGAACTCCATTAAGTGAAAAGATGGAAATGTCGATTAATATGATACCTTAAATACAGTGCTTTAAAACAACTGGATAATTAGCCTCCCATTTATAAATGATGAAATCAAGATGTGACCATATTTCACATTATTCATATTAGATTTTTTCGCAAACTCCTTTAAAAGTTTGCTAGACAACTGTGCATACCCTTTGACCCAGCAGTGTTACTACTGGGCTTATATCCCAAAGAGATCTTAAAGAAGGGAAAGGGACCTGTATGTGCAAGAATATTTGTGGCAGCCCTCTTTGTAGTGGCCAGAAACTGGAAACTAAGTGGATGCCCATCAATTGGAGAATGGCTGAATAAATTGTGGTATATGAATATTATGGAATGTTATTTTTCTGTAAGAAATGACCAACAGGATTATTTCAGAAAGGCCTGGAGAGACTTACATGAACTGATGCTGAGTGAAATGAGCAGGACCAGGAGTTCATTGTATACTTCAACAACAATACTATATGATGATCAATTCTGATGGATGTGGCCATTTTCAACAATGAGATGAACCGAATCATTTCCAATACAGCAGTAATGAATTGAACAAGCTACACCTAGCAAAAAAAACTCTGAAAGATAACTATGAACCACTACATAGAATTCCCAATCCCACTATGTTTGTCTGCCTGCATTTTGGATTTCCTTCATAGGCTAATTGTACACTATGTCAAAGTCCTATTCTTTTTGTATAGAAAAACATATATACATGTTTGGACATGTATACATATATTGTATTTAATTTATAGTTTAACATGTTTAACATGTATTGGTCAACCTGCCATCTTGGTGGGGGGAAGGAGGGGAAAAATTGGAACAAAAGGTTTGGCAATGTCAGTGTTGTAAAATCACCCATGCATATATCTGGTAAATAAAAACTATTATTATTTTTAAAAATAATAAATAAAAGTTTGCTAGTGCTATTGACTAAATTTCCTTAGCAGTTACTTACTCCTCAAGTCTTTATAGTCTGGATTTTGAACCCAATACTTGTTTGAAACTCTCCTTTCCAATGTAATAAGTGTTTCTTTTAATTGATAAATCCAATTATATTTTCTTAGATCATTACTTTCTAAATATTTATGACTTTTGAAATTATTGCTTCCTCTTATATCCTCCTGTATATTTTCTCCTTTACCAATATTTATGATTTTCTTCTCTCTTATCTTTCTCTGAACCTTTCTGGTATTTTATCAGTCTCCTTTTCTTTATCATTATTACTGTTCAACTTTATATTAATCCTTTTTCTTTATTCGTTCTCTCTTGAGAATATCACTGATTACATTGATTACATCTTTAATTCTATGCAGATGATATCTGAAGGTATATCATCATACCTGATCTATATTTTAAGTTTCAGTTCTGTTTAAACATTGCCTGTTATATACATCTTCACCTGGATGATCTATGAGCACCTCAAATGCAAAGTATCCAAAGAGAAACTCACTATCTCTTCCCCTTGAAAAAATGCTTTATGGCACCCATACTTTACTTGCTAAGAATAATTCTATTGCTCTAGTCACAAAAGTATACAATATTAGAATTCTACTTGATTCTTCCTTTACCTTCATTGCTAACCCAGATATCCAATTTTATCCAGCAAGACTTGTTGAGTCTATTTCCCCAATATAATTCATATAATTACCTACTCATAAGGACCTTATTATCTCTCCTAGAATATCTTTTCTTGCTTTTAGTTTCTTCCATATAAACTTTTTTTTTTCCTTTATAGAGTTGCTAATACGTTTTTCCTAAAGTACAGGTATGATAGGGCCACAAAATTTTCAGTTGTTTCTTCCTATTGTCTCAAAGATAAAACATAAAGTCCTTTTTATTTTGTTTTTGTTTTTATTTTTTGTTTTTTGCTTTTAATAATTATCATGGTTCATATCCAGAATATCTGTTCAAACTTGTTTTATAATAATTCATTTAATATACTTTGTATCCAATTAAGTGGCCATTGCTGTTCTTTGAATATGATATTCAATCTCCTATCTTGGTTTCTTTTCACTTTTCATAGATGCACTCCCTTCTTACATATGACTCTTGAAATGTTTACCACATGTTTTTCCCTTAAATACTTGGCTCCAGGGTCATTTTCTATCAAAAACTTCTTTAACAGTACCTTCTACTTCTCAACTATTTTTGTATTTGTTTACTAGTTTATAGATTGTATTCTTGAAACTTTTTTAGCAATGTCAGATTTTCATCTTTTTCTTTTTTTCTCTCAGTATCCAGCAGAATACTTATTAAGTGCTTGATAAAAGTTGGCTGAGTTGGCATGTAACAGAATGAATCACATCTTCTTTCATATTTCCTTATGGCTGGGACCATTATTAGCCAAGTTTCTGACAAATATAAGAATTTTTCTACTAAGCTAGACTATTTCACAGAAAGAAATTAAATTAATTTTAGGAGAGAATTTAAAATCATTCTAGCTTTGTAGACTGTGCTGTGATTTAGGTTTGAATGGTATAGACTTTTAAAAAATTAGGTCTACCTTCATGTGGGTATAAGTTTTAGAATAGAATATTTGCATTTATGTAACCTATTAGGGCTCTACTGTTGAGAAAGCCATCATTCAGATGACACTCTCTTGTGGCAGAGGATCTTATGCAACTGAATTAAACATGCTGTGCAGCCAAGATGGACAGATCATAGCAGAGAGCTTTGTCAAAAGATGATTTGTTGGTATCTTTTTTATTATAAATTTTTATTTACAAGATATATATATATATATATATGCATGGGTAATTTTTCAGCATTGACAATTGCAAAGCTTTTTGTTCTAATCTTTCCCCTCCTTCCCCTCACCCCCAACCCCTTCCCCAGATGGCAGGTACACCAATACATGTTAAATATGTTAAAGCATATGTTAAAAACAATATATGTATACATATCCATACAATTATTTTGCTGCACAAGAAGAATCGGACTTTGAAATAATGTACACTTAATTGTGAAGGAAATAAAAAATGCAGGTAGACAAAAATAGAGGGATGGGAAATGCTATGTAGTGGTTCATACTCATTTCCCAGAATTCTTTCGCTAGGTATGGCTGGTTCTATTCATTATTGAACAAATGGAACTGATTTGGTTCATTTCATTGTTGAAGAGAACCATCAGTTCACTCTCTGGCTGTGTGACCTTGGGCAAGTCACTTAACCCCAATTGCCTCAGGAAAAAAAATGGTAAAAAGAGATGACAACATAAAATCATCCCCTTAAATCTAGAGGTGTCCCATATGCTACTGTGTTGAAAAATGGAGCAGAAGAGCAGAAGACAATTTCAAATAACTCCAGTACTAACGAAGTCATTGGACTAAGATGTGTCTAATGATGAAAGAAAAGTTTGATGATATAAAGAACAATACTGCAAGTATGCAGAAGAACTAGATACTAAATTACCAACTTTTGTTATATTATGGAGAAAGCAAGAAAGTTGCAGAAAAAAATTCTATTTCTTCCTCATTGATTATAATAAAATCTTTGACTGTGTGGATTACAAACAAAATAAAATCAAGTTTTAAAGACATGGGAGTATCAGATCAACTTGCTTGTTTTCTGAGAAACTTTTATGTAGGCCAAGAAGCCACAGTTAATATTGAACATGAAATGACTGATTAGTTTAAGATTGGAAAATAAATACAGAGTTGCATATTGTCATTCAGATTACATAAAGGGAAATGCTATTGTGGATGAATCAAAAGGTAGAATTAAGGATATTGGAAAAAATATCAACAATCTCACATATGTGTATGATAGTACTCTGATGATAGAAAATGAAGAAGAATTAAGAAGCCTCTTGATGAAGATAAAAGGAGAGTGCAAAATCTGCCTTGAAGCTTAACATTTAAAAAATTCCACTAAGATATTGGCAATTTGTCCCATCATTTTCTGGTAAACAGCGGGAGAAGAAATGGAAGCAGTGGCAGTTTTTGTATTCTTGAGCTGAAAGAACATTGTATATGGTAATTGTAGTCATGAAATTAAAATATGCTTCATATTTAGAAATAAAACCTTGGAAAATTGAAACAACATACCAAAAATCAGAGACATCGCTTGCTGAAAAATGCAAGTATAGTCAAAGCCATGATTATTCTAGTAACTATGAATGGCAATAAGAGATGACCTATATGGAAAACTGAACACCACTTAATCTTTTAATATTTTTTTGAATTGTGATGATGAAGAAGATTTCAAGAATCCCTTGGACAGTCAAATACTGAGGCTGAAGCTTAAATATTTTGTCCACATAATGAAAAGAAAGGTTTGGAAAAGACCTTGATATTGGGAAAATTCGAAGGCAAAAGAGAATGGATGCCATTTTGAAAGGAAGTAGAAGACTGAAGATTGTGGCGTGCTATTATCCATGGGTTCATAAAGAGTTGTACAAAAATGAATAACTGGATAACAACAATCCCAACTCTACCAGTAATTAAATTATATATATATATATATATGTATATATATATATATACATATATATATACATATATATATATATAAATTAAGGAAGACATGGAGACATCTTTAAATATTTAAAAAGTCATCTAATGGAACAAGATATTAGATTTCTTCTGATTGGATTCATCTTAAAGGAATAAGAGCAATGAGGGCAAAAGTTGCAAAGAAGAAAATGACAATTAACAACTATAATAATCTCTAAATGGAATGAATTATCTTAGGAGGTAGTAGATCATATTCCCTTTTCTTACTTGAAATTTGAAAGTTAGAGCTGAAGTAGAAGAAATGGATTATGGGACACCTTATTTCTCTGAGATTCTGTGATCATGAGTGACTTGATCTTAAGATTTAGGAAAAGAAGGTTCCTTAGAGACCAATTAGACTGGCTTAATCCCTTTACAGGTAAGGAAATTGAAGTCCAATGCAATTAAATAAGTTGTCCATAGTCTACTCATTGGGTAATAAAGGCCAAAGGCAGGATTCAAATCAATATTTTTTTGATTTCAAATCCCATGAATTCCATTATATCATATTACTTTCTCATATGGGTTTCTGACTCCATGTTTCCATCATAAAACCAAAGCTGAAGGAATTGATTAATGCTAGCTAGGTAGTGTAGAGTATGCCAGTCAAAGCTGGCTAAATGCAGAGGCAGATAGGCATACCATTAGTTTTTTTTTTCTTTTTCTGTTCTGTTTTTTAACTTATAATGTAATTTATTTGTACTATTATTATTATTGTTATTATTATTATTACTTTATCTGTCATTCAAGTTACGCTCTTTAATTATTTAATTCCTTGGGAGAGCAACATATCATTCTGGAAATCCTACATAAGAAGTTAGAAACAACAAAATACTAGTTCTTATGAAACTTAAAAAAAAAAAAAAAAAACCTCAGGAAATAAGAACTTTCAAATAGCGATATGACAGCATTAATGGGATTTAGTATTTGAAATCTTGGCTTACATCTCAAATATACTAAAGTGCATGAAATTTTATAATGCTTTCTCCTTACTATACTGAAAGATGAAATGTTTCCTTCCTACTTTCTTTTTTATTTATTTTGTTTTAATACCTCCAAGTGTCTTCTATTAAATTTCTGATGCTGTTTTCTTACAATATCTTGTATGAGCTCCATAGCAGCTCTCCTTGGCTCAATTATGAATTTTGATATGATCACAAGTAAAAAATATTATAGAGAAAGAAGTAATATGAAGAAGGACTATTGTGGGTGGGAAAGTTATACTTCAGAAATATCTGTCATTTTAGGGAAGGGGAGAACAAAAGTAGTATAGCATCTAAAAAGTCTATAATTTATTCTGTATATTTTTTTCTTTTTTTAAAGAGGTTTTTTGGTTGTTTCTGTTTTTTTTTTTTTTTTTTTTTGCATACTACCTTACCTGCCTGTTGTTGTATAAAATTCCCAATAAAAAAACATTCTTATTCAGTATAGTTTGGCCTCAGTTCTGGAATTTAAAAACATAGTGTTTTGGCTAAGGTTGTAAGACATTTAAGGCATCTGTTAGGATTATAAAACTAGTATATGTGTCTTGGGAAGGCATTGATTCCATGCTTTCATGATTGTGAGGTTTTTTTTTTTTTCTATTTGCTTTTCCACAAAGGAACGTTTATATATATCTATATATCTATATATCTATATATATCCATACATGGGTATATCTTTATGTATGTATAGAGTGAGAGAGACTCTAACTATTATGCGAGTTAACTGTATGTATATATATGCCTGTATATATATTATTTTACTTTAATATATAGACATACATATACATATCTATATGTATATGTGTGTGTGTGTATATACACCTGCACATGATAGCAGAGCTTCTTCCTAAGCCTTCCACTTTGAAGTCCATAACTTTTCCCATGTATCATTGAATAAAATCAGAGGACTTGGAGAAAAAAGACCCGGATAACTTTATCACTATGTACTAAAAAAGATAAGCTTATAATTCTGGGTGACTTTAATGCTAGAGTTGCCTCAGACTATGAGACATAGCAAAGAGTCCTCGGAAGGAATGGAGATGCAGCAACAGCAATGATCACTTTCTCTTGAAACATCTCATGACCTCATTACCAACACTATATTGCATTTACCTAAAAGCAATAAAGCTCCATTCATGCATCCTAGCAGCAAACATTGACATTTAATAGACTTTGAGATTGTAAGAAGAGACAGACATGACATGAGAGTAATGAAGGCATGTGTGGTGTAGAGTGCTGGACTGATCATCCACTCCAAACTGAATATTAATGCTCAAGAAAAGTGATAGCTTCAAGGCACACAGACCACTGGAAAAATTAATGTTAACAGAGTGCTTCTTTGAGAGGAAACAGTTTGATGCTAACTTGGATGGTAAGTAGAGCCAATACACAGTTGGTAACAGGGGAACAAAGGAGTGGGCAGCTTTCAGAGATTTGGTTTACCCTCCTCTCTTTGCTCTTCTGGGTCAGAATACTTGCAAACATCATGACTGGCATAGTGAAAATGATGGAGAAATTCAGAATCTGCTAAATAAAAAATGAAAACTCCACAGGGTATGCCAGCAGGATAATTCATCCATCTCCAAGAAAGTAACTTTCAGTTCTCCCCAAAATAAAGTACAATTGAAACCTAGACAGAAGGCAGATGAAAATAACAATTCAAAGTGCTTTTATGATACACTGAAGTCTACTTATGGGCCAAAAAAACTATGATGTATCTCAACTACTCAGTGCTGATAGCCACATTGAGTAGTGAAGACATGATCTAGAGAAATAAGCTGAACACTTCCATAGTTTTCTCCACAGACCACAATCAATCAATGAATGCTCAAGCCATTAACTGTTTACCTCAAGTTGAAAACAATCACTCCTTAGCTGCAGCTCCAACTGAAAAGAGGCTTTGGATGCTGTTAGACTACATGTGGACCATGATATAGTATTTTCACTATTTTTGTTGTTATTTGCTTGCATTTTGTTTTCTTTCTCATTAATTTCATTTTTGATCTGATTTTCTTATGCAGTATAATTATGGAAATATGTATAGGAGAATTATACATGTTTTACATATATTGGATTACTTGCCATCTAGTGGAGAGGGTGAGGGGAAGGGGGAGAAATTTGGAACTCAAGTTTCTGCAAGGATGACTGGTGAAAATTATACATACATATGTTTTGAAAATAAAATTAATAAAAAGAAAGATATTAGCAATTTTAAGTCATTATCTCTTTATAGCTATTAAGTTTACCTCATTTTATCATCTCGTTTTAACAGTGACACCTAAAGGGGTTAAATACACGGTCAGGTTCATTTTGGTAGTCAGTTGTAATTGACAAAATCTGAATCCAAGTTCCTTGTGTCAGAATCCAGATCTCTTTTCAATGAACCATATATAGCCTATGGACTTTTGAATAAGAAATCTTCTAAAGTTTCACAAAAAATAGTTTTTAATTTATTCACATCAAAGATAGTTATTGCAGAATTTCCATCCTTTTAATTTTAATAGTTTTCAAAATATATTTATATTAGGGCTTATAATGTATATGCATTGCCTTTATAGATTATGTACATTTACATGGATTTTATAAATGAAGATCCTGAAGATGCTTTGAATATATCCAGGAAACTCTCTCATCTTCTCCAAGAGGGACTTTAATTTCTGCTTAGTGGGAAGGTGCAGAATAGGCAATAAAGAAGGCAATTCTATTCTCCTATCTGCCTCTTCTAAATATTGTTCATCTAGGGAAAATGATTATTAAGTTCAAGCTGCTTCCTTATCACTACCCCTTAAAAGGGAAGGAGTGTGGCTTATATCTGAAGATTAGTTCCTTCTTGCAAAATTCTAGCTACCCAAAAAGTTATCACAAGTAGTGAATAGCAAATAACACTTTTACCAAGGAGATAGCAAACAAAAATCAGACAGGTTATGTAGATAAAAGATGAAAAATATAGCAGAATGTGCACAGTTAATGAGCTCTCTTACTTAGGACAATAGCTCATCTGAAAGTCCCTTATCTTACCTAGAAGGAAAAATTTCTGAAGTATCTAGGGAGGCAAATCAGGGACATGTTGGGGATCAGACAATTTTCTGTATATGTTTAGTTTCCAAAGTCTATACTCTTTCGAATCAGATTTCTCTACAAGGATGGCCTTAAACTATATGTCCTTTTTGAAACAGGAAGCAAGAAAATCCCTCTTTTCTCCTGAAATCTTAAATCTACTCTATTCCTCAAATAGGCACTTGATGATGATGTAGTATCCTCCCTATACAAATTATCAAGCTTGGAACACAGGATTATTTCTTTATTGTTTAGTCATTTCAGTCTATTTCTACTCTTTGTTGCCATGTTTGAAATTTTCTTGGCAAAAGATACTGGAGTTTTTTGTCATTTTCTTTTCCAGCTCATTTTACAGATGAAGAACGGAGACAAACAGGATCAGGTGATTTAGCAAAGGACACACAACTTGTTAATGGCTGAAGTCAAATTTGAATTCAGTAAGATGAATCTTCTTGACTACAGGTGTGGTACTCCATTTACTCTACCATCTAGCTTCTTTACAATTACTTGTACATAAATCTTATATTTGAACTACAAACTCCATGCCATTGTAGGCCATGACATTTGCTTCCATGAAAAAAAGCTCCTACTCAATCCCGAAAAGCTTTTAATCAAGAAAAAACTAAATGCAGAAAATTTTACTGTTGGTAAATAGTTTCTCAGCCTACCAAAGACAAATAATTGGCTGGGAGAAAAGCACATTTTAATCACAATGTATTGCAAGTTAGAGACTCTCCTTTATATTCAGTAGGATTACTACCAAAGTAACAACAGCCTAGTTTATTCCTACATGTTAAGGCTGTATCAGAGACATTTAGGTAGATAGAGTTATAAACCTGGAAGGAGGAAGAGTCATTTTCCTGAGTTGTAATTTGGCCTAATAGTTACTAGTTTCAGATAAGTTACAAGTTACATGACCCTGAGCAAGTCACATAGTCCTGTTTTCATCTGTAAAATAAGCTGAAGAAAATAGCAAATTTTTCTAGTATCTTCATTAAGAAAATACTAAATGGGATCACAAAGAGTTGGACATGACTAAAAGGCAAACAAACAACAATATCAAAGACTGTATTTGTCTCATTTTTACATGTTTTAACCATTTTCAATGAATTAACCAGTTATCGACTAATCAATCACAAATAAACTTAAAGAAGCTAATTTAATGTGTAAGTATGGTATGATACCATATTAGATTCTGGAATATTCAGGCTTGCTATTTTATGTGAATGCACGCTTTAAAAAACCTCAAAATCAAATACAGAAAAATACATTTTTTTTCAGATCACTAAGCAATAAAATTTAGTTTCAATAAAAGGCCAGGGGAAAATAGACCAAAAAATAATTGGAAATTAAATAATCTCAACCTAAAGAATGAATGGGTGAAACAGCAATTCATAGATACAATTAATAATTTCACCCAAGAAAATGACAATAATGAGATAACATACCAAAAGTTGTAGGATGCAGCCAAAGCAGTAATAAGGGGAAATTTTATATCTCTAGATGGTTACTTGCATAAAATAGAGAAAGAGGAGATCAACGAATTGGGCTAGCAACTAAAAAAAGCTAGAAAAAGAACAAATTGAAAATCTCCAATCAAATAAAAAACATGAAATTTAAAAAATAAAAGGAGAAATTAATAAAAAAGTTAAAAAAACTATTGAATTAATAAATAAAACTAAAGAGTTGGTCTTATGAAAAGAACAACAAAATAGGTAAACCTTTTTTATTATAGTTTTTCTTTTGCAAGATATATGCATGGGCAATTTTTCAGCATTGATTATTGCAAAACCTTTTGTTCCAGTTTTTCCCTTCCTTCCCTCCCATTCCCATGCCCTCCCCCAGATGGCAGGTTGACCTATACATGTAAAATATCTTAAAATATAAGTTAAATGCAATATATGTATACATGTCCAAACAGTTATTTTGCTGTACAAAAAGAATCGGACTTTGGAATAGTGTACAATTAGCTTGTGAAAGAAATAAAAAATGCAGGTAGACAAAAATAGAGGGATTGGGAATTCTATGTAGTGGTTCATACTCATCTCCCAGAGTCCTTTCTCTGGGTGCAGCTGGTTCAATTCATTACTGCCCTAAAATAGGTAAACCTTTAGTAAATTTGATGAGACAAAGGAAAGAGGGAAATCAAATTGTTAGTCTCAAAAATGAAAAGGAAGAAATTTCCACCAATGAAGAGGAAATTATAGTAATAATTAGGAGTTATTTTGCCCAACTTTATGCCAATAAATTTGATAACTTAAGTTAAAGGGAGGAATACATGCAAAAATATAGATTACCTAGATTAACAGAAGAGGAAATAAATTACTTAAATAATCCCATTTTTTTGAAAAAGAAATAGAACAAGCTATTAATCAATTCCCTAAGAAAAAATCCCTAGGACCAGATAGATTTATATGTGAATTTTACCAAATATTTAAAGAACAATTTACCCCAATACTATATAAACTATTTGAAAAACAAAGGAAATGAAGGAATCCTACCAAATTCCTTTTATGACACACACATGGTACTGATACCTACACCAGGTAGGATGAAAACAGGGAAGAAGGGGGAAAGAAAATTATTGACTAATCTCCTTAATTAATATTGATGCAAAACTGCTCGGAAAATTGGAGACTAATATGGCAGAAACTAGGCATTGATCCACACATAACACTGTATAAGATAAGACTAAAATGGGTTGATGATGTAAATATACAGAATAAGAACATAGGATAGTTTATCTATCTAAGATCTGTGGACGAGGAAGGAACTTGTGATTAAAGAAGAATTAGAGATCATTATTGGTCACAAAATAGATAATTTTGATTATATTTAAAAGTTATTGTATAAACAAAAATAATGCAGACAAGATTAGAAGTGAAACAATTAAAGGGGTGGAGCCAAGATGGCGGAGAAGATACACACCAATTTGTAAGTTCCCTTCTTCCCTCATTACCAACTAGTTAAATCAGCCTCAAAAATAACACTGGACTGATAAAAACCACAAGGATTAGAAGCACAACTTACCAGCTGAAGAGAATCTGGAATTTCAATAGAAAAGGTCGGTTCCAAGGGGAGGAAAAAAAAAGATCAGCATGGACAGGGTTGTACTAAGAGATAGCACACTGTGCCAAACAGGGTGGGGAGAACTCTGGGATCAGAAAAGCCACTGAGATAGAAGAATCTGGTATAGGCTGATAACTCTACTCTGCTTATCCAACAGCAGATCAAAAGAGAAATCAAGCCACTTTAAAATATAAAACCAGATCCTAGAACCACCCCAATCTGGAAGTGACCTAACACCAATCTTGGCAAGGCTGTGCAGCCACCTTCTGCTGTCTGGGGCTTTTCCTTGGGGCAGTTAAGAACCTGAACAGCAAGGGACACAACCTGGGGCAGCCTCTAATCCACATAGTGTGGGGCTCAGCCTGAGGCAGTGGAATTCTCCCTGTAGCAAAACTCCCAGGAACCCTGGTTTCTGGGCAGACACTTCTGGTTTGAGAGCAGGGGCTTTTTGAGTCAGCTGCTAATATCCATGGTCCCACGGGAAGCTTTCGCTGGGGTTTGTGATGCTTTCACTGTTCAGCCTTAAGCCTCAGGGCAGTTGCTAGGCCACATTGCGGGGTTCCTCACTGGGCACTCCTCACAGCGCAGCTGTGCTAAACACCTCTGAGGCACTTCTGGAGAGGGGGGAGGAGAACTCTTTCCCAGAGCTCTCTCCTAGCCCAGTCACAGGACTGCTGCATCCATCAGGTCTGAGAGGAAGCTGATAAATTTCTTACCCCAAGGGCCAGAGTGTTAACAATGAGTAAGAAGCTGAAGAGAACGATTGACACCTTCTATACAGAGAAACAGCGAGTATCCAACCTCAAAGAGACTAACAGTAGACAGTCTCCAGATAACACCCTAAAGGGGAATGATACCTGCCCCCCCATCACATAACTCTCTCCTAGAAGAGACTATTAAAAAGTTAAGAGTGTTTGAAGAAAAATGTGGAAAGGAAAAAGAAGCTATGATAGAGAATAACAATGTCCTGAAATTTGAGTTGGAAAAAAATAAAAAATTCACAAGAGGTGCAGGGAAACAAAATTTGTGAATTAGAAAAGGTTAAAAAATCACAGGAAAGTAGGATCTCTGAATTGGAAAAGATAAAAAATTCCCAAGAAATTAGGATTTGTGATTTGGAAAAAGAAAATAACTCACTAAAAAAAAAAAAAAATTAGTGAAATGGAAAAAAAATCAACAGAGCAAAATAATTCATTTAAAAACTCAATTGGACATATACAAAAAGAACTTAAAAATGTGAATGAAGAAAATAACTCATTAAAAATCAGTACTGAAGAAATAGAAATGAATGATTCATTGAGAAACCAAGAATCAGTCAAACAAAACAAAAAATATGAAAATCTGAAGAATAACGTCAAATGTTTACTGGGAAAATCTATAGACCTGGAAAATGGATCTAGGAGAGATAATCTGAGGATCATTGGATTTCCCAAAAATTATGATGAAAAAAAGAGCCTAGATTCTATTTTACAGGAAATCATCAAAGAGATCTGTCTAGAGATAATAGAAACAGAAGGGAAAATAGGCATTGAAAGAATTCATCAAACACCTTCTGAAAAAGACCCTGAAAAAAGAACTCCACGGAACATAGTGGCTAAGCTGAGGAGTACCAAACTAAGGAAAATATATTGCAAGCAACTAGGAAAAAAACAATTCAAATATCAAGGTGCCACAATAAGGATCAAGCAAGATCTGGCTGCCTCCACATTAAAGGATTGAAGGCCCTAGAACCTGATATTCTGAAAGGCAAAAGAACAAGGATTGCAACCAAGAATAAACCACCCAGCTAAGTTTAGCATTTTCTTCCATGGAAGAAGATGGTCATTTAATGAAACAGAGAAATTCCATTTGTTTCTAAGGAAAAAAAAAAAAACAAAACAACAAACAAACAAAAACAGACAAACAAAAAATTTGATCTATATCCACAAGACTGAAGAGAAGCAGAAAAAGGTAAAAAGAACTCTTGAGAACTGTGTCTCTGTTGTGGATATACAGAAAGTCCACAAGGATAAATTGATTTTACTGATATAACATAAAAAGGGAAGTAGTAAAGGGAAGGGGATAGTATCAGAAAAAGGGGGAGTAGAGATAAAAAGAGGGAAACTACATCCCAGGAAGAGGCATAGAAAATCTACAACATATGAGGGAATTTAGAGAGGGGGAGAAACATTGTTTTAATCTTACTCTCATCAGAGTAAGCTTAAAGAGGAAATAATTGACATATTTGTTTTTCAGAGAATTCTCTCTCACCTCATTATAAGGGGGAAGAGGAAAAGGGAAAAGGAAAATGGGAATAAGGGAAGGGTACAAGAAAGGGGAAGGGACTTATAAGGATGGGGGAGGGATATTAAAAGGGAAGGCTGCACATCACAAGTGGGGTCCATAAATTAAATACTGGGGAAGGGGTTCAGGAAGGACAAGGGAAAATAAGCATAATCAGGGGATAATATGATGGCAAGAAATACAGAATTAGTAATTTTAACTGTAAATGTGAATGGGATGAACTCTCCCATTAAACTGAGGCAGATAGCAGACTGGATTAAAAGTCAGAACCCTACAATACGTTGTTTACAGGAATCCGACTTAAAGCAGGGAGATACATACAGAGTAAAGGTAAAAAGTTGGAACAGAATCTATTATGCTTCCGGTGAAGCCAAAAAAGCAGGGGTAGCCATCCTTACCTCAGATCAAACAAAAGCAGAAATTGATCTAATTAAAAGAGATAAGGAAGGAAACTATATCCTGCTAAAAGGTAGCATAGACAAGGAAGCCATATCAATACTAAACATATATTCACCAAGTGGTATAGCATTTAAATTCCTAAAGGAGAAGTTAAGAGAGTTGCAAGAAGAAATAGACAGCAAAACTATAATAGTGGAAGACCTCAACATTGCACTCTCAGAATTAGATAAATGAAAACACAAAACTAATAAGAAAGAAATTAAAGAGGTAAATAGAACATTAGAAAAACTAGGTTATGATAGATCTTTAGAGAAAACTGAATGGTGATAGAAAGGAGTATACTTTCTTCTCAGCAGTTCATGGAACCTATACAAAAATTGACAATATATTGGGATATAAAGATCTCAAAACTAAATGCAGGAAGGCATAAATAGTAAATGACTTCTTCTCAGATCACAATGCAATAAAAACTACATTCAATAAGAAGTTAGGTGTAAATAGACCAAAAAGTAATTGGAAACTAAATAATCTCATCCTAAGGAATGACTGGGAGTGGGAGCAGCTAGGCGGTGCAGTGGATAGAGCACCAGCCTTGAATTCAGGAGGCCCCGAATTCAAATCTGGTCTCAGACACTTAACACTTCCTAGCTGTGTGACCCTGGGCAAGTCGCTTGAACACTGCAAAAAAAAAAAATTAATAAATAAAGAGAGAGAGAGAGAGAAGAATGACTGGGTGAAACAGCAAATTATAGAAACAATTAATAATTTCACCCAAGATAATGACAACAATGAGACATCATAACAAAATTTGTGGGATGCAGCTAAAGTGGTAATAATGGGAAATTTTATATCTTTACAGGGTTACTTGAATAAAATAGAGAAAGAGAAGATTTATGAATTGGGCCTGCAACTTAAAAAGCTAAAAAAAGACTTAATTAAAAACCCCCAACCAAAATCTAAACTTGAAATTCCAAAATTAAAAGGAGAAACCAATTATATTGAAAGTAAAAACAAACAAACAAATATTGAATTAATAAATAAAACTAAGATTTGGTTTTATGAAAAAGTCAGTAAAATAGATAAACCTTTGGTAAATCTGATCAGAAAAAAGAAAGAGGAAAATCAAATTGTTAGTCTTAAAAATGAAAAGGGGGATCTTTCCACCAATGAAGAGGAAATTAGAGAAATAATGAGTTACTTTGCCCAACTTTATGCCAATAAATTTGATAACTTAAGTGAAATAGATGACTCCCTCCAAAAATATAGGCTTCTTAGATTAACAGAGGAGAAGGAAAACTGCTTAAATAGTCCCATTTCAGAAAAAAGAAATGGAACAAGCTATTAATCAACTCTCCAGGAAAAAATCCCCAGGACCAGATGGATTTACATGTGAATTCTACCAAACATTTAAAGAATAATTAGCCCCAATGCTATATAAACTATTTGAAAAAATAGGGGATGAAGGAGTCCTACCAAACTCCTTTTATGATACAGACATGGTACTGATACCTAAACCAGGTAGGTTGAAAACTGAGAAAGAAAACTATAGACCAATCTCCTTAATGAATATTGATACTAAAATCTTAAATAAGATACTAGCAAAAAGACTTCAGAAAATCATCCCCAGGATAATACACTATGATCAAGTAGGATTTATACCAGGAATGCAGGGCTGGTTTAATATTAGGAAAATTATTAGTATAATTAACCATATTAATAATCAAATTTTAAAAAATGATCATCTCAATACATGCAGAAAAAGCATTTGATAAAGTACAACATCCATTCCCACTTGAGAGTATAGGAATAAATGGACTATTCCTTAAAATAGTCAGGAACATATATTTAAGACCATCAGTAAACATAATATGTAATGGAGATAAACTGGAACCTTTCCCAGTAAGATCAGGAGTGAACAAAGTTGCCCACTATCACCATTACTATTCAATATTGCATTAGAAATGCTAGCCTCGGCAATAAGAGTCGAGAAAGAGATTAAAGGAATAAGAGTAAGTAATGAGGAAATCAAACTGTCACTCTTTGCAGATGATATGATGGTATACTTAGAGAATCCCAGAGATTCTAATAAAAAGTTATTAGAAATAATTCACAACTTTAGCAAAGTTGCTGGATACAAAATAAACCAACATACTTATATCCCAAAGAAATACTGAGGAGGGGAAAGGGACCTTTATGTGCCAAAATGTTAGTGCCAGCTCTTTTTGTAGTGGCTAGAAACTGGAAGATGAATGGAGAATAGTTGGGTAAATTATGGTATATGAAGGTTATGGAATATTATTGCTCTGTAAGAAATGATCAGCAGGAGGAATACAGAGAGGCTTGGAGAGACTTACATCAACTGATGCTGAGTGAAATGAATAGAACCAGAAGATCACTGTGCACTTCAATGTTGTATGAAGATGTATTCTGATGAAAGTGGATATCTTCAACATAAAGAAGATCCACTCACTTGCAGTTGATCAATGATGGACAGAAACAACTACACCCAGAGAAGGAACACTGGGAAGTGAATGTAAATTGTTAGCACTACTGTCTATCTACCCAGGTTACTTACACCTTCGGAATCTAATACTTCATGTGCAACAAGAAAATAGGATATACACACATATATTGTATCTAGGTTATATTGTAACATATGTAAAATATATGGGATTGCCTGTCATCTAGGGGAGGGAGTAGAGGGAGGGAAGGAATAATTTGGAAAAATAAATACAAGGGATAATGTTATAAAAAAATTACTCATGCATATATATTGTCAAAAAATTTTATAAATAAAATAAAAAAACCCACATAAATCCTCAGCATTTTTATACATCACCAATAAAATGCAACAGCAAGAGATACAAAGAGAAATCCCCTTAAAAACAAATGTCGAGAGTATAAAATATTTGGGAATCCATCTACCAAAGAAAAGTAAGGAATTATATGAGCAAAATTACAAAACACTTGCCACAAAAATAAAGTCAGATTTAAATAATTGGAAAGACATTGAGTGCTCGTGGATAGGCCGAGCGAATATAATAAAGTTGACAATACTCCCCAAACTAATCTATTTATTTAGTGCTATACCAATTAGACTCCCAAGAAACTATTTTAATGACCTAGAAAAAAATAACAACAAAATTTATATGGAAGAATAAAACATCGAGAATTTCAAGGGAATTAATGAAAATGAAATCAGATGAATGTGGTTTAACTATACCTGATCTAAAGCTATATTATAAAGCAGCAATCACAAAAACCATTTAGAGCAGTTGATCAGTGGAACAGATTAGGTACACAGGACAAAATAGGGTACAACTATAGCAATCTAATGTTTGACAAACCCAAAGATACCAACATTTGGGATAAGAATTCATTATTTGAAAAAAAAAAAACTGTTGGGAAAATTGTAAATTCGTATGGCAGAAATTAGATATGGATCCATATTTAACACCATATACCAAGATAAGATCAAAATGGCTCCATGATTTAGACATAAAGAATGAGATCATAAATAGACTTGAGGAACAGAGGATAGTCTACCTCTCAGACCTGTGGAGGAGGAAAGAATCTATGACCAGAGGAGAACTAGAGATCATTATTGATCATAAAATAGAAGATTTTGATTGCATCAAATTAAAAAGCTTTTGTCCAAACAAAACCAATGCAAACAAGATTAGAAGGGAAGTAACAAATTGGGAAAATATTTTTACAGTTAAAGGTTCTGATAAAAGCCTCATTTCCAAAATATATAGAGAACTGACCTTAATTTATCAACAATCAAACCATTTACCAATTGATAAATGGTCAAAGGATATGAACAGACAATTTTCAGATGATGAAATTGAAACTATATCCACTCATATGAAAGAGTGTTCCAAATCACTACTGATCAGAGAAATGCAAATTAAGACAACTCTGAGATACCACTACACTTATGTCAGATTGGCTAAAATGACAGGAACAAATAATGATGAATGTTGGAGGGGATGTGGGAAAACTGGGACACTAATGTATTGTTGGTGTAGTTGTGAAAGAATCCAGACATTCTGGAGAGTGATGTGGAACTATGCCCCAAAAGTTATAAAACTGTGCATACCCTTTGACCCAGCAGTGCTACTACTGGGCTTATATCCCAAAGAAATACTTAAGTTGAGAAAGGGACCTGTATGTGCCAAAAATGTTTATGGCAGCTCTTTTTGTAGTGGCTAGAAACTGGAAAATGATGGCATATGAATGTTATGAAATATTATTGCTATGTAAGAAATGAGCAGCAGAATGAATATAGAGAGGTTTGGAGAGACTTATATGAACTGATGCTGAGTGAAATGAGCAGAACTAGAAGATCACTATACACTTCAACAACAATACTGTATGAAGTACATACAGTATTGTATGAAGATATATTCTGATGGAAGTGGATATCTTCAACATAAAGAAGATCCTACTCACTTCCAGTTGATCAAAGATGGACAAAAACAGCTACACCCAGAGAAGGAACACTGCGAATTGAATGTTAACTATTAGCACTACTGTCTTTCTACCCAGGCTACTTATACCTTCAGAATCCAATTCTTAACATGCAACAAGAAAATTGGATTTACACACATATATTGTAGCTAGGTTATACTATAACACATTTAATATGTATGGGATTGCCTGTCATCTAGGGGAGGGAATAGAGAGAAGGAAGGGAAAATTTGGAAAAATGAATACAGGGGATAATATTATAAAAAAATTACTCATGCATATGTACTGTCAAAAAATTTTATAATTATAAAATTAAAAAAAAGAAGTGAAACAATAAACTGGGAAAACATTTTTACATTCAAAGGTTCTGATAAAGGCCTCATTTCTAAAATAGATAGAGAATTGACTCAACTTTATCATAATTCAAGCCATTCTCCAATTAATAAACTGTCAAAAGATATGAACAGACAATTTTCAGATGAAGACATTGAAACTATTTGTAGTCATATGGAAGAAAACATGATCCAAATCACTATTGATCAGAGAAATGCAAATTAAGACAACTGTAAGATACAGATACACACCTCTCATATTGGCTAAAATGACAGGAAAAGATAATGAACAATATTGGAGGGGATGTGGGAAAACTGCAACATTGATACATTGGTGGTGGAATTGTGAACAAATCTAACCATTCTAGAGAGCAGTTGGGAACTATGCTCAACATATTATAAAACTGTGCATACCTTTTAAAAATTTAATAATATTTTATTTTTCCAAATATATACAAAGATAGTTTTCACACTCACTATTGCAAACCTTTGTGTTCCAAATTTTTCTCTCTTTCTCTTTTCCCTCTCCCCAAAACAACAAGCAATCCAATATAGACTACACATATGCAATTTTTCTATATGTATTTCCACATCTGTCATGTTACATCAAAAAGAAATCATATAAAAAATACAAGAAAACAAAATAAGCAAACAATATTAAAAGGATGAAAATACTATATTTTGATCCACATTCCATCTCCATAGTTCTCTCTAAATGCAGATGACACTTTCTTTCACAAGTCTGTTGAATATGCCTTCAACCACCTCATCGTTGAAAAGAGGAAATCTATCATATTTAATAATCACATGATATCTATGTATTTATATACACAAAATTGTATACAATGATCTCTTGGTTCTACTCATTTCACTTAGCATCAGTTCATGTAAGTCTATAGTTTTTTTTCTGAAATCAGCTTGCAGAAATTGTTCTTTGACTCAAAAGCCTGTGCTTTTTTATTAAAAGCTTTTTATTTACAAAACATATGCATGAGTGATTTTTTAACATTGACCCTTGCAAAGCCTTCTGTTCCAAATTTCCCTTCCTTCCCCCCATCCCCTTCCCTAGAGGTCAGATAGACCAGTAATGTTAAATATGTTAAAATATATGTTAAATCCTATATATGTATACATATTTATACAGTTATCTTGCTGCACGATAGAAATCAGATCAAGAAGGAAGAAAAAACAACTGAGAAAAAACCAAAATGCAAGCAAATAACAACAGAGAGAGTGAGAATGCTATCTTGTGGACCACACTCAGCTCCCAAGTTTCTTTCTCTGGATGTAGATGGCTCTCTTCATCACTGAGCAAGTGTTACTGGTTTGAATCATCTCATTGCTGATGAGAAGGACTGTGCATACCCTTTGATCCAGCAGTGTTACTACTGGGCTTATATCTCAAAAAGATCTTAAAGGAGGGAAAGGGACCTACATATGCAAAAATTTTGCGGCAGCCCTTTTGTAATGGCAAGAAACTGGAAACTGAGTGGATGCCCATCAATTAGAGAATGACTGAATAAATTATGATATATGAATGTTATGGAATATTATTTTTCTGTAAGAAATGTCCAACAGGATGAATACAATGAGTCTTGAATGGACTTACATGAACTGAGGCTGAGTGAAATGGAGATCATTATGGCAAAAAGACTATAAGACAATCAATTCTGATGGATGTGGCTCTCTTCAACAGTAAGATGATTCAAACCAGTTCCAATTGTTCAGTGATGAAGAGAGTCATCTACCCCCAGAGAAAGAATAGTGGGAATTGAGTATGGACCACAACATAGCATTCTCACTCTCTCTGTTGTTGTTTACTTATATTTTGTTTTCTTTCTCAATTGATTTTCTTCCTTCTTCATGTGATTTCTCTTGTGCCAAGATAATTGTATAAATATGCATACACATATTGGATATAGCATATATTTTAATATATTTAGCATGTTTTGGTCTACTTGCCATCTAGAGGAGGGGATGGGGGAAAGGAGGGGAAAATTTGGAACAGAAGGCTTTGCAACAGTCAATGTTGAAAAATTACTCATGTAATTACTCATGCAACTAAGAGGTGTAGTGAAGTCAGCCCTGAAGTCAGGAGGATTTGAATTCAAATTGGATCTCACACACTTAACACTTCCTGTAATTATGGGCAAGTCACTTAATCCCAATTGTCTCAGAAAAAAAAATAAAAATAAAATAAAAAATTACTAATCCATATGTTTTATAAATAAAAAGCCTTAATAAAAAAGATTATTTCATGTTATTAATATTTTCTCCATCACTTTATTATGTCTAGGCCACCAATAAAACAATACTAAATGCTCATATAGAAAATTTAATAATCAGATATCTCAACAATGCATTAAGCTGACTTTGGACCATCCTCACTTGTCAAAGTGATTTGCCTAAAATTATACAGTAGTAAGTATTGAACCCAAGCCTTATACATCTAAATTTTCTTTCTTTACACTAACCTCCAAAACTATAGAGAAATTTGTTTTTGGAAATATAACTTCAGAATGACATAATACCAAATTGTGAATTATATCAGAACTGAAAAAGATCATAGACAGCATAAAGTCCATCACCTTTATTTTTATCAGGACACAAAGCTAAAGGTCAGTGAGAGGAAGTTATTTGCCCAATGTCACAAATCTAGTCGGCAGTGGGACTGGAATGTCAGGGCTCTGACACTCTCCTTTCTTTCTTTCACCTTTCTTCAGAGAGTATTGTTTATTCTGAGCTGGGAATCTCTTGAGTTCACAATTTAACCAAGGACCTTAACTGTCTGTGGGGAATTTATAGAAAAACAAGGCCGGATTTATTATTAGTGGGTAAAAAGAAAAAAATAATTGAAAAAAAGCTCTCCTGATAGAATTTGCAGAATACTTGGTCTGTTGAGGAAATAATATGTACAAATTACCCCTAATAAATAGATTCTGAGTTGATATAGTATACTATTAGAAGTACTTTTAGAACCATAACAAGTTAATAGATAAAAAGCACTCATTTTTCCAGTTGTCTAAATTTACATTGACCAAGTGGAGTCAATTTTATCTGCAGAACATTTCTCTTCAAATCTCAAAGAGCTTTAGGAATAAGATTCAGCCTACATTGTGTGTGTGTAAATGAAAGTCGAACTTCCAACCTTTTCTCACTCCTTTTATGAAAGGAAGAAATTGAAACCTATTATGGGAATGCAATCATTTAAGACAACATAGAGGATCGTGCTAAAAGTATGTAGTCCACAGTTTAAGTTTGGAAAGGCAAAGGGTTATCTAATTTTTGGCCTGAGTCCCCCAAGGATTGCACCAATTTCATCCTAGATATCGAGGTATTGAGCCTATTTTTAAGAATAGCTCCAGGTTGTGGATATTCCCATGGCTTTTCATTGCCTAATGATGCATCTTTTTTTTTTCCCAACTGATAAAAAACCTTGCATCTCCAAAGAACTTTTGAGGTTTACAGAATATTCACACATAAAACTAATTTATTTGATTGTTAAACCCATGGGATTAGAGGAATTATATCTGGTTATAGAATCTGAAACAACAGAGTGTATATATATATATATATGTATATATATATATATATATATAAATAATTCAAGGGTTTTTATCCTAGGACTGATGAAATTATTACTGTATTTTTTCTTTCTTTTGTATTTCTTTGGATTTTAGTTTATATATTTAAAAGCATCATCCTGAAAAAGAGGTCCATTAGCTTCTTTCTCCCAAAGGAATCCATCGCACTAAAAAAGTTAAAAACTTTAAAATCTAGTCACTTCATTTGCTTCATTCTATTCTACCTTCAGAAGAATCTTAGATTTTGTAGCTAAAAGATACTTCCTCAATCACGTAGTCAACTTCTTTATTTTATAAATAAATTTAATTTAAAAAAAAAAATCTGAGTCCCATAGAGGTGAAAAGACTTGTCAGGATTGTGAAGTAAGTTATTATCAAAGCCAAAATAAGAACTCAAATTATCTGATTCTCATCCTGGGTTCTTCACCTTTTTTACTTAAAAGTGGTAAATATTCTATCTAGAAGAAACTCTTTCCATACTAGAAAATCACATTTACATCACACAAGCTGAGATCCTCGAGTACTTGTGGGGTGTTTAAAATAAAGGGGGAAACAAACACATACAAAAATCCAAGATATTGGCATGAGGAAACTCACTGACCATTTTCCAATTGATTTGCTATATATAGCATTGGACTTAGGGCACCACAGAAGAATTCAATATTATTTACTTAATAAAGAAGAAAAAAAATGCTGAAAAAGGAAGACAAGCATTCTTAGGCCTTTTCAATTGTCTTTAGAACCCAAATTTGAGCTCATTTGTAAAATAGCAATGAACTAAATAAAATTTAGTTCCTTCCAGATATCTTTTCCTGTACAAATTAAACAATATTCTGAGCTGTAAAATTTGAAATACCCAATAAGATGAAACTTTACTTTTTTTTTCTCAGATGAACAAGGCATTGAAGCATCTAGGAAAGAATGCCAACAACTAATATGACTGACAATAATTACAGACAAAATATATGGCATCCTGACAAAATTGAGACACCTGAATGCTTCCAAAAGCAATATGTCTCTCCTCCCAGTTGGATACTATGCTTTCAAACTGTTGTAGAGATCCACTCAGAACATCAAAGATATAAAAGATAAAAAAACTTTAAAAATTAAAAGGGATATAAACATTTTACCTAAATAATAATATCTTTATATCATGCTTAACTTGTGGTCAGTTTTTGCTTGATTCCATCTACTGAAGAAGAGGTCATTATCTTATGAGTTAATGTATTCTACTTTGGGATATTTCAAGTAGTTAGGGCATTGTGTTTTCCACTCATCATCAAGTCTAAATTTCCTTCTTTTCAACTTCTTTTCATTATTCCTATTTCTCTCTGGTGTTATTCAGTGCAAGTCATATTCCTCTTTCTCTATAAATCCTTTCAAATAGTTGAATGCAAGTAATATATCTCTTTTAATTTCCTCCACCTAGCCAATATAAATATACCTGTTTGCTGCAATCAATCTTAATAGAACCTAAACTCAAGGTCCATTAGTCTACTCATAGGGATATGCCCCACTTGGAAGTTCACCTTAGATTCATTTGGAAAAACAAATATTTTCACTGATCAAAGTTTTGTCTCATCTGGCTAACTGGTTAAGATATTTACATAAAGTAGCTTAGATGGTTGTTACCTATGGGACAGTAAAACAAGAAGAAAGATGGGCAAATGATGTTCCAATTTTCATAAAAGGGAAGAGAATAGAATTTCTCAAGCAGAAGCTATTGAACTTGACTCTGGAAAATTTTAGAGTAAATTATTTAAAAAGATAGCCATAAATTTAGAAGAGGAAGAAATAATTACACTGATGCCCATGTTCATCATGAACAAGTTGATTTGTACTATCCTTTTTGAGCAGAATTATTAAATGCATAGTTTGAGGAAATTTTGTAGATATAATTTATTTAACATTAACAAAACTTTTAATGATGCATCTCACATTATTCTTTTGAATTAAATAGGAGCTATCTAGATTAGATGATAAAACTAGATGGATCTAGAGTTGGTTGAATGACTAGATTCAAAGAAGAATTTTGATGGTTCAAACATGCTGAAAACATACAGGAAGGGTTACATAGCATACTCTTGGTATTTGTGCTTGGCCCTGGCCTGTTAAAGATTTTCTTCAATGATTGTGCATGATATGGAAATTATAAGCAGTTATGATGAATATATAACACAATGAGTGATAGTCAGGAATCGAAAGAAATTTGACAGCATTTAGTTAAATCTAATAACATGAAAATTTATAGAGATAAATAATAGACATAGTTTTAAAAGTCTTCACAAGTATAAAATGGGAATGAAATGAATAGGTAGCACTTGCCTGGAAGAAAAATCTGGAGTTTTTTAATAGTTAAAAAAATTGAAAATGAATCAGAAATGTGATGTGACACCCAACAAAGTTGATGACATGTGATGCTACATTCAAAGGGACAAGTTTCCACTAATAGGGAGGTGGTAAATTCCACTATATTTTATTCTCATTAAATTTGACTTGAGAAATATTATGTCAATTCCTTGGCAACATAGTTTAAGAAGGATCTTAATGTGTTGGAAAGCATACAGAAGAGTAGCAAAAAGGTAAAAGGACTTGAGTTCATACTATGTGAAAATTATTTCAAGGAACTAGCAAGTCATAGCCCGGAGAAAAAAAAAGCATGCAAAGGGACCATAGTCACTATCTTCAAGTATTTGAAGTCTGTCACATTAAAGAGAGATTAATCACTTTTTAAAATATTTAATTCAAAGATCAGAACTAACAGCCCTAGGTGGAAGTTTAGTATTGATGGCAGGAAATTTTCCTAAAGATCACAACCTTTAAAAAGTTGAATTATCTGACTTGAAAAGTTCCTTGGAGATCATCAATCAGAGGCTCTGATCATATATGGAGTATAATATTTTAGGGGTTTCTTTTGTGTATCTTTTGGACTTGATAGTAACCAAAATCCTTTCCCACTATCAAATAATGCAATTCTGTGAAATACTACAACTCTTTAGGAAAAAATGGAGATTCAATCAGACTGGCAGGATTGGGAAAAATAAAAAATAAAATAAAATTAAACAAAACTTCATGTTGGGTGGGACAGAGCATGGTCCTGAAATGATACTTGGAGTATGAATAAGAATTAAGAGTTCTCGACGTAACAATTAAGTTCAACTTCTAAGTGATCATTGAGGAAGAATATACCACTGTGGGGAAATGGAACAATCAAAGGCCAGAAAATGCATGGTATGTGCATGCCGAGAGGCGCTCTAGTCTAACTAAGAGCAGAGAATTATGTCAGAGAGAAGAGGAAAGCATTGAATATGTAAAGTAACAACATGTTATAGAATGCCTATAATATATTGGGATTAAAATGCAAGCAGAGGAATTTTAATTTAATTTGATAAGTATTGTTGGTTTATGAATAGAAGACAGTCATAGTATTTGAAGGAAGATTAATCCAGCAAGGACATTTACTAATACCTTACTATATTGTGGGTATTGTGCTAAGAACTGGTTATGAAGAATGAATTGCTTTATAAAGAGAGTGGAGACTTAAAATCTGTGGAGTATATTCTAGGCATGAGCTGATGAGAGAGCTGATCATGGTTTTGGAAATACTTTCCCATTTGATTGATGGGAATTGAGGCAAAAGAATAGTTAAATATCACATTAAATAGTTTTATATAGGAGAGGAGAGCAATAAGCCCAGTATATGTCCCAAATATTAATCTTGCATTTTAAATTGCTTACTGGATATTTTCACTCAGAAATCATTCTCAGACATCAAAAATAAACACATCAATAATTGAATACATCATTTCCTCCTCCCCCAAATATCCCCTTTTCTTTGCTTCTTTCTTTTTAATAGAACACCATTTTCCCCTGCCAGCTAGACTCAAAGCATTTGACTGACCTTTTTGCCTTTAAATTTTTCCTCTCTATATCCATTAATATCTAATCAGTTACCTATGTTGTTCCTTTCTCAAAAAAATAGCTCTTGAATAAATCTCTTCCTTTTCATGCTTATGATTTTTCTGCTAGTTTAAATGTTTATCATCACATGGCTAGACTATTGCATTAGATTACTAACTCATCTTTGCTTTCAGTCTCTTCCAAACCAGTCTATTTTACCAAGTTAATTTTAGGATTACAGGATAAGGAATTTAGATATTCCCCTAAATTCCTCATTTTAGAAAAAAATAAAACTGACATCCAAATGGATATCCTGATTTGCCAACATCATCAATGTAAGAGATAAGATTGGAACAACAGTTCTCTTACAATCCAATATTGCTTACATTATATCTTGTTTCCCTGTGTTATGGCATTATTTGATCAAGTTTTTACTTAAGTTTTCAATGACCTTGTATTGCCTATAAAATATATTCTACATGCTTCTGAATAATATGGCTAATCTCAACAATCTAAAAGACCATCAAATTGAAAAAAAAAGACTAATTCAAAAGAAATAACATTTTCTTTTCTTGATTCATCTTGAGACAGCACAAAAAAGCAGCCAAAAGCTAAAGAAACAACATGATCAGTCATGCCAAAGAATCCAGTATCAGTAGAAATAAATACACAGGAAACTGATAGCACCCTGATCAATACATTTCATGCTAAAACTAATAGGAGAGAAGTTTTAAGAAATTTGGAAGGATACACCAACATTCTGATTGGAGAAAACAGTCTGAAAACTTTGTCTGATGACACTGAAGCCAAACTCCTAAAAACTGTAATGTACTAAACAGAATTTAAATAATTCATAAGAAAAGGAACCATATTAGAACTAACTTAAAAACTGAAAGGGGAACCTATCAAAAACAATTCATCTGGAAAACAGGTTAAGGAGAAAATTTAGTAATTATTAGACGCCTTGAAAACCCTCATCTTAATTCAAGAAAGATATGAAACTATAAGAAATAAAATAAGAAAATTAGGAAATTATAAATAAAGACTGTCCAGAGGACAAATTGAAATTTTAAAAAAAGAATCTAATAGCCACTTAAAGAAAGAAATCCCAGAGAGAAAACTCTTGAAAAAATTGGTTTAACCAAAATTTAGCTGTTTTAGGTCAAAGAGTAATTATTAGTATACAACAAAGTCAGGGAAATAGAAGATCTGGCAGCTATTCTACTACTTAATAAAAAGTAAAAGAAAAAATAAACAGAATGTAATGCTCCAAATTGTAAAAGATTGAACTTTATCACTTTAAAGAATCATTTGATCTACAAGATTGAATATAATATAATCTCAAAGGGGCAAGGGGTAAATGTACTTTTGAATGGCATAGAAGATTTAAGCTTTACTAATAAAAACACCCAAATCTTAGTAGTAATGCAAACTCAGGAGTCAAGAGAAGCTTTTATATTAAACATATTCCAGAATTCAAAAAGAACTCAAATGATAACATTTACAGAAGAAGGAGATACATTTATTAGTTCATATTCTTAATGACTTCAAAGTTCAAGGAAAAAAGTAAATAAGACAAACAAAATTATAGGTAATGTTTAGATCTATTTCAATGATTTCACAATATTATTTTATTTTTCAATATATTTAAAGATATTTAAAGATAGTTTTTAACATTTGTTTTTCTAAGACTGTTTTCCAAATTTTTCTCCCTCTCCCCTTACCTACTCTTTCAGAAGACAGCAAGTAATCTGCTATGTTAAATATGTATAATTCTTCTTAAGCATATTTCCATATTTGCCATGCTGTGCAATAAAAATCATACCAAAAGGGAAAAATGAGATAAAAAGTGAAAATACTATGCTTCAATCCATAATCAGTTTCCATAGTTCTTTCTCTGGATGAATTTGTCATTTTCCATCTAAACTCTATTGGAATTGCATAGAATCGCTGCATTGTTGAGAAGAGCCAAGTCCATCGTAGTTGATCATCACATAATTTTATTGTTACTGTGTACAATGTGCTCTTGGTTCTGTTCATTTCACTCAGCATCAGTTCTGAAATCAGACTTCATCATTTCTTAAAGAACAATAATATTCCTTTACTTTAATATGCCATGAATTATTCAGCCTTTCCCTGATTTGATGGGTATTCATTCTCTCAATTTTCATTTCTTGCCATTGCAAAAAAAGTATGCAACAAACATTTTTGTTCATATGAATCCTTTTCCCTATTTTACAATCTCATTAGGATATAGACCCAGTAGATTCTGGATCAAAAGGTATGCAATTCTATAGCTCTTTGCATATAGTTCCAAATTGCTCCCTAGAATGGTTGGATTATTTCACAACTCTACTAACAATGAATTAGTAGTATTCCAGTTTCCAAAATCCCCTCTAACATTTATTATTACTTTTTTAAAAATTATCATAGCCAATCTTAGAGGTATGAAGAGGTATAAAGGGGTACCTCAGAGATGTCTAATCAATCAATTAATTTTATATGATTAGAAATGGCTTTAATTTCTTCATCTGAAAACTGATCTTTCAATGTTGTTGCAAGAGAAAATGAAAGATAAAAGAACTCTAAAGAACAAGAAGAAGAAGATTGTGGGTGAAAAAGGCAAGGAGTGTATAACACATTAACCTTACTCAAGTAGAGAAAGAAGGGTTGAACACACATACAAAGTTTGGTGTAGAAACACATTAAATTCAAAAGAAAAGAAAGTGGGGAAATGGAAAAAGAAGGGACCTTAAGAGCTTAGGTTGCTTCAGTTAGTTGGAAGGAAAACAATACCAACTTTGAAAAAGAAAAGGAAAAAATGGAGAGCTCCTGTAATCAAGAACTGACTTGTGGAGTGGAGAATACTGGAGCGGTAGACTGTAAAGCAGATTGTTTCAATTACACATTACACATATTGATTACATTCCTTTAGTTTGATTATCTTCTTTTCAGTAAATAGGGGGCTACTGGAACAAAGATAGGGAAAATATTCAATGGATAGTATTAAAAATTAACAATCACAACTCTGAATATGAAATGAAAATAGGTGACAGGCAAATGGAAGAAAACAGACTGGTAGATAAAAAAGAAAAATCCAACAATAAAGGATTTACAAGAAGATAATGGTTTACATTTGAACGCTATAGTCATTCACAGTTAAAATAAAGAATTGGAAAGGACTTTTTTTTTGCTTCAGTGTTAAAAAATAACATATAGAAGATAACAGAAAATATATATTGTTTAGAAAGAGATGAATGGGGTAATTATATCATGGTTAAAGGTGCTACAGACAATGACATAAGACCAGTCATTTATATTTATGAACTAAATAGCATAGTATTTAAGAACTTAAAGGAAAAATCAAACTACAGCAGAAATATAAAGCAAAACCCATTGTAGGAAACTTCAATGTTATTTTACATATAGACAAATATAAGAAATAAATAAATAAAAAGTTAAGGACCTGAAAAGAACCTTGCATTGTGCAGATGTTATAGATCTCTGGTAGTTGCTTAATGTATGTTTAAGAGAAATATTTGTACATATATATATATATATATGTATATATATATATATATATATGTATGTGTGTGTGTTTCTGTAGTATATAGATATGTATGTATTTCTCTCATATTTCCAAGATATGTGTTTCAGTTTTGCAAAGCTTGATAATATTCTATTACATGAAGCCCTATAAAGCAGTGTAGAAAAGCAGAAGTTTTGAATAGAACTTTTATTGACCACAACACAATAAAATTATAATCAACAAATGGCCTTTGAATAATGCAAAGATGAAATAATTTAATCCTACAGAATTGATGAACTAATTCTATAGACTCATCTATTACAAAGTCATAATTTCAGTACGGGAAAGTTTTATCAAAAAATGACAGAAATTAGATGACATATCAAAATTTCCTTATCAGAAGTTTTATATCTTTTTTTGACAAAAGAGAGAAAGGAGTGCTCTGGGGGGCAGATCTTTTGCCCAAATCAAAGGGAAACAAGTGGGAGGGAGTACTTTCTTTGTCCTCCTAAGTTATCTCATTAAAGCCACTGTATAAATAGGATATAATGTATCCATCCCATAGACACAAACTCAGAGGGACAAAAATACTTGAAGGAACAATTAACTTTAAAAAGTATTCCCTCTCATATCAGGAATTGATTTTAGAGATGAAATTAAGAAAGAAGCTTATGAGAAAGACTCTTGTTGTGACCTGTGTAACAGAAATATTGTATTTATGGAAAGATGCCTGGAAATTCTAAAAAGTAAAAGAAAGAGTTTACCATTCATAAAGAACTAGGAATTTTGAGTCAGCTTTTGCCATACATTTTTTATCTAGCCTTAATCACTGAATGCATGGGGCTTCAGTCAAACGGAGACTTATCGAAGAATTTAGCTTAAAAAGATCAAGGTCTCTCACTGCATCTAGGATCATCTCCACTCATCTTGATCTATATGTGATCACTGGATTCACATGACTCTGGAGGGGAAAGTGAGTTAGGTGACCTTGCCCAGCCTTCCTCACTTCAATCCTATTCACTTGCATATCAGGGCATCCCCTCCCTGATGTCATGGCCCTCTTTGAGAACAACATTTGTTGGATAGTGAACTCCAGGTTTGTGGTGATGTGGGTGCTTTATATCCTTTTAGAAATATCATTTACTAAAACCTAATTAACTTTATCAGTTGATTGTTCACAAGCAGTGGGGTCTTATGTACTACTACAATAGGAACCTTGCTGAGGTTATCCCACAGGCTCTCGTGCAGTAGCTACTCTCTAGGGACTCAACTTGTAATTGTAAATATAAATGGAAAAGGAGAATAGCTTAGAGTTTTTTTTAGAAACGCTTTTAACATACTACATTATTTTGCAAATCCCTATGAACATATAGTATCCAACTTTCTAGGTTATAAATTCTTTCAAAAATCATAACTTCATCTTTCTATCATCAAAGGATATAGGATAGTCACATATAACAAGTGATAAAATATGTGTTGATATTTGGAATTTCACCCAAAGGACTATAAAACGGTATATGTTATTTGACCTAGGAATAGCATTACTAGTTCTGTAGTCCAAAAGACCCAAGGAAAGGGAAAAATATTTATTTATACAAAAATGTTTGTGAGAATTCTTTGTGTGTATGTGTATGTGTGGGGAGGTGGCAATTGGAAATTGAGGAAATGTTCATCAACAGAGGAGTATCTGAACAAGTTGGGTTAGATAAATGTGATGAAATACTATTATAATATAGCAAGTTGAGCAAGTTGCTTTTAGAAAAATCTAGGAAGACATGAACTGATATGAAGCAAAATGAACAGAATTAGGTGAACACTATATACAGGAATAGCAATATTGTAATTGTAAAGTTCTCTTCTTTAAATTGTAATCATTCTCTTGGAGCAGGTTTCTTGGGGAGCTTTTGGAAGCAGCCTTAGTCAGTTCAGTTTCAATAATCACCTCAAATGCAGCCAAGAGTTAAAGTCAAAATCCTGAATCTTTTCCTAGGCCCAGTTAGCTTTCTTAGAGGCATATCTCTCTCCATGGTTCCCCAGAACTCTTGTCCAAATGTCTCCAGCCAGCACAAAAGTGGAAGTTGGAATGACTCTTGATTCCTCCTCCCAGAGAGTGGGCTTGTGGGTGGGCTTGTGAATCTCCCAGAAGTCAATCCTAGTTGTGAATCTCCTGGAACTCCATAAGCAGGCTTTTCCTTTCCTCCTTATATATTCTCTCTAAAGGTGTGAAGTCTAATGTGTGAACCAATGAGTGAACTCTTTTAAAGGTATGAACTCCTTTAAAGGTGTGAACTAAGTACATTACCTTGTCTCAAGTTCTGGCCCATAACATCTCCTTGTAGGATCAGATCAATCATATTGAACCATGCTAAATTAGATAATTATATCCATTCCAGTGACTTAGCACTTTGTAAGAATCCTAACAGTAATGATGATCAACTGTGAAAGATTTAGGTACTCTAGTCAAGAAAATAATCTAAGATAATTTCAAAGAACTCCTGATTTTAAAAATGCTATCTATGTCCAATAGATTCCAAGTGTTGATTGAATCATGCTTATTTTGTAGCTTTCTTTATTCTTTTTTTTTCCTTTTTTCTCTGTTTTCTTTTGTAATATGGCTACTATATAAATGTTTTGTATCTTCATATCTATATATATATATATATATATATATATATATATGTATATATAATTGATTTCATATTACCTTTCTCCTCCAGGAAGGTTAGAGAGACGGGAGTTTTATTGAAATTCAAAATTGAAAAATAAGTTAAAATATCTTATGTTTAATTAGGAAATTTTATTAGAATAAATACAAATGTGTCAAATAAAGATAGTTTAATATTTAGAGCATCTGTAATTTCATCTGTGTGGATATTTCTCCATTGCCATTTATTGTAAATATATATAGTCTTTATGAATTGCAGTGGTTAAAAATAATCATTTTATAATCAGTCCTGTGATTAACCTCTCCAATTTAAATTAGACTCTATCTCAAATAAGTAGTAGTAGACAGGAAAGATAGAGCTTTCCCTTCACTGTCAGCCTAATACAACACCGGGCCGTCTTTATGTCAAATTAAATCATCAAAATCGTATTTTAGTGGAATGAAGAAGGAATGAAGACTTGAGCACCTGTTGCTCATAAATACACTTTTAAATCTTCAAACTTTTTCTGTCACTCCACAGAAATTGGATTCCAAGCTTCAACTTCTTATGTTGGATATGTGCTCCTTTGCTCTTAAGCCATCTCACTTTGCTTAAATGGACTCTCTGGCAACTTGCATTTTAAAGACACCCAAGCTAGACTCACCCCACATTCCCCACATTTCAGGTTTCTTTTATGTACAGTCTTTCACCACTAGAATGTAAGTTCCTTGAGAACAGAGACTATCTTTCTTTCTGTTTGTATTTTATTTCCAGTGCTTAGTACTAATTGTGATTAATATTACTCTTTGACTTGGCTGGATATAAAAATCATATTTAGTGTGATAATGGGATAACTTCACCAATTAAATTAGAAAAGATGTGAAGACAAGTAAATTCCTATTCAAGGCCAAGGAGAAGGAAAAGTGACCATCAGAAGAGAAACTTTTAAAAAGAGTAATTGTGACAGAAGTTCAGAATCACAAAGAAAAAAGAGATTATTTCTAAAGTGTAAAAATGAGAATCATGAGGAATATTGAATATTTGAAAGAGGTCAAAAATAATTTGGGGTTAAATCCTGGCTTTGATAATCTCATGTGTGAGTATGATGAGAGCAAAAAGCTATTTTCACTACTAGCCCAGATTGGGTGTTTAGTTCTATGATCTGCTTTTCTCCATTAAGTAATCATGCTGGGTGGGATAATGTGTTTGGAGGCTTTGAAATCCATCCTAAGCTTAGGTATCAAGGTGGTGTTAATAACTAATGCACAACAAGCAAGGAATGAATAAAAGACTTGAGTTTACTTAGCTTATAAAGATATAGTTGTTGAATTTTTAAAAAGGAATAAATATTGATAGCTCTGACCCTGTTTCTGGATCAGTTCTGTTTTCTAGATAGTTGCTGCAATTTAGTTCCAAGATCATTGCTTATCTTTATATTTCTTCTTGACAATGACTTTCAGGTGGTGTCAAATGTTGGCAATAGGGACTGAAGAATTCCCTAAGTTTGAAAAGACCATGGCGTTCCCTATTCTGGATGATGTTATAGGTGGGGGTGACTGAATATACTGTGTCAAGTCCAAAGCCTCCCATTATTCATGAAATGAAGAAACTAACTCTAATTAGCTTTAATTGCCAATATGTTATAGGACTACCATGCATTAGCCCCAGGAGTTTGAAATCCTATCTCTTTTAAAGGCTAGAAGCATCCCCTTGAAATCCTAGCTACTCTCTTGGGCCTATTTCTATGCTTATAATGAGTCTAGTGCTAGCCATAGCCTACCACAGAAAGTCATTGTAGATAAGCCTGCTATGCTTTCCTCATTTATAACAATAATAATGCTCACCTTCACTAGGCCATTTTGGGAAATGGATGTTTGCAGAGTGTTTTGTGATTATGAGATAAAAGGCTATGTGTAATCAGAAATGTTGCGTTGAAAGGTTATTAATGATGCCTTTTCCTAAAGGGAGCAAGGCAGGTAAACATGCTTTTGCTTTAACTGGCACTTGGTGCCCCACATGAACAATCCCTTTATTTTCAGATGAATGCCTCCTCTGTTCATCATAGAAAGGGTTTCAGAGAGGAAACAATAGAATTAAGACGCTGGGCATCCATCTCTAAGATCCAAAATGCAAGAAAAAATGTTTTTAAAGGAGAAATACAAGAATGATTGTTAGGATAAAAGTGACAAAGAACTATTAACATTGGTTCAATTAGATTTACAGGGATGAGAATGTAATAATTATTGACATTGTCCAGCATAATAAAAATATATCTATTTTGAAATTCCTTCACAAATGTGGTATGAAAATGAAAAGCCTACTGTTCTCAAACTGCTCATCTTTTCTGTTCCTTAAGGAACCATACTGTATTGCAGCAGAGTCATATAAATATAGAACTAGGACTAAATAGCTCCTTAGAGCGCACCAGGCTTGATCTTGTTATTTTATAGAGGAAACTGAGGCTTACAAATGTCACACATAGAAGTTATTGATAGCTGTGACTGTAGCCCAGGTCTTTGATTCTGGTTCACCAACCACTTTAGTGCACAGAGCAGGGACCGAGGAGTCAGGGGAAACAGCTGGCAGAAGAGAAGGTGAGAATCTTTTAGAATACATCCAACAAGCAGTAAAGTGGAGTATGCTGGCACTGACTTTTAGGGGTAAGAATCATTTCTCTTTTCTTAAAGGGAATCGAACTTTGTGTACGCCCTCTCACAGAAAACACTGGCCTTGTATAGGCTTTGTCATTGGAAATAGCAGAGACAGAGAGATGTAATAAAGATAACTGGCTTCCCAGAGTAGTGGACCAATCACAGACTTACACGGTCCAAGCCAAATATTCTCATTCAACTAAAAGGGGGTCCCCAAGGCAAGACTACTACCAGGCTTTCTGTCCAAAGATTATAGGGATTTTCCTAGCATGTGTAGAGAAAGCTGAACTAACACACATCAAATCAAAGGTCTACAGAGCCATTAGGATTGTCTCCTTGTTGTATGTCTGTGTAACCTCTCTGGTCTCTCTGTGTCTGTGTCTCAGTGTCATTGCAGAAACTGAACTGTTTTATCTGTCTCTGTCTCTTTTTTCTCTCTCTGTGTCTGTCTGTCTATCTTTCTATCTTCCATCTCTCTCTGTCTCCCTCCCTCCTCCCTCTTCTCTCTGTCTGACTCTCTGTCTCTCTTTCTCTTTCTTTCTCTCTCTCCCCCCTCTCTCTGTCCTTCCCTCCTTCTCTCTCTCTCTGTTTCTGTATCTCTCTGTGTCTCTGTCTGCCTCCAAGTCTCCTTTCTTCTTTTCTGTCTCCCTCCTCCCTCCCTTTAATTTTCCTTCCCCTTCCCCTTCCACTTTTCCTTTCCCTCTCTCTTTCCCTCTTCCTCTTCCTTCCCCCTTTTCCCCCCTCCCCTTCTCCCTTTCCATCTCCCTATCTCTCTCCCCCCCCACTTCTGTCTCTCTCTCAGTGTCACTGCAGGAAATTGAGTTGTTTTGATTTGATTTGTCTTAGGAAGCTTTGGTATATCACCTGACAAGATGAGGTGCTTGAGGCTCTTTCTCAACCTGAACTATCAAATACTCAAATTCTGTTATAAATGGTGCAATGGTCTAGCTACATTGTTTTAATGTCAAATGTACATTTGCCTAAAAGACTCTTTTATGTAAAACTCAAACAATGGAAGTAATCATCATGGAAGTCAGAAGAAGTAATATAAGGACACTATCAAACTCTCTGAAAAACTTTGGAATTAATTGTGAGCAATGGACTATACCTGGATACGAGTGCCCAGAATGGAATGCCTACACCCAAAAAGGGCACTGTGTTCTATGAGCAAAGCTGAATTGCAAAAGTTCAAAAGAAATATGAAGTGCACAAATTTGGAGAAATCTTTACTCCACATGCTCACGTGGAAAATTCTTGCTTGACTTGTGGGAAAATTTTCCAAGATTGTTCTGGCCTGAATAGCCACTGTCAGATACATTTTACCTTGTTTCCAGCATAGAGATGTCATTTAAAGGACAATAATCAACCACATATTGCTGCAATATTTGAGCTCTGCTAAAATACATTGTGAGGTTCAGAGAATCCGGTAACTATATGCTAATCATGAGTATCATTCTCATTAGATGGAAACTAACTGGTATTCATTGAACAAAACACTGGGATTGGAATAAGTGAGACTTAAGTTCAAATTCCAGTCTTCAATTCTAATTGGCTATGTGATCTTGGGTAAAGCATGTAACCTTTGTTTATATCAGTTACCTCAGGTGTAAAATGAAGATAATAATAATTCCTACCTCCTAGAACAGTTGGGAAGACCAAATGAGGTAAAAATTGTATAGTTCTTAGCATATTGCCTGGCATATAAGTGCTGTATAAAATTTATTATTATTATTTTTATTATTATTAGCACTTACCTAGCACTTTCAAGTTTGTGGAATATTTCAAGCATACTGTTTTATTTGAGCCTTGCTTAAAGTACCCTTGCTCAAAGTCCTGCTTTGAAAGGGAGCTCATTATAACCTAATGAAACTCATTATTTTTGGCCAAGTCTAATTGCTACAAAAGTTTTTATTTCTTTACATCAATAATAATTTTCCTTAAAAAAAAAACAAACTTTCAATTATTAATTAGTCTAGTTCCTCCCCTGAATATAAGCAGAACAAGTTTAATTCCTTTTATACCTGACAACACTGCCAAGGATATAAAAAGAAAACTAATCATAATCTATGTAGAAAAAAAGGCAAGAAACCCTTGGGAGGGAAATGACATTAGTGGAATCAGAGAGGCTGAGCTCTTAAGCTATAGAAGCAGGAAAACTCCCAATATCGCTTGTAAATGAATCTATATTATCTACTACTATCCACCATAGGAAGGAAATGGACAAAAAGATGGAGAATTGGAATCTCTGATTTCTTTGTATAACAGATTGGCACTTTTTATTACATCTGTAAAAAACTGTATGTCCTAGAAGGAAGTATGTTGAGAGACCCAGAAAGTATGTTGAGAGACTCAGACATGTAGTTTTGAGAGAATTGATGTTTTCAGATGAATTTCCTTGTATCTCTGTGAATTATGATATGATGCCCCTGAAATATATTATGCTGGCCATACTATGAACTGAACTCAATCTTAGGCACAAAGAATGCTGAGTGTTTGAGGGTTGATATAACCTAGAGTTAATAAAATGGTAAATTTGGCTTTGGAAAGACCTGGGTTTGAAGGTGTCCTTGAAAACTAACTATGTGACTTTGGGCAAACATTTAAACTCTGTAATCTACACTTTATATATAAAATGGAGATAATAATACCATCTACTTCACAGGGTTATTTCTGAAAGTCAAAAGCAATAACATGCAAAGTGTTTTGCAAAACTTGAAGTACTATATAATTTTACTTGCTATTATTATTACTGTAATTATTATCATTGCGACTCATTGCTACAAGGTGAGTGATAACTGTATTTTTGACAATGTCTTGTGAGCCTAGTCTTTTTTCTGCAATCAGAGATCTCAGTACTCTGATAGATATAGAATTACTGAAGCACTTGTAAAGTTATCTCCTCCTATTCCAGTCAAAGAAACTAAAGAAACTAAACGATAATCTTTTGGTGAATGTCCGTGGGAGCCTAACTTCTACAGTAACAAAATAAAAATTTTCTTGGACCATAATTCTTTGTCTTTTATGAGAGCTAGATCTAACTGTTGGGGAACAATCAACTATTTTATTATACAGAAGTGATCTGACCAGATGATTACCTTCTTCATTTTGGAAACTGTCTCCTTTCCTACAACCTATGAATGCATCATTTTCTTTGACTGTTGTACTCTACAATTCTACTGTAACCCGTTATTTGTTTTCTATTGATTGCAATTAAAAATTTAAGTCACCTTCCTTGTACTGAAGATTTTGCTTCTTTTGTAGTCTTTAATCAATACTAGGAAAAGAAAAATTACAAGAATGTTTCCCTCATGAATTCCAGAAAAATTTCTCAGGATCTATTTAACTCAGGTAGGAGTTTTTGTTTTAACCATCTATCTCTCTTCAGCAGCATGGTGTCCATTCAAACTTAAAGCAAAATAAAAATTAACTTACTTTGAATATTAGTTATTAATGACTTCTCTTTTCCATACCTTTCATAGATTTTTATTAATTTGATTGCTAGCTTAGCCCTTGATACAAATTCATTTTATTCCAGATTATTTAAAACCACCTTTAAATTAAATATAGCACAAACTCAAAAGATTTGAGAAATAATTTGTCTACAGCACATATTGTTTAGTCAAAGGAAAAGTGGCTACAAAGGAAAAATATGGCTACAAATAACCGAATCAGGTTAATGTTACCCCTTATGTAAAATTCAATGAATTAGATTAGCATATAATAAAAATATTTCTTGTGACTGCAAATATTCAGACCATCCACAATTTGGTAGCACTTTTGGTATAAAGAAGATGACTAATACATTATTTCTCTGAATAATATTAGGCATTTTACATTTGAAAATAAAAATTTATTTATAATAATAATAATAATAATAATAGCAGCAGCAGAAGCAGTAACAGCAACATCATCAATGAGATAATGACATGGATAGAGTGCTTGGCTTGTGGTAAGGAAGACAAACTCAAACCCTGGGCAAGTCATATAACTACTGTTTGCCTCAATTTCCTCACATGTAAAAATGATAATACTATCACCTCTCATAAGACTATTATGAAAGAATCAAATAAAATAATTGTAAAGCCCTACAAAAGTGCACATATTAGTATCATTAGACATTAAGAAATGTTCTATTCAAGAGTTTATTTTACTTTTTGTGAAAAGATTAATTGTCATGCAATTAGTGAAATGGGGACAGCTAGGTGCCACAGTGGATAGAAATCTGAACCTCGAGTTAGACTTATCTCCATAAGTTTAAATCTGGCCTCACATATTTATTAGATTGTGAGCCTGGGCAAGTTACTTAACACTGGTTGAAGAAACCTCAGTTTCCTTATCTGTAAAATGAGCTGGAGAATGGAATAGAAAACTATTATGTATTCTGGTCAAGAAAATCCCACATGGAGTCACAAAGAGTTGGACACAAGAAAAAAATGACTGAATAACAATTGATGACATATGTTATGTTAACTGAATTCATAATTCAAAATCAGTGATATATTTTGATGATTAATCAGCAATATAATTATGGGCAATCTGAATTGCATGTATATGGACAAAAATGGAAAAAAAATAATTCAATCAGTCTTGTTTAGTGGAAAGTAAAGTGGATTTGATATGAGAAAATTGGGTCTAAAAGTTAACTATACTACTTACTATTTATGTTACTTTAGAATTCAATTGATTTAATTCCATGAACATTTATTAAGCTCCTTTCCTATGTGAAAACACTTTGCTAAATGCAAGAATTAACAGTATTTGATCTCAAGCAACTTAAAGCCTACTGAGTGAAAGCAGTAAATACTTAGGAAAGCAAGTACAAAATATTTGCCAGGTAAATAAGCCAATTTCAGAGGAAGAGGGAAACTGGAGAATCAGGATAGGCATTGTATAGAAGGCAACTTCTGAGCTGAACCTTGATAGATGCCAGAAAGTATAAAAAGTAGAGGTCAGAAAGAAGTACATTCCATGCCTATTCAAAGGTAAAGAAGTGAGAAATGTGATATTTTATACAAGTATGTTCTTTGGCAGGAACATAGAATGCATAAAGGGATCTTCAGTTATCTGTACCATGATATTAGGTTTACTTATTCGAAATTCACTAAATAAGTCTTATTTTAATAATAAATAATAAATGTTATGGGTTTTGTGTCTTCATATATTTGGAATACACTTGTTTTTAGTAATATTTTTTTGGGGGAAAGACATTTGTAAATTTGGTCTAGGTGAATTTTGAGATCCCTTTTCACTCTCTATATATGAACCTTTGAATTAGTAATTTTTAGAATAATCATTTGTAGTTTTCCTCCTGAATTAATTATTCTATGTGCAAATGATGCTTTATCATTGGCACCATGTTATAGTAATAGTACATGGAACAAAATGATATTTCCTTTACAGTAAAATGCAATCATAATTCATGATATGAAGTCCTCAGCTGAAAAGGGAACTGGTGGGGAGAGAGAGAGCAGGTTGTGAAAAAGTCTTGTCTCCCATGCCTTGAAAGCTGCTCTTCCCATTTCTTCTCTACTTCACTGTTCCCTGACTTCATTAAAAAATCAGCTCAACCTCCAACTTGTGCATTATTTCTTTCTATCCTTTGCCAAGCACCCCCTGCCAATGTCCTGCTATTCCCTTTTCTCTTGAGAACCGTCATTTTTATTGTATGTACCTTGGATGTAGTTATTTGCAGTTATTTCCCCCACTAGAAAGTAAACTTGTTGACTATAAAATCAGATTTTTGCCTTTCTTTGTATCTCCACTGCTTGCTACAATTTCTGGTACAAAAAATACATATTTGTTAACTTGATACTTCAACAATATAAGAACAAATAAATATTCTTTGTATTTTTACCTTCATTTACAGTTATACAAAAAATTTTGGTTGAAAGTCCAGAATGAGTGAATAAATGAATTACTGCCAAGATGTCTAAGTAAAAAACAAAAACAAAACAAAACAAACAAACAAAAAAAACAACAAAAACAAACAAACAAACAAACAAAAAACTTTAGGGTTTGTAATCTAGATAGTCAGTTAAGAAACATTTTAAGTGCCTTCAAAGTGCCAAGCACTGTGCCAATCCCTAGAGATAAAAGAAAGATAAAAGACATTCCTTGTTCTTAAGGTGTGTATTTGTAACTAAAATTGTGCATACATATATATATGCATATATATATATATATATATATATATATATGTGTGTATACATATATATGCATATAAAGCTGTATATAAAATTTTATAATGAAAACTATGTAAATATTAATATATAAATAACCAAAACTATATATGTATATATATATATAAACACATATTTGTTTATGTATGTTTATAATTGCTCCTATATAATACTCTTTAATATTTAAAAGAAAATGAATGTGGTATATGCGGGTACTCTTTCCATGAATGTGCTATCCCTTGATAAATTAGAGATCATTGAAAATTGCTCTACTTGAAAAATTTCATAAGCCTATTATCAATGTTGTAGAGAGCCTTTTTGACGTAACTAAATCTATCTTTGTACAACAAACAATATACCCATAATCATATATGTGATTGTGCATGTATGTGTATATGTATATATCCATATTATATACATACACATATATGTGGTTATTGTTTTCAGCCAGTAAATAATATATAACACTTTATGACCCATGAACCATTTAATAAATAGGGTTCTTTGGCAAAGATACTAGAGTGACTTACCATTTCTTTCTCCAATGAATTAAGAAGAACACAAATCATTTGACTTGCCCAGGATCACACAGATTGTAAGTGCTTGAGGTGAGATTTGAATTGAATTTTTCTTGACTCCAGGACCAGTCCTCTACCTAATAAGCTATTTAATTGCTGCATGTGTGTGTGTGTGCGTGTGTGTGTGTGTGTGTGTGTGTGTTTTAAATTGGCGATTTTATTGCTATAGGGAAGAAACTTCCTTCTACTAATGAGAAGGTAAGTGTTCTGCTATACTTAGAGTTTTACAAGTTGCCTAGGACACTGAGGACTCCTGATAGTTTCGATTTTTTTTATTCATATGTTCATTCCTTATGTTACTATTATATTACTGTGGTTATCATGGTGTAGGCATAGTGCTTAGTAAGTTGATTAATGAGGAAAGAACAAAGGACATTTGAAAATGAGGTAGTCCAAGGCTAATATATAATGGGTAATTATTCAAAAGTTCTTAACAAACAGTTCTCAAAAGATTTTTGTGAACTATTTAAACAAAAAATATTTTTCTCTATCACTAATAATAAGATAAAAATTATCTCTGATTTATAGCTCATACCCTGAAAATTAGAAAAGATGACAAATTTTGTGAATGTTCAGTAATGTCCTACATGAGGACAAACACACTAATATACTATTGAAAGAACCTTAAATTGATTCAACAATTCTTGAAAACAATTTAGAATTATGCTTAGAAGTGACTGAAATGTCTACTCTTTAATCAGGGGGTCTCACTGCTATGGACATATAGCAAAGAGAACAAAAATAAAAGATATATAAATATCATAGCAGCACTTTTTTTGGCTAGCAAAGAACTGGGGGAGAGAGAGTAAATTCTGTCATTTTGAAAATAGCTAAACAAATTGGAGTACATGGATATAATATAAATTTACTTTTGCATGAGAAATGATGTCACAATTTTTATATGAATTGATGAAGAGAACCAGAAATGGAAACACATATAATGAATACAACAATGCAAATGGAAAGAAAAACAAAATTGGAACAGAATGTAGTTAATTATAATAGCTCAACATGGCTCTAGAGAATAAATGAGAAAATGTGCTTCTATTCCTTTTTTGTAGAGGTGAGGATCTATGGGTATGGAATATTGCCCATACTGCTAGACACAGTCAACATGTTGATTAGTTTTGATTAATTGCACTTCATTTAATCTTTGTCAAAGAGATGACTTGCTGGAAAGAGTAAGGGAAATGAATTAAATTTGGAATCAAATTTAATGTTAAAACAAATACATCAATAAAAAGACATTTTGAAAGCAAAGAATAAAGAAAAAATCCAGCTCAAGAAAGATGGGAAAGAGACTCAAACGAGCAAAAATCAAACAGGGTATTTAGGGATGAAACAGGAAGGAATGAATTAATGAAAAAATATAAAAGTTATATAAAATGTATATATTCAGTCCTTTCATTCATTAATGATACATTTAGTTTTTAATATTGTAAGAAATTACTGCATGAAGAAATAGAAATGATACCAAAAGGAAAAAAAGGGAGGGTTAGGTGGACTAGAACAAGAATAGACAAAATAAATTTATGCTGGAAGAACAGTTTAGAGTGACTGGCTCTCAATATATTTGAGTAGAGGTTAACAGGTATTTTGGGGAAAATATATGGACTTAATGGTCAATTGTTTGGTTGTTGACCTTTGTTCTAAAGAGGACCAAAGTAACATATTGGGGTCAAGGTAGTATGTCCAATTGTGACTGCTCAGTAAAAAAATGAACTGCTAAGGCTATACCCCAGATGTGGCACGAATAATTCATATGAGTATTTGGAGTGGAAATGTCTCTAAATCTATCATATTACACATAAGAAATATGAAGCCCATGGTGGTAAAGTCACTTGTTCAAAATCACATAAAAAGCATCAAATGTGGAATTTCAACCCTAGACTTAGCAATCTTTCCTATTCTAATTTTTTTGGGGGGAGATGCCCTGGCAGTAACATTTGTATGCAAATGAGTGATTACATGAATGAATGAATAAGTGAATGAAAAAATATTAAAATTATTTATTATATGGGAAACACTGGACTAAGTTCTGGGGATATAAATAGCAAAGGAAAATGGGTTATATTCTTTGAAAACGCACACTCTTATTTGGAAAGGGGCACATAAATGATAGTTCAATTGCAGGGAAGATGGAAAGACTGGCAATTATGTAGATAGGCAAGACATAAGAGTTCTTGTGTTCCTCTTTCTATTGTAGTCATTTTTAATTGCAGAGTTTTCTAAGGGGATACTAGACAGGTTAATATCAAAAGTGAATCAGAATGGTACAAGGTCCATTCAGGACAGGCATAATACAAGGAGAAGGCTATACAGATAAGACAGCATTTCTGATAGCCAGGTTTCCCCCATACCTGGAGGTAAATAGGTCCAAAGCATTTAAAAAATCCTAATAATCTTGAGAATTTAAGAGAAAGATTTAATATAACTAGGAATCCACAGATTAAAAAAAATGAATTTCAATATAACTAGTCATTGTATGCATCAATATAGCCTCAATGATGACATTTTTGCTGCTAAATCAACCAAACAATAAGCATTCATTAAGCATTTAAGTTTGAGGTACAGGGGATAGAAAGACAAGAATGAAAGTTTCTGCCTCCAAGTACCTTATATTCTATTAGGAAAATAATGTATAAATAAAAATTAAAACAAAACAAAATGTGTACAAAATAAAAACAGATGAATTTTGAGTGGAAAAAAATAGCATTGAGATATCATTGAAGGCATCATGGAGGACATAAATTTGAGCCAAGATTTGGAAGAAATTTGGAATTCTCAACCAGAGATAAAGGGAGATTGCATTTTCTCCATGAGTAACAACTAATATAAAGGTATGAAGACATGAGCCAGAGTTTCCTATATGGAATTTGGCCCTAGAAGTAAGAAGGGACATTAGAGCTTATTGAGTTGGTCAATATAACAATGAGAACTTTGTTTTCAAATGATTTCTAGCAGTTTTGTGGAAGGTGGATTATATGAAGGAAAGACTGGAGTCAGGGCTAATTGCTACAGACTCAAAGCACCTCAGAAAAATTGCTTCAGAGCCACTGCTCTCAGCTATTATCCTGGAAGCAAACACCAAAAAGGATACAGTCTGGCAACTTCTGCAGAAATTAAAACTTCTTGTGGTTGTACCCACAGTGACTGAAGTCTCAGAAAAGACAGTTTGCCATTGAACTTCTTTTCCTTGTCAAATAGTTTCAAATCAGAGACTTACGATTTTATCAATGGAATTGCCACTAAATAAGAAAAATTAATATCCGTTTTTCATTGTACATTATGGACTAAAATTTTTGTCTTATTTGGAGCTGAACTTTTCCATTTGTATTGTCTCTCCCATTAGAACATTAGCTCTTTGAGAGGAAGAATTTTTTTTTAGAATTTTCTGTTTGCAGTACTTGGCACAGTACTTTTTACATGGAACCACTTAATAAATGTTTCATTTATTCATTCATTCAAGTCTCTAAACTGAAGGAGTGGCAGTAAAGGAAACAGATGCAATTATTGTTGCAGAAGAAAGTTATCATGACTCGCTAACTGATTGGAAATGTTAGATGAGGAAAAGTGAAGCATTAAGGTTGATTCTGAGGGAACCTTAATAACTATATGTATAATATAATATAATGCAATGTTATGTTATATATGTGTATGCACATATAAAAACGTATGTGTATTATGTATGTACATAAATGTAAACATATATGTGGCTATATATGTATGTATGCATTCTGTATGTTCTGAATTAGTATTTATTTTCTATTCAACAGGAATAGAGGAGTCTGGAAGAATTGGATTGGGAAAGAAAATAAGTTCTGTTTGAGACATACTGTGTTTGGACATACTCCAGTCTTCATCCTTCTAGACCTCATTTTTGACACCATCAGACAATAATACCAATCAGCTTCAAGGATGAAAGATTCTTACAAAATAAAAGTGTAGTCAGAGAGAATAGACAAAGGGCATTCTTTTAATATCCTTGTTGGAATTATATACTCTGCTGAAGTCCCAGAGAAATGGGGGTACCCAAAACAGTGAAATCTTATGTTTCTTTTTTTGTATTTAATAGGATCAGGCATTGGGAGAAAGAATTAAGAACCTGAATCTAGGAATTGATCATTATCCATGCTTTTGGAGGGTGAGGAGGTAAGCTCTTGGAGAAGTAGCAGCCCTTTGTTATTCAAACTTCCTAAAAGGAAAGGGAATTTGAAACATTACTACTATTTTTTCTTAATAGGGTGATTCAAGATTTCTCTTAGCTTCATTTAGTAGGATTGGGAGATGCCTGGGGTCAATATAGTCAATAATTCAGTAGACATCACCACCTTTCCAATGGCATTTTTTCAAAGAAAAAAAATCCTTCAATCTCAATTCAAAATTGTGTATTTAAAATGTATGCATTAAAAATTTGACTCCGAAAAGTGCATATTTTTTAAAAAGGGCATGTTTTTTTTCCATATTTGGACAAATTCTCAGATCTATCAATACAACATTGATGTATTACAAACTTTTATTCTCTCCAATACATCCTCTACATAGTTCCTAAAATGAAATTCCTAAAGCACAATACTAATCACTAGGTAGTTCATTGAATAGAGATTATGAGTTGGAATCAGGAAGACTCATCTTTCTGAGTTCAAAACTGAACACAGAAGAAAGACACTTACTCGGTACTTGACTACTCATTTTAACTTGTTTTCCTTGGTTTACTCAACTATGAAATGAACTGGGGAAGAAAATGGAAAGCCACGTTAGTATTTTTGCTAAGAAAACTACAAATGGTATCATGAAAAGTAGGAGATTATGGAAATAATTGAACAACAGTATCATATTTGGTATTGTAAGACCTTAATAATTTGGCTCAAGATTATTTTTTCACAATCACCCAATTTCATGTACAATTCAACCTAATATTGCTATTTGCACCTGAAGACAATATACTCTCTCATTTCTGGGATGCTGCTCTCCAACCCAAAATGAAGAATATATACCATCCTCACCTTTGTCTCTTTGAATTAGTTTAGATTCTATTTCTTGAAACTTTTTTCTCAGGTAGTGACTCTCCCCCCTCCTATATTGTGTATTTATCTTGAATGTTTTGTATTTACTCATATATATCAGTTTATATGGAATGTAAACTCCCTATGAGAAGAAACTTTGATTTTAATCTTCATATCTTTACCAACATGGTGTCTAGAATATAGGGCAGTCTAGAATATGCTATTGTTTAATTATATTAATCTGATGCCTAGAATAAAACATATTTGCATGAAAAAGGATTGAGTCCCTTCTATCCCATAAACTTTATACACTATGTAAAAATCCCCAACATTTACTGGATACTCACTTTCTCTAGATGCTGACTTAGATGCTATATAGATTAAAAAAAGAAAAACGTAAACCTTGAAAAAATACTATCATCATCTTCTTCCTTCCTTAAAAGTATGTAGAAAGATATATATGACACAGTAATGAAACCTATAATAATCTGGTATTTGATAAACCTCCAAACTCCAGCTTCTGGAATAAAAACTTACTACTTGACAACAATTGCTGGGAAAACTGGTAAATAGTATGTCAGAAACTCAGCATAGACCTACATCTCACATCCCATACCAAAATAATGTCTAAATGGGTACTTGATTTGGGCATAAATGATGTTGCCATAAATAAATTAGGGGAATAAAGGATAATTTACCTCTCAGATCTTTGGAGAATGAAAGAATTTATGACCAAAGAAAAACTAGAGAACATTATAAAAGGCAAAGTGGACAATTTTGATTATATCAAATTTAAAATTGTTTGCATAAACAAAACCAACAAAAACAAGATTAAAAGGAAAGTACAAAGCTAGGAAAAATTTTTATAGCTAGTATTTCTGATAAAGCTCTACTTTCCAAAATATATAAAAGAACTGTGTCAAATTTAAAAGAACACAAGTTTTTCCCCCATTGATAAATAGCCAAAGGATATGAATAAACATTTTTTCATATGGCAAAATTGAAATTATCTATAGCTATATGGAAAAAATATCTAAATTACAATTGATTAGAGAAAGACAAATTAAAACAACTTTGAAGTACCACCTTACATCTCTCAAACTGGCTAAGATGACAGGAAAAGATAATGATAAATGTTGGAGAGCATGTAGGAAAACTGGGACACTAATGCATTGTTGGTGCAGTTGTGAAATGATACAACCATGAAGAGCAATTTGGAACTATGCACAAAAAGCTATGAAGCAGTGCCTACCCTTTGACCCAGCAGTGCAATTACTGGGTCTGTATCCCAAGGAAATCATAAAAATAGGAAAAGGACTCACATATGCAAACATGTTTACAGCAGCTCTTTTTGTGGTAGCAAATAATTGGAAAATGAGTAGATGCCCATCAATTGGGGAATGACTGAACAAATTGTAGTACATGAAGATAATGGAATATTATTGTTTTTTATAAAAATGATGCACAAGCTGATTTTAGAAAGGTCTGGAAAGATTTACATGAACTGATGCTGAACAAAATAAGCAGAACCAGAAATACATTTACACAATAACAACAAGAATGGGTGATGATTAACTATAAAAGATTTGGTTTTTCTTGGTAGTTAAGTGATCGAACGCAATCCCAGACGACTTAGGATAGAAAATGCCATTTGCATCCAGAAAATGAACTAAGGTGATGGAATGTAAATCAACACATGCTATGTTCACTTGGTTTTTTTTTTTTCTGTTTTTTAACTCTTCCCATGTTTTTCCCTTTTATTCTGTTTTCTCTCCCCCAACAAGATGCATACAGCAATGTGCATTAAAAATAAATTTTAAAAGTATGTACAAAGTATCTCACCTGTCACCTTGTAATAGGATTGCACATCTTATGTTTCACCTACCAATTATATATTTCCAAGTAACATCAATGAAGCTATTTGTAAGCATTTGACAACTAAATCCTCTTGTCCTTCAAATGAAGGAGCTTAAACAAATCATCACTCTAAGTTAGGCTCAGGACTCCAGAAGTGATTTTTGGTTTTTCTTTCCTTATCACCTAGGTGACAGAACAACATGCCCCCTCCCAATCCCCTGTCTTTGTGTGCCAGTAACTACTCAGATTATTTCATTTATTCCTGTCATTTTTCACCACTCTCCACTGCTACCTATAATCTAATAGATTGGCAGACAGTTCTACATTTATCACTCCTCCAACTATAAGAAAAATGATAATAATTTAGTGTAACTCATGGAGCTACTTTGATAAATGATACCAGCAGTCTAATATGGCTCTATTTCAATGATTTAACTATTCAGCTAGATCCTTTTTGCTTTTTACTGAAAACTCACATGTGTACAAGGAATATCTGACTTCTTTTGTTATGCAAGTCTGTCCTTTAAAAGAACCAAAAACTGAAATAGATTCCTTAATTGAATTTTTTTTCATTAATTTTTTGTTGACTGAAATGTCTTCTTGTAGACATTAAGTTGTTGTTGTTGTCTAATTAAATTGAGAGAATTGTGGGCATTTTGTGAACCAATCTGATTGCATCTTGTAGAAAGTGATAAACAGGTGATAAAGTCATCAGAGCCTGGCTTGAGTTTCTTAATAGGGAAGATAGAAGTATTACAAGGGAATTTAAATAGAACCTACCCATCAGAATAGTAACATTTTCTGGAACTTTCTGTACCTGGATTGAAACAGCAACTGAAAGCTTATAAAGTATCATTATCTCAGTGAAACTAATTCCTTCTCATTATTCCTCATTATCTTTTATATTCTAATTGCTCTTCAGAGTTTTATACAAGTTGTATATAATAGCCCTCTATGTGTGTTTCTATGCATATTTTTAAAAATCATCAACATGGACTACATATACATATTGTCAGTACCAATCAGATTCTTTTGCTTTGGTAATTGGATTCCCCATTTAATTACAGGTGGTAATGACATTTTAAGCACCTTATACAGGTGAGAGGAGGGGTTTTTATGAAATCAGAAAAAGCATTAAAAAAGCCTAACTTCCTGGAGTCATGCCAGATTGCAGAGGTGCCTTTCAACTCTAAATTGCAATTTTCATTAGAGACTAATTACAACCCTGTCCACCTGGACTATTCCTTGTTTCACTGTGCAGCACAGGATGGAGAATACCAGTGACAAGCAGTTCTTTAGGTTTCAAAAGCCCTTGTGCATTTAAACATGTTTTCATTACAAGTGATTAGTGATATCTGTTGGACTTGTGTACGGTGACCCCTTTTGATAACATTGACCCCCTGAGCACTGGGAGGTTGCTGCCCAGCTGCAAGAAATAGTTTTCAATTTCTACATCCTGGCTGCCCAGTCACAGAATCCATCTGTGTCTTCCCGGTGCCAAAACAAGCAGTCAAAAATATCTCTCTACCCACGGAAAAGCCTACTCATCTCATTTCTCCAACTTTATAGACAATACCACCAGCTGGGATTGGGTTAATTTGTCCCCATTTTGATTCCATTGTAATATTTCATCTTAGTCATTTGATGATATTTATTGACTATTCATTACTGATGCAAGTGTCATAGTGACTGATTCTTCCTACCATATTGCCCAAAGGCTAGAACCATATCTTCCTTAAATTGTGTCTTTCCCACTATGGCCCGTATTATATAGTAGACACCAAATAAATATATGCTGCAATATACAGGATGGTCACAAAGTCTGAGTTCTATTTTAAACTATTAAAGATTAAAATAGGACTAAGACTTTCAGACCCCCCTGTATTGTTTTGAATTTCAATACTGGTTCTAGAGTGCATATAGGGAAATTAAAAGTAAATACATGAACTGTCTTTTTCTTTTAAAAAGCTAACAGTTTCTTCGGAGGAGATGGAACAGTCAGAATTATAAATGCATACAGAATAATATCAAAGTATGTGCTCATGAATATGGTAAAATTGGATAACATTGTGAAGATATAGGATAGAAAAATGATTCAGATGAGCTATTAAAAATAGACTGACATGCCTCTCATAAGTATTCATATTCTCTGGTACAAATTTTAAAGGATTCTTTTCCCCCTATTATTATGAGAATTTGGGTAGCATTTTAGAATTTCTTCTTAATTATTCAATATGAAGAGCTGGGGTTGAAGGCAGACACTAAGTTACTAATGTATTCTGTTTTGTTATTTTACTTATAACTGTCTTTTCTGCCTTGGTAAATGCCAGAAATTTGAATTGAAATGAAGTTTTCAGAGTCTGAGATTTTATTAGGCATATATCTATGTGTCTGAGGGAGGCACTGCTGTACTTCAACTTTAATTTCTTCACTTTTGCTTTCTATGTGTCTCTGCTAAGCAAAGGAAATGTTGGTTGTCTTTGTTGGAGGGGGATTTGATAAAATTCCTTGGTGCAAGTTAGATTAAGGAATATTTGACCTGCCTGCTGGGAACTATTTGCATTTTCTTGGTAGGTTCAGTTTTTTTATTGGCTACTATCAATTTCCTAGCCAATGGCTGGTCTTGTTCTATCTGTTTTATTAGAAGGAAGGTTAGCAGTCAAGAGGATTGATGCTGTCATTCAGTTTCATCAAATTCCTAAGAGACTGTGAGGAGGTTATTAAAAAATAAAAAAAGAAAGAAAGAAAGATAAGCAATCTCACCCATGCTTTTAATCTCCTGTAGTACAATGAAGATCGAATTACCACATTAACACAACTGCAAGGCATTCTGGTCTTTTTATTCATTCAGCTGTTTTGCTTTTTGAAATATGAAATGTATTTCTTATTCTGCCACTCAATGTGTGATTATTAATGCTACATGCATTGCAAGGTGTTAGGAGGAAGCAGCTGAGATCTCTGTAGTATTATCCTACACCAAAATGAGATCACTGAATGTTAATAGTTCCCCAGGTTAGCTTTGGCAATGTAACGAATGCTTCTACATCTGCTCGGTCTTTTCCCCTAAGAACCAAGTGTGCAAATAACTCACCTGGGCTCTTTCTTCTCTTTTTTCTTTCTTTTCTTTTTTTTTTATTTTTGGTTCTAATTTCTTCTCTTTTCACCCCTGACTTCTTTCCTCTATTCCCTCAGACAATTCCATCAACATTTATGAGATTGAAGCATTATGAATATACTTTATCTGGCTGTATTTTGTGACCTCAAATGAGTAACTCATTTCCCCTGACCTTTAGTTTCTTTATTGTGTAATAAAACGGAAAACAATACTCTCTTCACAACTAAAACCAACATTCCCATTGAAGCAGCTGTTCGATTTTTTTTCTTCAGATAAATCAAACTAATTGTTGATTTGTATAAAAAACAAACAAACAAAATCCCAAACAAAATATTGGCATATAATTAGGCAGTAGGAAAGCAATTGCTTTCAGTTTTATATTCATTTTTCTTTTGGATAGCATAATTATATAGCTTGATAGACATACCAACTTCTGTACTGCTTGAAGTATTTTTTATCCAAATAAAGCTAGAATTTAAATATAATGCAATTAATTAAATGGTGACTCAAAAGACAAGCATTTAATCTTACAAAGACTAGCCTTAAAGCTATTGGAGATTCAGATGAATCCTAAAACTGTGTCAGCCCTCAAGGAACTTACTGATTAATTGGGCACATAGAGCTAATACACATGAATCAATTAGAAAATAAAATAATACAATAGATAATTATAATATATAATAAGAGTTGTTGCATATATTAAAATTATGACCTAGCTTATAGAAAGGTCACCTTTCAATCAGAACAATCTAAGTTCAAGCATCGCCACGGGCATATACTGATTCTATGATCATTTAATTTCTTAGTGCATAAGACAACTGTCTGAGAACATAGTTTCAGAAAAGATATGGATTTTCATTGTAAGGGAATTTCTTCACTAGGAGTTCCTTACATAGATGCAATAACAAGTTTGCCCTACCTCCCTCCCATAAAAAGAAAAAAAAATAAAATTTGTTAAACATATATTGGATTATTTGCTGTATATAGAAGGAACTGGGTTGAAGGGAAGGGAGAAATTTGGAACTCAAGGTTTTGCAAGGGTGAATGTTGAAAATAATCAATACATATATTTTGAAAATTTTAAAAATGAGTTATTAAAGAAAGAGAGGTCTGGGGGAAAATTTATGAAGAGATCTGGTTAGTTGAGTTGACTTGTAGGAAGTAAGTAGGATTTTTATAAACACAGGGAGAAAAGGCAGAATTTTATTTTTTTATTAAAGCTTTTTATTTACAAAACATATAAATGGTTAATTTTTCAACACTGACCCTTACAAAACCTTGTATTCCAAATTTTCCCCTCCTTCCCACACCCTCCCCTGATGGAAGGTAATCCAATACATGTTAAATATGTTAAATATATATGTTAAATCTAATATATATATATATATATATATATATATATATATATATGTGTGTGTGTGTGTGTGTGTGTATGTATATATATATATATATACATGTATACATATATATATAGTTATAGTTATTGCATAAGAAAAAATGAATTAAGAAGGAAAAAAAAAACTGAGAAAATAACAAAATGCAAGCAAACAAAAAGAGAAGAGTGAAAATGCTTTTTTTGTGGTCCACACTCAGTTCCCACAGTCCTCTCTCTGGGTATAGATGGCTTTTTTCATCACTGAACTATTGATACAGGTTTGAATCATCTCATTGTTGAAGAGAGCCACTTTCATCAGAATTGATCATAGTATAATTTTGCTGTTGCCGTGTACAATGATCTCCTGGTTCTGCTCATTTCAAAAAGCATCAGTTCATGTAAATCTCTCCAGGCTTTTCTGAAATCGCAAATCAGGAAAAAATCTGCAGATTGTTTCTTATAGAACAATAATATTCCATAAAATTCATATACCACAACGTATTCAGCCATTCTCCAACTGATGGACATCCACTCAGTTTCCAGTTCCTTGCCACTACAAAAAGAGCTGCCACAAACATCTTTGCACATATGGGTCCTTTTTGAAAAGGAGGAATTTTTTAAAGGAACAAAAACAAAATGAGATTTGTATGATGGTGACACATTTATGCAGTACAAAAGGAAACAAATCCCCATATTAAGGTCATTATTATTAATGGCTTTGAAAGCCAGTTATCAGTGCCTTCTTCTCTAAGATTACCTTTCATCTATTCTGTATGCATTCTTTTATTAACCTTTTTACTATACATATTCTTATATGCCTCTATTTGTTAACATATTGCCTCAACAGCCATTAAGGATAGAAACTTACAGATCTTTTTTTTTTTTAATTTTTTTTTATTCTCAGAAATTTGTACTATGTTGATACACAGGAAACAAGTAGTAAACCTCCATCGTTGATGCCAGAATTTAGATTTTATACAGATTGATTTCAGAGACTATGGGAAATTTTAGAAGGCGAGGGAGTATAAGAATCAGTGTTAAGAATCATTAGTCTGACAATAGTATACAGAATGCAATGGCTTGGTACTGAACTCAAAGAGGTCTATTAGAAATCTTTTGTTATAATCCAGATACCAAATGATGAGATTTGAGTATTAGATGACTCCAGGTACATTTTTAACAGATTAAAATTTTGAAATACCTAGAATAGGGCTGAAAGAAACCACAGAAGTCTAGTTAATTTTCCTCATTTTACATCTGAGGAAATGGAGATTAAGAAAAGTAGGTCATTTGTCCAAGAACAGACAGGCCATAAGTCAGCATATGATCATAGCTCTTTTGACTAAAAATCAAGTGCACTATGCACTATGCAATGCTACATTTAAATAGATAGTTGATTTGGAAGAATATGTAACAATAATATTTGCTCATTGATATTTACAAGCATAAGAACTGACAATATGTTGTTGTTCTTCATTAGAAATCAGAATGATTGATATTCTTGTCAGGAGATCTCACACATTGACAGGAATTTAACTTCAAAACCCATTTTTATTCTATCTCCTTCTTTTCTATCATCCACTTTGACATTCTGTGGAATTTTCTTCCAAATACCTAAAACCTTATAAATTGGTTGTACCACTGAATTATGAAGAAGAAGGTTCTAATACAATATGTTGTTTTTTTATGGAGATTGCATAACATTCAGCTTCCTGTTTTTCACAAGAACTTCAGGTGGACTTCCCAGAGGTGGGGTCAAGATCCAGAGCAAATCCAGGTAGTGCTTGAGCTCCCCAGTTTCCCTCAAAAATCACCTAAAACCAACCCTCTGAACAGAATCTAATGGAATGAAACTTCTCTTCAGCTCAAGATAGTCTGAAAAAATTTCAAGAAAGATCAGTCTCACTGGGATGAAAAGGATGTTCCCAGACAGATTCTGGGAAAGTGGTGAAAAGGTCTTAATCACAGCAAATCAGAAAAACTGAATGAAGGTTTTTTTTTTTTTTTAATAATAGCTACTATTTACATAAACTATTTATTCATGTATATGTATATACACATAAACATGTATTATATTTGTATACATGCCAATATAAATTCAAAGATGTTTTCATGTATTTCCTCATTTTTTTCTTTACAAGAATCTTGTAAGGAAAGTGCTATTATTATTATCTCCATCAGATAATTCATGGGTTAACTGAGACATGGGAAGCCTTCCTTGGGTCATACAGCTACTAAATATCTGAAACTCAAGCCTCCCTCTTCCATGTCTAATACTTTATATATTGTGCTATGTATCTGCCTTTGTTCAGTTGGCTCATTTGAGATAAATCCTGAATATGAATAACCTGGTAAACAAGGTGAGAGTACCTTCTCAGCAATTGTGCCAGTTCAAAAACAGTTAGGCAGAGGTAAAATGATGTTTTCATGTGCACAAAGGGAACTTAGAAAAGATATATAGGTCATCCAATGGAACCATACTCCCTCAAAAGTTGGAATATTCTTTTTAAATCCTTGAATATAGAAATGGAAACAGGTCTAGACTGAGTCACCACATATATAAAATCAACACTTTATTTGCATTTCTATGAGACAAATAAAAGTTATGTTAAATAACTTGATAAAATATTGGCAGCATTCAATCAGTGATAGAAAGTAAAATTCCTTGTAAATTAACATATTTTTCAACTTCAGCCAGTTCAAGAGATTTAGTTGTGTCTGGTATCCCTTCCATGAACATCACCTCAACTTTCTGCAACTTTCTGCAAATCATTTTCTGAATGCACAACACCTTTCCTTTGTTGAAAATGACATATGTACTCTGTTTAAAACAAATAAAAGATGTCTATTTAAAAGTCTAGAGTTTGAATGTTTGTCTCTGGTGGGGATGTATACATTTGTCACTTTACACTGAGATATTGCTTATTTAAAATTAAATAAAATTTGAACTGATTGAAAATATATAATTCATTTGTATAAAAATTGAGGAATTATATTTTACCCTTCTTTCTTTAGGAATAGACATTCAAAACACTGTCTTTTAGGTGATTTATGTTATAAATCACATCTGGCCAAGTGTTATTTAATAACTTGAAGTATGGACTCATTAATAGCAAGATCTGAAAATGGTTTCTGTTGGCTTTGGATGTTTTCCTTTGAGATAATTGCTTAATTTTTCTGACCAAGAAATTACATAGCTCCCAAACCATTTTAACTTCTTGGACGATAATATCTGAGTCAATTTTATATGGCTGACCCCTTTCTCATGCCTTTAATCTATTTGAAAATAGATAAGCAGTGAAATGTTATTGTATATTTTATTTTTAAGAAGCCACAGAAAACCTAGAAGATATAGATATTGATTGCTTGGTTACTTCAACTTTAAACTTTCATCAGTAAATTTATCAAGATATAGGTAATAGATCAGATTTGAAGAAAAGCACCATGGGTAAAACAATTTTAAGAGACCTGTAATATTAATCTTTTAAAAAAGTTATTGAGGCAACAATATAAAGAGACAATCAAAAAGATATTCTGATCAGTTTTCCAAGTAGAAAATATGACATTCATCATAAAATTATTTTTTTTATTAAAGACATTTTAAAATCAAACAGACATGTTTGTGCAGATGTTTTGCCTAAAAAAATTAATGGTTCAAGAACAAAATTACCAGTGGGACAAACAGATTTTTTTTTGCTTAGAAAAATTAAATTTTTCCTTTGAAGAATTATTGTGAGACTGACAGCGATTGCCTCATTTCATTATCAAACTATTCCCCACACTAGAATCAGAAAGTAGAATTGAAAGGTTGTTGGCTCCTAACACTGGCAATATCTACTCAGATACTAGCCAATTCATTATGAGAAAATTCTGACCATATAACTCTTAGTCAAACTAGTCAGTTACTATCTGTTTTGCACAGTGTGTCATGGTTCCCTGGCACTCATTAGAATCAGTTACTATGATCCCATTTTTTATAGCTGGGCAGTGTCTAATTAGTGCTACACAAAGTTATGGTGAAATTATGTTTGATGCTTCTGTAACCAAATGTTAAGCTATAGCTTAAATGATATTTGTGTAAAATGTATTTCGGCTTCTGCTCGTTTCAGCATCAGTTTGTGTAAATCTTTCCAGGCCTTCTAAAATCAGTTTGTTCATCATTTTTATAGAACAATAATATTCCATTACCTTCATGTACCACAACTTGTTCAGCCATTCCCCAGTTGATGGACATCTGCTCATTTTCCAATTCTTTGCTACCACAAAAAGAGCAACTATAAGCATTTTTGCACATGTGGATCCTTTTCCTTTTTTTATGATCTCTTTTGTATATAAGCCCAGTAATGAGACTGCTGTGTCAAAGGGTAGGTGCAATTTGATAGCGCTTTGAGCATAGTTCCAAATTACTCTTCAGAATGGTTGGATCAGTTCACAACTCCACCAACAATGCATCAGTGTCCCAGTTTTCCCATCTCTCCTCCAACATTTATAATTATCTTTTCCTGTCATCTTAGCCAATCTGAGAAGTGGGAGGTAGTACATAAGAGTTATTTTAATTTGTATTTCTCTAATGAATAGTGATTTAGAACACTTTTTCATATGACAATAGATGGATTTAATTTCATCATCTGAAAATTGTCTGTTTATATCTTTTCACCATTTATCAATTAGGGAATGACTTGTATTTGTATAAATTTGACACCATTCTTTATATATTTTAGAAATGAAATCTTTATTAAAAACATTGCCTGTAAATTTTTTATCCTTTTAATTTTATTTGTGCAAAATCTTTTTAATTGAATGTCCTTTTTGCCTTTTATAATGTTCTCAAGTTCTTTGGTCATAAAATCCTCCCTTCTCCAAATATCTGATAGATAAAGCATCCCTCTCTCTCCTAAATTGAATATGGTATCACCCTATCTGTCCAAATCATATACCCATTTTGACCCTGTTTGGATATGAGGCAATTAGCATTTTTTATATTGGTATTGAGTTTGTTTGAATCTTATGACAAAGAACTTCACATAGCTAATTCAAATACTTTTGAAAATTGAATATCCTATTTGAAAATATTCATTGGAAGAAAAAAAGGTCAATATTGAATAAAAAAATATCTTCTGGCATTGTTTCCCATTAAATCCAAATAAAAAAAAAAAACAAAAAAAAAACAGAAGCTGTCCCCCATAACACATTATCAATAAGTCAATTGTGTATGTGTGTATGCAATATATTGTACATAGAGAAGTGAAATTTGTGTGACTACATATATTTACACACATATACACAGATACACATATATAGGTGTACAATGAGAAAATTTTAAGCTTTTTGGGAATGATGTACTCATTTGGCAGTATGGTGAAACTCCTAAATATATTCTAAAAGTAAATGATTAATGGAAATCCTATATTTTGAATAGAGATTAGTAAAAATACAAGTGATTTTTCTTATAAAAAGGGAGACATGCTATGAGCCCTTAAAATCTATTTATCAAAGAGTTATAGTTGTAGACCTCTGGTTAAGAATCTAAATTTGTATCTGTTTCATTATCATTTTGCCTTAAACCAGAGGTACTATAAGGGTAGGAATTGTAACATTCCTATATTTTCGATGACCTAACAGTGCCATATATTCTAGAAAGAAAAATCTCTCTGATATTTCATCTATATGTATTTCATATTTTGAAACTTTTACCAAATACTTTCAAAACTTACAAAATATAATTCATAACAACTTTCCAGAATCATTGGCCTGAAACTTTAGAATATAACAGAAGGCAAATATTCATTGGAACATGACAAAAGGGAAATGTTCATAATCATTTTGTTATCCCTTTTCGGTTTCAAATCTCTCTGGATTTATTATCTTTGACAAACCTGACAGAGTTGGGACTTTGCATGTTTTGTTGACTTAATCTACCTCCAGGGTTACCTTGCATTGTGACTTAGGCAGATATCTATTATCAACAGACTCTATCCACAATTTTCCATCATTTCTCATGGCAGATTCTATTTCCGGGTGGATGACATATTTGGTTGTAACATCAAGATAGGGGATTTCAGAAGTATAATCCACATTATTCTAATGGCAGCTCTGAAATTGCAGGAGAAGGGAGTGATAAGTTCAATCACAGAGTAAAGAGACAAAATATACTTATTCTGCATAGGATCTTTCTTTCATCTTGCTATTCTTTTTGTCTCCCTTAGGGAGTGGGAAAATCCTGTCAAATAAACTCTCCCCAGAGAGAAAATTCTCTAGTGAAAAGAGATCAAAATAACTTTTGGCAAACTCTTGAACTTTCTAAGTAAAGTTTGTTTCTGAAATCTGGGCATGAGGGGAGATGAACAGCACACATTTTGAAAATATAATTTTCTTGGACTGTTACATTTATAGAGAGCTTTGAAGGTATGTGAAGGACTTTTCTCAAAATAGCCTCATGAGCAGTATTACATAACAATGGAATAACTGATGGATTTTGGAAGCTGTTTTTGAGACCAAATCCTCGTTTTAGTACTTATTTATTATTTGAGTGACCTTGAGCAAGTCACTTCAAAGAATTCAAATAACTTATTTATATATACCTGATAATTGAATAGCTTACTTAAAGCACCACCTCTACAAAGCAAAGTTTTCTAGACTAATAGTAATAAAATGTCACTCTATGGTTTAATAAAATCATGGGAGGGGAGAAGAGCATCTGCATTACATGATGCTATTTAATCCAAATTTAAAAAAAACTCACTTTTAATTTATTACTACCTCTAAATATGTACTTTACCTCTTCACTATAGATATGCTAAACCATGGAATTTTAATATTTATGTATATGTTTGTCATGAACCTTTTTCAAACTAAATGTGAAAACCATGAACCCCTTCTCATATTTCAGTATGTCAAGGAAATACTAAATTTCAGTTAAGTGAAATTTTAATTCATCTCTCTGCTTTCTCTTCACTTTAACCATCATTAAATAAGGGAAATAAATGAAATATTATCTGAGTTTTTTAATATTTCTAAATTTATAATGAATGTTATGATCTAAGTATGTTTGTGTGATACATTAGAAAGGACATTGAATTTAGACTCAAAGGACTTTGGTTGAATTCTGGGTCTTCTATTGATTTTCTTTGTGGCTTTGGACAAGTCATTTAATGTATTTCAGGGATATTTTAAAGCCAACTCATACCAGTTCACCAGAGGCAATTGTTAAATTTTCATTGTGAGCTTTTACATTATGGACATTTTTTCAGTGAAAATGAGAAATTAATGTTTTATTGCTTGTCTAGAATTAGGAAAGTGATACAAAAAAGTAGTAGTATAGATTACATTTAAAATGTGTATTTGTACAGTGCCAGTTGTTAAATATTTACCAGTATACTGCTGCCTCTGTTGATCTCATGTCTCACCTTTGTTAAATTAAATTATGTGTAAGATCATTTTCAGCTTTAAATCTATGATCTTATAATCTATAAGGTAGTTTAAGAGTTATTGTTACCAATTTACATGCAAGAAAATGGCACAGGAGGAAGAGCAGTGCCTCCAGATTTAAAAGACTTGAGTTTAAATTTCCCATCTTTGCCATATATTTACTGGCTGACAGTGAATAATTCATTGAATGCCCCTTTGCCTCAGCTTCCTTATTTGCAAAATGAGAAGGTTGAGCTGTATGGGTCTAGCTAGCTCTTTACCTGTGGTCCTATTACTATCACATGTCAGGGGTAGGACTGTAACCTCCATGTTCTCACTCCAAGTTTAGCCACCTTTAGATTGTGGCATACCATACTCATTGAGATCATTGTACGAAACTTTGTTGAGCACTGTGCAATGTCAAACATTTGATCATAACAGAAAAATCCCTTTTGGTTGTATCATCTTTCAGATTTTCTCTCTCATACCAGCTTCCCCACATTTTTATTAGGTGATATATGTGTAATGGAATGTGATTACCCTGTAAGAAATAACAAATATGAGAAATTCAGAGGAACATAGGAAGACATATGAAGTGATAGAAAATGATGAAATAAGAAGCAAGAGAATCATCTATACCAGGATGAAAATAAATGATAACAACATGAAAAGGCTGTTGAAATCTGATGAATTGTAATGAACAAACTTTGTATCAGAGAACTCATCAGAGAGGTAAGGGAATATGGTTATGGAACATAATGCATGTTGTCATGTCCCAGCACTGTGTCAATTGATTATGATTAAATGATTTTCTTTGTTAAAAGGAAAATACAGTATTGGATGTGATCTAAGTGGAATTGCTATAATATAAAAGCAAATAATACAACAGAAAAACTTAAAATAATATTTTATTAGGTTTTAGAAAGTTTTTAGATTCTTCCACATACCAAACCAAACTGAAAGCAACTGGGCTGAGTAGTAATAATCTCTAACTTTATATACAAATATGTGCTCTAGAGTTGCATTGGACAGCACATCTGACTTTATGAACATTAATGAGTCCCAGTTTATAGTATAGGTATGTAAACGTATAGCAAAAGGAAACTTTGGAGCTCACCTAGTCTGACATTCTCATTTACAGATGAGCAAAGTGAAGATCAGAAAGATTAAATTACAAAGTCATACTGGGCATAAGTGTTACACCCAGGTTTGAATCCGATTACTTTTTCTTGAACAATACTTAAAATGCCAACTTCCACTGCAATTCCTGTCTACTTGTTGCTTCTCTTATGATCTCAAGATTCTCCCTAGCTCTAAAAATCCTTCCCAAAATCTGATGTCTACTACCAAAAAATGTGCCATAAAAGAAAAAAGCCTTTGACCTGCAGTGATTGTACTCAAATAGATTTGATAGAAATAAGTATAGCAGACAATGATATAAATCTCAATTTATCCATTCCTGACCATCAGCTTCCATCACTATCCACTCTTCTCAAGAGGCCATTACAAATAATCTCTACAAATACTGAGTATTCTTTTCCCCTTCTTTACAAGGAGGATAACACTAGCATATAAGGTTTATCCATTGGTTATTCCTTATTCCTACTATATGACCAATTTGTCTAAGGAGTGTTGATTTGTAATTAGAAAGTAACCATTAAAATCAGTTAGTCCATCTCTCTAATTTCACAATAAAAGGAGCAAAGGCCTTGAGAGATTAAGTGAACTGCTCCAAGTTTTATAAGATCATATTTTGGATTTGAACCAGGTCTTCACACTCCAGATTAACTTTTTTTTTCACTCCATCACATGCTTCTTTTTCATTAAAATATTTATTTCATGACATGCTTTTCAATATTTTGCAATAATTTTACTTTTGTTACAGATTGGAAGCTACTTGTTATGGCCACTTCATATCTCTTTACTGAACTTTGGGTGATTCTCCATCTCAATTTTTCACAGAACTGTTTATCCCATGACTTATAGGTACACCTGAGTCCAAGGTCTTCCTCTGATAACTATAAGACCACGAACAAGTCACTTATCCATTCAACATCCTTATCAGGAAAATAGTGATAATAGTATGTTCCACTTAACCATGTTGAGGTAAGGGCTATGTATCATAACTCTGAAACTCCTATTAAAGCATGCATTATTATTAATATTCCTGGTACTAACATATGTATGAAGTTCTTTTTTAAATAAAAGCTCCAAATTTTTTTCCAATTGAAGTAGAACTCTTCCCATCATTTGTAGTACTTTTAGAAAGCACTTTAATAATATTAAATCATATTATATTCTATATATTATAGCCATAATATTAATAATATTAGTCCTTAATAATATTGAACCACCATGAAAGGAAAATTAACATCAGTTATGTTTTGTTTTTAGCCACATCCAAAGACATTGTCAGAATGTTAAGTTGTGAAATAATAAGGCATGGAGAGAGTACTGGACCTGGAATCAAAGATATTTGGCTTCAAACCCTACCTACTAAAATCATTTGAACTCACTGTCTCAATTACTATAGCTATAAATTGGGGATAACAACTCTACCTCACATTATTATCATGTGGATCAAATGACATCATCTTAAAAATTGAGTTCCTTAGAAGATATTAGTCTTTTATGTGTCTTGGGGCACTGTATCAGTGTGATAGAAAACATAGACCTCTTCTCAGAAGTTCTTCTTTTTAAACAAATGAAATAAAGCATGTAAGAGTAAAAAGGAAACCAAATTTGTTGAAAGAAAATTATCAAAATGTTGAAAAAAGTAATAAATTTATGAACTCTAGGTTAAGTAAAGTTGAATTATAAAATAAAAGGTTAGTTTAAAAAAATTACAACTCTTTAGAGGAAAAAAATTTGCACAAAGGCAGTTTTTTTTTTGGGGGGGGGAGGAAGTGTTATCATAGTTCAAAAAAGAAGAACCAGGGTGTAAATTGCCTATTTATTTACTAATTAACATTTACTAAGCATTTACTTTGTGCAAGGCAGCATTCAAGGTATTTGTGATGGTATTATCAAAAAAGGAGGAGGTAAGCTCTTCAAGGAACTTACATTCTACTAATAGTAATCTAAGTGATTGAGATGGCAGCCTGTTAAGAAAGAGTTTGGATGCTACACAAGGACTTAAAAGGGAAAAATACAGTTCAAGAACTTATTTGTAAAATGACTAGATTAGATGTGGCTGTTGTTTCTGCTCCAGCTGGCTTGAGCTTTTATTTCAACTGGCTGAAGAAAAAGTTGTTGAGCATTGTGAACATATTCTCTTAGTTTGCGTAAAGTGTTTCAGTTTACTTGCAACTCGTTTTACCTTTGCATTGAGATATTCAATGAGCTGCAGGAGTATGCAATCCCTCCAATCCTATACAAGATAAGAATAGCCCAAATCTTTTGTTAAAGTCTTATTTTTTTTAACAGGAAAACTCCTTTCAGCAGTTCCCCAGTGCTTCAAAAAAGTAATGATGCTTCATTAGTTATGGGATAGTGACAGGAAAAGGTGCATTATGGACTCAACAGTATCTAAGTGACTCCTATAATGGGTTATGCATCCTGAGAAATCAAGCATTAACCAAGCATCCAGGTGTGGAACTTCTTGTAGGTAAAAACAAAACAAAACAAAACAAAACAAAACAAACAAAACAAAAAAAAACAGTTAGAGGTATGACCAGGTTAGGTTTGTGCAGAGAGAGGAAGAAAATTCATACTAATGATAATATTGAAGAGTGATGCTAAGTTTATTCTTTAAAAATAGAAAAGAAAAAACAAATGAGTTATCAATCCAGTGCTCTCTTTATAAATTGCTTTTTAGTTGCCATAGCACCTTTGCCAATAGACAAATGGATCACTCATATCAATACAATACAAAACAAAGGAAAATAAAGAAAGGATTTCTATTCCTTTAACCTTGGGACTGAGTATACCACAGGTGGAGTAAGACTCATTCATTATTTTCTCTCACATTTATCCTCTCCTTTTTAGTATCCCTACTATTCCCTTAGTTCCTCATTAGCCCTGAATAAGGTTCTTGAAGTAGATTCTTGCCTCCAATCTTCTTCCTATCTCCAACCCTCAATTGAAATGTGAATCTCAGGTTGCCAGGTTTATCTTCCTAATATTTACATGTATACCTTTGTTCAGAGCTCTATTACATCTTCAAATTACTTCCTGAGAAAAAGTTCAAACTCCTCTCCTTAACTTGTTAACTCCTAAAAGTTGAGGCAGAAACTATTACACAACCTGAATCATCCTTTTCCAAAGGGGGATAAAAAATAAAGGATGAAACGTCCAGACTCAGCCCCCCTTTTCTATGAGAAGAAAACTGGAATAAAGAGTAATCTTTATTTAGCAGTTATGGTGGTGGGGGAGAATTCCAGGAACAGGAGCACTGATATCTTGGTACATTGAGGTAAGCAGGATGCTAAAAATAGTCCAAAGCTAGGGTATAATTAAATGAACATAAACAAGGTTTTTAATCTGTAACTTCTGCTCAATGTTTCCCTTGATCTTATTTAAAGTTGTTTTTTGGTTCCTGGAAACTACAGCTTTTCCAAATTTGGCTAGAGTTCACTTACAAAGAATACCTGGTATTTAAAGAGTTCTAACCATCAGAAACCCTGCTAATTGGCTGATTGTTGAGTTATCTCACTGTCCTGTTCTCTGGTTAAAAAAAGGGACATTCTAACATATAGTATAGTAATTGCAGAGTCCATGTTGACTTTTCCTATTTTTTGTTGTCTCATATTGTTCCCTTTTATGTATTTTACTCTACCATAAAATTGTACTCTCTGTTGTCCAAAGTAGCCCTGCAATTTCCTATCTAAGTGCCTTTGCTCCATTATTGTTCACTCTTTGGAGTCCACTATTCCTTTCTTTCCACTTATTAAAAACTTAATTACCTTTTTAAGAACACATTTCAGGTATCACCTCTGCCAGAAAGCCTTCCTAGATTCATACCCGTTTACCTTTTTTTTTCCTATCCTGAGTTAGTAATGATCATTCCCTCTTTGTAATATATAAAATGCTTAATCTCCACTTTTCAGATTGATTTTTATATTTTGCAATTGTATTTGTACTCTTCTTTGTTTTTTCTTTGGTTTAGAAGTTTTCAGATTTTCTTTTCTTTTGATTTTTTGTCTTTTTAAATTTCCTTAGAACTCATCAAATTCTAGGTACATAATAGATAATAAATATTTGTTGAATTGAACTAAATTTAGTGTTAATGAGAAATAGATTTTAATTCATCTATTCTCACCAAACTTTTATATTACCAAAAAAAACCCTAAAGAATTACAAAATTAGTCATAGAATACATGAGATCATCAAGTTTTGACCTAATGGGAACTCAAGAGGCCAGCTAGGTAAACCTTGTCTTTTTACAGAGGATAAAAATTAATTGACTTGCTCAAAATAGTAAAAAAAAAAAAAAAGTTGGAATTTCAAATTAGATATAAATGAAGGGCAGGAATAGGACCTAGGTTCTATGACTTGAGTTAGTCCTCTTTATAGACAGTTATTAATTGTAACTCCCTACTATATAAACAGCAATCATAAATCACTGTGTGCATACACACAGATAATTATTTGCTTTTTTCTCCTCCTGCCATAACTCCAGATTCTTTTTTTTTTAAATTTTTATTATATATATATTTTTTATAATATTATCCCTTGTATTCATTTTTCCAAATTAACCCCCTCTCCCTCTATTCCCTCCCCCCATGACAGGCAATCCCATACATTTTACATGTGTTACAATATAGTCTAGGTACCCAACATTAGGGATAAAAATTCATTATTCGGAAAAAAACTGTTGGGAAAACTGGAAATTAGTATGGCAGAAATTAGATATGGATCCACACTTAACACCATATACCAAGATAAGATCAAAATGGGTCCATGATTTAGGCATAAAGAGGGAGATAATAAATAGATTAGAGGAACAGAGGATAATCTACCTCTCAGACTTGTGGAGGAGGAAGGAATTTTTGACCAGAGGAGAACTAGAGATCATTATTGATCACAAAATAGAAGATTTTGATTACATCAAACTAAAAAGTTTCTGTACAAATAATACTAATGCAAACAAGATTAGAAGGGAAGTAACAAATTGGGAAAATATTTTTAAAAACAAAGGTTCTGACAAAGGTCTCATTTCCAAAATATATAGAGAACTGACCCTAATTTATAAGAAACCGAACCATTCTCCAATTGATAAATGGTCAAAGGATATGAACAGACAATTCTCAGAGGAAGAAATTGAAACTATATCCACTCACATGAAAGAGTGTTCCAAATCACTACTGATCAGAGAAATGCAAATTAAGACCACTCTGAGATACCACTACACACCTGTCAGATTGGCTAAGATGACAGGAACAAATAATGACAAATGTTGGAGGGGATGTGGGGAAACTGGGACACTAATACATTGCTGGTGGAGTTGTGAAAGAATCCAGCCATTCTGGAGAGCAATTTGGAACTATGCCCAAAAAGTTATCAAACTGTGCATACCCTTTGACCCAGCAGCGCTACTACTGGGATTATATCCCAAAGAAATACTAAAGAGCGGAAAGAGACCTATATGTGCCAAAATGTTTGTGGCAGCTCTTTTTGTTGTAGCTAGAAACTGGAAGATGAATGGATGTCCATAAGTTGGAGAATGGTTGGGTAAATTGTGGTATATGAAGGTTATGGAATATTATTGCTCGGTAAGAAATGACCAGCAGGAGGAATATAGAGAGGGTTGGAGAGACTTAAACCAACTGATGCTGAGTGAAATGAGCAGAACCAGAAGATCACTATACACTTCAACAACAATACTGTATGAGGATTTATTCTGATGGAAGTGGAAATCTTCAACATAAAGAAGATCCAATTCACTTCCAGTTGATCAATGATGGACAGAGGTAGCTACACCCAGAGAAGAAACACTGGGAAGTGAATGTAAATTGTTAGCACTAATATCTGTCTGCCCAGGTTACATGTACCTTCGGAATCTAATGTTTATTGTGGAACAAGAAAATGATATATACACACATGTATTGTACCTAGACTATATATATATATTTTATTATTATATATATATATTTTATAATATTATCCCTTGTATTCATTTTTCCAAATTATCCCCTCCTCCCTCTATTCCCTCCCCCCGATGACAGGCAATCCCATACATTTTACATGTGTTACAATATAGTCTAGGTACAATACATGTGGGCAAATATCATTTTCTTGTTGCACAATAAACATTAGATGCTGAATTATTTTGCTCTATTGAATTTTTTTCCATTTCCCTAATTTTTTTTGAGAATTATTTTCTTTTTCCAATTCAGAAATTCTATTTTCTTGAGACTTTTTTATCTTTTCCAATTCAGAAATCCTACTTTCCTGTGTTTTTTTAACCTTTTCTAATTCACTAATTTTGTTTCCCTGCATCTCCTGTGAATTCTTTATTTTTTCCAACTCCAATTTCAGGACGTTGTTATTCTCTATCATAACTTCCCTTTCCTTTCCCCATTTTTCTTCAAACTCCCTTAATTTTTTAAGAGTTTCTTCTAGGAGAGAGTTATGTGATGGGGGGCAGGAATCGTTCCCCTTTAGGTTGTTATCTGCTGACTCTCTGCTGTTAACTTCCTCGGGGTTGGATACCCGCTCTTTCTCTGTATAGAAGGAATCTATGGTTTTTCTTGACTTTTTGCTCATACTTAAAAAATCTTTTGGGGTCTGTCCCTGGGGTAGGGAATTATTTATTTACTTCTTTACCAGCTTCCTCCCAGACCGGATGGATGCAGCGGCTCCTGCGCCTGAGCTAAGATAGAGCTCTGGGAGAGAGTTCCCCACCCCCTCCCTGGGAGTGCCTCAGAGGTGATTAGCACTGCTGTGCTTCGAGGGCATAGAATAGTGAAGACTGCAGGAAGCCCAGGCTATGTGTCCGGGTGGGGAGTGGATGTCTGCAGCAGGTGACGTGAGAAAGCCCCTGTGCTCAAACTGGAAGTGTCTGCCAGAAAATGCTGTCCCTAGTTCAAAGGTTCCGCTTCTCTGGGACTTCCTGGAGCTGAGTTCCACTCCCTCCAGCTAAGCTAGGCAGTGTGTGTTGCCTTGGGCCTTATTCACCCACTTGTCAATCTCTTAACTATTCTCAGGAGGTAGCTGAGGCCACACCCCCTGGTTCCAAGATCTGCTGAGTCACCTCCAGGATCAGGGGAAAATCTAATCTGAGTTTTAAAATATTTTGGCTTTCTCTTCTGAACTGCTAAATAATTAGCAGAGAAGAGCTAACAGCCTGTGCCAGATTCCTTTACCTCAGTGGCTTCTCTGATCCCAGAGCCCTTCCCAGCGCAATGGGCGCAGTGTGCCCCTACCCCACCGTCTGTGCTGGTCTCTCTTATTCCTCCCCTGGGATCTGACCTTTCCTGTTGAAACTCCAGATTCTCTTCAGCTGGTAAGTCGTGCTTCCAGTCCTTGTGGTATCTATCAGTCCTGACCTAATTCTGAGACTTAATTTATCTAATTGGTTGTGAGGGAGTGAGGACGTTCACTGAGTCGTGTGTTTCTTCCCCGCCATCTTGGCTCCACCCCCATAACTCCAGATTCTTAAGAGTCATTTCTCATCACAGCTTTCCTGAAAAGAGATTAAACAGTTAACCAAAAATTTTTAAAAATATTCAATAAACATTACATGATAGTTTAATAAAAGAATTACAAAAAGTCACTATGTATAAATTAATTCATGTTTCATGCTGAGCAAACTTATTTTGCCTTATTCTAGTACACAGTTGACTGCCAGCCTCAGAAAACAAAAATTATTAGTTACTTCATCTAATTGAATACATGGCACAAGAGACTAGAATTTGGTTGTGGAAATAGTTTTATAAAATTTTATAATTTTTTACTAGAATAATGTTTTGGCATGCAATCTAGTTGCTAATCACCAAGGTCATTCCATAGCCATTCAGATTTGGTGGCAAGCACACAGACTATGGGTCTTTATCAACCCATTAATCCAAACCTTAAAGATGATCTGGCAAATTTTTCTAGTAAAGGATGGACTCAGGAAATACTCATAGAATCAAATTTACCTTTAGACATCAGTTACAAACCTGAAGTAGTCTTAGGAATTAAGGAATTCTCAATTGTGTGTGTGTGTGTGTGTGTGTGTGTGTGTGTGTGTGTGTGTGTGTGTGTCTAAATTAAGGTGGAGGTTCTCAGATTAGAGATAGGGTTTAAGCAGTGATAGCAATTATAATTGAATAACATGGAATAATCTGAAAGAGAAGAACCATTTTGCTTCTATCTTTATATCTCTGGCACTTATAATTGGTACTTGCATATAGTAGATATTTAATAGATATTTTCAGATGAAATGCATGAATTAAGAAGAAGGATACCAATAATAATGATACAAAGATTTAGTGTAATTCAGGAATAATTGTATATTTACAGAGTCAAATCATTGCAATCAAGCCTAGTGTTTGGTCTTCAGTAGGAAGAACATTTACTGAAATGAGACCTGAATTCAAATTCTATTTCTGGTGATTAGTACTTGTGTGATCTTGAGCTTGCCTTTCTTTTCTACTCATATGTAAATTAAGAAGGATTATAATAGATACAACCTATCATTTTGTATGACTTCTTTAAATGGAATTCAATTCCAAAGATACCCTTTGAAGATTTATAATCCATTAAATAGGAAGGTAATAATTTGAGCATATCTAAGTTTAAAGTGAGATTTTCTGAGATTCCTCCATCGATACAGAAATTCCAAACTTAACAACCAGAAATCCAAGATAGATTAGATTAAAATAAAATCAAACTCACAGTAGAATAAGACCCCTAGGAATAATTGCATCTGTTAGATCGTACAGCCATTTTATACTCTACAAAGTTCAGAAATCTGCAGTTCCATAGTAGGAATTGATGTTTGCAGTTAGAACCTATTCTAATTCATCTCTGGTGGCCTAGAGCTACTGTCTGGTCAAAATAGCAGGTTATTTTGTACCTCTTTAAAAAAGAATTGTTACATATGAACCATGGTTCAGAAATGTAGTTCACTTCAGGTACATAGATTCATAATTTTACCCTTTCAGGAGCTTCATCTGCTCATTTTTGCTCTTATATTTTAACAGAGGATTCAGGAAAACTAACATTCCTCTATCTCTGTTTACTCCAAGTTCTTTGTTCCAAAATCTTCCCATTATTATATATGTATGTTTATCATCAAGCATCCCAGGTCAAGAAGAAAGAAAATTCTTATTAAGTTTCTGTTATGTATTAGACACTATGCTAAATCCTTTACAAATATCTTATTTCATCCTCATAACAACCTTTAGAAGTAAGTACTATTATTATTTTCTTTTTACAGTTCAGGAAAATGAGAAAGTCAAAGGTGATTGATCTAGGCTCATGCATCTAATAACTATATGAGGTCAAGTCTTTGTGCATCCAGGTCCAGCACTGTCCCTAGGTGTCTTGAACCACCTTATCATAGTTTTTTTTTAATTATCTCAAATACTGGAGTCCTTAGTTTCTAGGACATGGACTCATGCATATGGGGAAATAATTGATGAGGACTAAACTAGTCCAGTTTAATGTTTCATCAGTGTAGCAATCTTCTGAATGAGGAAAATCCTTCTACTGGTACATAGCAATACCTCTGCAAATTATCATTTTAGAAAGTTATCCAAAACATTAAGAATTTTGAAGAATTTCCTATTCACACAACCAGTATGTATGAGAGGTACAGCCTGCACCCAGATTTTCTCTATACTGATGTCATATCTCTCTCTGAGACAAGGCAAGACTTTCTCTCTTTTTTTAAACAAGCTATTAACAATTAAGTAGCTAGCTCACTTTAAATGGACTTTTGACTTAGCTATATTCCAGGACAATTTTATTATATTGCCATTTTCCTGACCTTTCCTTAAGTTCAGCAGATTTTCTAGATAGTCATTTCAATATACTTTCTTACCTTAAAAATAACCTAATGGCAAATCCTAACCATGTTTCCAGAATACAATCTTAATTCTGAAGTAGGGAAGAGGTAAATATAATTTAGATACCTTATAATGAGAAATATAAATAGGAATCATTGGTAGAGACCAGAAGTTTCCACAACAGCCTGAGGGAGTCTTTGGATGGCAGTGGGGTAGAATTGCAATGATTTCAATACAAGGAAGAAGAGACAAATTACAATTGGTGACAGGAGTCATGGCTGTGAATTCTGGTTCTTCAATAAAAGCAAGAGACCAAGGTAATAAAAACAATGTGCCTATACACCAGTGAAAGAAAGAATCCTGTACAGATTTGATGACAATAGCATCCTTCCCTTGGGATGACAAAGTGAAAGGGACAACAGCACAGCAGGACCAGTGAGTGACATAAGGATTCAGAACTGGGGAACAAAAAAGAATGAGTTTGCAGACCCTGTTTTTAACTTTTACCCTTCACTGATACTCAGAGTAATGTGAGATGTATGAGTTTAAAAAAAGAAATGAATCTCAATGAACTCTACCTCCAAAGTCTATTTTTACCTCAGTAAGGGACCATCAATCTAAAGGTGACCCTAAGTCTGGAACAGAAGACCACTGGAGAAGATAAGGTCCACTAAAACTTCTGGCAAGCCAAGTTATTATCCCAATGGGAGGGAAGATTCAACATCATCTAACAAAGCATACAATTATTTAGATTTCTATGAAAATGTGGGACTCCCCAGAGGGGAGTCTTTCCTGACTCCCAGCAATGCTGAATTATGTTAACATGGAAAGACTTTGAATTCCAGAGTTGCACTCAGATTCTGCTTGGCTAGGTGTATGAAGGAAATAGGACAAGTAAAAGGCTTTTTTTTTTTCTTGAAAGTTTACAGGCTCAGCTATGCCTTTACTGTATTTCGTCGTTTTAATCAATAATGTTATTTGCTATTCCATGCTTTAGACACCTAATACTTTGATGGGAGGTTGGTGCCCCTTGAGGAGTTTTAGGCCCGAATGGATATATTCCCAAAGGAACTTTTGAATGAGGGCATGATCTATAGACTCAAAGGCTAAACCTGATCTCTGTGAGCTGAGAGCTTTGGTAATGGACCATGAGTTATACTAAAAATGATTCTCATAAGACACTTGTGTCACTTTATTAAGTCCAATGTTCACCTTCATTGGAGAACATAGCTATTTTATATTCAGGGATAGCAATTAGCATTGTGGAGTGGAAGGTCACACAAATTGCATAACTTTCACAAAATGCATAACTTTTTTCCCCCTGTAACCCAGCTTTCAGTTACTGAAATGTTCCAAAGTGGATGAGTATTCTAGGATTTTATAAGTCATAAGGCAGCTGCTGATGTGGATAGAATTTCTGATTAGGGACCTTGGGCCCTGTGGAACTGAGTATCTACTATGAATTCACATGGGATACATCAGATAACATGTCTTGCTATTTTTCTGAAAATAGGTGTCTGAGTTGCATTTGGCAGGTGAGAATTTTGATTTTTGTCTTACAAATTATTAAAAGCCTATATTACTAAGAGAAATATCTGAAGTAACTCTCTTGAAAAGATTCAATTAAAAGGTAGAGGAATTCACTCATACAATTTCCCCCTTAGAACACCAATCAGTCCATCTGATTGATTTTTTAAACATATTTTGTAATCCTAAAGGCATACCCTGCATGACTGCTTTTGTTTGCATCTCCTTCCATATTGCTGTTGGAGCTACTGGAAGGCAGGAGATACTTATTCTGAATAGAGGCTAGTCAATCCTCTTCCTCATGGGTGCTCAGAAAATGCTTTTTGACAGTTGCTTATGTAATCTGGCCAAGATGGAAAAGTGGGAATGTATGTTTTTTTTTTTTTTAAAGTAGATGGAAGGTGAGCTGTAATATATTTCTTAACAATTTATCTAAAAGAAATAATTTCCCAGGTGAAGAAACAGGGGTGTTCTCTCAGCTACAGGGGCCGATTCAAAACACCAGCTACTACCTGTGAGGAAACTTCAAAGGAAATAATTACTTATTTTAAAAGGGGCCAGAGAGGAGTTGGCATATTTAGCTTCCTGACAGATATTGGTTCCTGCAGTTATTCAAATCATCTGGAAACTATTAACTCGGCACAAAAGTACTGTTTATGATACACTACATGGTTAGCAAGATTACCCAGAAGTACACTGAAGTAAATGAAAAATTATATGGGGTTTCCCACCTACCCTTACCCCATTGTTGTAAGTGCTTGTGTATAGATTTGATGCCCTGGATTTGCCTTTTTGTACAGACTTTGTTCCCAGGGAGTCTTCTAGACCATCATCCCTCCATTGCCATTCCCATGGTGAGAAAATACCTATCATTATTTTTGCAACATAAGCTATATTACGTCTTTCTATATTAGACAAAGAAACTGTTCTGGAGATTGGAGTGGCTTTAGGGGCTAGGATTCAAGCCATGATGAATATTTCTAGTCACCTAAAAACATAAAAGTTGCACCCTACTCCAAATGCCTCAAAATCACCAAGTATTCAAATGTTTCTAGAGCCTGAATTGCATAACATTTCATTGGCCTCCCGGATGTGAGATTTTCTCAAGATAATTGCCAGCTGCTTTTCCATCTCAGTGAGAGAATAAGGTACCAAAATTTCTTCAGGCATCACTCAATTATGTAAGGTAATCTAAATGGATTTCTAAACTTTGTCCTTCCTGGAATTAGAATGTTAGTGAAAAAAGAAATCAAGCAAATTAATAAAGGCCTTCAAAAGGCAGTCAAATCATATCCTATGAATATGAAATCCATAATGATCTCAGAAAAAAAAACATTTTTGACTCATATCTCAATAAGATAAATCATCTTAATCTGCTTAAAATGTTAAAAAATTTAATATAGATTTGCTCTCCTAATATATTCTAAGTGAATCACTAGGTATCAGTATTCACAAATATAATATCTATACAGCTCAGATCAAATTATATATTCATAATGGTTTATGTTAATATAACATATATTTATAATTCATGTTTATGTAAAAGTTTTTGGAAAGAAACTTGATTGACTTCTAAAGGAATATCACTAGAATTCTAATAGATTAAATTAGTTTAAAACAAAAGAAAGAATGTACTATTTTTTTCTCTAATGTTTCCCTAGGGGAAGCAAGATGTTGAGTATCAGATGAATAGTCTCTCCAGAAAGTCTATGCATTATATCATGGGCAGACCCCTCAGTAGTTCCTATAGCCATAAATCATAAATCCTTATTGATAAGGTTGCCTTAAACATTCAGCAAGGAGATTCAATCAGGCCAAAAAGAATGACTGCATTTACAATAATGACATAAATTAATAGTGGCTATAAGCATTGTTCATAAACCTAGTATGAACTATGTATGTATTGCAGATATGCACATTCACTCTGGGAAGAGTGGGTACAAACTTAGTCTATTATTGAATTATAAACATGAGAAGTATATATGATCAGCACAACTCACACCTCTAACAACATAAGGGACCCAACTTGTAATCACTTGTGATATTCTGGCATAGGATTTCTGCTATTTGGGTTATTCTATTCTGTTGCTTGGGAGTTTTTCAGAGAGTGAGTTTCTGCTAGTCGTATCTCTCAACTGGTCTCTCTGGACTTATTCTTTACAGTTTTATTCTCATTTGCCAGAGCTAATTTTCTTTGAATCCATACTCAATTTTTTTTCCCAGATATGTCTTTCTGCATCGAACTTTGCCTATTGAGTCTGTTTCTAAATAAAGAATATATTTAATCTCTGCTTTGAAGTTGTGTATCATCCAAACTTTTCACAAGTAGATATGATGTTTCCTATTGGCTAAGTATCTCCATTTGCAATATGCAATGTCAAATGTGGATTTAGAAGTGAGATACCCTCTTCCACTGTGCTCTGATAGAGAGATATAGTTTCTGCTTTCCAACTCAGAGATCACTGTCTGATTTTCCACTTGCTACTGGCCACCTCCCGAAAATTATTTTATATATTTGTATGTATATATATATATATATATATGCACACACATACATATATGTACATGTACATACACACAATATAATATACACATATATGTGCATGTGTGCAATACATTTTCTCCTATTAGAATGAAACCTCCTTGAGGTAAAGGGTTGTTTATATATATATATATATATATATATATATATATATATATATATATATATATATATATATATATATGCATAGTATTTAGCACAGAACACAGAACATACAGGTTTAACAAATGTTTGTTGATTATCTGATGTTTAACTCTTCCCTCTCACTTTTCATATTCAATCCATTACCAAGTACCATCACTTCTATCTTTATAATATTCCTCAAATCTGCCTTCATTTTCCTATTTATACTTGTCCTAACATACTATTGACTCTCATTCTCATCAATCCAATATTTAAATAGACATCCTATACATCTTGTTGCTTTTATTTTCTTTTTAAAACAATTCAAATTCTACTTCTTGATAATCATTTCTTCATCCCTGTAGTCACGATTGAACTTTGTACCTCAGATCTTTCATAACACTTTATTTTATATTTGCCATGAAACATGGTATATTAAAGTTATGTTTGTGTCAGCCTCCTACTAATGTTTAAGCTTTATGATGACAGAAATATCTTATCTGAACATCATATTTACCTAGCACAGTGGTCTATACACAGGAAATTCACAAAAAAATGTTTAAATGAATGTTTAATCAACTGAGCAGGGAATAGCTCAAAAGACATACATACTTATGGGTCTAGAGAGCAAAATGTCATTAAAAGTTCACCAGTTCTCCAGAAATTATTAGCACCTCTTTCTGAAACCATGATAACTCTTTTAGGGAACGCTTACTGATTCGGGAAAAAAAAAGGTACCTGAGAGAGTTAATACATTAAACTTTTTAACAGCCTAAAAGGGATGCCCAAGATAACTTCCATATAATCGGGTTTACTCTTGGCAATGTAGTATCAGGGAAGCAGGCTTAATTCCTAAATAGAGGTTTTAGGACTAACAAAGCTAAAGAAAAATATATCAGTGCTAGATGAAGGCCCTTTAAGGTCTATTGTCACAATGAGATCTTCATAGAAAATTATATGCTTAAATTTCCAACATTTGAGCTATCTTCTCTTAATAAAAGCCAGAATATTATTTATCCAAGATCCTCTAGAACTTTAAGCTGTATTATAAGAAATCATAAGGAAAAATAGAAGAAACACAGGGCTGTTTAATGGTTTTTTTTTTCAAAAAAATAATTTCTATTTGGTATTATTTCCTGCTCTAAGCACATACAATTTCCTAATTAAAAGTGACCTCAGAGATGCAGTAGTACAATTCAGCCATCCACATAATACTAGTCTCTTAGCCATCACTTGAAGAATTTCAGTGATAAGGAACTCACTGCATCCTGCATTTGTGGAAAACTTTAATTTTTAGCAAGGTTTCCTTGTAGGTTTAAACCTGCCTCTGTGCAGTTTCCAACTACTGCTCCAGTTTCTTCCTTCTGGGACCAAGTTAAATCAAGTCTAAACTGCTACTAGAAGGTCTTTTGAATGCTTTAAGTCAATGACCATTTCCCAACTAAATTTTCATTTCTTCAGGTACATTGAACGTTTCCAGTTCCTTCAACCAATTCTCTCACAACATGACTTTCTATCTCCTTGGGATGGACTTCCTTTATCAAAATCTACTTTGATAACAATCATTTATGTCTCAGAATGAATATAAATTAATGAATTGTATTCCCTAGAGGATTTATATTCTAATCCCTCTTTCTAATAGGTTATCAAAAGAACTATTCCCCATTAAAGATTCTCAGAACTTCAAGATTTGGTAAGGAACAGGATGTCAGAAGCTTTACTACATATATAACTTCTCTAAAAGAAGGCTAATATTGGTTCTGGGTACCAAGATAACTCAAATTAACTTCAATTGAGTGATGATATAATATGTTCTAATCTTATTACTTTTCTAGTGAAGAAAATTTCTGGTTTGCTTTTATTTTTCTGATCTCTACTATCTCCTCCACAGTTTTCATAGAATTTTGGAACTGAATGATACTTCAGATATCATTTTAGCTCAGGTTCTCATTTTATAATGAGGAAACTAGGGGAAGTCCATTTCAATATTTTTCTTGTATGTATTTTTGATTTCTGCTTTTTGATTTCCATGTGCAAATCCTTTGACTTTTACCTAAAGGATCCTATATGTACTCCAAGAATTTCACAAGTTCCATTTATCTTTGATCATTTATTATTTTCTTTTAATTTTTTCTCCATTCCCATGTTTACCATGAAAGTGACTCATGAGAGTAAGATGCACCTGCATCTCCAGCATAGGGGAGGCAGTACCCTGCCTAGCCTGAAGGATTTTGGCTGAGAAATAATGCTACCTTGGGAGGAGTTAATGGACTGTCTCGAGTCTCTACAACAGCAGGCATTCATTCATTCACTGAACAAATGTTATTAAGCACCTACTGTGATGCAGAACATTTTGTTAGGTGTTAGAGGAGATGCAAGGTTTAGATAAAACACCTTCTGCCCTAATGGAGCTGATATTTTGATATTAAGACAAAAATAATTTTAATTTGCACATTAAATATTATAAGACCTTTAGAGAGCAAGAAAATAAAATAATATATTCTAAGGATTTCAAATATTATTACTGAACAGAAAGTTCAGAGGGCTTCATGGTCTAAGAGATTGAGTTTGGATTCATTATTAAAGAAAGAATGGATAAGGATTTAAGAGATGAAATGGGATGGGGGGGACAAATTTTAGCCAAAGGAAATCATAAAGGAAAGAAACAGATTTTGGAGATTACAATGCCTGTTCAGAGTTGAAAATTAGAGAATAGAGTGCTTTGAGTTGGAAAATATTACCTAAAATTAATAGAACATGATATTGTATGGTGTACAAGGCTTGAATACTGGGGGAATATTTAAAATGTTAAACTTTAGTTGGTTTATAAGGATCTATTGAAGACTTAAGAGTAGTAGAGTAATAAATCAGAGCTATTAATAAGAAAGTTCACCCAGCTGTGATATAAAAATTTATTAGAAAAATATGGAAAAAGACAAATGATTAGGAGAACCCTAAATAGAAATCAAATAGAAACCCCTGAAACTTCCAAAAAGAGATGCAACACTTTAAACTTATAAAGTGATTTATGCATGTGTGGTAGAGACATTTTTTCCCACATTCAAAATATTTCACTGGAGCATAGCCTTATCTGCACTCAGTGATGTTGAAAGATCTAAATAAAGCTACCTGATCATCATTAAGTAAAATAAATTTCACTTATTTAAAACACACACATATACATACACAATTATTCTAAGCTAAGGAATGTCACAATAGAAAATTTTCACATTATTGAGAGAACATATCATTATAATTGTAAGAGGCATAGAATATACATTGTAAATCAATCAGAAATTGAGGATACTTGAAAAGCCAGTCTATAGATGTCTTCAACCCAGAAGGACATTAAACAATTTCATCAACCTATTCATTTTTAATTCTCTGGATTATGAATCACATGGATTCTAAAATATACCTTCCTATTCTCAGCTAAGGAGCTTAGACTTAATCTATTATCTACACAAATAAGATGTTTACCACATCTTTTGATTGAATTCTCTTATACAAAGCCATTGTCCTTTCTTGTCCTGTCATAGTGAGTAGAATGTATGCTTACTCTTATGATCTTATCCCTAGTGCCTAGCATAGAGTAGGAACTTAATAAAGTTTTATTGATTAATTGGTTAGACAATAAGAGAATGCATACCTGGAGTTCAAGAGGGGAATACTAATGGCAAAGGTAATTTCTCACTAGGAGAATAAAGAAAGCCCAAAGTACTATGCCTGATTACCCTTTTTAAAGGTTTGGTCCTGGTGCTGATTGTCAGAATCACAAAGAAATATAATGTTGATTAATTTTATTAAGAGTTTATGGAGAAAAATTTTAGAAGCTCTCATTTAGATAAATAGCTTTTAAAATCAGCTGTTTTCTTCCTTTTCACTTAAGTTTTTTTCTGGAAAGCAAAGTATAAATGATACATCATGGTATAACACCTCTTCAATTCAGGGGTCAATTGAAAAGGAAGTGTTTCTACTAAGGTTTTGGTATGAAGATTGTGGTGAGAGATGAGAGAGAGAGAGAGAGAGAGAGAGAGAGAGAGAGAGAGAGAGAGAGAGAGAAAACTTTCAATGAGGCATTTTGGGATTTTGCTCTAATACAAACACATGAATCTATCCTAAATATCTAATGATATAGTAATAACATAATGGTAATGAATTTTATTTGAGCAATAATACGCAAAATATGGTAATTTAATTGTTCATTTTTTTTTCTGAAAGGAGGATAGTATTGAAAATCTTCTAGAGTATAGCTGAGGCTTTTTTTGAACCTAGTTCACTTAGAATTCCCTGCAGAAAAAAAAGTAGGGGGAAGAGAAAAAAATGTTGCTTTTTACTCCTGTGCAAGTCCTATAGAATATCTTCATATCCAGGTTTGCTCATAGAGAAAGAAAGGATCCATGAAATTTCCTATTGTTCTTTCCTTCTGAAGAGAAGAAAAGCAAGCCAGGTAAAGCAGAACTGAAAAGCTTAGTACACAAGTAAAGTAGACAATTGTCCTGGCCCACTGGAAAGGAAACAATGATCCAGTTACTCCAGGAGATGTGTGTATTTAAACTATATTGAATACTTTCAGTCAAATATAATCACAAATTAGGATCAGGCCTGCTTTCAACTCTTCCTACACAGAATTAAAGATCATATATTCTCTGGTGTATTGTCTTTTCCCAGAACCAAAACAATTTCAAATTAAATGTTCTGTCTTATTTATAACAAAAAGTAAGCCCCTCAATCCAGGCAATCTATTGAGGACCACTCTCCTGAGACCAAATAAAGGAAAAATGAGTTACTACTGTCCTTCACCTTCCAATCGGAAGTAGTAGAATAAAATGGTATTATTTATTACCTTACTGTCAATAATAGTTAGTCATATAACAGTCATTACTTTTATTTTAATTTTGAGCATGTTTTCTGAGAACTTAAATTTGATCATTACTATTTTAATTATGTTTAGCTAAGACTATCACTGAATTTTATTTTAGATCCATACCAATTGATGAAGTTAGAAAAAAATGGGTGTCCTATTGAGTCAGAAAGACTAATAATTTCCTATGTGTAAATTATCAATTCATCTGATTTTTTCTCTGTGTAGTGCAGAGATGAACTCTGAGTGTTCAATTCTCTTCCTATACATAATTTAATTTGAGGGAACTGATACATAATTTAATCTAAACTGGTCATTTTACAAATTGGAAGCTTAAACCTAAATTACTGGATTCAGGTTATATGTATTATAAGTATCAGTGGTAGGGTTCAAATCCATGTCCTTAGAGTATATATTCCCAGGAGTTGAAGCCAGTTAGAATTTGCTTAAGAGGGCTGATAGTTAAATTTTAGTGAGAACATTTATAACCAAAAATCAGAAAGTGTTACAATTCAAGTGATGTTTTTCGTGATTATTTGGATTTAAGAAAGTGATGGAAAAATGTTAATAATATAAATGCAATTTGAAATTGTGTCATGCCCTTTAAAAAAAAATCTTCAAACACTTATGGATATACTCTTCCTTGTTCCTCTTTTCATATCTTAAATTAACTTGCTAAAACAAGTGGTAAAATAGGTTTAGAATTGGAATGGACAACAGAAGTCAATTAGTTCAACTTTCTAATTTTATATATAAGAAACTTGAGGCTTACAAATATTTCAATGCCTCAGTTTTCCTGAATTGTAATGTCTCAGTTTTCCTAAATTATTATGCTATACTCTGAATAAAATTATTATGGCCACTCTCCTCCTTTACCCCATTAAGCTCTGGCCACTCTCATATTCCAGTGAGTCATAAAACTCACATGGCTTATCTAAAATGCCTGGTTGTTGCTCACTGTTTCCAGTCCCAGATTCTCTGTCTCATGTTCTTGACCTTCTTGACCCCAACCTGTCAAGACTAAAACCATGGTCCTTCCTGAAATTATTACTTACCCAGTATTCTCTACTCCTTTGCCTTTGTTTCCCTTATACTTGGAGCCCTATAAAAGATTTGTGTCATAATTGCTAGGGGTTGGACAAGAGTCCTGTCTGACTAGCTAGCCCAAATTCTCCACTATTACAATATTAAAATTTAATCTTTGCCCCCAACCAAAAATTAAACTTGAAATACAAAAATTAAAAGGAGAAATCAATAATATTGAAAGTAAAAAAACTATTGAATTAATAAATAAAACCAAGAGTTGGTTTTATGAAAAAGCCAATAAAATAGACAAACCTTTGGTAAATTTGATCAAAAAAAAGAAAGAGGAAAATCAAATTGATAGTCTTACAAATGAAAAGGGGGATCTTTCCACCAATGAAGAGGAAATTAGAGAAATAATAAGGAGTTACTTTGCCCAACTTTATGCCAATAAATTTGATAACTTAAGTGAAATGGATGACTTCCTCCAAAAATATAGGCTCCCTAGATTAACAGAGGAGGAGATAAATTGCTTAAATAGTCCCATTTCAGAAAAAGAAATAGAACAAGCTATTAATCAACTCCCCAGGAAAAAATCCCCAGGGCCAGATGGATTCACATGTGAATTCTACCAAACATTTAAAGAACAATTAGCCCCAATGTTATATAAATTATTAGAAAAAATAGGGGATGAAGGAGTCCTACCAAACTCCTTTTATGACACAGACATGGTACTGATACCTAAACCAGGTAGATCGAAAACTGAGAAAGAAAATTATAGACCAATCTCCTTAATGAATATTGATGCTAAAATCTTAAATAAGATATTAGCAAAAAGACTTCAGAAAATCATCTCCAGGATAATACACTATGATCAAGTAGGATTTTTTCCAGGAATGCAGGGCTGGTTTAATATTAGGAAAACTATTAATATAATTGACCATATTAATAATCAAATTAATAAGAACCATATGATCATCTCAATAGATGCAGAAAAAGCATTTGACAAAATCCAACATCCATTCCTACTAAAAACTCTTGAGAGTATAGGAATAAATGGACTATTCCTTAGAATAATCAGGAGCATATATTTAAGACCTTCAGTAAGCATAATATGCAATAGAAATAAACTGCAACCTTTCCCAGTAAGATCAGGAGTGAAACAAGGTTGCCCACTATCACCATTACTATTCAATATAGTACTAGAAACGCTAGCCTCGGCAATAAGAGCCGAGAAAGAGATTCAAGGAATTAGAGTAGGAAATGAGGAAATTAAACTATCACTTTTTGCAGATGACATGATGGTATACTTAGAGAACCCCAAAGACTCTGCTAAAAAGCTACTAGAAATAATTCAGAATTTCAGCAAAGTGGCAGGATACAAAATAAATCCACATAAATCCTCAGCATTTTTATATATCACTAACAAAATGCAACAGCAAGAGATACAAAGAGAAATTCCATTCCAAACAAATGTTGAGAGTATAAAGTATTTGGGAATCCATCTACCAAAGAAAAGTCAGGAATTATATGAGAAAAATTACAAAACACTTGCCACAAAAATAAAATCAGATTTAAATAATTGGAAAGACATTCAGTGCTCTTGGATAGGCCGAGCGAATATAATAAAGATGACAATACTCCCCAAACTAATCTATTTATTTAGTGCTATACCAATCAGACTCCCAAGAAACTATTTTAATGACCTAGAAAAAATAACAACAAAATTCATATGAAAGAATAAAAGGTCGAGAATTGCAAGGGAACTAATGAAAAAAAAAGTCAGAGGAAGGTGGTCTAAGTGTATCTGATCTAAAGCTATATTATATAGCAGCAGTCACCAAAACCATTTGGTACTGGCTAAGAAATAGACTGGTAGATCAGTGGAACAGATTAGATACAAAGGACAAAAAAGGGTACATATATAGCAACCTAATCTTTGACAAACCCAAAGATACCAACATTAGGGATAAAAATTCATTATTCGGAAAAAAACTGTTGGGAAAACTGGAAATTAGTATGGCAGAAATTAGATATGGATCCACACTTAACACCATATACCAAGATAAGATCAAAATGGGTCCATGATTTAGGCATAAAGAGGGAGATAATAAATAGATTAGAGGAACAAAGGATAGTCTACCTCTCAGACTTGTGGAGGAGGAAGGAATTTATGACCAGAGGAGAACTAGAGATCATTATTGATCACAAAATAGAAGATTTTGATTACATCAAACTAAAAAGTTTCTGTACAAATAATACTAATGCAAACAAGATTAGAAGGGAAGTAACAAATTGGGAAAATATTTTTAAAAACAAAGGTTCTGACAAAGGTCTCATTTCCAAAATATATAGAGAACTGACCCTAATTTATAAGAAACCGAACCATTCTCCAATTGATAAATGGTCAAAGGATATGAACAGGCAATTCTCAGATGAAGAAATTGAAACTATATCCACTCACATGAAAGAGTGTTCCAAATCACTACTGATCAGAGAAATGCAAATTAAGACCACTCTGAGATACCACTACACACCTGTCAGATTGGCTAAGATGACAGGAACAAATAATGACAAATGTTGGAGGGGATGTGGGGAAACTGGGACACTAATACATTGCTGGTGGAGTTGTGAAAGAATCCAGCCATTCTGGAGAGCAATTTGGAACTATGCCCAAAAAGTTATCAAACTGTGCATACCCTTTGACCCAGCAGCGCTACTACTGGGATTATATCCCAAAGAAATACTAAAGAGCGGAAAGAGACCTATATGTGCCAAAATGTTTGTGGCAGCTCTTTTTGTTGTAGCTAGAAACTGGAAGATGAATGGATGTCCATCAGTTGGAGAATGGTTGGGTAAATTGTGGTATATGAAGGTTATGGAATATTATTGCTCTGTAAGAAATGACCAGCAGGAGGAATACAGAGAGGCCTGGAGAGACTTACATCAACAGATGCTGAGTGAAATGAGCAGAACCAGAAGATCACTGTACACTTCAACAACAATACTGTATGAGGATGTATTCTGATGGAAGTGGAAATCTTCAACATAAAGAAGATCCAACTCACTTCCAGTTGATCAATGATGGACAGAGGTAGCTACACCCAGAGAAGAAACACTGGGAAGTGAATGTAAATTGTTAGCACTAATATCTGTCTGCCCAGGTTGCATGTACCTTCGGATTCTAATGTTTATTGTGCAACAAGAAAATGATATTCACACACATGTATTGTACCTAGACTATATTGTAACACATGTTAAATGTATGGGATTGCCTGTCATCGGGGGGAGGGAATAGAGGGAGGGGGGGTAATTTGGAAAAATGAATACAAGGGATAATATTATAAAAAATATATATAATAAAAAATTAAAAAAAATTAATCTTTGACTTTTCTCAGTTTCTCCAGCATTACACTATGAATAACTTATTCATGTTCACATGTACAGTGACAAAAATGGGATTTGAATGAAAAAAAACTAGGTGTCTGTGTTGTAAAGGGTAACAGCATTAGTAAAAGTATTTGATTGGAAAGAATGAGGTTCTGATCTTTCCTGTCAATGAATCATGTAATGATATATAAATAATTTTAGGAGGCAAACCCCAGAATAAGTAATTTTAATTGCATTTCTCGTTAATAGTACATTAATTAAAATTTATGGTCATGTGAATAATATTATTCTTACTTGGAATATTAAAACTATAGGTTACCTAATACAAATTCTGCATATTATAGATGATGGAACTGATGCACATAGAGATTATGTTACTTAGAAAAGGTCATATAGGTAGCCACATAGGCACAGTCTCTTCTTAGAAGGCAAAATTCTTCTTTTCTAGATTATTACAAGATACTTAAAATATGTAATAAAAATTTATTGTCCACAAAATGTAACTATTTAAAATAGTTTCCTCATAGCAATGAGTTTGGGGTGGATCCAGTTAAATTATTTAGAAATTATGAGTCCCTATAATGTGCCATCCTAAGGATACTTTTTTTTCCCTTCAGCATCATGTGTGTGGATAGATTGATAGAGATAGATATAGTTTGTGTGTGGCCAGGGGGAGGTGTCAGGAGGATTATTCTCTCTGGTATGATGTTTTGGTAAGCCCTTTTCAGAACTGCTCATCCATCTTTGTGTCCCTCTAATTCACCCAATTTTTACCTCTGACCCCAAGAAGCTAGAGCATGTGCACCAGCCACATCCTAGTAAATCATCTCAGCAAAAAGGCAAAACCAGGTGGAGGGTAACTAGCAGGGCTATTGATGATTTAGGGGCACATCTATCCCAAGCATGTGCAGAATGAGGAGGTGAGAACAGCCTCGGGGAATTATTGTGTTTCTATAGGCAATTAACTTAACTTTGTTTGCCTCATTTTCATTAGTTTTAAACTGAGTTAAAGAAGGAAATAGCAAACCATTGTAGTATCTTTGCCAAGAAAACTCTAGATCCCAAGGGGTTGTACATTATTGAAATAACTCAAGAACAAATTAATAAATAAAAATTTAAATAGATTTTAAATATTACATTATGAGTGAAGGAATTACAGATTTGATTTCTTTAATTTCAGATGTCACACTTTCCTCTTTTATTGTAAGATCTACTATATAATCCATTTTTTGGTTATTTTTCTTGTATGTAGATCTGATCATTTCACCTACCCCATTCATTGAACTCCAGTGATTTCTTATTGCCTCCAGCATCAAATATAAACTTTTATCTGCCATTTAATTCCTTCATAAGATAACTCTCTAGTCTTTTAACTCTGTCACAATACAAACTCCATCTCTTGCCTCTTAGCATTTTCTCTTACTGTCCTCCAGCCCTGGAATAACTTTCTTCCTCAACTTTACCTACTGATTTCTTTGGCTTTCTTCAATCCTGACTAAAATTCCCTCTTTTTTATCTTAAAATTATTTTTTAATTTCATGTAAAATATTTTAACAATATTTTTAAATTTTAAAAGTTCCAAATTTTCTCTTCCTTCCTGCCCTCTCCCCCATCTAATAAAACAAACAATTATTATAGATTATACATATTCAGTCATGCAAAATTCCATATCATCCATGTTACAAATGAAAGCATAGACCCCTCAAAAATCAAGATAATAAAAATGTTTTTAAAGTATGCTTCATTAAGACTCCATAAATTCTTTCACTAGAACTGGGTAGTATTTTTCATCAGATTACCTTTGAAATTTTCTTGGATAATTGTGTTGCTAAGAATAACTAAGTCATCCATAGGTGATCCCCATACAATGTTGCTATTATTGTGTGCAAGGTTCTCTTTATTTTATTCATTATCCTTTGCATCTGTTTATGCACATCAATCAAGGTATTTCTGAAGGTGTTATGCTTGTCATTTCTTACATCACAATAGTATTCCATTGAAATCACACTCTATACCTTATTCAGCCCTTTTTTAATTGATGGACATCCCATCAAATTTCAATTCTTAGTCACCAGAAAAGAACTGTTATATTTTTTTATTAAAAAGGCCATTTTTTTTCTATCTTTTTGGGATACAGACCTACTAGTAGTATTGCTGGGTCAAAGGATATGTTCAACTTTATAGCCCTTTAGGCATAAAAATTGCTCTCTAGAATAGTTGCAACACACACACACATACACACACACACACACATACTTTTATGTTGTTTCTCCTATAAAGTTGTGAATTTCTTGAAGTCAGGGATAGCCTTATGCCTCTCTTTATATCCCCAGTGTTTGCCATAGTTCTTATCAAATACTAGATACTTAATAAGTATTGATTGATTTATTGACTGTCCCACAGGATTTTATACATACATTGAAGATATTTAATTTTATTCAACAAGAATTTGTTAAGCACCTAGTATATGCAAGGTGTAGTATTCTGCTTTAGATATATAAAGACCAAAATGAAAATATCTCTTTTCTTTCCAAATGCTTTTATACTAGTAAAGTTATAACTTGAATTGTTAAAATTCAATTTTGGTATCACCTGAGTTTATACTGAGAAACTATCAAGGGAAATAAATAATAAAAAGGCATAATGCTGCTTTTTATGCTCTGTTATAAAAAACATTGTCTCAGCATGGACCCAGGGAATAAAATCCTAGGAGACCATGACAGAAACAATCAAATTTGGGAAAAAAAACATTAAATGTCATCCCTTCTATTCCTCTGCCAAATGGATGAAACTTTCTCTACAAAAACTCATACAATGGGTTATCTAATCTCTGTCCATAAATAGACAATTTGTTATCTACAAAAGCAATTTATTTTATTTCTGCATATTTTTAATTAAAAAAAAAAACTTTCCCCTATATTATACCAATATATTCCTCTCCATATTTTTCATATATATTTATGTGAAATAGTGATGTGGAAGTACTCTTTATAAATATTGAAAGAAACACAAGAGAAGGCAGAAGGAACATGAATAATCTCCTTTTTTAAGAACTGATTTTAAGTACTATTAATGGCTTAGCACATCCTTTGCATTTGAATATGAGAGCCACCAGAGACTAGTTGTTTTCATTGCTTAGAACATTGTTCTGAGTTCAGGATCATGGTACTTTTTTGAAGGGACTATTTAGCTTTACTTTGTTTCCCTAGAAAGAGATTTCATTATTAACCCTAGCGAGCCATCTCTCATATTTGATCTAAAAATTAACAAGGAGATAGTTAAGGGAATGTAGATCGTTCAATAGGCAGCTATTTTACGACTGAGAGAAATAAAACAAAACAAAACTGAAAATAGAGGAAGTCCGATGCAGAAGAATAAGCATTGGTTTGGGAATTAGATGATCTCAGTTTCAATAATTAGTCTGCTATGCCCTTTCTGCGCTTCAGCTTCTTCACCATTAAAAAGAATAGGTCAGACAGGTGAATTTCAGCTCTAAATATACCTCAGTTCAAACAAGCAGATGCTTTTACTTTGAGATGAAGAATATGCAGTCTGTTAATAAGAACAGGGAATAAAAATTATGAGTAATTTAGGAATAACTTAAAAAGTTAAAAATAAATTTCTCCATAGTGGTTCTCCTTGGCTCTATAAGAGCATACATACATACACACAGAGCTTGAAAATATATACAAATACATTTCCTGGTTTATCAGATGACTATTGTCCTAGAAATTCATAGCTTTAGACTACTGATGTTGTTTGAACTCCTCAGCTTGTTTATGTCTCATTTCAGCTCACCACAAAGTCACTGCATTGTAAAATGACAATACTTTCTACAAATGTTTATAAGGAAATAGGTGATACTTCAGTGAGCACTAAGCCAGGGCTCTATGAACCCACCCACCACCATTAACTTTCCCAAGCCTTGTTTATGCCATTCATTCTGACACAAATACCTAAGTTCTATCTACTTTTCAGTCTCTAGCTCAAATTCATTGCTAAAGTCTTTCACACACAGCGCAGGAAGCCAACTCTTCATATACCCTTATACCATTTGTAGTTTTTTCTTACAATTTAACATAAATTTTAAATTGGTTTGTATTATGTGCCAATTAATAGCAAAATTTATTAAGCACCTACTATACTTATGACATTGTCTTAAGCCATTAAGGAGACACAAGATTTAGATAATATGGAATCATTTTATTTAAAAAAAACAAAACAAAACAAAACATCAACAACAACAACCACCACAAAAACTAGCAGTCTAGAAGATAATTGTGAATACAAATATGATTATGATAATAAGTATTATATGATATATAGTTAGAATGGCAAAGAAACATAGTTCAGTGAGAAGAACACTGGATTTGCATTCAGTTTTGGATCTGGATTAAAATTCATGTTTCACTGCTTATTTTCTGTGTGGCCTTTTACAAGACATAGTGTGGGAATCCCGGTAGAGACATATGAATTATTTCTTGTTATATTGACAGCCATGATGACTGCAATCCATGGTCACTGGCTCAACATTAAGGGTGTTTAAGGGGCAGCTAGGTGGCGCAGTGGATAGAGCACTAGCCCTGAATTCAGGAGGACCCGAGTTCAACTCTGGTCTCAGACACTTAACACTTCCTAGCTGTGTGACCCTGGGCAAGTCACTTAACCCAAGCCTCAGGGGGAAAAAAAGAAAAAAAAAAGTGTTTAAGAATTTATGTGCATCTTTGCAGATGACATGATGGTATACTTAGAGAACCCCAAAGACTCTGCTAAAAAGCTATTAGAAATAATTCAGAATTTCAGCAAAGTGGCAGGATACAAAATAAATCCACATAAATCCTCAGCATTTTTATATATCACCAACAAAATGCAACAGCAAGAGATACAAAGAGAAATTCCATTCCAAACAAATGTTGAGAGTATAAAGTATTTTGGAATCAATCTACCAAAGAATAGTCAGTAATTATATGAGAAAAATTACAAAACATTTGCCACAAAAATAAAATCAGATTTAAATAATTGGAAAGACATTCAGTGCTCTTGGATAGGCCGAGCGAATATAATAAAGATGACAATACTCCCCAAACTAATCTATCTATTTAGTGCTATACCAATCAGACTCCCAAGAAACTATTTTAATGACCTAGAAAAAATAACAACAAAGTTCATATGGAAGAATAAAAGGTCGAGAATTGCAAGGGAACTAATGAAAAAAAAAGTCAGAGGAAGGTGGTCTAAGTGTACCTGATCTAAAGCTATATTATATAGCAGCAGTCACCAAAACCATTTGGTTTTGGCTAAGAAATAGACCGGTAGATCAGTGGAACAGATTAGATACAAAGGACAAAAAAGGGTACATCTATAGCAATCTAATCTTTAAAAATTCATTATTTGGAAAAAAAAAACTGTTGGGAAAACTGGAAATTAGTATTGCAGAAATTAGATATGGATCAACACTTAACACCATATACCAAGATAAGATCAAAATGGGTACATGACTTAGGCATAAAGAATGAGATCATAAATAGATTAGAGGAACAGAGAACAGTCTAGTCTACCTCTCAGACCTGTGGAGGAGGAAGGAATTTATGACCAGAGGAGAACTAGAGATCATTATTGATCAAAAATAGAAGAGTTTGATTACATCAAACTAAAAAGTTTCTGTACAAACAATACTAATGCAAACAAGATTAGAAGGGAAGTAACAAATTGGGAAAATATTTTTAAAGTTAAAGGTTCTGACAAAGGTCTCATTTCCAAAATATATAGAGAACTGACCCTAATTTATAAGAAATCAAGCCATTCTCCAATTGATAAATGGTCAAAGGATATGAACAGACAATTCTCAGATGATGAAATTGAAACTATTTCCACTCATATGAAAGAGTGTTCCAAATCACTACTGATCAGAGAAATGCAAATTAAGACAACTCTGAGATACCACTACACACCTGTCAGATTGGCTAAGATGACAGGAACAAATAATGATGAATGTTGGAAGGGATGTGGGAAAACTGGGACACTGATACATTGTTGATGGAGTTGTGAAAGAATCCAGCCATTCTGGAGAGCAATTTGGAACTATGCCCAAAAAGTTATCAAACTGTGCATACCCTTTGACCCAGCATTGCTGTTATTGGGATTATATCCCAAAGAAATACTAAAGAGCGGAAAGGGACCTGTATGTGCCAAAATGCTTGTGGCAGCTCTTTTTGTTGTGGCTAGAAACTGGAAGTTGAATGGTTGCCCATCAATTGGAGAATGGTTGGGTAAATTATGGTATATGAAGGTTATGGAATACTATTGTTCTGTAAGAAATGACCAGCAGGAGGAATACAGAGAGGCTTGGAGAGACTTACATCAACTGATACTGAGTGAAATGAATAGAACCAGAAGATCGCTGTACACTTCAATGCTGTATGAGGATGTATTCTGATGGAAGTGGATATCTTCAACATAAAGAAGATCCAACTCACTTCCAGTTGATCAATGATGGACAGAAATAAGCACACAGAGATGGAACACTGAGAAGTGAATGTAAATTGTTAGCACTAGTGTCTATCTACCCAGGTTACTTATACCTTCGAAATCTAATGCTTAATGTGCAACAAGAAAGTGGTATTTACACACATATATTGTATCTAGGTTATACTGTAACACATGTAAAATGTATGGGATTGCCTGTCATCGGGGGGAGGGAATGAAGGGAGGGGGGGATAATTTGGAAAAATGAATACAAGGGATAATATTATTTTAAAAAATTACTCATGCATATATACTGTGAAAAAAATTCTAAATAAAATAAAATTAAAAAAAAAAGAATTTACATGCAACAACTATAGAAGATCTAAGCTTATAAATTCTTCTTTAGGCCAGATCAGTGATCTCTAAATCAGTGATTTAGAGATTTGGTTGGAAGGAGTGAGATATTAATATTTTCTATAATTATTTTGCTTTTCTATCTCCTTAATAGATGACATATTGATAGCATTCTGTAATAGAAGACGACTTTTTTTGAATCTCAGTTTACTCATCTAGAAAATGATAATGAGTTCTTGTGCTCTTTACTTTGGAATAAGTGAGTTTTAATTTTTTTTCTAGTTATACATGTATATTAACTTTTAAATACATATTTCTTTATTAATCATGTTTGGAGAAGGAAAAAATCAGAACAAAAAGGAAAAAAAAAAAACAAGGCAGGGTGGAAAAACAACAGAAAAAAGAAGTGAACATAAGCATGAGTTGATTTACACTCAATCTCCATAGTTCTCTTTCTGGATAATGATGGCATTTTCTATCCAAAGTTTATTTGGATTGCCTTGGATCACTGAACTATTGAGAAGAATCAAATCTTTCATAGTAGATCATTGCATAATCTTTTTGTTACTCTATACAATATATTCCTCATTCTGCTTGTTTCCCACAGCATAAATTCATATAAATCTTTCCAGACCTTTCTAAAATCAGCTTGTCCATCATTTTTTATAAAACAATGATATTTCATTACTTTCATTTACCATAACTTATTCACCCATTCCCCAGATGATGGGCATCTACTGATTTCCCAATTCATTGCTACTGACATTTTTGTACATGTGATGTCCTTTTCCCTCTTTTATGATTTCTTGGGGATTACTGACCCAGTAGGGTCAATAGTATGTTTTGGTTCAAAGGATATATGCAGTTTATATCCCTTTGATCATAGTTCTAGATTGCTCTCCAGAATGTTTGGATCATTTCACAACTCCACCAAAAAAAAGCATGTGTTCCTCTTTTCCCACATCCCCTCCAACATTTATCATTACTTTTTCCTATCATCTTAGCCAATTTGAGAGGGGTAAGATGTTACCTCAAAGTTGTTTTAATTTGCATTTCCTAATAAATAGTGATTTAGAACATTTTGTCATATGACAATAGATGGATTTAATTTCATCATCTGAAAGTTGTCTGTTCATGTCCTTTTACCATGTATAAATTGGGAATGACCTATATTCTTATAAAATTGACACTGTTCTTTCTATATTTTAGAAATGAGACCTCTATTAGAAACACTGGTGATAAAAAGTTATCCCAGCTTTGTACTTCCCTTTTAATCTTGTTTGTGTTGATTTTGTTTATTCAAAATTGTTTAATATAATTTAAGTTATCCAATTTGCATTTCATAATGTTCTGTTGTGAAGTTCTGTAGTCTCATTCTACATTCTGTAGGTCTTTATTACTCATAAATTCCTCCCTTCTCCAAAGATCTGATAAGTAAATTATCCCTTATTCTTCAATTTTGCTTATGCTATCATTCTTTATGCTTAAATCATGGACTTCTCTTCACCTTATTTACTATGGTGTGTGAGATGTAGATCTATGTCAAGTATATCAGAAACTTTTCCAGTTTTCCCAGAAATTTTTGTGAAATAGTAAATTTTTATCCCAGAAGCTGGAGTTTGGGATTTATCAAATACTAGATTACTATAATAGCTGATGATTATGTCATCTGTATCTAAACTATTCCATTGATATACCATTCTATTTTTTAGCCATTACCAAAATTTTTTGATGACTGCTTTTTTATAATAGTTTTAAATCTGGTACTGCTATGGCAAGCTCCTTTGATTTTTTTAAACTAATTCTCTTGATGTGCTTAAACTTTTGTTCTTCCAGATGAATTTTGTTATTTTTTCTACTCTATAGAATGTTTTTTTGGAAGTTTGGTTGGTATAGCCCTGAAAAAGTTGACCAATATAGCCAGAATTGTAATTTTTATTATATTATATCAGCCTGAGTAATTAATGTTTTTCAATAATTTAGATCTGATTTTAATTGTGTGAAAAGTTTTTTGTAATTGTGTTCATATACTTCCTGCATTTATTTTGACAGGTAGACCCTCAAATATTTTAATATGTCTACAATCACTTTTAATGGGATTTCTCTTTCTATCTCTTGTTGCTGTGCTATCTCAGTAATATATAGAAATGCCAATGATTTTTGTGCATTTATTTTTATATACTGCAACTTTGCTAAAGCTATGAATTGTTTTCAGATGGTTTTTCAATAATTTTCTAGGATTTTCTAAGTATGATATCATCATATCATCTGCAGAGGATGATAGGGTTTTTTTTTTATTCCTCATTATCTATTCTAATTCTTTTAATTTCTTTTTTCTTATTGCAAAAACCAGTATTTCTAATGCTAATATGGTGATAATTGGCATTCTTGTTTCACTCCTTATGTAACTGGTAAAGTGTTCAACTTCTTTCCATTATAAATAATGCTTGCTGTTGATTTTAGATAGATATTAGCTCTCTTGATTTTGGCAAAGAACAGGAAATTGCAGAGATCAATTACTGAACAACTATAAAATCCTGATATATGGTTGTGATGGAATACTACTACTGTACTATAATAAATGATGACCTCAATGATTTTAGAAAGCCATGGGAAAACTTACATGAAATGATGAAAAATGAAGTGAGCAGAACAAAGAGAACGTTGTCAACACTAACAGCACTATGGCTTTAAAAACAACTTAAAATTACTAAGCCATTTTAACTATAATAAATATATTAATGAAAAATAAAGGATATGTGAAAAAGATGCTATTTGCATCCAGACAAAAAGCTGATAAATATAAGTATATATAAAATATTTTATATATTCATATGTGTGTACGTGTATGTGTGTGTGTGCATTTATGTATAATGGTAGACATCCTTAGAGTGAGGTGGAGTAGAGAAGGGAAGAGAAGAAACAAAAAAGGAAAAATCAATTCACATTATTTTATTAAATTTATTTAATTATTAATTATTTATTAAATTTAGTAAATATTTGAAAGGGATAACAAGTTGTACATAAAAATTTAAGTTTCATGTGCAATTATTTTTATTATATTATCCTATAAAAATGCTTGTTTTATTCCATATTTTTTTTAAAGTTGGGTTAGTAGGTCACAATTGTTTTGTCAAATAGATCACATTCAATGTTGGGGAATTATCTATTGATATGGATCATGTTTTCTCCTATTAGATATCATCTCTAGAAACATGTGAATTTTATTTTTTTCTAGTTCTTCCATACCCCGAAAATGTTGGTTCACACCCTTCCCATACTAATGTCCCCCTATGTACTCATCATTTTATCACTAAGCCTCTTCATTGGCACTTGCTTTACCTTATTCAGCAGCCACTGGTTTACAGCTTGAATAGGCTTAGAAATTAATTCACTAGCAATCATTCCCATAATAACCTTTCCAAATAACCCATGCATTACAGAAGCTGCAACAAAATATTGTTTGTCATACTTTCTGGTTTTTATCTCTGTAGTCTAGCAAAGTGATTGGTATATGGTAGATGCATAATTAATTTTTGTCATTCATTCATTCATTTCCTATGACCTTTCAGAAAACACTTTCCTCCCTTCATATACTTATTCATATATTTAGTTTTTGATCAATAGTCCCTGTTTTTTTTTTTTTTTTTTTTTTTTTTTTTTTTTTTGTTTTTGTTTTTGTTTTTGTTTTTGTTTTTGTTTTTGTTTTTTTTTCCAGTAAGTTCATTCTTTCCAATTAGGCACACAGCATTATAGGAATATGAGTCAAATGATCTTGCTCTATTTAATGAAGATGAATCCAAGAAATAACTAATGCAGGTCCATTTGCATTAATTAAAAATCTGGAAATGACAGAGGTTAAAGATAAAGTAGTGAAGAACTAAGTTTTAATTTCCCCAAATTGTCTGTGATACATGAGATTCTGTCAAAGACTGAAAAAAGAGGAAATAGACTTAAAGTGAAGGAAGAGTGATTTAAATTATACTTTATTGAAAGAAGAGAATGGATTTCTTACCAAGATGGCTACCTGAGGTGAACAATGCTGCTTAGTTCCCAAAAACTTAGTCCAGTAAATTTATGAAATTCATAGCAGATTGAATAATAATCAAAAAATCTAAAGAGAAACTATGGTGAGTTATATTTTTACCTCAGAAATTCACAAAAATAAATCAGAAATCCAAGTTGGTCACTCAAGCAAATTGTTTTAGCCCACACATTAAGGGAATAAAAATGAAGAGCTCAATTGACAAAACACCAGAATTATCAGATAGTTTCAGAAGATGGGTTTTGCAAGATACTCTAAGCAGAATCAATCAGCATAGTAGCATATAGTGTGATACCAGAATGCTTATTTACATCTCAGAGAAGGTTTTGAAAATCCAAAGATTTAAACTTCAAAATTAAGATCTAGTTCTGTGAATCTCATGAATTCAAAAAGGAGAAACCATAGGAAGTAGAGATGAGTTCTTTTTTTTAATTAATCCCCAGCTGAAACAAGCAAGATGTTTCCCTACTCACTCAAAAGTAAAGAAGGATGGTACAGAGGTGATATAAAGCCCCAATTTAATAAATAATATAAATATATTTACTTGTTAAGAGATCTTTAAGAAGTTGTGATAAGATAATGCTTTATGAGGCTTTGGAAATTTCTTCTGAGACTTTTTTTTTTCCCCCAGGGTTCACAGCTAGGAAGTGCTAACTATATGAAGTCAAATTTGACCTTGGGCCCTCCTAACTTCAGGGCTAGTACCCTATCCACTGCACTACCTAGCTGCCCCTTCAGTGATATTTTTTAAAACAAACTGTGTAAGCAAGACAGACAAATTCAATAAAAAACCTACAAGGAAGGTGTATATATATATATATATATATATATATATATATATATATATATATATAGTAGCTTTTTATTTACAAGATATATGCATGGGTAATTTTTCAGCATTGACAATTGCAAAACCTTTTGTTCCAATTTTTCCCCTCCTTCCCCCCACCACCTCGCCCAGATGGCAGGTTGACCAATACATGATAAATATGTTAAAGTACAAGTTAAATACAATATATGTATATATGTCCATACAGTTATTTTGCTGTACAAAAGGAATCAAACTTTGAAATAGTGTACAATTAGCCTGTGATGGAAATCAAAAATGCAGGCAGACAAAAACAGAGAGATTGAGAATTTTATGTAGTGGTTCATAGTCATCTCTCAGAGTTCTTTCACTGGGTGTAGCTGGTTCAGTTCATTACTGCTCTATTGGAACTGATTTGATTCATTTCATTGTTGAAGAGAGTCACGTCCATCAGACTTGATCATCATACAGTATTGTTGTTAAAGTATATAATGATCTCCTGGTCTTGCTCATTTCACTCAGCATCAGTTCATGTAAGTGTCTCCAGGCCTTTATGAAATCATCCTGCTGGTCATTTCTTACAGAACAATAATATTCCATAATATTTATATACCACAATTTATTCAGCCATTCTCCAATTGAGGGGCATCCACTCAGTTTCTAGTTTCTGGCCACCAAAAAGAGGGCTGTCTGTACATACAGATCCCTTTCCCTTCTTTAAAATCTCTTTGGGATAAAAGCCCAGTAGTAACACTGCTGGATCAAAGGGTATGCACCATTTGACCACTTTTTGAGCATAGTTCCAAATCACTCTCCAGAATGGCTGGATATATTCACAATTCCACCAACAATGTATTATTGTCCCAGTTTTTCCCACATCCCCTCCAGCATTCCTCATTATCTTTCCCTGTCATTCTAGTCAATCTAACAGGTGTGTAGTGGTATCTCAGAGTTGTATTAATTTGCATTTCTCTGATTAATAATGACTTGGAGCATCTTTTCATATAGCTAGAAATAGTTTCAATTTCTTCTTCTGAGAATTGTCTGTTCATATCCTGTTAGGATTACAAGGTGATAACTCAAGTTGTCTAAAGAATTCTCTAGCTCAGAGTTCACATCTTTAGGAGTTTATACATTTAGACTTGTGAAAAGGAGTTTATACATTTAAAAGGAGTTTTGTACCTTTGGACTTCTGGGGGGGGGAGTTTACATGTTTAAAAGAGTTTGCAAGTTCATTGGTTGAAGTATTTCCCGAAGACCCCTGAGTTCTCACTAGCCTAATCTCTGCTAGGATAAAAGAGGAGGGCATGGACTTATTCTGAGCCCTTCAGAGGACTGAACTTTTAAAAACTATGCAGGTCATATATCCTTGTTTTTCTCTGGAAAAAGAATTGGATCTAGATGAATGGGAATTAGTAAGAGAGCTACTAGGAGAACACTACCATTCCAAACCAAATTAATTTCCAAAGATATACTTCATACCTACAATTTAATCCAAGAGGCTTTAAAAATTGTTATACTAAAGGGAAAGAAGAAAGAGCCAGAGGGGGAGGATCCAACTAAACTAGGTGAAAAGGATAAATCAAATAACAATGGAGTTAAGTACAATTCTGAACAGCAGGAATATTTCCCATCTTCTCCCTCAATTAACCCTTCAGGGGTGGAGGAAGAAGGAGGAGGGGAAGAGGCAGAAACACAAACAGAATCACCTGTGAAGGAGCCTATGACAACATTAGAAAAAGCATTGATTAAGGCTAAGAGAGAAGGACAGGATATAAGTGATTTTATACATGTATATCCTGTGATTGAAGAACTTGACTCTTTAGGTCAAAAAAGGAGAAGGTATACACCTTTATATCTGAATAAAATTAAAGATTTGAAAAAAGGTTGTACCCTTTATGGGGCTACATCAGATTATGTTAAAATGTTACTAGATGTTTTATCTTATGAAGTCCTAACCCCGAATGATTAGAAATCCATAGCAAGGACATATTTAGAACTTGGACAAAATCTGTTGTGGCTTGCAGAGTTTCATGAATTATGTAAGATCCAAGTCAGATGCAAAATGAAACAGGAGTTTTTGTGGTTGAAAAAATCCCCATCATTCTGTGGGGAAGAGACATTTTACAGCAGATAAGATTCCAAATAAGCACTTCAGCTTTTTAGGCAGGGCTGCTGTTGAAGGCCTACCTACACTCTCATTGGTTCCTATTCAGTGGAAGACAGATTCACCAGTGTAGGTAGAACAGTGGCCCTTAAGAAGTGATAAAATTCAGGCCTTATTAGACATAGTGCAAGAACAACTTGACCAAGGACACTTGTGGCCTTCTCTAAGTCCTTGGAATTCCCCAATATTTGTGGTGAAAAAGAAATCTGGGAAATGGAGGATGTTAACTGATCTAAGAAGAGTAAATGAATAGATGGAAACTATGGGAACTCTTCAGCCTGGACTTCCATCTTCTACTCAGTTACCAAGAGAATGGCCTCTTTGGGTTATAGACATTAAGGATTGTTTCTATTCTATCCCTCTAGATAAGGAGGGTATGAAAAGATTTGCTTTTTCAGTGCCTAGTGTTAATTTGGCTGAGCCTTATAAAAGATATGAATGGACAGTTTTGCCACAGGGAATGAAAAACAGCCCTACTATGTGCCAAAAGTATGTTGCTGCTGCTCTTGCTCCAGTAAGAAAAGCATTTCCAAAAGTAATATTGTTACATTATATGGATGATATTTTGGGATGTGCAACTGAGGAACAAATGTTAGAAGCATGTCTGCAAAAGACCATAGAAACACAAAAATACGATAAACTGCATAGCTACAGAAAAAAATTCAAAGACATGCTCCTTTTCAATATTTAGGATATGAAGTATATCCTAAGACATTCACAATACAAAAGCTTTCTTTAAGAACAGAGAAGTTGGGCGCCAAAATGTAAAGGTCCTGTCATCTCAAAGTTATAATCCTTCTCTGGAAGGAGATTTCTGCTATGTAAAATATTTTCCTCTGTAAGCAGGTTTCTTGGGAAGCTTCTGGAGCCTCCAGCCAGAGTAGAATCTTGAATCCTCTTTTTCTTTCACTCTCCAGGTGCTTGTTGCCATTTATTATTTATTATTGTAGATAACTGGAGGCAACTGAGAACTCAGGAGCCTTCAGGGAAATACTTCAATCAATGAACTTGCTCCTCTTAAAGGTGCAAACTCCTTTAAATATGTAAACTCCCCCCCCAGAAGTCCAAAAGTGCAAAACTCCTTTCAAATGTGTAAACTCCTTTTCAGAAGTCTAAAGATGTTAACTCCTAAAGGTGTGAACTTTGAGCTAGAGAATTATTTAAACAACCTGAGTTGTAATCCTAACATTGCCCCCTTTCTTTTGAATTAGAACATAGGGTTGTCATGACCTTGAAACATAAATCCATCAATATAGGAGATATTACACATAATTACACAAAGTACATAAATATACAGTAACATAACACATGCTAGAAGTGATGTAACAAATAACATGATCAAATAATCATAAATTGAGAATTTATACATATCCATAAGTCCATTGTCCATCATCTTGTGTTAGGAAATCCAATGATTCCTGCTGGTTTTAAAGTTCTTTAACAGTCTTATCTTGTGTTAGCCAATTTTTAACAGTCTCCTTATCAGCCATGCTCTTTCAGTGTTAGATGTTTCTTAGATCTTCTCTTTTATTTTGAGGTTTTTCTCTTTTTCTGCCTCAATCTGATGGACAAGGCGAGTACGACTCATTGGCACCCATCTGATTCCTTCTCCATCTGTTTCCTTCTGTCTGTTAAAATACAAGCAAACCCTCTCTCCCAGGCAGTTAACCTATCTAATTTCCTCCTATTTACCACTTTCTAAATCTCTTCTCATCATCTGGCAATTACATTGGAGCTATCTGCACTGGACATAGCCCTGTTGGTTTAAAAGCCTGTATTCTCCCCAAGTGTAATCAATTTCTGCAATCTGATTGCATTTTGGCTGACTTATCAAGTAATCCCTTTCTTCCATGTGATTACTTTTAGGCTGATAGATCACACCAGAGTCCTGATCTTTTAAAGGCTCTTTGGGTGTAACCTCATCTGCCATCATGCCCCACCTATCTTTTGATTGATATATTGGAGCTGGGCTCCACCTCTCATTTCCCTGGGTCAATCTACATTCAGAGGCCCAGTACAAGCCCTTGTGACATTTTGGACATGGAGTTTTAGGTCTTCTCTCACCCCATCTTCTCACTCTATCTCCATATCTACATTGAGCTCTTAGATGCCCTACTTTTCCACATTGGAAACATCGATGGATTTCTCTAGAAGTCCTTTGCAAAGAGGGACCCTGTCTTTCCATGTTCATCATAGTCTGGGTGTAAAAAGTATTTGTTCCCACTGTAGCACAGCGTCTTATGATCTCTAAAGAAGCATCTTTGTCTAGTCCCCATATAATTCTCTTACAAATCTCATTGGCATTTTCCTTAGCCAAATGTCTGGTCATTATTTCTGTAGCTGCATTTTCTCCAATAGTTCTTTTGACAGCAGTTTGCAAATGTCCCACAAATCCTCAAAAAGTTCATTGGGACCTTGCTCTATTTTATTGAAAGCCTCCCCCTTAAAAATAAAGCTACATCTTCCTCTTATCCAGCTCATGTTTTCAAAGCCCAATAACGTGATATCAACATGTAGTTTGGCCTTGCTTTTCCAGATGCAACAGACGTCGTTGGGACATATTCTAGAAACCAACGGCACCCAGCTAGTAAACTCCCATTTCATCTGCACAGAAAAATCAGATGCCTTGAGGATCTTCTGCAGCAGTTCAGGAACGCCTTCCAATATCCTTTGACCATTTATCAATTGGAGCATGGCTTGATTTCTTATAAATTAGAGTCAATTCTCTATATATTTTGGAAATATGGCCTTTATCAGAACCTTTTACTGTAAAAATGTTTTTCCAGTTTATTGCTTCCCTTATAATCTTGTCTGCATTAGCTTTGTTTGTACAAAAACTTTTCAATTTGATATAATCAAAAATTTCTATTTTGTGATCAATAATGATCTCTAGTTCTTCTTTGGCCATAAATCCCTTCCTTTTCCACAAGTCTGAGAGGAACACTATCCTATGTTCTTCTGATTTATTTATAATCTCATTCTTTATGCCTAGTTCATGAACCCATTTTGACCTTATTTTGGTGTATGGTGTTAAGTATGGGTCAATGCCTGGTTTCCCAGCAGTTTTTGTCAAACGTGAGTTCTTATCCCAAAAGCTGGGGTCTTTGGATTTGTCAAACACTAGATTATTAAAGTTATTGCCTATTTTGTCCTTTAAACCTAACCTATTCCACTGATCAACTAGTCTATTTCTTAGCCAATACCAAATGGTTTTGGTAACCGCTGCTTTATAATATAATTTTAGATCTGGTACAGATTTTTTTTTCATTAATTCCCTTGAAATTCTTGACCTTTTGTTTTTCCATATGAACTTTGTTGTTATTTTTTCTAAGTCATTAAAATAGTTTTTTGAGATTCTGATTGGTATAGCGCTAAATAAATAGATTAGTTTAGGTAGTATTGTCATCTTTATTATATTTGCTCGCCCTATCTAAGAGTATTTAATATTTTTCCAATTGGTTAGATCTGACTTTATTTGTGTAAAAAGTGTTTTGTAGTTTTGCTCATATAATTCCTGATTTTCCCTTGGCAGACAGATTTCTAAATATTTTATAATATCAGTAGTTAGTTTAAATGGCCTTTCTCTTTGTAACTCTGTTGGATTTTGTTAGTGACATATAAGAATGCTGATGACTTTTGTGGGTTTATTTTGTATCCTGTAACTTTGTTACAGGTGTGGATTATTTCTAGTAGTTTTTTTAGTAGAATCTCTGGGGCTCTCTAAATATACCATCATATCATCAGCAAAGAGTAATAATTTGGTTTCCTCATTACCTACTCTAATTCCTTCAATCTCTTTCTCAACTCTTTTTGCTGAGGCTAGTGTTTCTAATACAACATTGAATAGTAATGGTGATAGTGGGCAACCTTGTTTCACTCCTGATCTTATTGGCAATGGTTCCAGTTTATCCCCATTACAAAGGATGCTTACAGATGGTTTTAAATACATGCTACTGATTATTATAAGGAGAAGTCCATTTATTCCTATACTCTCAAATGTTTTTAATAAGAATGGATGTTGGGTTTTATCAAATGCTTTTTCTGCATCTATTGAGATGATCATATGGCTTTTGTTAATTTGGTTAATAATATGGTCAATTATACTAATAGTTTTCCTAACATTGAACCAGCCCTGCATTCCTGGTATAAATCCTACTTGATCATGGTGTTTGATTTTCTGTAGTCTTTTTGCTAATATCTTATTTAAGATTTTATCATCAATATTCATTAGGGAGATTGGTCTATACTTTTCTTTCTCTGTTTTCAACCTACCTGTTTAGGTATCAGTACCATGTCTGTGTCATAAAAGAAATTTGGTAGGACTCCTTCATTCCCTTCATTTTTTTCAAATAGTTTATATAACATTGGGCCTAATTGTTCTTTAAATGTTTGGCAGAATTCACATGTAAATCCATCAGTCCTGGGGATTTTTTCTTAGGGAGTTGATTAATAGCTTGTTCTATTTCTTTCCACCAATGAAGAGGAAATTAGATCAATAATAAAGAGTTACTTTACCCAACTTTATGCCAATAAATTTGATAACCTAAATGAAATGAATGATTACCTCCAAAAATATAGGCTTCCCTGATTAACAGGATTTTTTTACTCTTTCTTTTAAAGTCTTTAGGGTCTGCCTTCAGGGAAAGGAGGTTACCAGCTTCCTCCACAGAGCAGGGATAGGTATATGGACAGTAGCTATCTTGCCAATGGGTTTCAAACAGTGGCTGAATTGCAGAAATGCTGTGAGAAAAGCTTCACACTGGAAGTGTCTCTGCCCAGGGGAGCACAGTCCCACTGTGAAGTTCTATTGCCCCAGGCCAAGTCCTCCACTGAGCAGATTAGAGGATGCCCTGGGCTGTACCTCCTACCGAGCAGATTTGTGACTGCCCCAGGCAAAAGCCCAGTATTGCAGAATGAGGCTGCATGGCTGTGCTGTGGTCTGTGCTCAGTCACTCACTTCCAGTTTTGGGTGGCTATAGCCTAATCCTGTTAAGTTCTGGCATTTTTTAGAGTATCTTCTAACTTTGGTTTTAATTTCTCTGCTGGTCTATGGCTTTGCAACCAAAGTGGAGCAGCCAACCCATGGTAGAATGGCCTCTATAAATTTTCCAACCATAGAGACCATCCCCTGCTGGTTTGCTCAATATCTAGAGTTCTGTCCCTGTTTGTGCTGGTCTGTTCCAGCTGTTTAGGACAAACCTTTTCCGGTGATCTTCCAGATTATCTTTGGCTGGTAAATTATTGCACTTCCAATCTTTGTGAATTTTACCAGTCAAGTGCTACTTTTGAGGCTGAATTTAATAATTAGTAGTGAGGGTATGAGAGAAGCTCAGAAATCACCTGCGCCTTCTCTGCTATCTTGGCTCCACCCCTCTCTTCTATTATTATATGTGCTTTCTTGAAATGGAAATTTATTATTATATATTTCAAATTCTTCTTGATGTTTTGCTGGGCACATGACACTGTTCCATTTATTTATTTATTTTTCTTTTTTGACTTGCTTTCCCCCCCCCAATTCTATTTTATTTCTTATTTTGTATTTAGCACAATAAATAAATTTAAAAACATGAAAATCTCTCAAATTCAACAAGGGAATAAGTGGGGTTTGGGAGGAGAATTGGTTAAGAAAAAGGAAATACTCATAAGCAAGACCAAAAAAATCAATAAAAACAATAACAAAAAAAAATCCCTTTTCATTCTAAAGAGGGTATTAAAAGGAGAAAAGAAAAAGAAAAACAATAACATCTAAGATGTAACTTAGATTGTTTTTTAGACTTAAGAAATGGCTTAATGAATTGTTATATATGAATATAATAGAATATCATTGTACATTAAGATATGAGGAAAGAAGCTTCTTGATAGATAAACTGATTAAGAGTCAAATGAGCAGAACTAGGATAATTTATAAAAGGACAAAATAATTTAAAAAAACAACAACTTTGAAAGACTTAAAAATACTAATTAACCAGAGGATCAAGGATGAAGTATGTTACCCACTTTCAGAAAGAGAGGAGATAAGCACATATTTTTAGAAATGAGTGTGATATGTATTCATTTTGGTTGACTATAATAATTTGGTCAAATGAAATTTTTCTTTTTTAATTGGAGAAGGGAGGGCTAACAATAGTGATTCCCTCTAAAGGATGATTATTTTTACATTATCAACAATTGATAGAAGGGTAGAGAAGGAAGTTCAGAAGAAAGGTAGTTAGCTGGATAGTTTTGAAAATATTCGTAAAATTTATTATATATTTTTAAAAGCAAGTAGTATGAAATGGTCATTAGTGATTTCCATGAAGAATGCCATAAATTATCTTTTTCTTTTCTGTCATGTATATGAAAATGCTCTTTTTTAGTGTTTCAGTTCATAATTAAAATATAATTAAAAATAAATGAATGGACAATGTTTTGAAACCAATTTTTTCTTTTGGAAAAACTTGCTCGAATATTTTTCCCTTAATTGAAAACAACTAGGGTACACAATTTCTTTAAGGAATAATTTCTGTGTATAATGGAATAAATTTGTCTTAGATGAATACCAGTAAATAAGAAAAAAAAAAAAAAAAAGGAAAACATATCTTCTAGGGGTCAGGATCTCTGTTAGATCCATTTTTCCATAATCTTTATTTAAGTATCCTGTCATGAATCATAGGCTGAGGAAGGACATATAAATAAGAGTTATCTACTGGTCACTTAGATTGGGCTATTGTTAGAGCTGGGCAGCTTGATCACAGAAGTATACAATTTGCATAAAAATTAAGATGGAAAAGATATGAAGATATACCTTCTCACCTCAAATAACAGGAAAAGGACAGTTTTTGAATACTTAAGCCAAGCTGGCTTCTGGTCACATAGAAACAATGCAATATTCCCCACCCCACCCCCAGCAGCACCTTCTATATATAAAGTACTGTCCTATATGTTAAGAGAGATAGAAAAATACATTATAATGATTCTTGTCATTTTTACCCATTCTCCCAGAATCATGGAACTACATTTCCCTCTCAGCATTCTAGAGATTTCCTAAGTGGCAGCTTTTGTATACCATTGGCTAAAATCTTACTGGCTATGGTGGGAAAAAGGCAGTGATTTGCTTAAACTCTCCCCAGACCACTTCTGAACACCTTTAAATAATGCCATAAAAATAATTCTTTTAGCAGAAGAGTCCACAAATAGATGAGATAAAATATTTTCCTGCCAAAGACAACTTAGAAGGTTGTCAGGAAAGGTCTGTGGCACAGGGGTGAGAGTAGATTCAGTAGCAGGCCATGTCAGCTCAGGCCCAGTCTCAGCAAACCAGGATCAGGCCTTGGGAGTCACTGAAACAGCAGTGACAATGGCTACTTCCAGAACTTCAGCCCACAGACAATAAGGTGATCTAACAAGTAGTCAGAAAAAATATTTCAGGAGTATCTTTGCTATCATTGAGGCAGGATTCTGTTGCTTTACCCATTTTTATATCCTGCAGATGAAATCCTGGATGAAAGAGCATGAATAGAAAATACCTTGCAGCCACAATGGAATGTGGACCCTCCACATAGATCCCAGATCAGAGAACTGGCTAGGAGAGCAAAAAATAATCTTTTCCTCAGATCATACCATATTGGAAAAACTGAAAATCTATGGTCTCTAGATGTATTTCTGAAAATAGATATACAATAACTCTTGAAGCTTGGGGCAGTTCACTCTCCACTATGGAAACTGAGCCCTTCTTTAATAAAGAGTTAAAGTCAAGAGATAGACTTGAAAAATGAGAAAACAACAAGAAAAAAACCTGATCATAAAAAAGTTACATTGGTACAAAGATTAAAAAATACACTCAGAAGAAAATAACAAAGTCAAAGCTCCTATAACCAAAACCTCCAAGAAAAATATGAAGTGGTATCAGGTTATGGAAGAGCTCAAAAAGAATGTTGAAAATCTAGTAATAAAGATAGAGGAGAAAATCTGAAGAAAGATGCAAGAAAATCATAAACAACAACCATCACTACCATCACCATCACCACCAAATCTACAGCTTGGTAAAGGAAATACAAAAAAATGCTGAAGAAAATAACACCTGAAAAATTAGACTAGGCTAAATAATAGAAAACAATATGCTCAGTTGTTGAATGACAATGCTTTGAAGAGAATCATGATGATAGATAGCATAAAACTCCATATGTACAAGATATAGCATGACTGCCAGATGAATCCTTGTCTCAGCTCTCACTGGGCTGGGTCCTAAAAATCACTTCTAAAGGCCATTCTTTGTTCTGCTATTCATTGATGAGCTGAATATACAATCAGAATATTGGGAAGATATGATGTCAAGAACCTGGAAATGTTACTTGCTTATTCTTTCAGAATTCACAAGATTGAAATCTCTAAAACAGAGAAGAAAAATTGTAGAAGTCGAAAGCAAACATCCATTTCATTGTGTGACATAAACTTGGAGAGAAGAAGGTTTGAGGCTTTTTTTTTTTTTTTATTAAATGCTATCAGCAAACTTGAACCAAGAGAAAAGTACAAAAGAGCAAAATGCTGATGGCTATGGCCCCTTGAAGGCAGCTCACTTTTATTTCTGCAAACAAGGTCAATCAAAATGGCTATGGTTAGAATACCAGAACCAATTACCAAATGTCAAGCAAGTTCCATATTTTTTCCTGGCCATTTCCATGACATCATTATGACTCTCCTAGAAACAAGCTTTTAACTATTTCTACATAAGGATACACTAACATAAGTTCTCTATTCATGTTGTAGTCTCCATTACATCACACATGGATCTTGTGCTTAAGAAAGTTATCATTCAGTAGGTGAGAAAAGACATTTTTCAAGTAAATATGATGTATATCAGAATATGATGGTAGCTAGTAGTACATTATTCAATTTGGGCAAGAAGACTGGTACAATGGATAAAGGGCAAAAAGACTGGTGCAGTGGATAGAGAACCAAATCATGAGTTAGAGAAAATTATATTCATGAGTTCAAAAGCAGCTTTCAGACACTTGCAAGTTTTGTGAGCCAGGGCAAACCACTTAATCCATTTGCTTTAGTTTCTTCATTTATAAAATGAAGGATGAAAATGACAAAGAATTCTTGTATCTTTGCCAAGAACACCACAAATGAGGTCATGGAGAATCCAAAAAGACTGAAACAACTAAGTAACAACATTATAGTTTACAAAGGCTTTTGCTAAATTGTTATTTGAAGTTCATAATGTCCCTGTAAAGTATGTCATAATTATTTATTATTTCCATTTTAAAGAGACTGAGGTTCTAACAAGGGAAACAAGTTCAATAACTTGACCCAGGTCACATAATAAGTAATGGAATCTGAACTTAAACCCAGACCTTTTGACTCCAAGTTCAATACTTTTCCCATTATTTATACAACTTCATGAAAGAAACCAAAGTAATGAAATTTCAGCAGTCAGAACAGAAAGAGGTACATTCCAGCTTGGGTAGTGTGGAGTAGGAAATAGTGCAGCATGAATTTAAGAATGAGCTCTTTATTTTGTATCGCCCTTATTGTCAAAGAAATAAATAGTACAGAAACAATTTCCAGTCTTGTTTTCATATTCAGGTTTCAATGACAGAAGGCCACTGTTCCTAAAGATAATGAAAATTTCAAGGTTATAATTATCATGGTGTCTGCAAAATCAAAAGCAAACACACTCAGTATGCCCACGGTTTCTCTTTCCATTAGCTGTGCATTTGTAGTCCTAACAGACAAACAGCTTCATTAGGATCAGTGAGGTGGCTGGGCCTTGAAGGAAAGGGAGGGGCAAAGAACATGAGGAAGCATTCATTCAGCACTATAAGTAAGCTTCTGCTGCTGTAGTTAATGGGGGGTAGGGAGGTGGGAGGTTGTATGAGAATTCATGTAAGGAGCTTGCAGCTGTCTTAGAGCAGCTGCTATGGCAACAGGCATGGCTAAAAAGGATAAGCGTTTGATAAAAGCAAATGGGAAAAAAAATCCTTGCTTCTAGGCTTTTAAAAAAAAATGGTGTTTTTATTTTGTTTCATTTTGTTGGAGGGAGAGGAGGTGGAGAGGTAAAAGAATGCTTACCTGCATACCATTTTGTAAAGAAATATTCTGTTTTTACAATCTCCTTTTAGAGTACCAGTTTATAAGAGAGACTGTGGATCCTGGAAAGGAAGAGTCTGTTCATTCCCTAAACATTTACTCAATTCAATACAACTTCAAAATTCACTAAATGTTTCTTATAAGTAAGTAATTGTGCCCTGGAAGAAATTTTTTAAAATGTAAATAAGACACCTTGCCTGCTATCAAGGATCTTATAATCTATATGGAGATATGACACATTTATAAATAATTAAAAGACATAAGAAAACATGCTAAATATGACTGAGAGGTGCAAAAGACTGTATGAGGTCTGGTAGAGGACTTGATCAAGGAAACCTTGGGTGGCATTCCAACATGTTACAGAAAGGGTACAAATAAGAACATGAGTAAAAACCTAGAAATTTTCAAAAAACAGACAGTTTATGTGGATGAGTGAATTAGTTCCAACAAGCTGGAATGTAGAATATGGGGAATGAAATAATATAAAATAAGGTTAGCTATGAATGCCAGGTAAATGGGTGTGCAGAGTACAAAATCGAACCCCAATGAACAGAGTATATCCAAAAGGAGATGTGTTAGGTATAAATGTCAAAGGCCAATCCCGCCATACTTAACTTTGAGAGGTCAAGGAAGATAAGTATTGCAAAAAAGCTACTGGGTTGTCTACAGGTTAGTTGCTAGTGAATTCTCTTGAGAATTATTTCAGGAAAAGATGAAGATAAAGTCTTATCTCAAGAGGTTGAAGAGACAATGAATCTGAAGTGGATATATTATATATAGAGTAGCAGGAGTAGTAGTTGTTGTTTATACTTTGTAATTGAAGAGGAACCTGAGATCAGGGAGGGGATGCCATGACATGCAAGTGAATGGAATTCAAGTGAGGGAGCCTGGGCAAGTTCATATGCCTCAGTTTCCCCTCTAGAGCCTCTGGGTCCCCTGGTTAGATAAAGATTTGGTGATATTTTGGAGTCTACTGGATAGCCTTCTTTCTTAAGGACCAATCTGATTCTAATTGACCACCAAAGAGTCCCAAACTAAGCCCCATTTGATCATTGTTTGTGTCTAGACTGACCCAGATTGAATGTAAATAGTAGTCAGAAATAGCAGTCTGCTTTGGCCAGAAATTAATCACTGATTTTTTTTTTTTTTTTTGGTTTCTTTGAACTAGGTGAAAGAGGAGATTCTTTATCTGAGTTGCTACCTAGCTTTAATCACTGAGTAGATGTGGGCTCAGTCAAACAGATCTATTAAAAGTCTTAGTTTTAAAAGGTCTGAAACCAACTTCATATAGAATATATACCAAATGTTAAGAATAATTCAAGGGCATAGAACAGGTACAATCCAAAACTCTAATCTAACAGAAAAGATAAAGTTTCCAACTTCTGATTCCTATATGACATTAGATAAGGACATCCATTATGGTTCTTTTTAATTAACCATGATGGACACTTTCCTCCTCTCCCCCCACCAGTATATATGCTTAGAAAGATCTCAGGAGCTACTTGTAGTCATACATCCATGACCCTGTGGCACATACACAAATAATTCACAAGAATATGTTATGATACCCATTCCAAAAAGAAATCCAGAGTTCATAGACATTTAGAAGAGAATTGATTTGTTTTATTTTTTAAATAAGGCTTGAGAGAAAATGTCTTAAGAGAATTTTCATGTATCTGAAGGACAGAACAAAAACAACAAGGTTGTGTATGATAAGTATCAAAACATTTTTTAAACGTATAAAAGATTCATTTAAGCTAGGACAAACATGGAAGATATCATGAAAATCATTTGAACTAATCCTAGTTCATGGGAAAAAAAAGTGGAGATAAAAAGAGTAAAGTCCAGGTACAGGAAACTGCAAAAACAAGTATGTAGAATCAAAGATGTTATAAGTCTTATACCAGTAAAAATAAATAAGTAATCCAATTGATTTTTTTAAGTAGGAAAATGTTGGAAGGTGAGATTGGAAAGAAATTACAGTTGGATTCAAAATTCCTAATCAATCAAATTTCACAAAATCCAGTGAAGTATAATGGATAAAGAACTAGCATAGGAATCAGAAATCAAGTACTTAAAATATGTTAATGATATTGCTAAGTATAGGAGATAATGATATAAAAGTGAAACCATTCCTGGTCTCAAATAACTTACATTCTAAAGGATAACAAATATTGAGGATTGGTGGACTGAGATGAGTATTTTGACTTGTGAGGTCAAAGAATTCGCGAGTGGAGCTATGGGGTGATATATTGATGTACATTTTCCATGAATAGCTGCAATGTTGTTTTAATTATTTTAGATACAAAAGGGTTAAGGACTCTGGTCCAAGAGAGCAGAACATGTTTGTGATATGGAGTAGTATGTATCTTGGATACAATAGGCATTGTCAGATATTCATTGAGAAAGACAAGGGGTTCCAGGGCTGGGAATTCAGTAGCAGAAAGAGTTAAATTTTCTGGGCATTTCCCTAGTTCAAAATAACAGTGACAGGGCAGAGGTTAAAAAAAAAAAGATCCCTGGGATATTAAAGGAAAACATGGGTTTAAGGGTTCCTTTTTTATTAATTGGCAAGTCATTTAATACCTCAGTACCCCAAAATAACTTTCGAAGGTTTCAGAACAGGTGCCAAATAAGTTCCTTATTGATAGTTTGCAATATACATACAATCAGAAATCAAGTTTCTCTTCTCTTCCAGATAGAGGTTCAATAACATGACTGATGTTTTAGGATATATTTATGATAATTGAAAATGAGAGAGACTTGAGGCAGAAGATCCAGTTAAGAAATTGTTCTAATGAACAATAATTAGGTAAGAAATTGAGTAGTGTCATTGGGAGGAGTATAGTCTATATGGGATAGACTAACTTTTTTTAAAGATCCTATCCTGAGTCTATATTGATATTTTTTTTCTTCTTTAAAATATATTGAACTTATCTTTAACATTGAATTTCCTTTTCCAGATAACTTTACAGATGAAAAAACTGAAGTAAACAGGATTAAGTGACTTATCCAGGGCCACACAGCTAGTAATTTTACCAGGCTTGATTTGAGCTCAGGAAGATGAACCTTCCTGACTCCAAGCCCAGGACTTTATCTACTTTACTGATCAGCTATCCATAACAAGTTTCTCTAGCACTAAATTGATCTTCTGAATCTTCTTAAGGCCAATGAGGCCTTCAATAATTCATTTCAGTAAACAAAGAGTAAGAATCCACTTCATGAAAAGTATTTTGAGACATTGTACATGAATACTTCAAAAGATGCATGACTACACCAATTTGAGTATTTCCCAGCTAATAAATGCTGAAATACTTCCATGTTTCAGTAAATGGTTTCATGAATTGTAGTGGCCAAAAATATTAATTATATGATGATTGACCTCATGTTGGTGATGCTATCAAAATTTAGATTTGTGGATTCTCAATATATACACCTTGAGTTAATAATGAGATTGGTACTTGAAATATTTCCAATTTCCAAAGCTGCCAAAGCTTTGTCTTTAAACTTGGCATAATTCATAAGAATCCTAAGTCATTGAAACTTAATTTTTTAAAATTTAGATCCTATTTTTATTGTTTTTAAAATCATGATGAGACCTTAGAGTAGAAGTTTACTGGAGATCAAAAACTTTTGAAGGTAAAAATATCTAGCAAGTACTATGCAGACAAGATTAGAAGGAAAGCAATAAACTGGTAAAACATTTTTACAGTTAAAGGTTATGATAAAGGCCTCGTTTCCAAATATATAGAATATTGATTCTAATTTATAAGAAATCAAATCATTCTCCAATTAATAAATGGTCAAAAGATATGATCAGATAATTTTCAGATGAAGAAATTGAAACTATTTGTAGTCACATGAAAAGGTGATCAGAAAAATGCAAATTACGACAACTCTATTCAGTCATTCAGTAGGTCAACAAGCACTTATAGCACAGATATGTTGCTAATTTCCAGATATAACACGAAAAAATTGAAATGATCTTTGCCTTCAAGAAGCTAGCATTCTAATGAGGGAAATGACATATAGAGAAAAATATATGTGCAATGTAAATGAAAAGTAAAATTGGATTTCTAGTGATAATTATAGGGAAGCATTTGAAGCTAGTTGGATTGAGGAACACCTTATTTTACATACTTAGATTGAAGTTTAGGGATTCTATGAAGCTAAGATGAAGAGGGAACATATCCTAGGTATAAAGTATTTTTTACTCAGATTACATTAACTCTAACTCAGGTCTTCATTTCTTTCTTACTTGGATTGTTTCAATATCCTCCTAATTGTTTTTTTACTCCATCATTTCTCTAAACAGTTTTTACACATTATATTGTGTAATCCTGATATTTACAATCTTTCACATTGGATTCTAACCTTTTCCTTCCTCTCAACTTTTTTTTTTTCTTTTTCAGATTATGCCTTTTGATTTTACCCAGGTTTGAAGTGTAAAGCCAATTATGGATCCAATCCCATTGTCATCGGTATGGAAATTTTTATCTGAGCTAGGTTGGTTTGCTTCTTCTTAAGCAGCCCCGTGGCTACTTTTTTAGAAGTTAGTCATTTTAATTTAAATTTAGTGAAGTTGTCCAAACAGTTTTAGAAGTATTGAAGTTCAGTATGCTTTACTTGCTTCAGCTTCTCCAAATGATACAGGAATGTATCATTATTCCTAGATAGCATATTTCAGTTCAATTACCCCATTCTTCTTGTTAAAGTCCTTTTATATGAGGTTCAAATCAGGTAACTTTTTTTTTTTTCATAAAATAAATGACACCACAGTTCCAATTATAACTGAAATTGATTCATTTCTCCTTTGCTTTCTGGTAATGTTTGCCATCATGATTCCCTAGCATATATCCTTTTGACCTGTATTAAAGTTATTTGTGGATGCATAATCTCTCTCATGTTATTTGATTGAAAAAACCCTTGGCAAATGAACCTCTAGTATTTGTCTATATTTGTAACTAGTACACCAAAGCCAGTACCTTGTCAAGGGTAGCTTCTTAATAAATCTTTCTTTGATTGAGTTGTGTTTAAATTTCTGTGCAAAAAAATAGTTGAAGTGATGAATATGGCTACTAAAGAAAAGAGTATACACAAGGTTAAGGATATATATATATATATATATATATATATATATATATATATATATATATATATATATATATCTTTGGGAATTCTTTATATTTAAGATCTAGAGAAAAAACATCATTAAAATAGACAATAAAGAAGCATGTAGAAAGGTAGGACAATTAGCATCACTCAATGCCATAGAAACCAAGATGTGATGGATTTGCAAGAAATGATAGAGGTCAAGAGTTAAGTGCTATACATAGGTCAAGGATGATGAGGGATAAGTAAAGGTAATATGTATAGGGCCAGAACTCTGAAAAGGTATACTTGATTGTAGGTCAGCATGGTTCTTATAGTTAAGTACCTACTCAATGTGAGATAATGGTTCTCTATGGTGATGTAATGGTTGCAAGTGCTCAGTGTACTGTAGTGATGTAATCATACTGAGGTATTTAAGGGCATCTCAGACAGAGAAGGCTCGCTCAGTCACAGCTCTTAGTCACAGACATGAGAGAAGAAGCCAGATTCTAGCCATGTGGTAGCTCTCCTGCCTCTCTCACTCCCTGACTAAGACTCAGCTGATCCAGAGGTCCTCCAGAGAGCTAGTTCAGACATCACAGTAATGGATTTGCGGATTAAGAAATAATTGGTTGACCTTTTGGGAAGGAATTCTAAGAAGGATAAATGGAAGTCAAATTCTAGTTGATTAAAGAGTGAGCTTGTAATAAGGAAATGTACTGAATATAAATTCCTTTTTCAAGGTGCATAATGACCAAAGGAAGAAGTGATAACATAGGAAGCTAGAAAGGTCTAGAGAAATTTTGAAATTTTTCTTTTAACCTGATTATTTTCATGGTGAAGGAAAGTAGGTAGGAAGATCTTGATGATAAACTATTTTATTTTGTTTTATTTTTTTTAATTATTAAAGTTTTTTTTTTATTTTCAAAACATATGGATGAATAATTTTCAATATTCATCCTTGCAAAACATTGTGTTCCAAATTTTTTCTCTCCTTTTTCCCCAACACCTCTCCTAGACAGCATAGTAAACATGTGCAGTTCTTCTGTACATATTTCCACAATAATCATGCTGCACAAGAAAAATCAGATCAAAAAGGGAAAAAAGAAATAAGAAAGGAAACAAAATGCAAGCAAACAACAACACTATGCTGTGTTCACACTCCCTTCCCACAGTTCTCACTCTGGGTGCAGATGGCTCTCTTCATCATAAAATCATTGGAACTGATCTGAATCACCTCATTGTTGAAAAGAGCCATGCCCATCTAAATTCATCATTATATACTCTTCTTGCATCTCTCTTAACTTCTCCTCTAGGAATTTAGATGCTATACTAGTTGGTGCACATATTGATATTGCTTCATTATCTCTGGTATTCTTTAGTAAGACATAGTTTCCTTCTTTATCTCTTTTAATTAGCTGTATCTTTGCTTTTACTTGATTTGAAATCAGGATTTGTATCCCTGCTTTTTTTTTTCACTTCATCTGTAGCATGATAGATTCTGCTCTATCACTTTACAATTCATTCTGTACATATTAATCTGTACGTAAAAGAATATGTTTCATATTATAGGATTCTGGTTTTTTAATCCAGGCTGCTATCTGCTTCCATTTTATGTGAGGGTTAATCCTATTCACATTCACAAAAAAAAAAAAAAATTTCTAAATCTGTATTCCCTACCACCTTGTTTTCTCCAAGTTATACTTTTCTTTTTCCTTTCTCCCTTTTCTCCAGTATTTTGCTTCTGACCTCCTTCTTCTTCAAACAGCCTTTCCCTTTTGCAACCCCTCCCCATTTTTTTATCCCATTCCCCTTCTACTTCTATTTTCCTTTCTATAACCTTCCCCTTTCCTTTCCCCTGTCTCCTACATCCTTATAAGATGAGAAAAGTTTCTATATTAAACAAAATATGTATAATATTCTCTCTTTGGGCCAAATCAATGAGATTGAGGTTCATATAATGCTTATCCTTCTCTCTTCTTTCCCTCAACTGTATTAGATTTTTGTCTCTTCATGTATATGATTGACTTCATTTTACCTCCCCTTCCCTCTTCTTCCAGTACAATCCTTTTCCACACCTACTTTCTTTGTTATATCATCATATTAACGGCAAATTGCATCTACACACTCTAAGTATACCCTAACAAAAATATAGTTTTCAAGTGTTAAATATATCATCTTCCCATTTAGGGATACAAACATTTGAATCTTTAAAAAAAGTGTTTTGTTTTTCCTTCCTTTTTTACTTTTTAATGCTGCTCTTGTGTTCTGTCTTTGCAAATTTTCTGTTCAGCTCTGATTTTTTCACCAAAAATATATGAAAATCTCCTACTTCACTGAATGTCCACCTTTTTCCCTGAAAGATAATGCTTAAGTTTGCTAGATAGTTGATTCTTGGCTGCAGTCCAAGTTCCTTTGCTCTCCAATCATATTCCTGGTCCTTTGATCTTTCAAAGTGGAAGCTGCTAGGTCCTAGATAATCCTGATTGTGGTTTCTTGATATTTGAATTTCTTTCTGGCTCTTGCAGTATTTTCTCTTTGATTTGATAATTCTATAATTTAGTTACAATATTCCTTGGAGTTTTTATTTTGGGGTCTCTTTCAGGAGGTGATCAATTAATTATTTCAATCGCTATTTTACCTTCTGGTTCTAGGACATCAGGGAAATTTTCCTTGATTATTCCCTGAAGAATGATATCTAGGCTCTTTTTTTTTAAATCCTAGTTTTCAGATAGTCCAATAATTCTTAGATTGTCTCTTCCTAGATCTGTTTTCTGGGTATGTTGCTTTTCCAATGAAATATTTTAGGTTTTGTTCTATTTTTTGTTTTGTTTTGTTTGACTGATTCTTGAAGTTTCATTGAGTCATTCACTTCCATTTATTCAATTCTAAATTTTAGTGAATTATTTGGTCAATTGAATTTTTAAATGAGGTGTTTTGTTCATTGGTGTTTTTTTTCCATTTCACAAATTCTGTTTTTTCAATAAATTGGTTTCTTTTTCATATCTATTTTGTAAAGAGTTATATACTTTTTTTTTTCATTTTGTCAAATCTATTTTGTAAAGAATTATTTGCTTTTTTCCATTTCACTAAATCTATTTTTAACAATTTTTCTTCAGATAATTTCTGTTTCCTTTCCCAAACTCTCTTGCAAAGTTAGTTCTCATTTCCTTCCCTCACTTTTCTTCTCTTTTAAAAACCTTCTTGAATTCTTCCAAGAGAGCCTTATGAGATGCAGACAAACTTATATCACCTTTTGGGGCTTCACCTAGAGATGATCCTTTGGGTTTAAGGTCTGTTCTCTTTCTTAATAAAAACTTTCTATGATCTGAGTTTTTTTTTTGTTTGTTTGTTTTTTTTCTCATTTTCTTTAAAGGTCAAGGTCTGCTCTTGAGGCAAAGGTGAGATTGTCTTAATCTTCCTCTATAAGCAACAGCAGCTTTACATTGCTCTGAGCAGGTGTTGCTAACTTCCTTCCAGTGTTGGGTAGGAGTGGCCAGGTCCCATGTTATTCTGGGGTTCAGAAGTTCACTATTTGCCTTTGTGTTTGCATTGGATGTCTCATAGATAATCTGCTGATCCACTGACTTGTAACCAGGGCAGAGTAACCAATGCTGCTGTATTTTGGCTAAGAACTTCCTAGTAGAGTCCTGGCTCCCTGTGCTGTCCCTGTGACTAATGCCTCCCACTGTATCAGATTGAAACAGACCTTTAATGAAGTTCTTCTAAAATATCTTCTCCTGGAAATTTGTAACCCTCCAAATATTTATGGTTTTTTCACTCCAAAACCATTCAGAGGCTTGATATGGTATTGATCTGAGGGATACTAGGAAGAACTCAGCCATAAACTGGTCTGCTCTCCCCCATCTTAGCTCTGGCTCTTTCCATTGATGATAATTTAGATGATGAGATCCAAGGTACCACTTCATAATCTGATCAATTGGTTTTAGAAAGAAAAAGGATCAGGTGTTCTGAAACAGAAAGACATTAAATGTTTTCTTAACTTGCCCTCTCCCTTCTTCCCTATCTGAAAGGTATTCTCTTCCACATTTTACATACATATCTTGAATTATATCTCTTCCTTCAAGGCCTAAGTCAAGTGTCAATGTAGAAAGATTTTTGAGATAGAGAGGTGAGAAACTTGAGAGTAATTAAACTACATGGGCTAACCTCCCTAATACTTTATTAGTATTAATTTTTTGTAGTCTTATTGGTGTGGTTATTCCATCCAACAGTATGTATCTATCATGTGAGACTCTTATCCCCATCCTTTCATTACCTTGCAACAAAAGAGACAACCCAAAGTCACAAAAGTATAACTTGATTTTTCTTGACATTTTACCCCCTTAATTCACTGTCCAACAGTTATATTCACTTTCAGTATGTTAATTATTCAACTTACTTTTGACATTCCTAATGTCATTTCCTGATGACAATCTATTTCAGTTATTTAATATTATTGCATGTTAAAAGTTACAGTGTGCTCACAGCCTACATACAATTTGTCACTGTCCTTCTGGAATATTCATTTTAAATCCATAAGAAACTATTGTGATCCATGAATTGCAATAATACAACAAAACTAGAATAGAAAATATATGAAAGAGGTAGAGTCCTTTATCTCGGAGAATTTTATATTTAATAAATATAGGGAAAATTATTTAGTTCAATTGTAAATTATGTGGTATAATGATATCACACACACACACCAATCGATAAATTCTTATGTCTGTCACTGATAGACCTGGAATAGTAATAACTTAGTAAGCTATATTAGCAGAAAAATAATAACCTATTTTTAAAGCATAAGTAGACACAGAGTTTACAAATGTGAAGTTGCATTAAAACATTTATAATTTAGCTCAGTTTTATTATCATGTAATATGGTTCTTTGGGGATGATATTTCTGTAGTGTACATGAAAATACTAATATGAGTGGTTTTTGCTCTTGGAATTTGATTGTTGTTTATCCCAAAATGATCACAGATAAAGATACAGAGGGAAAGGAAATAAGAAATATAAAACATGGTAAGGTTTGAAATGAAACATCATTTTCTCTTTTAACTTTTGTTGATATTTTAAGAGATGATATACTGATTGAGAAAGACTAAGAAACTGTCAGTTCACCCAGGTAATCCTTCATGTTCATGAAGGAATTACATAGGCATTTTCATTGACATTTATCAAAGAAAATAAAAGGAAGCAAAAGCACACACTGAAATATAGAGAATCCTTTATAAGTATAACCTTTTAAGGGTTTTCAGATTGAGTAATAAATAATATGGAAGTTTCCCTTTAAGACATGAAACTGTAATATATTCAAACTTTATCTCAAAATACTCATATGCATAATACACCAAATGGAATTTAAGAAAGGTCATTGACTGAATCAGGTTAATTTTTGTTAACAAAAGTAGACATTCTTACTGAGGGAACTTGTTGTAAAATTGAATAGATTTTTCTAAAAAGAAAGATTAAACTATTCATATTTTCTACCTTGAGTCAACAAATCTCAGAGTAGGAAGGTAACATAGACCTGAAACACCAAATCATGAGAGGTAGTATCCATGCTATTCACTCTCCTCTTATGACTTCTTTCTAAACAATATTAGCATTAATTTCATAATATCTCTCTGGTTTCTAAGTAAGTTGCCCTCCCTCCCATCCTTCTAATGCTTTCCTTTGTCTTATATTAACATGCATACCCATTCAAAGTACTTTTATCCACTACCCTTTTATCTACTAATGTTTAGACAGTGCCTGAAACATAGTAAATGTTTAATATATTCTTTATCTATCTCTCTAGGCTTTTGAGGGATAAACAAGTTCTAGGCTAATGTCATTGTCCTGTCAAAAAAAAGACACATTATAATATTTTTACTTAGATGAGGTGGTGACTGAAGATGATGAAAAACTTCTCATTAAAGAGGAATCCATGGAATTTAGCAGATTGACCTTTCCAGGACAATTAAAAGAACAGTGGATAAAAAATCTGTGTCACATAATCTGGTCAATTATAGTCCTTCATTAAGCACTTTGATCAACCTGGCAGCAGCAATTCAGTGGCAAGGCAACTTTCGAGGCTGCTTTGGCAGCAGCTGCCCAGTAATGGAATAGTTTGTCCACTCCATGTCAGGTAGTGACAGTGCAATATCAAAATAAGCTGCCTACCTGCCTGGAAGCAGGACATAGGCTGGGTTTTTTGTCTAGCATAACTCATAAGATGTGCCCAGAAGCCAAGCAACCTAAATGAACTAGTCCAATGTGGGACTGAACCATTCAGCTAAGATGCAAAGTTCTTTGAAGAGCCAGGCCAAATAAGCAGTGACTTGTCCATCACTAATGCTATGCTCCCTAATATATTTCATGATAACCCTCTAAAGAAAGATAAGATATTGAGACACTTCATTTCCAGAATGGTGACCTACCATGGTCAAATGTACCACTTACTTGTATGCCCTACTGAGACTAAGATAAAAGAACTCTAGAAGGATTCATTGTTCAGATTCCCTATAAATGTAAGTCTTTATCTCTACATTATATGATAACCAAATACTCAAACTGGATATAATTTCCAGAATCTTTTGATGCAGGCATCTCACTGTGAGTCTCTTTAATCATTTTATTATCTGTCCCCTATTCCTCAAGTTCCTAGTACATAACAAGAGCTCCTTTTAATCACCAGTTTGGCAATGCCATCAGCTGCTTCCTCCAAATCCTTCCTTAAAGATCCAAGTGCTGACCTTCTTTAAAGAAAGCTATTGAGTGGATATAGTTGTATGAAACTGAAAAACAAAAACTTCAAAGTAAGAATTGTAGTATCCAGAGAGAAGGAAGCAAAATTTTTCCCTTTCTTGACATAGTGAATGTTATTTTAGAAGAAGTCCCCATTTCAGTATAAACAGGCATTCATTTCTAACTCTTATGTTTTACCTTTCTTACCCAACTTCTATAAGGACAAACAAGAGAGAGATAGAGTCTACTTTGTCTGGAGAACTTGAAGCCAATATGACAAACTGCTCTTAAGGCCAGTGATTGACTAAATATAATCTCAGTATGAATGTGTCTTTTTTTTTGAATAATATAAATATCTGTGGAAAATATCTTATATTCAAAAGTCACTTGTCCCCTAGAGCCTACTTCTCAAAAGGCCTATTGATGTTTTGTTTGTTTGTTTGTTTTAGCTTGTGTGAATGGAATAAGAGCTTTTTTGACTTGTTTATTCAAGACTGTAAATTGTGAAGTTTTGTTCCACAGCATTAATAAAGAGGAAAATAAATTTCAGCTAACAATTAGATTAAAAGCAAATTTAGTATTTTGAAATGGTGGGGAAAATAGAAAGTATGGAAGTAATGAAGAAAGAGAAGTTTGAAAGCCATGTTTCTATATTAGGATAGGATCAAACAATTAAGAGTTAGAATAGACAAAGTCAGAGCACAAAATTTTTTGGCTTCTTGTACAAAGAAACTTCAAGTGTACCATGCTACCATGCTATTACTAACTATAATATGCTACATACTTATACTTGTCTAACTCTTCACTAAAGGTAAAAATGGCTGGAAAAGTTTAGTGGAAATGACTGAACCCTTTTATGCACAGTCCAACTGTCAGTTGTCCTGGAAAGTACAAATTTCATTGCCATGAAGAGTAATTTAATTCAAACACTAAACACTCTTCATGTACAACTAGCTGAAAATAAGTATTTCCCTTTACTGTGCCTCAAAAGCTCCAGAAAAGTTTAGAATTGTAAGCAAACACATAAAAGAAGGTGTAAAATAAACTTTTAGTGCCTCTGTACCACAACTATCCCCTTTATTTGGTCCTTTTGAACCACAGTCCCAATCTTTTATGGTCTACTTAAGTAACTAAAAATCAAAGCATAAAAGACTTGCCATTTTCTTAAAAAATAGGATTTTCCCCTTTATTCATGCATAAAAGAAAACATAAGGGAAGTTTTAATATGGTTTTTAATTAAATCATTATATTTATTCCTATTGTCAAAGCTAACTCAACTACTTCACTTTTTTAGATTTCTTGTTTCACCACATTTAAATGAATGCTCAGGACAAAATTTTCTTGATAGTTGCTTCTACTATATTTGGTAGAGACATGTCATTCTATTGTTACATGAAAATTATAATGAGGAGCTCTTCTTTTGTATCAAGAAAGACCAGCAATGTTACCCAAACATATAGACAGAGGTGTCAAACTTATGGCCCAGCAGATAGCAACACAATGGGGCATTAACTAGAATAAAATGTAATTGAAAATATTTAATTATATAAATAGAAATAAAATACAGAATAAGATAACATATACCTAGATGTAGATGTATTAAATACTTAGATACAAGATTGTTTAAGAAGGACACTAGCAGTTGAGTGGGAATAGAAAAAAAGTGTAAAAATTAGTGCTTTTGAGGTAGAGAGAGGGCAGGTATTCATTTCAGAAATGAGAATTAGATATTACAGAAACAGAGGTGAAAGATAAAGTGTTGGGAGTGAGAAACAGCGAAAAGGCTAATTTAGCTAGAACACAGTGTGTGGGAGAGTGACTAATATCCACTGAGACTTGAAAGATAAGTTGGAGCCTTCAGGCTCACTTGGGCAAGCACATGCTGCTTTCTATTTCTCTTGTAAGTTGCCATTTTCTGCTAAATATTTAGAGAAAGAGAAATCCTGTTCTTACTCTTGTCCAAAGGAGAGAAAGTAAGGAAATATAGTATTTCAGTTATTAAAATTACAGATGACAGGGTCTTTGATTTTGGTTCTTTTGACAGGAGTCCATTAATTGAAACCCAATCAGGAATAAAACTCCATTTCTGAAGTCATATCAAACCATGCCCAAATTTGTTTCCATAGCATATGATGTTCTTCAGATGAGTTGTAATTTCATCAAGATAATTGATATGAACCAATCCAATTGATTAGAAAGTTTTTGTGATAAATCTTTTATAAGATAAGTATTTTCTGGATGAGAATTGAAGTGAGTAAAAAAAAAATGAAAATCCAGTGAGAAAGAGTATGGCAAATATGAAACATGAATGCCATTTGAAAGCCAATTAAATTATGACTCATGGACCCAGTTGAAGGTAGTTGCTATTCATTAATTCTAGCAATGAGAGAAGGGAGGCTGTCAGAAGACTATGCATTACCATGCTGCTTTACCATTTAATTAGAAACTCTCTAGAGAAGCAAATATTATAATCTTTGGGGGATGCAGAAGTAAAAAGACAATATAGAACTTGCCCAGTGAATATCAGGCCTTCAGATAAGCCATACTACTTCTGAAGAAACTACTCCTTCCTGAAAATTCCATATATCCTGCTATTGCCTCTGAAAGAGGGGCCTGCTGAGGCCTTTTTAGAACTGCCTAAAACCATCTTTGACGACCACCTGGCATTCAATTCTCAACTTTGGCTAAACCCCAGTAAAACCATTTTTCCAGACAGAATAAAGGAGATTGAAAGTGATCCACAGGGTTTAAACCCAACATTGAATTAGAGGAGTGTTTGCTCTAAACATTTAAAGATTTCTGCTGGCGAATTGGCCAGATGAAAACAACTTGTTCCAATGACCACACAGGTTGCTGAGGAAGGCACTGTGAATCTTTTAAATCTTGGTTAGATATGACAAATGTCTGACTTTTGAATTGCCATTGGAGTTCTATGACTTTGGAAGAGAGAGTAAGGATGACAATTTTGTGTAATTTAGCCATTCATGCCTGAGTCAAAACAGCACCCTATGATGTCATTGATCCTCTTCAAAAATGAAGGACAAGGAACAATACCTCTGGATAATGATGAGTCTAATTTAGTTCACTGTATGCCTTGAGATATGTGTGACCAATGGGTATGAAATTCAAAAAATGGTGAAAACTATTATTTCCTGTTTAGAGGTTGTTGGGAAAAAGAAAAGAAAATGATTGCATGTTACATTATAAGACCATTAATAGCATCACATAGAATAATGCAAAGGCAGAAAATAATTTTGTGTGTGTGTGTGTGCACGTGCGCGCAAGTGCACACATGCACATGGAAGAAAGAAATACATGTAAAAACACTGGATATTCAGAAAATTGTTGTAATTCTCCCATTTCACTTTCAACCATAAAATAGCAACCCAAAAACAAATCCTGGAATAGCAGAGCCAGCAGAAAATGGAATGAAATAATCTTTAGCCCAAGAAACTTGGAAAATAAGCAAGTAAAGTCCACCTCATTTGGGTAAAGAGGGAATACAATCTAGGACAGGAAGCATTCCAGCAAGCTATCAATAAGCCCCATCTCAGTAGTGGGAGATTCTGAACCTTTGTGTGGTAGAGTAGGCAAACACCAATACCACTTTCCCCCAAGTCCCCATCCCTTACTTCAGCATAGCCAGGGAGAAAAGAAGAATCCAGCTCCAAAAACTCTCACCTGCTTCAGTGTAGCCTAGGAGAATTTCAAAAACACCCTTCAGACTCTGGCAATAGGTCCCTGGTTCAGCTCCAGATACATTGTGAGACCTCTACAACCTCCAACAGCACTACCCATCTCCCACACCATGTTCTCAGCACAGTATCACTCACAAGAATCTCTCATGGGTCTCAGGGCAACATTAGTATAGCAACTGGTAACAGCCAGGACTAGCAGGTTCTGGTATACTGAAATAGTGCCCCTTCCACTCTGGGAGCAAAGCTTAAATTTATATGAAAGGTAAAAAGGCTAAAAAATAAAAGATGAGCAAAAGCAACAATAAAAAGGAATCTGATCACACAAAGTTATTGTGGTTACAGGGAAGATCAAGACACAAATTAAGAAGAGAACAACAATGTCAAAACACCTATGGGCAAAACCCCAAAGAAAAATGGAAATGATAGTAGCCTAGAAAGAACTCATGGAAGAGCTCAAAAAGGACCTTAAAAATTATAGTAGAAGAGTGATAGAAAAAAATTGGGAAGAGAAATGAAAGTGATGCAAAATAATTTTGGAAGGGGAGGGGAAGAGTTACAAGCTTGGAAAAAGAAACAAACTGCTTAAAAAGTAGAATTGGCCACATGAAAATGAAATATAAAAATCCATTAAAGAAAACAACACTTTAAGAAAGAACAATTGCCCAAATGGAAAAAGAAGTACAAAAACTAAGTGAGGAAAATAATTTCTTAAAAGTTATAATTGAGCAAGTGAAAGATGATTCTATGAGATATCAAGACTCAATCAAATTCAAAAGAATAAACCTCCTCATTAGAAAAAAAAAAAACTTAACTGAAAAATAGATCCAGGAGAGACAGTGCCAGAGTCATTTGATTACATGAATGTCATAATCAAAAGGAGGATCAGGACGACATCTGATATCCTGATATCCTGGAACTAGAGGGAAAAATAGGCTTTGAAAAAAATCCATCAATCAAATCAGGAAAGAAATCCCACAATAACAATCTCAAGGAGAATCATGACAAAAATTATAAAACTATCAGGTAAAAGAAAAAATTCTGCAAGTGCCCTGAAAGAAACAATTCTAGTATTAGGGAGCCACAATCAAGATTTCACAGTACCTACCAGCTGCAACATTAAAAGATCTGAGGTCATGGAACATGATATTCCAAAAGGAAAAAGAGTTAGGATTTTAACTAAGAACCATCAATATGATGAAATTAAACATAATACATCAAGGGGAAAAATAAGACCATGGGAATTAACATTTCTTGAATCTTTTATCAGTATTGTATCAAAGAAGGACTAGTATATACAATCATTTGAATATAGAAATTTAAATTAGATTTCTATAGAAGGGAATGAGAGAAGAAAGAACAGACGGAAGCCATTAAACAAAATCAAAACATTACTGAGGCAGAAAAAAAGTGAAAAGAGAAAGAGGACAAACAGAATAAAGAATAGGATGGAGGAAAATTCACAATAATCATAGTCACAAATGTGAATGGGATAATTCTTTCATAAAACACAAGTAGATAGAAAAGTGGATCAGAAATCAGAATGCTACATATATTTTTTTGTAGGAAACATACTTGAAACAGATGGATGCACAGAGAATAAATGTAAGGGGCTAGAGAAGAATCTATTATTCTTCAGCTGAAGTAAAAGAAAAAACAAACCAGGGATAACAATACTATCTTAGATAAAGCAAAAACAAAAATAGATCTAATTAAAAGAGAAGGAAGGAAACTACATATTTTAATAAGGTAACATAGACAAAGAATTATTATCAATACTAAACATATATGCATCAAATGTTATCCAAATTATTAAAGGAGTTAAGTGAGTTACAGATTAATGACCAGATGAAATACAGAGCATTATGAAATGTAAAACAAATAATTTTGATTATATTAAATTAAAATTCACAAATAAAACAATGCAACTAAGATAGGAAGCAAAATAGGAAGCTGAAAAGCAATCTTTACAGCAAGAATCTCTGTTAATGGCCTCATTTATCAAATAAATAAAGAACTGAATCAGATTTATAAGACTAGAACCCATTCTCCAGTAGATAATTGGTCAAAGGATACAAACACAGTTTTCAAGTGAAGAAATCACAAGCATCCATAGGTATATGAAGAAGTTCTCTAAATAACTTTGATTAGAGAAATGCAAGTGAAAACAACTCTGAGATACCACCTCACACATATCAGATAGACTAATATGACAGAAAAAGAAAATGATGAATGTTGCAGAGGATGTGGGAACACTGGAACATTTATGAATTGTTGGTGGATTTCTGAACTGGTCCAACTATCCTAGAAAGCAATTTGGAACTGTGCCTTATAAACTATAAAGCTGTGCATATTCTTTGATCCAACAATACCACTACTAGGTCTATATCCTAAAGAGATAATGAAAGGACAAAGGATCTACATATATATTTTTTCTTTCTTTTTTATTTTCATTATCTTTATTTTTTGATTAAAGCCTTTTTATTTTCAAAACATATGCATTGATAAGTTTCACCTTGCAAAAATATTTATCGCATGTTCGTGGCCCTCTTCAACAATGAGATGAACCAAATCAGTTCCAATAGAGCAGTAATGAACTGAACCAGCTACACCAGCAAAAGAATTCTGGGAGATGACTATGAACCACTACACAGAATTCCCAATCTCTCTATTTTTGTCCGCCTGCATTTTTGATTTCCATCACAGGCTAATTGTACACTATTTTAAAGTCCAATTCTTTTTGTACAGCAAAACAACTGTTTGGACATGTATATACATATATACATACATACATATATATAGATATATAGTATTTAACTCATACTTTAACATATTTAACATGTATTGGTCAATCTGGGGGGAAGGAGAGGAAAAGTTGGAACAAAAGGTTTTCCAATTGTCAATGCTGAAAAATTACCCATGCATATATTTTGTAAATAAAAAGCTATAATTAAAAAAAGAAAAATTAAAAAAAAATCTATCACAGTTCTTTTTTTTTTTTTTTGATGGAAAAATATTAGAAATTGAAGGCATGGTCCTAAATTGAGGAATGGCTAACCAAGATATGGTATATAGATATAATGGGATACTACAATGCCATAAGAAAGAATGAACAGGCAGATTTCAGAAAAAAGATGGAAAAACCTATATAGCCTAATGCAAAGTGAAATTAATAGAACTGAGAAAACCTCATACACAGTATAAGCAACATCATGTGTTGATGAATTATGGACAACTCAGATCTTTTCAGCAATATAATGACCCAAGACAATACAAAGGCCTCATGAGGGAAAAATGCTATCTAAATCCAGATAAAGAACTAATAGATTCTGAATATAGATTGGAGCATAATTATTTTTACTTTATTCCTTTTAATATTTTTGTTCCTTTTGATCTGTTTCTTCTTTCACCACTGTGACTAATATAAAAATGTTTACATGATAGCACATGTATAACTAACATTACATTTCCTTCTATTTTAGAAAGAGGATAGGAAGAAAAGGAAAAATGGAAACTACATTTTGTAAAAATGAATACATAATTGGGGGGAAATAAAAATACTATAAAACACTTGAAAATAAATCTTATAGGTCTTTTTTATTATTATTTCTCATACATATATGAGAAAAAAATGTGTTCAGCTGAGATTTTGAACCTTAGATGAGATCTTATTTCTCTCCAGCAACCCAGAACTGTTATGCTATTTGGCATCACCACTAAGTTTCAAGCTCCTGTTGGCAATTAGGATATTTATCTTTGAATCTCTCTTCTGTACATTCAAACAGCACTGTTGCGAAACACATAGCTATTGCTAATGGTAATGATTGCTACAGGGGAAAAGGTGCTATGAAACTAAGTTTTATGAAGCCTTGTGGAGCTCATGAGTGACAAAAAGACACTGCTGGTAGCTGTCTTGCAGAGAGGTGGGAAAGCATAAGAGCTCCCTAGGGGAAATTACAGAGCAGTCTGGGGTAAGGAGCTGAGAGCTGACAGAAAACATTCTTTTATTTCTTATCCCTTTGCTCAAAACTATATATTTTGTGCCCCAAATATACCTTTAAAAATGAAGTCTTCTCTCAGAAAAATTATGATCCTCTATCTCTTTGTAAGGGACACATGCAGAAAAGTTACAGGATAAAGGGGGATTTGGAGAAAAGGCATGAACAATAGGGGGTACCTAAGTCATTCAGTGGAGAGAATGTAGAGTCAGAAAGACTCAACTTTCTGGGTTCAAATCTGCCCTCAGACACTTTCTTTCTGTGTGACCCTGGAAAAGCCACTTAACCCTGTTTGCCTCAGTTTTCTCATATGTAAAATGAGCTGGAGAAACAAATGGCAAATCACTTTAGTATCTCTGTCAGGAATACCTTAATTGGGTCAAAAGGAGGTGAACATGATTGAAAAGACTAAACAATAACATGATTAATAGTGAAGACCAATATGGAGTTCTGTATAGAAAACTGGCTTAAAGTCCAGGAACATCTGCATTCAAGACCCAATTTAAAGCCATACTAGCACTAGGAAACTGGGCAAGTCATTTACTGTCTTAGTAACATAGATACCTGATAGACTATATATTGAAAACATTGATGATCTATATTGATTATTACTTCCGTAATGATATTTTTATTAGTAGAAGGTAGGTAACATATAATAATATAGAAGTGAACTGTTTCACCAAGGGATCAAGATGAGGAAGGGAGAAGAGAATATATTCAGTGCATGGGGTAATGTCCTGAAAAACAGCACCCCCCTCAAATAAATGAGTATAATTGAGAAATGTACTAAATTAAACCACAGAACTCAAAAGTATCATAAAATTAGACATAGAAAGGATCCAAGGTGCCATCATTTTACTGGATGTGTAAATTATTGGAGTGATTTGGCACTTTCTTCTCCATCTTATTTTATAGGTGATGAACTGATTCAGACAAGATTGAGTGATTTGCCCAGTATCACACAACCAGCAGGTGGTCAGACCTAGCTCATGTATGGCTGCTCAATAAACAGCCACTTAAGTACTTAACATGTGTCAGGTACCTCATTGCTGTTTGCCTATGAAACCTGGACAGTATATCAGTACCACACCAGGAAACCAAATTGCTTCTGTTTGAATTGTTTTAGGAAGATTCTGAAGATCACCTGGCAGGATAAGATACCAACACTGAGGTCCTTTCTCAAGCTAAATTGCTCAAGCATTTCAACTCCTCTGAAGAGAGTACAACTCCCTTGGGCTGGCTACATTGTTGGAATGCCAAGTGTATGTTTGCCAAAAAAATTGTTTTATGGGGAACCAATGAGCAAACACTCACAAGGTCATGGGAAAAAGCAATCCAAACACAATTTCAAGGTATCTCTTAACAACTTTAAAATTGATTGTGTGACATGAGAGACACTGGCACAGACCCACCAAGCACGGTGTGCCCTCATCAGAGAAAGAGCTGTACTTTATGATCACAACAAAATTGAAATATCCCAAAAGAAACACAAAACACACAAAACTAGAGAAACCCCCAAATGTTCATATGGACTATTTGTGTACAATCTGTGGTAGAGCATTCCAAGCTCATGTTGATCTGATCAGCTACAGTCAAATACACTATGCCTTGATTTTTGCTTTGTGATGTCATTTTGTTCATCTTTGAAAATGAAGGACAACAAGAATATTATGTGCCAGACATTGTACTAGACTGGAATAAATTAATTCTAACATGCAACAAGATTGCATTAAAATGGAGGAGATACAAGTGCATACAAAAATCTTTACAGTACAAAGTGAATACATTTAAATTGTACGAAAGTAGCTAAATGCAATATAATCTGGGAGAGAGAAGATGATTAGTATTATTAGTATTAGGTATCTAATCATTCCTTCTTAGTCTCTAAATTGATTCTTCATCTAGGTTCCTTTTCATGTGCTCTAATGCATGGCACATACTTAAGAAAAAAAATTGTATTTTTTGTGTTTTGTTTTTGTTTTCCCTTAGTAATGTTTTTTTTTTTATTTTCAAAGATAAGATTGTTGACTGCCTGCTGAGGCCACAAATAGATCCTTCGAAGTATAGCAAATAATGCTAAACCATTGCACTGTCTTTTGAGTGCTAACTCAGAACTTCTCCAAAAATTTATATTAGTATTGAGAGGGGGAAATCACAAAATATTTCACTGAGACATGGTGAAATCAGGAGGAATGTATATAACATAAATAAAGACTACTGTTTCAAAACTGTGGGGAAGAAAACAGTTTCATTCTATGTGAGGAGGGAGAACACACTTCAAAATGAAACAAGATAATATTGGGACAAGTAAGGAAAACCTCTTTATTCAAGTTTTATATTTCTCTTCTATCCTCCACCTCAACTCACATCATTCAGAAGTCTTTCTCCACTATCTCCTCCTACACTCTTATCTCATACTAGAGGAGGCTCTTCTCCTCATCAAAGTAAACACCTCTAAATTCCCATGTGACCATACCATCCAGGTTTTCACCAACAGATTGCTCCCCCTCCATCATCTCTACTCTCTAATTAATGGTCTATCCCTCCCTATTTGCTGGCTGCTTCCCTGCTGCTACAAAGATAACCATGTTTTCTTTCATTCTTAAAAATCACTTACTTGATCTCTCTTTTTTTGTACTTGCTATGTATTACCCTATGATCCATTCCATTCTATTTAATAAGCATTTATTAAGTATGCACAGTGTACCAGGTACTATTGGGGCAAAAAAAGAAACAAAGGAAAATTTCTTCCTCAAAAAAACTTACAATTCAATGAAGGAAATACATAAACATAAATACTCTCACACATGCACACATACATACATACATATATGCATATATACTTCTCTCTCTCTATATATATATATATATGTATGTGTGTGTATATATATATGTATATACATATATAGGATAAATAGGAAATAATTAATAGTGAAAGTTGCCAGAATTATAATAATAGGGGAAGGCTTCCTGTAGGAGATGTAATTTCAGTTCAGCTTTAAAGGAATCCAAGATGTTAAAAGTAGATGAAGGATCATTTTAGGCAAATGGGATAGTCAGAAAGAAATCCTGGAACAAAAAAAAAAAAAAAAACAAAACAAAACAAAACAAAACAAAAAAAAAACAACAGTGTCTTGTTTGTGAAAAACAGGAAGCCAGTGTCAGTGAAATGAAAATACGTGTTGAAAAGGGAAGGGGTAAGAACACTGGAAAGGAAGGAGGGGGTGAAATTGTGAAGGACTTTGAATGCCATACAACATATTTTATTTGCAGATGGAAGCAATAAAAACCACTTGTTTTTTAGGGGAGTGAAAGGATTAGACCTGTGCTTTAGGTAAATTACTTTAGTGGCTGAATGACAAATTGCTTGAAGTAGCAAGAAACTTAAGACAGTAAGACACATAGCATGCTATTATAGCAAGCAAAGCATGCATTAGAGTGGTGTCAATAAAAAAAGGAGAAATATAGGTATATATGATATATGTTGGAAAGGTGAAATCATCAGGCCTTGGCAACAGCTTAGATATGGGGGGGATATTGGGGAAACTAGGATAATTCCTCGGTTGCCAGTCTAAGGGAGAGGATCCTCCTCTCCTCCCTTTTATGGCTACACTCCTTAAGAAAACCATCTTGTAGCAGACTGGATCAAAAGTCAGAACCCTACAATATATTATTTACAGGAAACACACTCAAAGCAGGGAGATAGATACAGAGTAAAGGTAAAAGATTGCAGCAGAATCTATTATGCTTCAGGTAAAGCCAAAAAAGCAGGGGTTGCCATCCTTATCTCAGATCAAGCAAAAGCAGAAATTGATCTAATTAAAAGACATAAGGAAGGAAACTATCCTGCTAAAAGGTAGCATAGACAATGAAGCCATGTCAATACTAAACATATATGCACCAAGTGGTATAGCATCTAACTTCCTAAAGGAAGAGTTAAGAGAGTTGCAAGAAGAAATAGACAGCAAAACTATAATAGTGGGAGAATTCAGCCTTGCATTCTCAGAATTAGACAAATCAAACCACAAAACAAATAAGAAAGAAATTAAAAAGGTAAATAGAACATTAGAAAAAGTAGGTATGATAGACCTTTGGAGAAAACTGAATGGTGATAGAAAGGAGCATACTTTCTTCTCAGCAGTTCATGGAACCTATACAAAAATTGACCATATATTAGGACATAAAGATCTCAAAATTAAATGCAAGAAGGCAGAAATAATAAAGGTCTTAGATCACAATGCAATAAAAACTACATTCAATAAGAAGTTAGAGGTAAATAGATAAAAAATTGGAAACTGAATAATATTATCTTAAAGAATGACTGGGTGAAACAGCAAATTATAGAAACAATTAATAATTTCACCCAAGATAATGACACGATGAAACATCATACCAAAATTTGTGGGATGCAGCTAAAGCGGTAATAAGGGGAAATTTTATATCTTTAGGGGCTTATTTGAACAAAATAGAGAAAGAGAAGATTAATGAATTGGGCCTGCAACTTAAAAAGCTAGAAAAAGACCAAATTAAAAACCCCCAACCAAAAACTAAACTTGAAATACTAAAATTAAAAGTAGAAATCAATAAAATTGAAAGTAAAAAAAACTATTGAATTAATAAATAAAACCAAGAGTTGGTTTTATGAAAAAGCCAATAAAATAGATAAACCTTTGGTAAATCTGATCAGAAAAAAAGAAAGAGGAAAATCAAATTGTTAGTCTTACTAATGAAAAGGGGGATCTTTCCACCAATGAAGAGGAAATTAGAGAAATAATAAGGAGTTACTTTGCCCAACTTTATGCCAATAAATTTGATAACTTAAGTGAAATGGATGACTACCTCCAAAAATATAGGCTTCCTAGATTAACAGAGGAGATAAATTGCTTTATCTGCATTTCAGAAAAAAAAATAGAACAAAATATTAATCAACTCCCCAGGAAAAAATCCCCAGGACCAGATGGATTTACATGCCAATTCTACCAAACATTTAAAGAACAATTAGCCTCAATGTTATATAAACTATTTGAAAAATAGGGGATGAAGGAGTCCTACCAAACTCCTTTTATGACATAGACATGGTACTGATACCTAAACCAGGTCGATCGAAAACTGAGAAAAAAACCAGCTCTTGGTTTTATTTATTAATTCAATTTAGACCAATTTCCTTAATGAATATTGATGCTAAAATCTTAAATAAGATATTAGCAAAAAGACTTCAGAAAATCATCCCCAGGATAATACACTATGATCAAGTAGGATTTATATCAGGAATGCAGGGCTGGTTTAATATTAGGAAAACTATTAGTATAATTGACCATATTAATAATCAAATTAATAAAAACCATATGATCATCTCAATAGATGCAGAAAAAGCATTGAGAGTATAGGAATAAATGGACTATTCCTTAGAATAGTCAGGAGCATATATTTAAGACCGTCAGTAAGCATAATATGTAATGGAGATAAACTGGAACCTTTCCCAGTAAGGTCAGGAGTGAAATAAGGTTGCCTACTATTACTATTACTATTCAATGTTGTATTAGAAATGCTAGCCTCGGCAATAAGAATCAAGAAAGAGATTAAAGGAATAAGAGTAGGTAATGAGGAAATCAAATTGTCACTCTTTGCAGATGATATGATGGTATACTTAGAAAACCCCAGAGATTCTAATAAAAATGTATTAGAAATAATGCACAACTTTAGCAAAGTTGCTGGATACAAAATAAATCCACATAAATCCTCAGCATTTTTATATATCACCAACAAAATGCAACAGCAAGAGATAAAAAGAGAAATTCCATTCCAAACAAATGTCGAGAGTATAAAATATTTGGGAATCCATCTACCAAAGAAAAGTCAGGAATTATATGAGCAAAATTACAAAACACTTGCCACAAAAATAAAGTCAGATTTAAATAATTGGAAAGACATTCAGTGCTCTTGGATAAGCTGAGCGAATATAATAAAGATGACAATACTCCCCAAACTAATCTATTTATTTACTGCTATACCAATCAGACTCCCAAGAAACTATTTTAATTACCTAGAAAAAAATAACAACAAAATTCATATGGAAGAATAAAAGGTCGAGAATTTAAAGGGAATTAATTAAAAAAAAAAGTCAGATGAAGGTGGTCTAAGTGTACCTGATCTAAAGCTATATTATAAAGCAGCAGTCACCAAAACCATTTGGTATTGGCTAAGGAATAGAGCAGTCGATCAGTGGAACAGATTAGGTATAAAGGACAAAAAAGAATACAACTATAGCAATCTAGTGTTTAACAAACCCAAAGATACAAACATTTGGGATAAAAATTTATTATTTGAAAAAAAAAAACTGTTGGGTAAACTGGAAATTAGTATGGCAGAAACTAGATATGGATCCATATTTAACACCATATACCAAGATAAGATCAAAATGGGTCCATGATTTAGGCATAAAGAATGAGATCATAAATAGATTAGAGGAACAGAGGATAGTCTACCTCTCAGACTTGTGGGGGAAGAAGGAATTTATGACCAGGGGAGAACTAGAGATCATTATTGATCACAAAATAGAAGATTTTGATTACATCAAACTAAAAAGTTTCTGTATAAATACTAATGCAAACAAGATTAGAAGGGAAGTAGCAAATTGGGAAAATATTTTTAACAGTTAAAGGTTCTGATAAAGGTGTCATTTCCAAAATATATAGAGAACTGATCCTAATTTATAAGAAATCAAACCATTCTCCAATTGATAAATGGTCAAATGATATGAACAGACAATTCTCAGGTGATGAAATGGAAACTATTTCCACGCATATGAAAGTGTTCCAAATCACTACTGATCAGAGAAATGCAAATTAAGACAACTCTGAGATACCACTACACACCTGTCAGATTGGCTAAGATGACAGGAACAATTAATGATGAATGTTGGAGGGGATGTGGGAAAATTGGGACACTAATACATTGTTGGTGGAGTTGTGTAAGAATCCGGCCATTCTGGAGAGAAATTTGGAAGTATGCCCAAAAAGTTATCAAACTGTGCATACTCTTTGATCCAGCAGTGCTACTACTAGGCTTATATTCCAAAGAAATACTAAAGAGGGCAAAGGGACCTGTATGTGACAAAATATTTGTGACATCTCTTTTCGTAGTGGCTAGAAACTGGAAGATGAATGAATGTCCATCAATTGGAGAATGGTTGGGTAAATTATGGTATATGAAGGTTATGGAATATTATTGCTCTGTAAGAAATGACCAGCAGGAGGAATTCAGAAAGGTTTGGAGAAACTTACATGAACTGATGCTGAGTGAAATGAGCAGAACCAGAAGATCACTATACACTTCAACCACAATACCGTATGAAGATATATTCTCATGGAAGTGGATAATATCTTCAACATAAAGGAGATCCAACTCACTTCCAGTTGATCAATGATGGACAGAAACAACTATACCCAAAGAAGGAACACTAGGAATTGAATCTAAACTGTTAACACTACTGTCTATCTACCCAGATTACTTATACCTTCGGAATCCAATACTTAATGTGCAACAAGAAAATTGGATTTACACACATATATTGTATCTAGGTTATACTGTAACACATGTAAAATGTATGGGATTGCCTATCATCTGGGCGAGGGATTAGAGAAAGGGAGGGGAAAATTTGGAAAAAATGAATACAAGGGATAATGTTATAAAAAATTACTCATGCATTTATACTGTCAAAAATTTTATAATTATAAAATTAATAAAAAAATGTGCTTATCAGAAAAAAAATCTTAAAGATCTTCACTTTCCTTTCTCCTTATTTTCTAGCTCTGGCTTCTGATGTTATCATTCAAAGGAATCTGCTCCTTCCAAAGTTACTGATGATATTTCATTTGACAAATCTGAGATTCTTTTTTCTATTCTTATCCTTCTTGACCTCATCAAAGATTTTTCTATTATCTGACAATCACACTTTTATATTTGATATTTTCTTCTCTCTGGCATGCTCTCATATGACTCTTCTGTCTGATCTACTCCTTCTCTGTCTTGTTTGCTGTATCTTCATCCAGACTGAGACCACTAACCATGGGGTTCCCAATGGTTCTACTTTTGGTCATCTTTTTTTATCCTTCTATAAAGTTACATCAGCTCTTATGGATTCAATTATCATTTTTTTTCAGATTATTCTTACCACATATGATCTCCAGTCTCAAACTGGATGTCAGTATATAAAGAATAGAACTCAATATCTCCCGCTCTCATTTTCTGATTGTGGTTACAAGAATCACCATCCTCAACCAGCCTTGGAACCTAGGCTCATTTGTTTTACTCCCCACTTTCTCGCTCATCTTATATCCAATTTGGTGCTCAGTGCTGTCTAATTAGACATCTTATCATGCTGCAGTTACTGAAATATCTTTTCAGTTGGTCTCCCTACCTCATGTCTCTCTGTCACTTCAATCTATTGATACTAAATAGTCAATAGTATCTTTCTAAAACAAAATCTGGCCATCTCTCTTTCTGTCTCTCTGTCTCTCTCTCTCTGTCTCTGTCTCTGTCTCTGTCTCTGTCTCTCTCTCTCTCTCTCTCTCTCTCTCACACACACACACACACACACACACACACACACACACATACACACACACACCCCTCATAGACAGAGAGAAACCCATATACACTCAATGAACTTCAAGAATTGTGTTAATTAATATAATGTACTTTATATGGCTGTGAAATCTTTTTATAATTTTCTGTTTCTTTCTAATCTTACAATTCATTCCCCTCTACATACGTTGTGATCTTGTGATACTGGGTTCTTTGCTGTTTTTTGGCACAAAATACTTCATCTCCCAAATCCATATATTTTTATCTACTCTTTCCCATACCTAGAATATTCTCCCTCTGTATTTCTGTGTCTGAGTTCTTTGGCTTCCTTTAAGTCTCAGATAAATATCTTACCATCTATAAGAAACTTTTCCTGGTCCACTTTAATATTATTGCCTTCCTTCAGGGATTAGCATGCAATTTTCTTCTATATATCTTTTTGTTCATGAGTTTTCTCCCCTATTGCAATGTGAATTCCTTGAGGGCAAAGAATGTTTTTGTCTTTCTTTGTGTCTAACTTGTCTGGCACATAGTACTTAACAGATATTTATTGACTTAATTTATTGTCTAGAAAAATACAAGTAAATGAAACTTACTCTGGTAAGTAATAAAATTCATGGAGCTCATTTCCCCAAAAGATGCCACCCAATGTCAACTTAAATGTGTTAAAGAGCTACCTCTATATTTATGATTTTCTTATTCTAGATTTATTATCCTGTGATGATTCATGAATTTATAAGACAAGGAAACAAATCACACATGTCACAAAAATACAAATTCTGTGTTCTAAAGGTATTAATTGGTAAGCAGAAATTAGCTACTTTGAATAAATAACATTTTCTTGAGAGAAAATTGTAAATAGGGAAGAGAAAGAAAGAATAAGGAAGGAGAGAGTACAGAAGCAGCAAGAGAGATAAAGGAACAATGAGTCATAAACAGTCATTAACTATCCCTTTCTCCCAAAAGTTTTCTTAATGGAGATCTTAAAGCAGAGAATAGATAAATGTTTGTTAGAAATACTATAAATATAATTTCTTTTTCTTAAAAAAGCCTTATTCATGTCTTGATGTGGGACATGTTTATTTTCCTCTCTCCCACCATTGAATTATATCTTGTTAAGAAGAAAAACTATTGAAAACAGATGACTATAAAAGAAAAAAAAATGGCAAAATGACTGAACTTGTTGGTATATGCAATGTGTTTTATCCAAAGCTTCTCACCTTTCTATGAAAGAGAAGAAGACATTTCTTTTTTTTTCTTTTTTTTTGTAGAGGAGATTTTATTTGGGTCAGATGTCTTTTTAGGAGTCCTTTTGAATTTTTAAATTCTATAATTCCATGATGTATATAAAGATTCTTCATGTATCTTTGGAAAATGTGTACGAATGATAAACATAATGGAAATAATCTTAGCATTTTTTATATGCAATAGTGCTTAAATGAATTCTTGATTCTTCCCACCTAATTATGTTTTTAAAAAATTGAAGGTCCTTGTGCAGGACACAGGAATAATTAAGAAAATCCTAACACTTGAAAATACTGAACAATAAGAGAAATAGATAAAAGTGAAAGCTAAATAGAGGACACCAAGTATTTGGAATTAAATTTGAATTTGCTCATTTAAGTTCATAAAAATCATTGACAACAATAGTTTCATCTAGATAAATAGGGTAGATCAGGTGTATTTAAAATGTCAGATTGTCAAAACCCCTGCAGAAAAAGGTCTTTATTAATTTTCCTGAATAACATGTCCCTGCACATTGCTGATATTTGGCAAATGCAGCAGGAATGGAGAACATCATGAATACCTGACCAAATCATTCCTGACAAGTAAGTCACCTCTGGAGACTAGGGATTCAGCTTTAACTGAGAGCATTAACAGTGTTGCTTTCTGTGACGTATAAACCTGCCCATAGCAGCAGCAATGAGACAACCTATCACATATGACATCTCCCTCAACAGATGTGTGGTGACCTGTTAACCCTGTTCTAAATCCAGACTGATTACCTTGAGGTGAAAAGTCCCAAATCTAATCAGTGATCCCTCAAGCTAGTCAGCCATCTGCACATGGTTAACATCTATTTGTTTTGAATTTGTTGCGGTTTTTCCTCCCTGTTTAGAGAATGGTGATAATAATTTATCTATCGAAATATCAATGACATTTTTCATTATTCTTTACTTTAAGAAAATGTAGGTTTGAAAATAATCTACAATTAAAATATTATTTTAACAATCTTAGTAATTGGTGATTTTTTTAAAATTCTAGTCAAATAATGAAATGTAAGTGGTGAGTCACATGGCCAATGAGATGAATAAACTAAGAAATCTAGATTCTTCACCCTTACATTGTATCTGACAGAAATAAACACAATGAAAAACTGTTTCTTTTATCAAGACTATAAGTCAGAAAAGATGGAGGCACTGATACCATGTACAATTAACTAATTAGTTCTTATGAAAAGTTGATTTTATCTAAGTTTATGTGTTTATATGAAACTAAATGAAAAAATTAAAACTTCAAATTTCTAGAGCACAATGTTAAAATTAGGTAGTGGTTTCAACACATTGTTATTATTAGTCATAAATGCACACATAGATAATTATGGGTATTGATATCATTATTAAAATAACAAATATAAAATATACATATGTATGTATATATATATATATATATACACATATGTATATATACATATATATTATATATACATATATATAATATATATATATATGTAATTTTCAGAAGAACATTAAGATTGTTCCTGCAATATCTGGTTAACTAACTGTAGAAAAAGTAGATTTGTATCATTTATGAGGAAACTGAATTCCAGAGAGTTAAGGATCAAAGTCAAAAAGAAAATGTAAAAGTACAGGGAATATTCTAGCTTGAGTGTGAAACACTAAATATAATGTTAGTTAGATGGTTCAGAGTTTAGTTTTACTGAGTTTTCTCCCCAACTTTTTTTAAAAATATGTTTATAAAGAATAGATCATGATAGGGGAGTGTATTAGAAAATAAAGATGATATAGAAAAATATGTTATTAAACTAAAGTTAAAATGGTTTTTAACCATTTAGACCTCTAATGGGCAATCATAAATAATGAGCATGAAGAAATTAAGCAAATCCAACACTAAAAATTATGAAAAAAACCTTAGAAGAAATGAGAAAAGTGAGCTGAATTTTAAAAGAGAGAATAATAGCATCAGCAAAGCATCAGAGGGTAAAAAGAACAATTATGATATAAATGTGAAGAAACAGCAACAAACTCATCTAGATATCATAATGGAAAAAATACTAGACTTGGAGATAAGGAAACCTGAATATTATTCTGCCTAAAAATTTAATAGCTCTGTTATTTTTCCTATTTTAGCTTCAGGGAAAGTTAATTTTTTCTAGCCAGAGTTTTATTTTTTTAATTAAAAATATTTATTCTAAATTTTATCAACAAAAAAAGAACTTTTCCATATAACAGCAGAAAATAAAAAGAACATTCTGTATGAAATTCTGAATCTCATTTTCAAGTTATTAGGTTTTTAAAAGATATATAACAAAGTCTATGCTTTACTTTCAAAAGTTTTTTCTGTTTTTCTATGTTTCCTTCTGCTTTTTTCTTTTTATTTTATTTATCATTCATTCATTTATTTGTTTCTAAAATTAATTTTTAAATGAGATTTTAAGTTCTTCTTTTCTGATTAGCCTCTTATCCCAAAATTGAGAAGTCAAACAATATAATACCAATTATACATATCAATTGTGCGGCAAAAATAAATAAATAAAATTAAGAAAAATAAAATGCATGCTTTGATCTACACAAAGAATTATCAATTCTCTCTCTGGAGATAGATAGCATTTTTCATCATGAGTCTTTTGGAATAGGCTTTAATTACTATCAGAGTAGCTTAACCTTTTATACTTAACACTTTTTAAGTATTATTGCTACTGTGTACAGTGCTCTCCTGGTTCTGCTTACTTCACTTTTACATCAAGTCATATAAATTTTTGCAAGATTTTCTGAAACCTACCCCCTCATTATTTCTTACAGGACAATAGTATTTTATCACCATATACTATAACACAACTTGTTAAGCAGTTCTCCAAATAAAGGACATCCTTTCAGTTTCCAGCTTATTTTTCACCACAGAAAAAGCTGCTATAAATAATTTTGTACATTTAAGTTCTTTCTTATTTCTCTACTCTCTCAAGGATTGGTTAGTTGTTGCCTTTCATCCTCAAAGAGGAACAAATTTACATCACTATATTAGAATCGAGTTACAGTGTGTCCAACTGTGGCTAATCAGATCAATAACAGCTCAGAATTTAGTATTATAGGTCAGGTACAAATAGAACATGTGGACATTTGGAACAGATTCTCAAAATCTGCACATTTTTTGTTTCTTTTGAGCTATTTTAATTCTGCTTTGCTCACAGAGTATAGCACCTTTTTTGATGGCAACATGCCATCCTGGGCAGTGTCTCCCATTTTTTTTTTCAATCAGTCACAATGCTATCCTTGTATCACTTCTTCTGACCATTGTGTGACCTCTTGCCTTGTATGATTTCTCTATAAAATAGTATTTTAGACAAACATACATTTGGCATTTGTGGCTGGCCATCAGAATTGGAATATCTGCAGTAGAGTTTGAATATTTGGAAGATTAGTTTGAAAAATGGATCTAAGTGTCCAGTAATTTATCCTGCCAGGTGATCTTCAAAATCTTTCTAAAACAATTCAAATGGAAGTAATTCTATTTCTTGGCATAGTAGGATATAACAAAGAGATCAGCACAGTGCCTCTGTAGGTAGGAATTCCACCAGGATTTCTTCAACTATCCCCTTCATTATTTCTCTGTTGGTAGGAAACCTAATATCTTCCCTCTCCCACACTTTCCTTTGTAGCCTCCCGAACAGTGAGATAGCTCTTTCAATTTGTGCATCCATCCCTTTTCCCAGTGCCAGAATGGGGGTCTTCTATAATCTCTTTCTGACCAGTTGTTGAACCCATTTATCATCTCAGAACAGAGAACTCCTGAAATTGCAGCTACTGCTTTTTTCACAGATACCTCCAAGGTCTACAACTGATGTTATTAGTACATGACTCTAGGCTAACCCCACTCCAGTATTAGCAATCCTCTCCTTTTGTACTAAGTTGTTTTAGACTGGAAAAAAGGTCTCACCTTTAACTTTTGTTCATTATGCTATATTATTTTAAAATTGTTGAGACCTGAATGCTGGATAGGTTCAGCTGGAATACTACTTGTTTCATCATCTTTGTTCCTGGCTTCCCAATTTTCCTTTTGAAGAAGCATTGAGGCTCTAGGGAAAGAATTTTTGATTTAGAATCAGTATCTCTGAGTTCAAATTCCATTTGCTACTTATTTTGTGAAATCATACAAGTCATATCCCTTCCCCAAGCATCATTTTCCTCATCTATGTAATGAGGGGGTTGGAGTTAAGTTTCCTTTTAGTTCTGATTCTATGATCATATCTTAATGACGGAGTGTTGATGAGAACCCAGGCAAAGGATGCAGTAATCAAAGAAAACAATTTTGAGTCAAAGGCAACACAGATGAAAATTACAGTGAACTGGAAGCTAGAATGCTAGGTCACTCTGGAAGAACTCCTTCTTCACTATAGGACTTGTTTTTCTTATATATAAAATAGAGTTGAATTAAATGATTTTGAAAATGCTCCCCACTCTTAACATTCTGATGGTGAAATGAGGTACTTGAAAATGGAAACATTGAGCAAGATGAATTGTAGGATAGAAAGACCAGTTGAAAAGTCTAAAAACCCAAGAAAAAATTTTGAGCAACATTGAACATTGGTGGCAAAACTAGGTTGTTATTCTGGCATAGTGATGACCAAAAAAAAAAAAAATTGGTTGGATCTCTTTGTATTGGCTAAATATGTCTCTCTAATCTCAGTTTGGATTGTGCTTGCATAGCAAATCATTAGTTCCTACACAGAAGTCTTTCAACTCACTAGATATAGGCAAAGAAGCAGGTGGGAGAATCATTCAATTTCTATTTTGTTGCAATATACACATAACCCATTTGACTATTTTTTCTTTCTGAGTTTAAGAAGCTGATTAATTCTTTTGACATAAGCCACAAAATATATTGATTCCTTGAGGTTTCAATTATTCATTAATATTAGTGTTTAGGTTGTTCAAGATGAAGGTGCCTTTTTTGAGAGGATATGTTTCAACAATAGGTTTGACAGGTGATTTTAAGGTTGTGAGACTGAAACTATCCCACAGAGTAAAACTCAAGCAGAGAGCTAGACATACACCTCTTCATAAAGTCCCTCTGCTCAAATGATACTGATTTGACCATGATTGCAAACATTCTTGCAAAAAAGTACATTTTCCGTATGAAAACCTCAGGAATATTAGCTCCCTTGTATTGTTTCATGACTGTGTCTATAAATAGATTGACCTGACTATTTTCAATTAATATCAATACAAATTTCAGAATCAGAATTCTGCCAAATGGTTAATTAATTTTATCTACACTTTGTTAAATGTTTATTTTTATTATTTGGTTTAACTATACACTAGCTTTACAGCCCCTCTTTTTGTTATTCACCACACCAGATAAGACATCCTTTGATCCCATCATTTGAGATGTGGGATTAGATATAGGCATAGGATAAGAGGAACTTTTTGGTAAAGGGATGCTTTTCATTCTTCTTGAAGAAAAAATAAAATTCTAGTTAGCCTTTTCCCCCCACTCCTGAAAAATCAAATATGACCAAAAATCTCAAGCTCCCAATCTTACTTATCTCATGTAAAATTAATTACAATCTGTATGAGTTTGAAGCTTTCTAAGTCCACAAGAAATTTTCATGACTTTCTTATGCTTGGATGTCTAAACAAAATTATTTGCTTCTCTAAAATATAGCCCTATAGCTGATTATCTATGCTTCCTTCCTTCCCTTCCTCCCTCTCTCCCTCTCTCTTTCTCTCTCTCTCTCCCCTTCTCTTTCTCTTCTCTTCTCTTCTCTTCTCTTCTCTTCTCTTCTCTTCTCTTCTCTTCTCTTCTCTTCTCTTCTCTTCTCTTCTCTTCTCTTCTCTTCTCTTCTCTTTTCTCTCTCTCTATCTTTCTCTGTGTCTGTGTCTATCTGTCTGTCTGTCTGTCTCTGTCTCTGTCTCTGTCCTCTGTCTCTATCTGTCTCTGTGTCTGTCTGTGTCTGTCTGTCTGTCTGTGTCTGTCTGTCTGTCTCTCTCTCTTTCTGTGTGTGTGTGTGTGTGTGTGTGTGTGTGTCTCCTCTCTCAATGAATTTGGGGTGAGGAAAAACCCAAATTTAAATCCTGCCTTAGACAATTATTAGTTGTGTAAACATGGGCAAATGAGAACTTCTGCTTGCTTTAGTTTCCCTATCCGTAAAATAGAGACAGTAGTACCTACTTCTCGGGGTGTATCAAATGAAATAATACTTGTAAAACACTTTGTAATGCTTAAAGCACTTTATAAATATTAATTACTATTTGCTAGGTGAGGACTTGAGCTATTCAAATTATTAAAGTCTATAGTCTTTTAGGATGTTGACAACTTTAGTTGTACTTAACAATTTTGCTATTTCATATGTAATCCTCTTGTTTTCTATTCTACTTTTTTGTAGAAATACTTAATTTTTTTTTAATTCAGAAAAAAATAAATATAAAAAAGGGAAGGGAAGGGGTAGAAAAAAGAGAATTTGGAACTGAAAGTTTTTTAATGGTAAAATAATTTAACATCTAATTGTGAAATATTTAACAAAACAGGAAAAAAATTGAGAGGGAGAGAGAGATTACATGGATATGGCAAAAATGCCATTCCATTAGTTCAAAAAGATTTAAGATATAAACAAGAATTTTCAGACTCATTTCATCTTCTCCACTGATTTAGATATGGATCATTTTGATATGGATAAATTTGAGATCATTTAGTCCAATCCCCTCATTTAACAAATGAGGAAAACTGAGCTAATGAGGTCGCATGGGTAGAAAATTAGAGCTCAATTTAAAGTACATTCAAAGTCAGCCATTTTTCTACCATATAGATAGTTTGACTGGGATGGGTTCCTTAACTTAAATACCTTCTCATTGAGAAACTGAAAGTAATATTGTTATTATTTTGTTAACTACATATTTCAAAGAAAAAATAGTGTGTCATGAAAAATAAAACTATGGGTTTTGGTTAATGTTTTCAAAATTTTATTCTGCCAAGCAAGTACCATTAATCTTTTTTTTTTTTTTTAAACGAGATCAAATTGTAGGATTCTGCCAGATTTTGTTTGAATGGATGAACATGGAGTCTTAAACTATTTAATGAACAAGGGGGTGAGTCCTAAAGCAACCCCATTCCAATCCTTGCTTCTGCTTCATATCTGCTTGTACCCAGTCCAGTGACCTCATTCTATAACCTTTGATATCTATTTTTATGAATTTACTGACTTCTATGTAGCTCTCCTTTGAATTACACTTTCCATTATTGTTCAAAATCTGTGTGCTTCCTGACTATTAGGTCTGATATACTTCTTTGACTCATAACCCAACTTCTGATCCAGTCAGATTGGGGTTTTGCCATATCTATGCAACAGTAAGCTAAATTCTTATGAATCTATTAGAAGTTCACAGAATTTTTTTCTCCAACTATTTTGACATGTGATAAATAAAATTATTAATTTAAAAATTAAGGTATGGACAAAGCTTTCTTCGTAACAACCCCCCCCTGGGAAAAGCAGTAGAAGTATTACTATTTTTGTCTTTGAATTCTCAGGACTTAATACAGGATGTGCCATGTGGTGGAAACTTAATATTTGTGGGATTTAATGAATTGAAAGCACCTTTGTTTTGTGTTTTTCAATCATCTTCCTTTCCAGTTATTTGTTCACTTACACTCCATGTTCTTAACCTTTGCATATGTGTTCATATATATAAACATACAAATCTCAGATTTAACAGCATGCTTGATACATGGAAAGCAATGAATAAATATTCATTTTCCCATTAATTTAGTGATTTAAAAATATTCATTAATAAGTTAAAGGAAAATGGCATATGGTTCCAATTTAAGAGTAAGCAATCAATAGCGACAATAATGAATAACATTTAAATGTCCTTTATAATATACTAAATTCCTAATACCATTTCTCTCTAAGAACAATTCAGAACAAGTTCTTATTTTACTAGCCTTAAATGGCAGGAATCTTAGACTCAGGGAGAATAAAGATATGTTCATGGTTCTATAACTACCAAATGTCAAGATGTGGGTTATGAATCCTTACTTCATATGCAACACTTTATCCATTATACCATGCTGCCAAGATATAGCTTGCAACACACACACACACACACACACACACACACACACACACACACACACTGTTCTCCAATTTTTCTCATGACAATAATTCTTATGAATTTAGTCTCTAAAATATAGTGTCTTCACTATAATCTTTCTTAAAAGTAAAGGAAATCAGGTGTATTTGGGGAAGCTGACTATATATTCTCTTCAGACCTGTGTTCTGATGCAAAGTAGCCAAGATGATACTGCATTATGGTAATTTCCCTTTGAGTTTCTTAATTTAAATTCCTTATTTGATCTAATAAATTTTGAATCCATTAAAATTTACATAATAGAATAGGTCCAGGTGACTGTAACTTTAAAAATGTGTCAGGTGTCAAAACAGTGAACCTTCTATATACAAGAAGCACTGATTATGTTCTGGAGTCTATCAATTCTTTTGTGTGTATCTAGAAAATAAATGGTGGCACATGGTACAAGTGAAATTCATTATTCATTCAATAAATATTCATCAATCTGCTATATGCAATGGGTAGAGCTAGAGACAATAGTGGATATGAAAATAGTATCTCTTTCATTATTTGTTGCTTAAATTCCCAGTGCTTTCATCTTAGTATAGACTAACCATCATCTGCCTGGTCTATTGTGATTTTCTTAAGAGGTTTTTCTGTTTCACTTGCTGTCCTCTCAACTCATCTCTATACTATTATTTTTTAAACTTTGTGTAGTACTATGATTATCTAACTCTTGCTCTCTATATCCTTCATTGCCTCTCTGATACTGTCAGAAGAAATGTCAAACTCTCTACTCTGACAAGTAAAGCCTTCTTTAAAACCTTTCAAAAACATCTTTTCATGACCATCCTCTTTGAATATAGTATATACCAGTGAAATCAATCTTAAATGTGCAGTGTTTTCTCTTTCATATCTTTATTTGCTCTTTCCTTATGTCCAAAATGCCCTACCATTCCCACTTTCATTTCCCTAATCTCCATCTGCCAAAATGTTACTCAACCTTCAGTTTTTTTTTTTTTTTTTTTTTTTTTTTTTGGCTTCCTGATAGCAATGGGGTAAACCTTGCAAAACACTTTATGTTAACCCACACATTGATCATATCTTAAAGAATAATTATTTAAAAACCATTGCTATCTTTTTAATAGAATGTAAGCTCTCTGAGACAAAATGTAATATTTTCCCCAGTACTTAATATATGCTAAATATATGAGAAATGTTCATTGAATTGAATTGAAGGTTTTTTTTTTTTTTTTTTTTTTTTTTTTTTGCCTTTGAATAGCTTAGCATTTGTTTGGAAATGATAAAAGCATTTACCCTAAAAAAAAAAAAAATAGCAATTACCCTAAAACTTTTGGAAGACATTTTATATACAAAATAAATACAAAATAATATGGAGGGGGATTAGAAGGCAATAAGTCTCCATGCATAACATGGAATTTAAATTGAAATTTAAAAGAAACTAGAGATTCTAAGAGGTGGAGATGAGGAAATCCACTCTGCTATTCACTTCCATTTTATGGGAGAGTTCATACCATTCATATTCACAGTTAACCTTATCTTCTATCACCCCTTCTTCCCAAATTAGATCACATAAAGAGGCACAAAATACCTAGTACAACAGAGGTATAGAAATGAGGGGGATAAGCATTGTCTAAAGTTTTATCTCATCGGTTTTGGTTCAAAGAAGGAATAACTTAATCATTCTATTTGGAATAGAAATTTGTCTCACCCTATAAAGAAGTAGAAGATGAAAGAAGAAGAAAAAGGGATGGATGGGATAGAAGGGAAGGCCAAAATACTAGTTAGAAAGATAAGAGAAGGGAAGAAGGGGTGATAAAAGATAAGGTTAACTGTGAATATGAATAGGATGAACTCTCCCATAAAATGGAATTGAATAGCAGAGTGGATTACAAAACAGAATCCTATATATTGTTTTCAAGAAAGACATTTGACACAGAGAGACACATACAGAATAAAGATAAAAGGCTGGGACAGAATTTATTATGCCTCAGCTGAATTTTTTTTAAAAAGCAGTGGTAGCAAGTCTGATCTCAGATAAAGCAAAATTCAAAATAAATCTAAGTAAAAGAGATAAAGAAGGAAAGTACATCTTTATAAGGGTTTTGTAAACAATGAAGTAGTAACAATATTAAATATATATATGCCAAGTGGTAGAGCATACAAATTCCTAGAGAATATATTAAGTCAGTTACAGGAAGAAATAGACAGCAAAACTACATTGATTTTTCCCTTTTGTTCTGATTTTTCTCTCCCAGCATGATTCATAAAGCAATGTGTATTAAAAATAAATTGATTAATTACTTTGAAATGTTTTAAGTGTTATATGTGATGCTGATCTCATTCCCTTGCCCTATTTTCTTATTTCTCTGAGGCTTATGGTTTGAGTCAGAGAAAGAAAGGGAGCTTTAACATAATGAACTATTTTTCTGGTTTCTGATTTCTGTATTCTAGTCAAATCTTTTGTGGTTTGACATGTAACTTTACAGGACTTATTGATTTCTGAAAAGCCTATCTGGTTTCTCCTCATTGTCTTGTTTTGATATTCAGTATGTATATGCTCCTATAATTTCATTTGGTCCCACATCCCTGGCTTTATTTTCACCCATAAGCTTCTGGGATTCCCTCTGTATCTGTGTTGTTTCTGCATTTTATGTTCCAAATTTATTTACTTACTTTGATAACTAGTACTCCATTGATTCTGCTCAGTGTTCTGTTCTTATGACCCCACTCTTGCCCATAATATGATATCTTCTCTAGGTTTATACAAAGCAGAGTCTCAGACATTCTAGTTAAGTTTTCATTATTCAAGTATATTAGTTTATCCTGTGGAGAAACTGATGTTTCTCATTATGTAATTTGGTAAGTTTTGTTTTGTTTGTTTCGCTTTGTAGGTATTCATAGCAGCCCAGATAATGGAGTCTTCTTTTTCTTGAGAGAGAAAATAACTCACACGTCCTTCTTACTCTGGAATTCCTGTGCTTTACTGGGTTCAATATTGGGATACTGAGTCCACATTTAGAACCTACTCACACTAATAAAGGAAGAGAGGATTTATAAATTAAATGAAAAAAATATTTGTTTGGGTTAGAAGAGTAAACTAAATAAGGCAAAGTAAAATAATAGAATCATTCTATTTTACAAAATGAATACCATCTACATAAATGAATACCATGTCTTACAGATTTATATACAGGTGATGAAGAGTTTTTGGCCTCCTGTTAAAACAAATTTCTAGAAAAACAGCTCTTCCTTGGTGAAAGGACATTTAAATATATCTGCATTATATGTGGAAGACATCTCATACTTTCCTAACTTAATCAGAGTTCTGTTAACTGACAGTCAATTGGGACTCATTATTTGTCACCTTTTTTTTTTCTTCTATTTCTCCTGGGACCACCCCAAGAATTTTTTTTTCCTTTTTTTGTATCTTTGCTACAGAGGAGGTAAATCAATTGTAAAATGAGATTAATAATACCACTCACCACCTACAGTTGTTTTAAGGATCAAATGCGATACTATTGCAAAATGTTTAGCAAAAGTTCTGGCAAATAGTAGGCACTTAATAAATGTGTGTATTTTTCCTTCTTTCTAAAATAAGTTCATCATATCTTACTCTAATTTACAGCCACAGCGTTCCATTCATCTCTTCACTACATAAAAAGTAGGCTTCCTTCATAGGTCCTTTTTTCCTAATCTTTAAAACCAGGAATAAATGTGTGTACTCCTTTCCAGTTACTTTTTTCAAGTCTTGATTATGACCTTTGACAACTAAGACAGGGCCAAATAAACTATAATGAATGCTTAAGAAAACAACAGAAATACCTAGAGACAAAAACTAAAGGTTTCTTTGAGAAGCTGCAAATAGTGATCATTATTTAAGTCATGATTCAGAGACTAAGTTTGGATTATATTATGCCTGAGACCTGATCCAGCTCTACAATTTATAACTTTGACTTATCATTGTCTATTCATTTGGCTCCATTGGATAGTCTTCATACAGAGATATCTCTAACATCCAGTGAAGCTACATTGAGAACCTATTTTTATTATTATTTTAATGGTATTTTATTTTTCCAAAATATGTATAAAAATAATTTTCAACATTACCTTAGCAAAACCTTTTGTTCTAGATTTTTCTCCTTCTCTTCTCATTGCCAATTACAGAAATCAATCTAATATAGGTTATATTATTTTAAACATTTTTCCACAGTTATCATGCTAAGCAAAAAATCAAGATCAAAAGGGAGAAAAAAAACACAAGAAAGAATAAAAAGCAAACAAACAATAACAACAATAACCAAAAAGTATAAATACCATGTTTTGATTTACATTCAGTCTCCATAGTTCTCTCTCTGGATTGGGATGACACTTTCTATCACAAGTCTATTGGAATTACCTTGAATCACCTCATTGTTAAAAAGAGCCAATTCCATCACAACTGATCCATAGTCTTGTTGTTGCTGTGTACACTCTTAGTTTTGTTCACCTCACTCAGCATCAATTCCAGGCTTTTCTGAAATTAGCCTGCTCATCCTTTTTTTTTTAATAGAACAATAATGTTCCATTATATTAATATACTATAATTTATTCAGTTATTACTCAGTATAACTGAAGGGTATCCACTTAATTTCCAAAAGAACCTATTCTTAAGAAGGGAATGTAATTATATATATATATATATATATATATATATATATATATATATATATATATATATATATATATATATATATATATATATATATATATATATATATATGTATATATATATATATATATATATACATACATATATATATATATATATAATTTCTTATTCTTCTTCTTAGGATACTTTAAAATCTCCATTGGTCTGAATTCTCTGAATTTCTTTTCATTGCAGAGAGCTTTTGAATGTTTTAGTATCTCACATGTGCTAAAAGATTGAGAACATTTCTCATCTGAGGCTGAAAAATGCTTTTCTCTTACCACTCTCTTTCCTATTTTATGTCTGCATTGACTCTAGCTGCAAAAATACCTAAGCATATACACTTTTAAGTCACTCATTTCTTTGCATTTTGAGAATGATTTTTTTTCCTATCTATACTCTATCAGCTTTGGAAATGTAAGTTTGTGGGTAGCAATGCAGCACAGTCAACAGAGTACTCTTCCTGGAGTCAGGAAAATTTATCTTCCTGAGTTCAAATATGGTACAGACACTTATTAGCTATGTTACCTTGGACAAGTTATTTAAGGCTGTTTGTCTTAGTTTTTTCATCTGTGAAATAAGTTGGAGAAAGAAAGGGCAAACTACTTCAGTATTTTTGCCAAGAAAATCCCAAATGGGGAGATACTCAAATGCTACTAAAATGACTAAACAGCTATAAAAAAGTTACAACCTACATCTGATTCTAATGTAATTCATCTGTATCACTGGAAAAGTTATCTTGTCAAAAAGAAATTCTTCAAATAAAGCCATATATATGGGCAGACACACACATACACACACACACACACACACACACGTTGTTGTGCTGAATCTTGGGCTCAGATAATAGCACTAGGCAGAAGGACTATATTAGGAATCAAAATAGAAAAAAAAATGGGAACAATGAAAAGTGATATAGATAAGTAACTCATAAATTGTAATTTCCTCATGTTGTAAAGTACTTAAGGATGAGGATAATGTCTTAAACTTATTTTCATAAAAGCTATAGTATTGTATATACTGGGATACACAGACATACACACATATAAGCACTATACACATATGTATGTGTATGTATAGTGAACTTGTTTATTAAGTTAAATCATCTATTTTTAAATTTTGAAACTACTACACAAATTATCAAATTTCATTAAAATAAATAAATAAAATAAATTAAAAGTTATACAGGACATATTCAGTGTAAATATTCACTGTTCCTTTTCATCCCTAAATGACTTTAAGAAGCTCAAATCAAATTTAAATTGTGTCTTAAACTTTATTTTAATAATAAAGCTAATTTGAGTAAAATAAGTAATTTAAGAAAACTATAACAAAGAAAGATTTCAAGCTATTGAATTAAAATAGTCAATAAATATACATTATTTTTGAAGATATCACTTTATAAACTCACAGCAAAAGTAAACAGTGGTGAAAGGGGAGAAGCTCATATTCTGCTGATTTTTTTATGAGATGTAAGAGACTAACAGGATAAAATGGCATATCAGGAGTCAACCTAGTGATTTGTAATTAAACTTTTATGCAGGCATTATTCCTTGCTTTGAATTTCTCTCAATTTAAAGTTGACCAAAAGAGGGTTAAAAGAAGTCAACTGGTAAAGTAAAATAAGTCAGTGTTATCAGATACAAAGTGGAAACACTGAAACATATAAATGGATCCTTTGTATTTCATATTGACCCAAAACACAACCTGTCAACCTCATTTTTGTTCTACTATAGTCTTATTCATTTTGTTAAATATTTCCCAATTATATTTTAATCTGGTTGGGAAGTACTGAGGCATTGCAGGCTGCCATGTACCAATGGTGTAGCTCATGCCAGTTCCCAAATGCTTCCCAGGGTAAGGGCTCTTTAATTCTGACTCTCTTGTACCCAGAAGGCAAAAAGTGAACTGCCCTGACTGTTTCAAACTGAGATGGAATCTGTCCAGTACTTGCAGAAGCAATTTGCTGAGCTCATTATTCTGTTCTCTTCTCTGTCATCTTAGTGATGAACTGGCTTTCAGACCTTGACTTTAGACTGACTCCAAATCAGATTCTTTATTTTTCTGACTTTTGATTTTGGACTTCCTGACTCTTGCTTTCAAGTATTTTTTTGTCTAACTCAACCAGTTTCTTCTTTGTATATCACACCTATAGACTTTGATACTTCCTCTAGAGACCTGCCATTTTCTGATTTAGGGGAACTGAATTTAACCTAACCAATTCCTGGACTACTCCCTCCTCTTACAACTAGCTCACATAACTCATTTGTGGTTGCACATCTAACTTTACTCTTTGACTGACCCATGTTGGCTAAATGTCCTCTATATAACTGTCTATTTAAATATATAACTGTATTCTGTATAACCTAGTCTAACCACTGATGAGTGGGAGACTTTAGATGATAGCTTAGATTATTATAGTAATGTTGTTACAAGAAAATCATAAATTCACAAGATAAAGAACTAGAGGAACTAATATTCATTTAGCAGATGAGGAAACAAAGATCAGAAGTGATTAAAGGACTTGTCTGAAGTTACACAGGTATTAAATTTATAAGTGTGATTAAGATTCCTTGGCCCTTTGTCTACAGAATCCATAATGAGCCATTGAATCCAGAGTTCTCCCTATATGGACAACTCATATCATGTGTTTCTATAATTTTAAAATACAGATTAATTAAGTTAATTAAGATTAAGATTATCCTTGAAGGGGGAAGGAAGTTTAAAAACAAGTTAATATAAAGGGAGACATGTTGTATAGTCCCCTCATCATCATTACTTGAACCTTCTCAAATATTTTCCCACTCTAGTTTAACAATACCAAATTTTCTAAACAACACGTCTGACCTTATCAAATCCTATTCAGTAAACCCCAGTTTCTCCCTATTCCCTGTGTTGTCCCATAATCCTATTTAGTTCCCCTGACCACCTCCCTCAAAGATACTGGAGTGGTTTGCCACATTCTCCAGTTCATTGAAGAATCAAGGCAAACAGTTAAATGACTTGCCCAGAGCCACACCACTATTAAGTATCTAAGGCTGGATTTGAACACATAAAGATATGCCTTAATTTCAAGCTTGCTGCTATAGCCATCTTATCACCTATCAGCTCAAATTTAAAAATAAAAACTTTTCCTTTGGCTTTCAAAGTCCCTCAAAACCTACTACTTTCTTTGTTTTCTAATCTTCTTACATTTTAATCCTCTTGATATATTCTTTGATTCAATTATTCTGACCTCCTTGCTGTTTTATTTTTCCATAAAGAACTCTATTTCTGGATTCTATAAATTTTCATGAACTGATCTCCATGTTTAGATTTTTTTTCTTCCTCACTTTTAATTTCTTATTCCTCTTGTTTTCTTAAAATCTAAGGTTAAAAACTTGCTTTCTTCAAAACAAAACAAAACCAAACAAAAAATAGAAAAGCAACTTTCAATGTTTCCCTTATTAAGTAATAGTGCCTTCCCTTTCAGAATAGCTTTAAATTACCATATGAATTATATATTCATGATTTATTATATGTTTATTATTATAAACATATTATAGTTATTACTATATATAGTTATTACATTCATGTCCATAATATACACACATATCTTTGTAAATAAATGTGAATAAATATGTCTCTCTATATATATTTACATATATATGTACATTATGTACATATATATATAAATGCATGTACACACATACATTTATAAAATGCCCAAATCATAAGGAGTTTTAGACCTTCAATTTTAATTTCTTCCAAATTGAGAGAGAGAGAGAGAGAGAGAGAGAGAGAGAGAGAGAGAGAGAGAGAGAGGAAAAAAAAGACAAAGAGAGAGAGAGAAATCAAAAGGAAATGATTAACTTAATCAGTAAGGACTTCATGGAGAAGAGACTTAAATGGGGCATGGAGTATTTTAGAATTTTATTTCTGTATATTGCCAAAAAGAATTACTGATTAGAACTACTTTTTTTTTTTAAACCACGAAGAACTCCTGATTAGACAGCAGCATATGCCTATAGCCCACTAAGACCTGTTTGGCCTATTTTAGTTCTTTCTCTTCACATCCTTTGCCTTCAGATCAAAATGAGAGCTACATCAGAATTATCATTAACCCGATTTTTTCTTGGAGTCTTCAAAACCAAAGAGTTGTTTGTCTTAACTTCCAAATAAACCAAATCTCAATTCATGTTAATAGAAATCTCAAGAAGTGATGGGAAAGCTGTGAGTGTTCTCTTTGGGTGGAATTAATCTCAAAAAGCAAATTACTCCATGAACTCTTCCACCCTTTTTATATTCTAATATAAAAACAACTGCTATATTAGCAAGATGGAAACTGAAGTCATCAGCTCAAATGATTCTGTGATGGAATACTCACCATCCATCAGATGTGATAATGTGTAGATGCAGGCAGGAGTAAAACTGCCTTGTCAGGTTGTCTTGAACTGTGACCTGATTAAAATGAAAGGCCTAATGAAGGAAATCTATGCAACAGCTTCCCTTCATTATTCTATCCCCACCAAACATCACAAGCAGTGTTTGGTGTCAGGAACAAATCATATTCTGACTTATATCCACACTAAACATTTTTGCAGCTGTAAAACATACTGCAAACTGGCTTTGAGACATCTATTTTTAAACAGCTGACATTAATGATGTATAGATATGTAGTAAAAAAGCAGTATTTTGCTCACCTCAATATACTATATTTTCTGGTAAGATCTTTTTGGAAGAAAAACTTTTTACATCAAACTTCATATTAAGGAGAAATGGCCTCATTGAAATTACCAGAGTTTAGAATGTTTCTCCAGTGATATCTACTCTCAATTTAAAAGCTTGAAGTGTGGCATAAGGTAGAATGTAATTATGCCTCATTAGCATATTTTACTAGCCAGTAAATGTCCAAATATATGACCTTAAATTTTATTGTATCTCCTTTGAATGATTAATTTACTTGCCATGCAGATTACTACCAGTGGTTTTAAAAACATACAAGAAAAAATTTTGAATATATAGATAAGTAGAGGCTAAAGGAATCTTTTTTAGGGGCAGGAAAATAAGTAGGACTGCAAATTCCTTTTATTTGTCCTTCATTCCTCTTGTAGTTTGTCCTTCATTCTCCAGAAGGATTCTGACATCAGGGAGACGATACCATGAATTGGATTTAAGTGAGTAGGGACTGTGCATGGTCACCCGCCTCACTATCTCCATCAGAGTCATCTGGTTCAAGGTCAAGCTATAGAAGGAGACAACTGGAGATGGTCTTGGATGCACTGGGAGCCTTTGGGCTTTCTAAGCTAAGTGCTTCAATAGGTCTCAGTTTGGATGAGGAATGAACAATGAGGCTACATGAGAACTGAGGCAGAGGATGGCCTTTTTTACATATGGGTGTGTGTCTGTACTTACATAGATACACACATATATAATATGCATGTATGTATGTAACACATACTTTATTCTCTTAATAATTTTGATATGCTATATGATCACATAGTCAGGCTCCCTGGAAAAATAAGTTTAGATATGTCACTATGTCTGATGTAAGAAAGCAAGCTTAGTCTTGAGGTGTTTTTCTGCTCTTTCTGTTACAAATTCAGAGTCTCAAAAGAAAAGTTATATCTAACTATAGTCAGTACCCTGGACCTAAGTATCAGTGGGTCAGCAGTCAACAAGTAAGGGTCAGTTACACATTCATTCCACAGAGACCTAAAATTATCACTCATTCTCACTGCACTGCCATCTAGATGAATGACACTGATTTCTCTGACTCCAAAGTTATAATTGGAATGGTTTGTAGAAACTTTCTCTTCAATATCTTTGCTCTGATAGAGGATCTCTCTAATTATAGTGTACCAGGATAAACCACTTGCCATTGTTTCCCTCAAGTGTAGAGATTTTATGTGCTTTTGGAAACTATGCTTTATTTATCCTGAAGTCCATCTATTACTTATCTCTGTTTGATGTAGCCTCAGGCCAATCCTATGTTTAGCAGAGGTATGGAAGGATTTATGGTCCTGTCCTAAAGCAGTTCAACTAAAAAGTTTAATGATTTGTGATTAGAAGCCCATTATATCTTTCCCATTTCTGTAGTTCAAATGTATGTAATTCAATATAAAATTCTACTGAATAGTCAGTCAATATACTGCAGGCTCTTGTTATTATTCTTTAATTATCTCAAAGGCACTAAGATAACAAAAGATTTGGCCCATCCATTTTTTTTTTCTCTTATTCTCTCTCTCTCTCTCTCTCTCTCTCTCTCTCTCTCTCTGTATGTATGTATATATATATATATATATATATATATATATATATATATATATATATATATATATATATATATATATATATATGTGTGTGTGTGTGTGTGTGTGTGTGTGTGTGTCTTTCTTTCCTATTCATATATATCTTGATGTTATAATTTGTGAATTTTTGAATGTGTATATACACAAAGATATATACATGCATATGTATATATTATCATAAGATATTATCATATCATCATAAGAACATTAACATATTATCTTAAGAACAAATATATTATATATCATACTATATAGCCACCACAGTCACTAGTTGGAGATAAAATTGAGTAGGAGGAAAAGAAACTTCAACCATTTAACAATTAGTACAATAAAATATATACATGTATGTGTATATATATATATATATATATATATATATATATATATATACATATATATGTAATACATATACTCATCCATATGTTTCCACTGATAATAGTAATAATAACTAGCATTTATATAGATTTTTAAGCTTTGCAAAGCTATGCATACATAATCTTATTTCATTCTTAAACAATCTTGTATAGTAGATACTATTATCATGGCTACTATGCCCAGATGAGGAGAGACTAATATAAGTTAAATGCCTTTTTTTTGGATCACACAAGTAGGAAATGTTTGAGTCAAGTTATAAAATTGATTTTCCTGAGTCTAAATAAAATGCTCTTTTTAATGCATCAACAACATTCCCTTTGCATTCTTTTAAGAATATACTGTTTCATGATTCAAATATTATCATAGAGATTAAAAATGTTAATATTATTATGAAGAAGTGACATAGATTCTTTTTAAAATTCAATATTATTTTATTTTAAATTATAAATTCTCTCCCTTCCAAATTTCTTCCCCCTATTCATTGCAAGGGGAAGAAATACAAAATTCATTAATGTATGAATTCATAAAAAAACAAATTTCCATATTAGACATGTTTTTTAAAAAAGAGAAAAGAGAAAAAAATATACCTCAATCTACATTCAGTTCTATAGTACTGATTCTTAAATGAATGAAATATCTTTTCCTCCTACTCAACTATGTCTCCAACTAGTGCCCACTAATTGTGACTATGTAGTATGTATGTATGTGTATATGTATGTATAAATATATATATATATATATAATTATGATATCTAATATGTATCTTTGTATATGTATATATATAATGTATGTATGTATATATAAAATATATTTGTTCTTATGATTTCATTGAGAGGGTAAACTCCAATAATGAAAGACTTACTATTAAAATATATTAGCCAACTGTTTTGTAACTTTATGTGTTAGAAAGTTGCCTGGGTCATTTAAAAGTTCAAATATTTGCCCAGAATCACATATTTAGTCCATGTCAGATGTAGGTCTTGAACCTAATTTTCTTAATACTTCAAAAAAGTGAGAAAGGAAGGGGAGAAAAAGAAGAAAGAGCAGATGAGAGATGTAAATGAGAGAAAGTTAGAGTTAAATGAGTAAGGGAGAGAAAAAGAAAAGAAGCAAAGAGGGAAGGAGGGAGGGAAAGAGTAGGAGGAAGAGAAAAAAGGAAGGAAAGAAAGGAGGAGAGAGAGAGAGACAGAGAGAGAGAGAGAGACAGAAAGAGATTAGATTGTTTTTTTTTTCATCAAGCTACATGTCATAAGACAATATTTTTTCCAGTGTGAATGGTAAAAATAATCTTTTTCATGTTTAAAATGACTTCTTTCTTTCAAAAGTCTTTGTAGAGTTTCATGGTTCAATTTGATTAGGACAAACTCATTTTTGAAAAGGAGCAGAGAAAGAACCTTGTCATCAAAACAGAATAATGTTTTTTATTTGTGGCTTTCAAAGCATATTTTATGATTCTGATGAGCAATTTAAGTGGATATACATATATAAATATTATATGTTAGAAACCAAATCTTTTTGATACTTTTAATATTTTGGAAGAAATAAACTGCTCTAGAAATTGAGTATTGGGTGAGACTTCTGTTATTTTGCTTTCTCCTTTCTTTAATGAGGGAGTCTAAATGATAGTGAAATAATGCTTATAATATTTGTTTTATTTATTGTGGCAAAAAAAATCCTCCTAAGAACTTAAAATTAGCGAGATGGCATTGTGGATAGAGTGCCATGCCTGGGATCAGGAAGACTAATCTTGATGAGTTTAAATCTAGTCTCAGACACTAGTTCCTCATCTATAATATACGTTGAAGAAGGAATCACTCCTGTATTTTTACCAAGAAAATCCCAAATGGGGTCACAAAAAGTCAGACAAAACTGAAGTGACTGAGAAAAAACAATATAACTGTTACTTAGATAAAATAGTTTGATTATTGTGGTCAGATATATAACCATAAACTGAGTCAGTTATACTTTTTGCTTTCCATGACAAACTTGAAAGAAGTTTAGTTATTGTCATATCATATAATAGACACTTGGAAGTGTAGAACAGTTATGTAGAACCTCTGCTCAGTATTGAATAGAAATATTAAAGAAAGTAGATTAGAGAAAGAAAATCAATTCCATATGGTGATAAAGACAGAGTGGTAAAAATCAAGTATGATTGTTAAAAATAAGACAGAGTGGAATTGAATGTTTCAACTTCATGTGTCTAAGAAAATTTCTTGGATTATTTTCTACCCTGAAATACAACTAGAGCTATTAGGTTCTTCTCAATCTCAGACTCTAGGGTCACCAATCCAGCAACTGACCTAGCCCAAGGGGGAAAAAGTTTCATAGATTTAAGGGTTGGAAGATGTTTTAAAAGCCATCAAATCTGATCTACTCATTTTCCATGAGATTTTACATTTTTGTTGTTTGCTGAGGCAAATGGGGTTAAGTGACTTGCCCAGGGTCACATTGCTAGGAGTCATTAAGTGTCTGAGGCCATATTTGAACTCAGGTCTTCTTGACTTCAGGGCTAGCTCTCTACCCATTGTGTCATCTAACTGCCCCTCAGTTGTTTTTTTTTTTTTTTTTGTTGTTGTTGTTTGTTTGTTTGTTTGTTTGTTTGTTTGTTTTTGTTTTTGTTTTGTTTTGTTTTTTAGATAAATTGGTTTTTCCCAATTCCCAAACTATACTTGAGGCTGAATTTGACCTCAGACTTTTCAACTTTAATTACAGAATTCTTTTCTTTTTTCTTTTTCTTTTTTTTTTTTTAGTAAAATAAATAAAAATTTACAAAACTATTGCCCCTTAACTTTTCTCTAAACCTCTGAAGGAGCTGGAACCGTTTTCTGGAGTTGTCACAGCTACCTGGTTCTTTCTTTGAAATTAAATGACACAAGTTCCAAAATAAAATATTGAAAGAAAAAATATTTCTTTTTCTTGCAAATTTGTATTCTCTCTTTTTCTCCCATAGATACATAGGCAATTTCTCATAAAGAAGTTTGTGATGGCGGCGATGCTCTTTGTTTTCTAAGCACTAAAGTATTAATTATCTGAAGGAGAAATATTAGGAGCTCTGTTCATGATTGTTGTGTACCTGTGCCATTCAGTTCAGCATACTTATTAAAAATCTACCATATGGACATAAATTTCTTTAGGAAATAGGGGTGAAAAGCTCAATGATTAATTATGTTTTTTCTATGATGGAAACATACTAGGATCTAGATGTTGCCTTATTTATCTGCTATCCAAATTCATTTGAGAATGCAAGTATTAATGAAAAGGGAAGAGAAGTTTGATTATATAAAAAAGAACTTGCTAAGTAGTTAATTAATAAACACATATAGCAGATGGTTTTATTTCTTATTATTATAATTATTTTTAACATTCATTTATTTTGAGTTCCAAATTTTCTTCCTCTCTCCAGAACCTCTCTCACCCATTGAAAAAGTAGGAGATATAATAAAAATCATATATGTGAAATCATGCAAAAAAAAAGTCATGTTGTAAAAAACAAAGAAAAACAAAGGAAGTGAAAAGAAAAGAAAACTCTTCAGTCTTCATACAGATTTCATCAGTTCTTATTCTAGAGATGGATGAGGATTTTTCAGCATGATTTCTCTGGAATTTTCTTAAATCATTGTGTTGATAAGAGCAGCTAAGTTGATCATCATTACATTATTGCTGTTATTGTGTATAATGATCTCCTGGTTCTACACACTTCATTTTGCGTCAGATCATATATGTCTTCCTAGGATTTCTGAAACCTTGCACTTCCTTGTTTCTTATAATCCACAAGTATTCCATCATAATCATATGCCACTATTCAACTGTATTCAACAATATTCAACTATTCTCCAACTAATGGGTAGGAAATGCCTTTTGACAATTTTTTAGATGAATCATTACAGATTCAAATGTATCCTTAAGAACATTAGGAGTCTTTACTAGGATCAAGAAAACAAAGCCAAAGAGAAAACATTCTTTGATTTCAAGGTCTATGTTTTCCAGCAAAATCATAACATCTGTACAAATAAATGCAAAGTAATTAGGTAAGTGTAGTGAAGGGGTTGGCATTATTAACTATAGGAATAAAAAATGCTTCTTGAATAATGTCTGGGCTTTTGAAGAAACATAAGGATTGAAAATAGTGAAGGAACAAGAATTCTAAATAGTGAAGTGTCTTGTGTGAATGCAGAGAGAGACAGGAAAAAAGATACAGAGAGTGAGATAGAGACAGAGAGAGAAAGAGAGAGAGAGACAGAGGCAGAGACAGAGAGAGATAGAGAGTGAAAGAGACAGAAAGACAGAGACAGAAAGAAAGGAAGACAGAGACAGACAGACAGACAGACAGAGAGATAGAGAGTGAAAGAGACAGAAAGACAGAGACAGACAGACAAAGAGATAGAGATAACAGAGACAGAGAGAGACAGACACAGAGAGAGCCAGAGAGACAGAGAGAAAGAGAAACAGAGAGATAGAGACAAAAAGACAGAGAAAGGTACAAAGAGAGACAAAAACAGCAACAGACAGAGAGACAGAGAGAGACAGAAAGACAGTGAGAAAGAAAATATCAAAAGCTGAGTAGGATACTTATATCATAGATTTGTTTGGCTAGAAAGTTGAGTTCATGAATGCCAGTAATATGAGATAAGTCTAGAAGGATAGATTATTTTAAAATTTGTAATTCCTGCTCTTAAGGAGAGTGAGACTAGCAATCTGGGAAATTCTGAGCCATGGTGAATTAAGCTTTAGAAATTTAAGTGCTGATGTGATTAGCTCATGGAAATTGGTAAGGGAGCACATAATACCTAAGGAAGGTATTCATCAACCCAGCTCTGAACAAACAGCAATTCTGAACTTCCATGCTAATCACAGAGGGACTGTGGATAGCCCCTAAATTGCCAGCCTGGGAAAAATAGGTGTTTTAAAAAGATAAATAGATAATATAGATAATAAATATTCTTAAAACCTAGAATGAACAGTGTGTGTGTGTGTGTGTGTGTGTGTGTGTGTGTGTGTGTGTGTGTGTGTGTGTGTGTTCCTAGAAGAACTAAAGAACCACTATTTTAGAATGGAGAATGTCATAGTGATGCCAAAGCAAATTATTTTGGCAGCTATGGAGACAATTGCTTAGAATGGGGAACAGTTATTAGCTGTGAGGAAAAAATAAGTGGATAGTATATGTGAGTGGTGATGGGAACTTGAATGAGATTTTTGGCAGGAGCACTGGAGAATAAGGAATGGATACAAGAAATGTTGTGGAAGTAAAATTAATAGAATTGGAACCTGATTGGATGTGGCAATGCAAGAGAGAAAAATTCAAAGGTTTACACTGTGGATGGGAAATACAATAGTTTCTTTAATGAGTTTCACTCAGCATTTAAAGCATTCACAATATTTCATATTAGTCACATTAAAAATGGGTTGAACTCTTCCAGCCTTCCTTGGCAGCAGTCACAATAACTGGAAAATGTCCCACAGGAAGTTTACCATTTCTAAGCCTGGATTCCCCTGCTTCCAGCCTTGAAAATTAAGCAGGAGACACCAGGGAAAAGTGAAGAATTTTCACAAAGCTCATCCACCTTATAATCTGAGTTAGAAGACAAGTATGCCTCACATCATTGAGTAAGTGAACAGATCTGATTCAAAAGTGAACAAGGAAATGGTTGAAAGAGTCACCATTGTGGAAACTCCTCATGCACCCACTCCCTTTGAGGAAAAATCTTACCTGTTAGAAATCCAGTGAATGTTATCATCATGTTTGCACATCTGGAATGGACTTCTGAGAAATCAAAGCAGCAAGTACCCCCATCTATTTTTTGAGACAGATGTAATGACTGATATTATTTAGGTGACCACAGCCAAGGATTACAATGTCATCAACTGCTGGCATACAAAAATCTAACCCAAGAAACCCATCAAATCCTGAATTTCGTAGCCTATATTGGAGTTTAATTAACTACCTACCCATTTAACATTTTCTATGGCCCAGACTGACTAGAAGGAGTACAATCAAAACACAAAAATCAAAGAAAATATTTACAAAGTTGGTGAAGGTTGCCAGATTAAGGATGGAAAATAGAAAAAAACAACAAATTTAGTGATTTCAACTAACTTGATAAAAGCAAGAAACCTCAGGGTTTCTGATGAAGTTATTAATGACTTTATATTGCTGAAAGACAGTGCTATTGTGACCAAGAAATATCTTACCCAATGAAAGTCTCTTGTTATAGACTAAATATTGCACTCTGCAGAAGAATCATTTCAAGTTTATCAACAGCAATTTCAAATTTTGCCATGGTCAGTTCAAGACTGTAGAGAAAAAAGAATCTTTCATGGGATGACAAGAAGAAGAAGAAGAAGAAGAAGAAGAAGAAGAAGAAGAAGAAGAAGAAGAAGAAGAAGAAGAAGAAGAAGAAGAAGAAGAAGAAGAAGAAGAAGAAGAAGAAGAAGAAGAAGAAGAAGAAGAAGAAGAAGAAGAAGAAGAAGAAGAAGAAGAAGAAGAAGAAGAAGAAGAAGAAGAAGAAGAAGAAGAAGAAGAAGAAGAAGAAGAAGAAGAAGAAGAAGAAGAAGGAAGAGCAGGAGGAGGAGGAGGTAGAAGGAGGAGGAGGAGGAGGAGGAGGAAGAGGAGGAGGAGGAGGAGGAGGAAGATGTAGATAAAGAAATAGTTATCTAGAGAATGACAATAATGACACAATATACCAAAATTTGTGAGATGCAGCCACAGCAGATAGTAGGGGAGATTTTATATATCAAGAGCTTACTTACATAAAATAGAGAAAGAAGGTATCAGTGAATTGGACTTACAACTAAAAAAGCTAAAAAAAGAACAAATTAAAAACCCTCCAAATTTGAAATTCTGAAAATAAAAGAGGAGATTAATAGAACTGAAATTAAGAAAACTATTGAATTAATAAATAAAACTAAGAGTTGGTTTTATGAAAAAGTCAACAAAATAGATAAACCTTTGGTTAATTTGATTAGAAAAAGGAAAGAAGAAAATCAAATTGTTAGTCTCAAAAATGAAAAAAGAAAACTTCCTGCCAATGAAGAGGAAATTAAAGCAATAACTAGGAGTTATTTTGCACAATTATGTATATATATATATATATATATATATATATATATATATATATATATATCAATAAATTTGATAATCTAAGTGAAATGGAGGAACACCTACAAAAATATAGATTGCCTATGTTAAGAAGAGGAAATAAATTATTAAAATAGTTCCATTTTTGAAAAAGAAATAAAACAAACTATTAAGATAGGGAATAGCAGAGTCAAGAGAAGTTTTTTTTTCTTTTAAGGGTGGAGTAAATGAATGTTAAAAAGATATTTGTATTCTGATGTAGATAAGACAGATGACAATAATTGATACTGATATTCTCAATAAAGTAGAAGATAAAGTCATCTGCTGAAAAGAAAGATGGTAGAAGGGGTATTTATAACTTGAGGGAAAAAGAAAATTTGGAAAGACACTAACAAATTTGGTAGAGTCAGTCCAGAAATAATGCAAGAAATTCTGTATAGCCAGTTTAGATTAAATAGCATAAATTTACAGTTGTATTGGTGTTACCATGGAATTAAAAACTAATAAGGAGAAATATATTAATTGGTGGAAAATGATGCATAATTTTATGCCTATAATTGTCAATTTATATGATCAATATTGTGAAATAAGAAAAGTGACCTTGCACAGAGAGTGAAGAACTGAAAGTTATTGTGAAGAACAAGAATCTATTTAGGATGGGTGAGACAGAGGGATAGATGACTATAATTATAATCAAAGATGTGAATTTCAGACCTATGATCATGATACTGAAATAACTTTGGATTATGGGAATATATAAATTATGACTATATGTATGCATGGTTAAAATTTACATGGAAGTTAAGCACATGGGATCAAGATGAATATTGCAGCCCCCAAATATTAGAATAGTGATTGGATTGAAAAGTTGATATCTGGGACAGCTAGGTGGCACAATGGATAGAGCATCAGCCCTGAAGTCAGGAGGATCTGACTGAGTTCAAATCTGGTCTCAGATACTCAATACTTCCTAGCTATGTGACCCTGGGCACTTAACCACAACTGTCTCAGCAAAAAAAAAAAAAAAAAAGATTGACATGTGAGCAAGAGGGAGAACATATGCCATAATGTTTGTAGCAGTCCTTTCCATAGTGGTAAGAAACTGGAAATTAAGTGGTTGCCCATCAGTTGGGGAATGGCTGAATGGTATATAAATGTTATGGAATATTATGGCTCTATAAGAAATGATCAGGAGGATGATTTCAGAGAAGCCTGGAGAGACCTACATAAACTGATACTAAGTGAAATGAGTAGAACCAATAGAACATTGTACACAGCAGCAAGAAGATTATGTGATGATTAACTGTGACATAGTTGGCTCTATTCAACAATGAGGTGATTCAGGCCAAATTCAATAAACTTGTGATGCAGAAAGCCTTTTGCTGTCTCTATCCAGAAAGAAGACTATGGGGATTTTGAATTTTGGATCACAGTACAATATTTTCACCTTTTCTGTTATTATTTTCTACTTGTTTTTCCCCTCATTTTTAAAAACTGATTTTTCTTGTGCAACATGGTAAATGTGGAAATATGTTTAGAAGAATTGCACATTTTTAATCTATTTTGGATGAATTGCTTTCTAGGGAAGGGGGTGGGGAAAAGAGGGACAAAGAATTTGGAACCCAATGTTTAGCAAGGGTGAATGTGTTTTTTTTTTATTTTTTTATTAATTTTATAATTATAACATTTTTTGACAGTACATATGCATAGGTAATTTTTTTTACAACATTATCCCTTGTACTCCCTTCTGTTCTGAATTTTTCCCCTCCTTCCCTCTACCCCCTCCCCTACATGGCAGGCATTCCCATACATATTAAATATCTTATAGTATATCCTAGGTACAATATATATGTGCAGAACTGAATTTTGTTGTTGTTGTTGCAAAGGAAGGATTGTATTCCCAAGGTAAAAAGGTAAAAATAATCTGGGAAGAGAAACAAAACAAAACAAAACAAAACAAACAAACAAACAAACAAACAAACAAAAAAAAAAAAACAATGCTCACAGTTGACACTCATTTCCCAGTGTTCCTTTTCTGAGTGGAGCTGATCTGTCCATCATTGATCAATTGGATTTGGATTATCTCTTCTCTATGTTGAAGATATCCACTTCCATCAGAATTCATCCTCATACAGTATCATTGTTGAAGTGTATAATGATCTCCTAGTTCTGCTAGTTTCACTCAGCATCAGTTGATGTAAGTCTCTCCAAACCTCTCTGTGTTCCTCCTGTTGGTCATTTCTTACAGAAAAATAATATTACATAACATTCATATACCATAATTTACCCAATCATTCTCCAACTGATGGACATCCATTCATTTTCCAGTTTCTAGCCATTACAAAAAGGGCTGCCACAAACATTTTGGCACATACAGGTCCCTTTCCCTTCTTTAGTATTTTCTAGGGATATAAGCCCAGGAGTGGCACTCCTGGGTCAAAGGGTATGCACATTTTGTTAACTTTTTGGGCATAATTCCAGATTGCTCTCCAGAATGGTTGGATTCTTTCACAACTCCACTAACAATGCATCAGTGTCCCAGTTTTCCCACAGCCCCTCCAACATTCATCATTATTTGTTCCTGTCATCTTAGCCAATCTGTGAAATGATATCTCAGAGTTGTCTTAATTTGCATTTCTCTGATCAATAGTGATTTGGGATATTCTTTCATATGAGTGGAAATAGTTTTAATTTCATCATCTGAAAATTGTCTGTTTATATCCTTTGACCATTTATCAATTGGAGAATAGCTTGATTTCTTATAAATTAAAGTCAATTCTCTGTATATTTTGGAGATGAGGCCTTTATCAGAACCTTTAACTGTAAAAATGTTTTCCCAATTTGTTACTTCCCTTCTAATCTTGTTTGCATTAGTTTTGTTTGTGCAGAAACTTTTTAATTTGGTGTAATCAAAATTTTCTATTTTGTGATCAATAATGGTCTCTAGTTTTCCCTTGGATAGAAACTCCTTCCTGCTCCACAAGTCCGAGAGGTAAACCATCCCATGTTCCTCCAATTTATTTATGATTTCATTCTTTATGCCTAAATCTTGGACCCATTTTGATCTTAACTTAGTATGTGGTGTTAAATGTGGGTCCATATCTAGTTTCTGCCATACTAATTTCCAGTTTTCCCAGAAGTTTTTGTCAAATAATGAATTCTTATCCCCAAAGTTGGGATCTTTGGGTTTGTCAAACACTACATTGCTATTTTTATTCACTATCTTGCCCTATGAAACTAACCTATGCCACTGATCAACTAGTCTGTTTCTTAGCCAATACCAAATGGTTTTGGTGACTGTTGCTTTATAATATAGTACTAGATCAGGTATAGTTACACCACCTTCATTTAATTTTTTTCCATTATTTCCCTTGAAATTTTCGACCTTTTGTTGTTCTATATGAATTTTGTTGTTATTTTTTCTAGGTCATTAAAATAGTTTCTTGGGAGTCTGATTGGTATAGCACTAAATAAAAAGATTAATTTAGGGAGTATTGTCATCTTAATTATATTCCCTCGGCTCTATCCAAGAGCACTCAATGTCTTTCCAATTATTTAAATCTGACTTTATTTTTGTGGCAAGTGTTTTGTAATTTTGCTCATATAATTCCTGACTTTCCTTTGGTAGATATATTCCCAAACATTTTATACTATCAACCATTATTTTGAATGGAATTTCTCTTTGCATCTCTTGCTGTTGGATTGTGTTGGTAATGTATAAAAATGCTGAGGATTTATGTGCATTTATTTTATATCCTGTAACTTTGCTAAAGTTGTGAATTATTTCTAGTAGCTTTTTAGCAGAGTCTTTGGGGTTCTCTAAGTATACCACCATATAATCTGCAAAGAGTTATAGTTTGATTTCCTCATTTCCTACTCTAATTCCTTGAATCTCTTTCTAGGCTCTTATTGCCGAGGCTAGCATTTCTAGTAATATATTGAATAGTAATGGTGATAGTGGGCAACCTTTTTTCACTCCTGATCTTACAAGGAAAGGTTCCAGTTTATCCCCACTACATATGATGTTTACTGACGGCTTTAAATATATACTCCTTATTATTTTAAGGAATAGTCCATTTATTCCTATACTCTCAAGTGTTTTTAGTAGGAATGGATGTTGGATTTTATCAAATGCTTTTTCTGCATCTATTGACGTGATCATATGGTTTTTATTAATTTGGTTGATTATGCTAATAGTTTTCCTAATATTGAACCAGCCCTGCATTCCTGGTATAAATCCCACTTGGTCACAGTGTATTATCCTGGTAATGATTTTCTGAAGTGTTTTTGCTAATATCTTATTTAAGATTTTAGCATCAATATTCATTAAGGAGATTGGTCTATAGTTTTCTTTCTCAGTTTTCAACTACCTGGTTTAGGTATCAGTACCATGTCTTTGTCATAAAAGGAATTTGGTAGGACTCCTTCAATCCCTATTTTTTTCAAATAGCTTATATAGCATTGGAGTTAGTTGTTCTTTAAATGTTTGGTAGAATTCACATGGAAATTCATCTGGTCCTGGGGATTTTTTCTTAGGGAGTTGGTTAATAGCTTGTTCTATTTCTTTTTTCTGAAATGGGACTATTTACACTACTTACTTCTTCCTCTGTTAATCTGGGCAAGCTATATTTTTGAAGGTATTCTTCCATTTCATTTAAGTTATCGAAATTATTGGCATAAAGTTGGGCAAAGTAGCTCCTAACTATTGTTCTAATTTCCTTTTCATTAGTGGTGAGTTCTCCCTTTTCATTTTCAAGACTAACAATTTGCTTTTTCCCTTTCCTTTTTTTAATCAGATTTACTAAGGGTTTGTCTATTTTGTTGTTTTTTTCATAGAATCAACTCTTAGTTTTATTAATTAATTCAATAGTTTTTTTTTACTTTCAATTTTATTAATCTCATCTTTTATTTTTAGAATTTCAAGTTTCGTGTTTTTCTGGGGGTTTTTAATTTGTTCCTTTTCTAGCAATTTTAGTTGTAAGCCCAATTCGTTGACCCTCTCTTTCTCTATTTTATGCAAGTAGGACTCTAGAGATATAAAACTTCCCCTTATTACTGATTTGGTTGTATCCCACACATTTTGGTATGATGTCTCATTATTGACATTTTCTTGGGTGAAGTTATTATGTCTATGATTTGCTGTTTTACCCAATCATTCTTTAGTACAAGATTATTTAGTTTCCAATTCTTTTTTGGTCTATTTTCCTCTGGCTTTTTATTAAATGTAATTTTCATTGCATTGTTGTCTGAACAGGATGCATTTACTATTTCTGCCTTACTGCATTTGATTTTGAGGTTTTCATGCCCTAGTATATGATCAATTTTTGTATAGGTTCCATGAACTGCTGAGAAGAAAATATACTCCTTTCTGTCTCCATTTAGCTTTTGCCAAAGATCAATCATATCAAACTTCTCTAGTATTCTATTTACCTCTTTGACTTCTTTCTTATTTATTTTATGGCTTGATTTATCTAATTCTGAGAGTGCAAGGTTGAGATCTCCCACTATTATAGTTTTGCTGTCTATTTCTTCTTGCAGCTCTCTTAATTTCTCTTTTAAGAATTTAGATGCTGCACCACTTGGTGCATATATGTTTAATATTGATACTGCTTCATTATTGATGCTACCCTTTAGCAGGATATAATGCCCTTCCTTATCTCTTTTAATTAGATCAATTTTTGTTTTTGCTTGATCTGAGTTGAGGATGGCTACCCCTGCTTTTTTGGCTTCACCTGCTCCATCCTTTTACTTTTAGTTTGAATGTATCAGCCTGTTTCAGGTGTGTTTCCTGTAAACAACATATAGTAGGATTTTGACTTTTAATCCAGTCTACTAACTGCTTCCTCTTTATGAGGGAGTTTACCCCATTCACATTTATGGTTAGAATGACTAATTCTATATTGCTTACCATCCTGTTAACCCCTAGCAAGGGTGAATCTTAAAAAATATCTTTGCAAGTACTTTGACAATAAAGTTACTATTTAAAAGAAAAAAAGAAAAAGAAAAAAGCGGGAGAGTGAACAGATTGTTCTAGATAAAAATCAGTAAGAATTTATACAGAGTGATTGAAATAGTATATAGCTGAAGTATAGAAAAGTTGTTGAGTGATGAACAACAGCAGTGTTTTCAAGGAGTGAGTCTTTCACTGTTTGGTCTGTGGGAAAGCAAGTAAGAAAGAAAGAAATACTGGAGAGTTGACCTGGTTTCTGAGAAGTCAATAGAGTTCCATTGGGTACCAGAATCAAACAAATATTCAATTAATAAACTATTTGGTACTAATTGAAAGTTTACTTTGTCACAAAATGTGCTAGGTGCTGGGGATGCAAAAAAAGACAAAAATAGTCTCTGTTTTCAAAGAGATTACATACTAATGGAAGATCCAATATCTACATATATAGATATATACACAAAACATGCAAAGTAGATGCCAGGCAATCACAAAAGAGTAGAAAGAGGTGAAAACATATTAGTAAATTCATGTATGACCTACAATTTTTCAAATTCCAAAGTCAGATGTATTAGGAAATGATTGTTCACACTGAAAAAGGGCTTACTCCCCTAAGGCATTTAAAATACACTTCAATTGACAAAATTTTGATTTATATGCAAAATTTCAAGAACAGCTCTAGTGCCAAAGTTGTCTCAGTCTCTCAAAGGAGACACACCACACTCTTGGTATTTATTTTTGGATTAACAAAGGGCTATTTTTATTAGGGGACTCTAGAGGTTTCCAATAGCAGAGACAGAAAAGAATATCAGTGTATCTGAGCCAGTCTATGTGGATGTATTTTCCTTTCACCTTGGGAGAAATATTTTATCTAAATGCTTTCTTTAGCTATAAAATAGGCAAAGTCAAAGGGACATCAGATGCTTTTCTAATCTTCGTATGATAACTTAGCCATGTATGTGTCTGATTTATTCTTTGAGGAAATCTAATAATAAATCTTTTACAAAATTCACCAGTGTTTTTTCATATTTCAATACTACTGCCAATTAATACCAAAATGCTAATTTATCAGGTAACATGAAGGTATATGCTATGATTATCATAAAGTCTATTAACATAACAAAAATGTGGAGGTGCAATTTCCTTTAAGTAGATAAACTTATATGCATGATTGATTTAAGGATTTGACTTGAACATTTTTTCTATTGACTTCATCACATGGGTGCACAAATTGGGGATGGGGAAATGAGACAGATAAATAACTATAATAAATCAGTGACATATAGCCTTGCTGTCATAAAAAAATATTCTAGTTGCTGAAAGGTTCCTGCAGGTTAATTTCAACTGCTGGAGATAGTCTTCTGATTTGTGATGCCAGATAGCAGCTTCCTAGAGACAAACACCTGTAACTAGTCACCTGTCTGTGCCCTCCTGCCTGCTTAAGGATGGTGACACTGCTGTATCCTAAAAATGCTCAGGGCCTACTTTCTCATTAATTTAGACTCCAAAAAAGACATATTCTTAGAAAATAAATTGAAATAACTATTCAAAATCCCTGCCATATTGATTGTTATCCCCAGCACTTGGCTATTGTGATGAACACATTTCATCTCAATAGGTGATTCTCACTATTTACCCAGAAGGCATACAAGGCAATTGTGAATTGACTATTGTAATGAAGCTCAATTCTCTATTTGTTTCCTTCAGTCACTTTCAACAGAATTTGTTATCAGAATTTTGGCTTGGAACATTCATCACAGGATTAAATTCTTGAAGGTCATATGGAATGATGTGGAAATTATCGCTTTAACAATCATATGTGTGTATGCACATATATTTATATATACACATATACATGTACATATGTACATACACATATGTATATTATATGTGTGATTATCAAATAAGGATAACAACATCTAACATTAATTGAACTGTTTAAGCTTTTCAAAAGTTTTTCCTTTAGGAATTATCTATTACCTAGAATAACCCTTTGAAATACTACACACATAACATTAATAGTTACTGGTGATTATCAAAAAAAGAGACTAGATATTTTGAAATGATGTGTTTTTTTTTTCACTTTTTTATCTTAACCTTATGGTCACTTGGCAATAGAATCCTTCCTTAAATATCAACAACAAAAACAATTAAGCAAGCCCTTACAATCACATATGTAAGATCATTTACTAACTTCCATAGCATCCTGAATAGAATGCAATTTTGAAGTTAGGGAGAGCTATGTTCTAAGCCTGTCTCAGATGCTTAATAGTTGTGCAACCCTTATAAGTTAACCACCCACTATAAAACTCAGGTTTATCATCTATAAAATAAGATGGGTGCACTAGATGGTTTCCATGTTGTTCCTTCCATAACTTCTTCTGCTAGGAAAAGAGAATAATCTTTCATCATCCTCTGGAACCAAGATTAATCATTACAATTTAATCTGAATTCTTAATTCCCTTTAGTGTTTTCAACTGCATTAAGCTGATCATGGTGTACATTAAACATTTTGTGACTTTCTTTCTGCCATATTTCTATTACATAGACATCTTGATACTAGAACTTTCCCTAAGTCATTGGAGAAAACTTTCCTTCAAGATAACAAATGTAGTTTTACTTTTTTACAATTTCTAACCCCATTATTTTTCCAAGATGTGAAACTTCCTGTTTTGAACTATCCTTTATATGGCACAAAACTATAAATTATTAAATATTTGCATAGGCTGGAGCCTTTTGAGATAAAAACAAAACTTTTAAACATCTGGATGATTGTAAATTTCCAGATGTTTGGCATAATGTACACACATTTTAAAATTATTTTCTTCTGAAATATGATTCTTGATGATAAGCTCTTTGAGGGGTAGGAACCATCTTTTGCCTCTTTTTGTATCCCAAACACTTAGCACAGTTCCTATATGGCATATAGTAAGCATTTAATGAATCTTTATTGATTTATTGATACCAATATTGAATTTAAATAATTATAGCCAATCGTATATAGAGAAACAATGTTTCAAAAAGGATAGAGAACTAGCCTTAGTTTAAAAAAATGGTTCCAAGTACTCCTTCTGACTCATATTGATATTCTGATGCTGGTCAAATAATTTATCCTTTCAAGGATTAAGACAATACTCTAAATTGCAGAATAGGTGTTGGTCTGCATTGGCAGAATCAGTTCCTTTATCCCAACTTCACTGTACAAATGAAATAACAGATGCTGTCTCTATATTTTAAGACTTACAAAGTGCTCTAACATATAATGTCTCATTTGTAGGATTTTTTTTGGGGGGGGAGTCTAAGTCCTTAACCCCATTTCAAGAACAGAGGAAAGAAACATGCTAAGTATTCATGAAATGTGTATGGAAAAAAGATATTAAATATTAAATGACTATCCATATTGTCTGAGTCTGCCTCAGTGTCATTTAGATGAGTATCCTTCAAAGAGAATAGTCAAGGGCAATGTTTTATTAGTTTAAGGTACAGAAATGCAAAGATTAAACCTGACAGAAATTCAGGATTCATTTTATGACTCTCTTGTCATACTAGTTTAATGGTTTCAGCTGTAGCTAATCTCTGAAGGAAGGTTTCATTTAAACAATACTGATGAGAACTTCACTCTTAAGGAAGTGGTTCACTTTCTAGGGCTCAGGATAATTCATTTTACATATGACTTTTTTTTTAACTGTCAGTGAAGAAGATAGGATTAGAGAGGATTTGAATAGAATAAGCATTTCCTCCTGTTTGTGATAATATTTTTGATATTATTTTCCTTAAAAGCTACATTACCCAGAAAGCTTTCTCAAACAAACTCATCCTTTATCTTACCACTGCTGAAAGCTAAACTAATCTTCCTCGTCACTTCAGTATTAAACTTACTGGATATAAGTTGGGAATCCAAATAGAGATTTTTAAAAAGTGCCATCAGTGGATGACACTTTTTTTGGCACATCAGACCAATTGAGTACTCATGATCTTGCTAAGGGAAATACAAGAGCAAGAAACATCAAGATTAAAGCTTGGGGCAGCAGGTTACTTATACCTTTGGAAGCTAATAATTAATGTGCAACAAGAAAATGGTATTTACACACATATATTGTATCTAGGTTATATTGTAACACATGTAAAATGTATGGGATTACCTGCCATCGGGGGGAGGGAGTGGAGGGAGGGAGGGGATAATTTGGAAAAATGAATTAAAAAAAAAAAAAAAAGCTTGGGGCAGAAAACAAAAAGATGGAAGCAGAAAATAAAGAAATAGGCATTACAATATTGGCACCCAAATCTATTAGAGAATTGTAATTATTGAAAATTTCCATTGCTACCAATAGTTTTGAGAGTGGATATGGTCACACTATGGCAAATTTGTGAGGTTTCCTCCACTGCTACCTAAGAATAGATTAAAAGTAGGATGTAGTTGTGTTACAATCCAGATATTACCTTTGTTTGGATTGTTTCAGCTGCAAGATTCTTAGTAACTCATCTATCAATTGGCAAAATGAATCACTGGATTAACCACTTACATTTCACACCTTTAATAGTCTTACATTATTATTAAAACTGTTCTTGTTCCCATAGATTGAGATTGGCCCCCATAGGACTATTCAAATGAAACATAGGATTTATAGATCCGTTATATCAGAAACCTGAGGGAAAGTTGCTTTTAATTATTATAGTCATGTTAAATGCATTTTATGATGTTTGTTACTGAATGTTTTCACAATGTCAATGTTATTTAAAATATTTTTGAATGGTGGAGGTGAGAATCAATACTTGAATTTTACTCACATTTAATTAGTTCAAAGATGAAGTAGATACACACAAACACACACACACACACACACACACACACACACACACACACACACACACACTGAACTGTATATAGAATCCTATGTTACCTAACAAGAAAATAAGAGGAAAAGGGGATAACAAAAGGTGGGGTGAAGGTGACAAAAGAGAGAGAGAAGGAATTAGAATAAAACAAAATGCACAGTTAGCAATCATATCTGTGAATGTGTCATTCATAAAAGAGAAATGAATAGCATAATGGATTAGAAAGCAGAATCCAACACTATATTGTTTACAAAAAACACATTTGAAAGTGAGAGATACATAGAAAATTGAAATAAGGGGCTAGAGCAGGATCTATTATACTTCAGTTGGAGTAAAAAAAAGGGATAGCACTCATGATCTAAAACAAAGTAAAAGCAAAAATAGATCTAATTAAAAGACATAAGTAAGGAACTAAACTTGCTAAAGGTCACTATAGATGATTATGCAATGTCAATACTAACCACATGCATCTAATAGGAAAAGTTAAATGGATGACAGAAGGAAATAGTAAAATTACAATAGTGAGGAATCTCAACTTTGTCCTCCCCCTGGCACAAGAAGCCTGAAATGTATTTCTTTCACCCTTGAAAAAGGACTCAAATTTATAGGAAAGAAAAAGGGCCAAAAAATATGAGGAAGTACAAGAAAAAAATCTGGCCACAGAATTTATTACAGGGACAGAGAAAATCAAGACACATACATTAAAAAAAAAAAGAGTATAGTAATAAATGGACTATTCCTTAGAATAATCAGGAGCATATATTTAAGACCATCAGTAAGCATAATATGCAATAGAAATAAACTGCAACCTTTCCCAGTAAGATCAGGAGTGAAAGAAGGTTGCCCACTATCACCATTACTATTCAATATAGTACTAGAAATGCTAGCCTCAGCAATAAGAGCCAAGAAAGAGATTCAAGGAATTAGAGTAGGAAATGAGGAAATCAAACTATCACTCTTTGCAGATGACATGATGGTGTACTTAGAGAACCCCAAAGACTCTGCTAAAAAGCTATTAGAAATAATTCAGAATTTTAGCAAAGTGGCAGGATACAAAATAAATCCACATGAATCCTCAGCATTCTTATATATCACCAACAAAATGCAACAGCAAGAGATACAAAGAGAAATTCCATTCCAAACAAATGTTGAGAGTATAAAGTATTTGGGAATCCATCTACCAAAGAATAGTCAGGAATTATATGAGAAAAATTACAAAACACTTGCCACAAAAATAAAGTCAGATTTAAATAATTGGAAAGACATTCAGTGCTCTTGGATAGGCCGAGCGAATATAATAAAGATGACAATACTCCCCAAACTAATCTATTTATTTAGTGCTATACCAATCAGACTCCCAAGAAACTATTTTAATGACCTAGAAAAAATAACAACAAAATTCCTATGGAAGAATAAAAGGTCGAGAATTGCAAGGGAACTAATGAAAAAAAAGTCAGAGGAAGGTGGTCTAAGTGTACCTGATCTAAAGCTATATTATATAGCAGCAGTCACCAAAACGATTTGGTACTGGCTAAGAAATAGACCGGTAGATCAGTGGAACAGATTAGATACAAAGGACAAAAAAAGGTACATCTATAGCAATCTAATCTTTGACAAACCCAAAGATACCAACATTAGGGATAAAAATTCATTATTTGGAAAAAACTGTTGGGAAAACTGGAAATTAATATGGCAGAAATTAGATATGGATCCACACTTAACACCATATACCAAGATAAGATCAAAATGGGTCCATGATTTAGGCATAAAGAATGAGATAATAAATAGATTAGAGAAACAGAAAATAGTCTACCTCTCAGACCTGTGGAGAAGGAAGGAATTTATGACCAGAGGAGAAATAGAGATCATTATTGATCACAAAATAGAAGATTTTGATTACATCAAACTAAAAAGTTTCTGTACAAACAATACTAATGCAACAAGATTAGAAGGGAAGTAACAAATTGGGAAAATATTTTTAAAAGTAAAGGTTCTGACAAAGGTCTCATTTCCAAAATATATAGAGAACTGGCCCTAATTTATAATAAAACCAAACCATTCTCTAATTGATAAATGGTCAAAGGATATGAACAGACAATTCTCAGGTGATGAAATGGAAACTATTTCCACTCATATGAAATAGTGTTCCAAATCACTACTGATCAGAGAAATGCAAATTAAGACAACTCTGAGACACCACTACACACCTGTCAGATTGGCTAAGATGACAGGAACAAATAATGATGAATGTTGGAGGGGCTGTGGGAAAACTGGGACACTGATACATTGTTGGTGGAGTTGTGAAAGAATCCAACCATTCTGGAGAGCAATTTGGAACTATGCCCAAAAAGTTATCAAACTGTGCATACCCTTTGACTCAGCAGTACTACTACTAGGCTTATATCCCAAAGAAATACTAAAGAGCGGAAAGAGACCTATATGTGCCAAAATGTTTGTGGCAGCTCTTTTTGTTGTAGCTAGAAACTGGAAGATGAATGGATGTCCATCAGTTGGAGAATGGTTGGGTAAATTGTGGTATATGAAGGTTATGGAATATTATTGCTCTGTAAGAAATGACCAACAGGAGGAATACAGAGAGGCTTGGAGAGACTTAAATCAACTGTTGCTGAGTGAAATGAGCAGAACCAGAAGATCACTATTCACTTCAACAACAATACTGTATGAGGATGTATTCTGAAGGAAGTGGAAATCTTCAACATAAAGAAGATCCAACTCACTTCCAGTTGATCAATGATGGACAGAAATAACTACACCCAGAGAAGGAATACTGGGAAGTGAATGTAAATTGTTAGCACTAATGTCTGTCTGCCCAGGTTGCATGTACCTTCGGAATCTAATGCTTATTGTGCAACAAGAAAATGCTATTTACACACATGTATTGTATCTAGGTTATATTGTAACACATGTAAAATGTATGGGATTGCCTGTCATCGAGGGGAGGGAGTAGAGGGGGGGGGGATAATTTGGAAAAATGAATACAAGGGATAATATTATAAAAATATATATATAATAAAAAAAAGGAAAAAAAGAATGTATTGAAGAGCTCAAAAATCAAGTTGAAATCATATGAGAGACAGAATAAAAATAGGTGAAATAAAGGAGAACTATGAAAGACAATTATGAAAAAATAGTAAATAGTCTGGAAAAAGAAAACAACTGCTTAAAAATTATTATTGGCCAAAGGGAAAAGGAAGTAAAAAAGCTAACTGAGGAAAATAATTCCTTAAAAGTTAGATTTACCAATGAAAGGTAATGGTGCAATGAGACATCAGGAATCAAAGAAATTCAAAAGAATGGAAAAAATAGAAGAAAATGTGAAATGTCTTATTAGAAAAATACTTGAGCAGGAAATTAAATCTAGGAGAGACAATGTCAGAATCATTGCATAGCCTGAAATCTATAATCAAAAGGAAGATATGCACAGCATGTTTGAGGAATTACCCAGGAATATTGCTCTGCTATTCTGGAACCAGTGGGTAAAATAGGCATTGAAAACTACACTATCATCTACGAAAAGAAATTCCAAAATAAAAACTACAAGGAATATGTTAGATGAATTATAGAACTATCAATTCAATAGAAAAGACTACAAGTGCCCAGAAAGAAACAATTTAAATAACAGGGGGCTACAATAAAGATTACACAAGATTTAGCAGCTGCAACATTAATGAACTGGAGGTCAGGGACATGATATGCCACAAAGCAAAGGACCTAGGATTATGACCCAAAATCACATATCTGGCAAAATTATCTGTAATGCACTTCAGGGGAAAATGGTCTTTAAAGGAAAAAAGAAGTTTTTAAACCTCCTATAAGAAAAAGGCCAGATTTAACAAAAAAAAAAAAAAAAAAAAAATTATCTTCTTTATCAAGACCAAAGAGAAATATAAATAAGTAATTAAAGGAAAATAAAATGTAAGGCATTCAATAAAGCTAAACTGTTTTCGTCCCTACAATGAAAAATGATACTTGTGTTTCTTAAAGATATATCACTAATAGTACAGCTAGAATGAATATACAGAGACAAAGTATAGAGGAATAAGGTGAATTTGAGGGAATGACATAAAAATAATCAAAGGTTGAGAAATAGGGAATAATGAAGGGAAAGTAGAACTCTATTTCACTCAATAGAGAGGTATGAGGTTAAGTAAAAGGAGGACAGACAGAAGGGAGGCCATATCAAGGAGGTAGTAAGCAGAAGCAAAACACAGTGAAGCGGGAAACAGTGAAAAGAGACAGAGAACAAACAAATAAAAGCAAATACAGAGTTAGTAATGATAAATGTGAATGGAATGAATTCTCCCATGAAATAAAGTCAGATAGCAGAGTAAATCAACAACCAGAATGCTACAATATGTTATTGAGAAAAACACTTAAAGCAAAGAGATACACAGAAAGTGATGATAAGGGGCTGGAGCAGAATCTATTATGTTGCAGCATAGTTAAAAAAAAAAAAAGGAGTAGCAATGCTCATCTCAGATAATGCAATAGCAAAAATATTACTAATTAGAATAGATAAGAAGGAAAACTATAGCTTGTTTCAAGATACTATAGACAATGAAAAAATGTGAATATTAAACATACATGCACCAAGAGGTATAGCATCAAAATTCTTAACAGAGAAATTAGGACATCATAGGAAGAAATAAATAAACAAACAAAACTATACTAATGGGATACCTCAACTGTGCCCTCCCATAACTCAATAAATCCAACCAAAAAATAAACAAAAAACTGAAGAGATAAATAAAATATTAGAAAATTTAGATATAGTTGACTTTCTGAGGACACTGGAGAATAGAAGGAAACCTACCTTTTTTCCTCAGTAGCATATGGTACCTAAACAAAAATTGACAATATATTACTACTTAAAAACCTCAAAAACAAATATAGAAATATTAAATATGTTACTCTCAGATCATGATGCAATAAAATTACATTTAATAAAAGACTGTGGAAAGATAGATTAAAAATAGATTGGAGACTTCTGTCCAAGATGGCGGCATGGAGGCAGACAGCTGGTTGAGCTCCCCATTTTCTCTCAGGACTTACTTCATGACAAGCCTTAGAGTTAATGCTTGACCAGAAAAGAAACCCACAAATAATCACCAAGAGAAGACATCCTTGAAATTCTCCAGAGAAGGTCTGTGATTGCTCAGGAGAGGATCGAACAGACTGGGCGCAGATTGAGGGCAGGAAGCCAGAGCAAGACAGACAGCTCACCCTGCAGACCAGAGGGGGGAGGGGTATGATCTCTGCTGTTTCTGCAAAAAGACTTTTACCCCAGGGTGGATATTCTATCTTGGCAGCAAGCCAGGAGTAGCAGAGAGGATGCAAACACCAGAGGTGAAGAATAAAACCCCATAAAGCTAGCATCTCAGAACCCGGCCACCCCCAACCCCCACCTGGAGTGACTCAGCACGTTCTCAGAGCCTCAGAGCACAGACACAGAGTAGCCATCACTTTCCTGTTAGTGACTCGTGCTGCCCTCCCCCCCCAGTCTGTAGAGGAAGCCCATTAACACCATCTAGCCCCATCTCCCCCAAAACAGACCAATTGTTTCTCTTGTCAATTTGTTTTCTTTGATTCTGCTCTGACAAAATGAATAAAGAATTTAAAAGGGCTCTAACCATTAACAGCTTCTGTATGAAGAGAGAGCAGACTTCAAATACTGAGGAGACTAAAAGCAAACTGTCTCCAGAGGAATACCCTAAGGGGGATATGATCTGCTCCTCAATGAATAAGACTCTTATAGAGGAAATCAAAAAGGCTCTCACAAGAGAGCTAGAAGAGAAATGGGAAAAGGAAAGGGAAGCTTGACAAGAGAGCCTGCAGAAGTTATCCAGAGTGGATAAAGAGATCAAATCATTGAGAAACAAAATTAGTGAATTTGAAAAGGTAAACAACTCCAAGGAAAACAGGATTAGTGAGCTGGAAAAAGAAAACAGCTCTCTAAAAAATAAAATGGATAAAATGGAAAAAAAATCCATAGAAGAAAAAAAATTCACTTAAAAACACAATTGGACAATTACAAAAGATATAAAAAAAGTGAGTGAAGAAAATACATCATTGAAAATTAGACTCGAACAAGTAGAAATGAATGACTCAAGGATAAATCAAAAAGTAGTCAAGCAAAACCAGAGAAATGAAACAATTGAAAAGAATGTCAAGTACTTTATAAGAAAGACAACAGACCTGGAAAACAGATCCAGGAGAGACAATTTGAGAATAATTGAAATCCCTGAAAATTGTGAGGGAAAAAAAAGAGCTTGTACACTATTTTCAAGGAAATTATCAAAGAGAACTGCCCAGACGTTTTGGAAATAGAGGGTAAAATAGACATTGAAAAAATTCATTGATCACCTACTGAAAGGGACCCTAAAATCAAAACACCAAGAAATATAGTGGCCAAGTTCAAGAACCATCAGACAATGGAAAAAATACTGGAAGCTGCTAGAAAAAAGCAATTCAGATATGGAGGAGCCACAATAAGGATAAACCAGGATCTAGCAGCATCCACATTAAAAGAACGAAGGGCCTGGAACATGATATTCCGAAAGGCTAAGGTACTTGGTATGTAGCCAAGAATAACTTACTCAGCAAAAATGAGCATCATTTTCCAGGGAAGAAGATGGGCATTTAATGAAATAAATGAATTCCATCTATTCTTGATGAAAAAAACCAGACCTATATAAAATGTTTGATCGTCAGATACAGAACTCAAGGGATTTCTAAAAAGGTAAAAAGAAATCTTGGGAACTACACTTCTGCTATAAAAATAAGTAAAGAACATATGTATAATTTGTCCTGGAAACTAGAGGTTGAAAAGAAATTATGTCATAAAAAAGTGTAAAGTAGTAGTACTACATCTCATGAAGAGGCAAAAGTAACCTATTATATCTGAGAGAAAGAAAGGAGGGGGATGAACATAGTGTATATCAATAGACCTATTCGATTTATGGTGAAACTTCTTCCACTTCATTGAAAAGTGAGAGGGAAAGAGTAAGCTAAGGGGAAGGGAATACAGAAATTGTGAGACAAAGGGGTAAAATAGGAAGAGGAACTTTAAGGTGGGGGAAGGATACTAAAAATGGAGGGCTGTGAAAAGCAAGAGGTGTTCACAAGTTTAATACTAGGTAGGGGGGTAAGAGGCAAGGAAAGGAGAAAAGCATAAGCAGGGGTTAACAGGATGGCAAGCAATATAGAATTAGTCATTCTAACCAAATGTGAATGGGGTAAACTCCCTCATAAAGAGGAAGCAGTTAGTATACTGGATTAAAAGTCAGAATCCTACTATATGTTGTTTACAGGAAACACACCTGAAACAGGCTGATACATTCAAACTAAAAGTAAAAGGGTGGAGCAGACTCTACTATGCTTCAGGCAAAGCCAAAAAATCAGGGGTAGCTATCCTCATCTCAGATCAAGCAAAAACAAAAATTGATCTAATTAAAAGAGATAAGGAAGGGCATTATATCCTGCTAAAGGGTAGCATCAATAACGAAGCAGTATCAATATTAAACATATATGCACCAAGTGGTGCAGCATCTAAATTCTTAAAAGAGAAATTAAGAGAGCTGCAAGAAGAAATAGACAGCAAAACTATAATAGTGGGAGATCTCAACCTTGCACTCTCAGAATTAGATAAATCAAGCCACAAAATAAATAAGAAAGAAGTCAAAGAGGTAAATAGAATACTAGAGAAGTTTGATATGATTGATCTTTGGCAAAAGCTAAATGGAGACAGAAAGGAGTATACTTTCTTCTCAGCAGTTCATGGAACCTATACAAAAATTGATCATATACTAGGGCATGAAAACATCAAAATCAAATGCAGTAAGGCAGAAATAGTAAATGCATCCTGTTCAGACCACAATGCAATGAAAATTACATTTAATAAAAAGCCAGAGGAAAAGAGACCAAAAAAGAATTGGAAACTAAATAATCTTGTACTAAAGAATGATTGGGTAAAACAGCAAATCATAGACATAATTAATAACTTCACCCAAGAAAATGTCAATAATGAGACATCATACCAAAATGTGTGGGATTCAACCAGACCAGTAATAAGGGGATGTTTTTGCATAAAATAGAGAAAGAGAGGGCCAACGAATTGGGCTTACAACTAAAATTGCTAGAAAAGGAACAAATTTAAAACCCCCAGACAAACACAAAACTTAAAATTCAAAAAATAAAAGATGAGATTAATAAAATTGAAAGTAAAAAAAAACCTATTGAATTAATTAATAAAACTAAGAATTAGTTCTATGAAAAAACTAACAAAATAGACAAACCTTTAGTAAACCTGATTAAAAAAAGGAAAGAGAAAAAGCAAATTGCTAGTCTTGAAAATGAAAAGGGGGAACTCACCACTAATGAAGAGGAAATTAGAACAATAATTAGGAGCTACTTTGCTCAACTTTATGCCAATAAATTCAATAACTTAAATGAAATGGAAGAATACCTTCAAAAATATAGCTTGCCCAGATTAACAGAGGAAGAAATAAGTAGTCTAAATAGTCCCATCTCACAAAAAGAAATAGAACAAGCTATTAACCAACTTCCTAAGAAAAAATCCCCAGGACCAGATGGATTTCCATGTGAATTCTACCAAACATTTAAAGAACAACTAATTCCAATGCTATATAAACTATTTGAAAAAATAGGGATTGAAGGAGTCCTACCAAATTCCTTCTATGACACAGACATGGTACTGATACCTAAACCAGGTAGGTTGAAAACTGAGAAAGAAAACTATAGACCAATTTCCTTAATGAATATTGATGCTAAAATATTAAATAAGATATTATCAAAAACACTTCAGAAAATCATTACCAGGATAATACACTATGACCAAGTGGGATTTATACCAGAAATGCATGGCTGGTTTAATATTAGGAAAACTATTAGTATAATTGACCATATTAATAATCAAATTAATAAAAGCCATATGATCATCTCAATAGATGCAGAAAAAGCATTTGATAAAATCCAACACCCATTTCTACTAAAATCGCTTGAGAGTATAGGAATAAATGGACTATTCCTGAAAATAATAAGGAGTATATATTTAAAACTGTCAGTAAGCATCATAAGTAATGGTGATAAACTAGAACCTTTCCCTATAAGATCAGGAGTGAAACAAGTTTGCCCACTATCACCATTACTATTCAATATATTACTAGAAACAGACTAGTTGATCAGTGGCATAGGTTAGGTTCAGAGGGCAAGATAGTGAATAAAAATAACAATGTAGTGTTTGACAAACCCAAAGATCCCAACTTTTGAGATAAGAATTCATTATTTGACCAAAACTGCTGGGAAAACTGGAAATTGGTATGATAGAAACTAGGCACGGATCCACATTTAACACCACATACTAAGATAAGATCAAAATGAGTCCAAGATTTAGGCATAAAGAATGAAATCATAAATAAATTGGAGGAACATGGGATAGTTTACCTCTCGGACTTGTGGAGCAGGAAGGAGTTTCTATCCAAGGGAAAACTAGAGACCATTATTGATCACAAAATAGAAAATTTCAATTACACCAAATTAAAAAGTTTCTGCACAAACAAAACTAATGCAAACAAGATTAGAAGGGAAGTAACAAATTGGGAAAACATTTTTACAGTTAAAGGTTCTGATAAAGGCCTCATCTCCAAAATATACAGAGAATTGACTTCAATTTATAAGAAATCAAGGCATTCTCCAATTGATAAATGGTCAAAGGATATGAACAGACAATTTTCAGATGATGAAATTAAAACTATTTCCACTCATATGAAAGAGTGTTCCAAATCACTATTGATCAGAGAAATGCAAATTAAGACAACTCTGAGATATCATTTCACACCTGTCAGATTGGCTAAGATGACAGGAACAAATAATGATGAATGTTGGAGGGGCTGTGGGAAAACTGGGACACTGATGCATTGTTGGTGGAGTTGTGAAAGAATCCAACCATTCTGGAGAGCAATATGGAATTATGCCCAAAAAGTTATCAAAATGTGCATACCCTTTGACCCAGCCGTACTATTACTGGGCTTATATCCCAAGGAAATATTAAAAAAGGGGAAGGGACCTGTATGTACCAAAATGTTTGTGGCAGCCCTTTTCATAGTGGCTAGAAACTGGAAAATGAATGGATGTCCATCAATTGGATAATGGTTGTGTAAATTATGGTATATGAATGTTATGGAATGTTCTTGTTCTGTAAGAAATGACCAACAGGAGGAATACAGAGAGGCTTAGAGAGACTTACATCAACTGATGCTGAGTGAAACGAGTAGAACTAGGGGATCATTATACACTTCAACAATGATACTGTATGAGGATGTATGCTGATGGAAGTGGTATCTTCAACACAGAGAAGAGCTAATCCAATTCCAATTGATCAATGATGGACAGAATCAGCTACATCCAGAAAAGGAACACTGGGAAATGAATGTAAACTGTGAGCATTGTTTTTTTGTTTTGTTTTGTTTTGTTTTGTTTTGTTTCTCTTCCCAGATTATTTTTACTTTCCGAATACCCTTCCTTTGCAACAACAACAACAAAATTGGGTTCTGCATGTATATATTGTACCTAGGATATACTATAAGATATTTAATATGTATGGGAATGCCTGCCATCTAGGGGAGGGGGTGGAGGGAAGGAGGGGAAAAACTTGGAACAGAAGGGAGTACAAGGGATAATGTTGTAAAAAAAAAAAATTAGCTATGCATATGTACTGTCAAAGAAAGTGTTATAATTATAAAAATTAATTAAAAGAAAACTTCAAAAAATAGATTGGAAACTAATTTAATTCTGATGAAAAAAAATGGATCAAAGAACAAATCATAGAAATAATAATTTCATTAAAGAGAATGACAATATTGAGACACAATTATATGTGACACAACCAAAGCTGAACATGGAAAAAAAATATTTCTATAAATTTTTACATGGACAAAAAGACAAAGGAAATGGGCAAATGAAATAATCACTAATTGAGCATCATTTTGGAAATCCTGGGAAAATGAGATGAATAAGATTGAAAGGAAAAATAAACATTTTGAGATAATAAATAAATATCAGAACTAGTTTCATGGGGGAGGGGGAGAATACAACAAGAGACAATCTATAGGTTAATTTAATTTTGTTTTTAAAAAAAGAAAACCAAATAGCCATTATCAAAAATGAAAATTACCACTAGTGAAGAAATCAAAGCAATCTTTAGGAACATTTTGCCCAATTATATGTTTCTAAAACTAATAATCTGAGTTTAATCAATGAGTAGTTGTGGAAAATATAAATTACCCAGATTAATACATCAAGAAATAGAAGGTCTAAGCACATTTTAGGTGGAGCCAAGATGCTAGAGTAAAGCCATTGAGATCTCCCAATTTCCTTCAAAAACCACATGAAACCAAGACATTGAACAGAGTCTGATGGATTGAAACCAATATCCAGCACAAAGATAGACTTGAAAAACTTTAAGAAAGATCATTCTCACTGGGATGAAAAGGGTGCTCAGACCAGCTCAGACAGACTCTGGGAAAGCCCTTAAGAGGGCCTTAATCACAGAAAATTAGTAACCAAAACCCTCAATCCTGGCTTGGTAGAAGAGCAGATTAGTAGGAGAGTCTCCAGTCCCAGCTCAGAAGGCAAACTCTGGGAAAATAGTTTGTTTCCTAAAAAGAGTAGTCAAAGAAACCCCCTACAAATACAAAGGGCCCTGTGCTCAAAGCCACGGCTCAAAGCTGCATAGGAAGCTTGGGACAGTACCTCCTATATCCCAGAAGTAGAACTGAACCATAAAAAAGTAAAAAGAAAAAAGAAAAAGAAAAGGAAAGAAAATGAGTAAGAAAAAGAAAAGAACCTTGACCATTGAAGCTACTATGGTGACAGGAAAGACCAAAACACAAAATAAAATGAAGACAAAATGTGCATAGAAGGAATCTAAAAAAGTGATATGAATTGGTCTGGTAAAATTAACAAAATGGAAAAGAGATACAAAAGCTAACTGAAAAAAATCACACATTAAAAACTAGAAGCAAATGAAAGCCAATGACTATGTGAAACAGAAAGAATCAGTCAAACAAAAAAAAAGTAATTGGAAAATGGAAGAAAATATGAAATACTTCATTGGAAAACCAGCTGACCTTAAAAATAGATCAAAAAGAGACAGTTTAAAAATTATTGGCCTAACCGAAAGCCATGAGCAAAAAAATAGCCTGGCTAGCATTCCACAAGAGATCATTAAGGAAAACGAACTTTGTTATTATTTTTTCTAGTTCTGTAAAATACTTTCTTAGGAGTATAATTGTTATGCCACTGAATAAATAGAGTAGGTAGTATTGTCATTTTTATTATATTAGTTTGGCCTACCCATGACACTTGATATTTTTCTAAATGATTAATTCTGAGTTTATTAGTGTGGGAAGTGTTTTGTAATCATGTTCACATAGTTCCTGACCTTGCCTTCTCAGGTAGATTCCCAAATATTTCATACTATTGTCAGTTATTTTAAATGAGATTTCTTTTTGTATTTTGATGTTGGATTTTATTGCTAATATAGAGAAATACTGCCAATTTATATGGATTTATTTTGTATCCTACAATTTTGCTGAAATTGTGAATTATTTCTACCATTTTTAGTTATTTTCTAGGATATTCTAAGTATATCATCATATAATTTGCAAAAAGTAGTAATTCGCTTCCTCACTGCCTATTCTAATTCATTTATTTTTTTTTCTCATTGCTAAAGCTAACATTTTTAATACACTATTGAGTAATAGTGTTGATAGTGGCAACCTTGTTTCATTCCTGATAATTTTGGAAATGGTTCTAGTTTATCCCATTACAAATGAAAATTATTTTATTTAATAAATGGAAGTGAATGATTAAATGAAACATCAAGTCAAATAGTCAATCAAAACAAAACAAAAAAGAAAAAAAATGGAAAAAAAACAACTGTAAAATACTTCATTGGAAAAACATCTGACATAGAACATAGATCTAGGAGAGATTATATAAGAATTATTTCATTTCTGGAAAACCAGGATGAAAAAAAGGAGCCTAGACATCATCCTTCAGGAAATCCTCAAGGAAAATTGCCCTGATGTCTAGAACCAGAGGGTAAAATACCTATTGAAAGAATTCACCGATCACCTTCTGAAAGAGACCCCCAAAATGAAAAATCCAACGAATATTGTAGCTGAATTTAATTATAGGATCAAGGAGAAAATTTTGCAAGCACTCAAAAAGAAACAATTTAAATATCAAGGAGCCACTATTAAGATTACCCAGGACCTCGCAGCTTTCACTTTAAAGGATTGAAGTGCCTGGAAAAGATATTCTGAAAGGCAAAGGAGATTGGATCACAACCAAAAATCAACTATGTAGCAAAATTAAGCATTATCTTTTAGGGAAAAAAGATCGACTTTCAATGAAATAGGTAAATTTCATTTATTTCTCATGAAAAGAGCAGAGCTGAACAGAAAATCTGATCTTCAAACACAAAACTCAAGAGAAGCATAAAAATATAAAAATGAAAGGAAAAATAGGATAACATACAATAGGGAGATTTTTTGGCAGTAAGATTCTCCAATGAGAGCCTCATATTCAATACATGAGGAATCAGGTGAAAGTTATAAAAATGACATCCACTTCTCAACTGATAAATGGTCAAATCTTTTGAACAAGCAAATTTCAGAAGAAATCAAAACTCTCAATAATCATGTAAAAAATTATTTTAAGGCAATGAAAAATTAAAACAACTCTAATTTGCCACCTGAAACCTATAAGATTGGCTAACATGACAGAAAAAGTAAATAATTAATACTGGGGATGTAGGGGGATGGAGGGACAATAATATGTTATTGGTGGAGTTGTGGACTAGTTCAATAATTACGTAGAATTGTCCATATCTTTTGACACAGCATTAAGTCTGTAAGCCAAAAAAATCAAAGAAAAGTGAAAATAAACTTTTTTTTTAATATAAAATATTTATAACAGCTTTTTTATGTGGTGGCAAAAAATTAAAGTTGAAGGGATACCAACCAACTGGATAATAGATGAATAAAGAAATATTTTATCTGAAAAATCTTAAATGTGAAAAAATATTCCTCTTAACCAGAATTTCCAATCAAATGAAATGAATTCACCTACTCAGAAAAAAAAAAAATCCCATGCCCCTTTTGCTTTCCATTGGGACATTAAACATAAGCATTCGCATAATACCTTTCATGTAGCAGGCACTTAAGAAATATTTAATAACAAAAAATTATATAATGCTATAAAATGTTTTACATACATTGTCTCATTTGAACACTGTATGAAAAGATTATAAGAGAAAACAAAAATGTGATATAAAATTATCTGGGTTTTTTTGTTTGTTTGTTTTTTTACAAATAAGAAAAATTAGATTTAAAGGGGACAATTAGTGAATGTTAGAAGTAGGATTTGAATACAAGTCTGTTCCAACTGTTGGCCTAGGACTTTTTCTTTTTTTTTTGGAACATCATTGTTGTTAAGTCATTTTAAGTGACTAACTCTTTATGACCCCATTTTGAGGTTTTCTTGGCAAGGATACTAGTGTGATTTGCCAATTCCTTTTCCAGCTCATTTTGCTTGAGGAAATTAAAGCACACATGGTTAAGTGACTGTCTGGTTTCATACAACTAGTAATTGTCTGAAGGCAAGTTTAAACTCAGGAAGATCCTGAAACTATCCATTGTGCCACTTAACTGTTCTTAATTAATAGTATCAGCAGTTTAAGAGAACTTCTCTTCATTTTATATTATTTGCTTTTTCCCCCTCCCTCCCATCTCCCTGTCCCAGAACTTCAAGGATGCTAGAATTGTTTGCTATTTCTTTCCCCTGACTTATTTAACAAATGATGAAATAGGCAAATATGGGAGATATCACTAAACTCTATTTGCTTTTGGAAAATAATGGTATTGTATATGATCTAAATTAAATTTAAAACTTTTGTGCTAAATTTTTTCAGAGATTATCTTTTCTTTTATGTCTAGCATTTCCATTTTTAGTAACTTCCAGATTTTATATTCTATTAAAATAGGCTTTGGATATTCAGAAACTCAACTTCCATGAGGCTAGGAAATATTAGACTGCAACAATAGAAAATAAAAGGTAAATTAATCAATATGCATAAATAAAATTAATCTCTCCATCTGCTTATTCTAAGAGATAAAAATCAAAATTAAGTCATAAAAATAAAGCATGATAACATAAGCAAATTAGGAGAGCAACTTTAACTATCAAATCTTTGGAGAAGGAAGAAATTAATGACCAAATAAGAAAAAAAGAGAACATTATGGAATGCAAAATGGACAACTATGAATACAATAAATTGAGGTTTTGCAAAAACAAAACCAACTGGAATAAGATTAAAGGAAAGTATAAAGCTGGAGGAAAATTTGCAACCAACTACTGGGATTATATCCCCAAGAAATACTAAAGAAGGGAAAAGGACTTGTATGTGCCAAAAATGTTTGTGGCAGCCCTTTTTGTAGTAACTAGGAACTGGAAAATGAATGGATGCCCATCAATTGGAGAATGAGTGGGTAAATTATGGTAAATGAATGTTATGGAATATTATTGTTCTGTAAGAAATAATCAGCAGGATGAATACAGAGAGGCTTGGAGAGACTTACATAAACTGATACTGAGTGAAATGAGCAGAACCAGGAGATCATTATAAACTTCAACAATGATACTGTATGAGGATGTATTCTGATGGAAGTGGATATCTTCAACATAGAGAAGATCTAATTCAGTTCCAATTGATCAATGATGGACCCAGAGAAGAAACACTGGAAAATGAGTGTAAACTGTTTGCATTTTTGGTTTTCTGAATCCAATTCTTCCTGTGCAACAAGAAATTCAGTTCTGCACACATATATTGTATCTAGGATATACTATAACACATTTAACATGTATGGAACTGCCTGCCATCTAGGGGAAGGGGTGGAGGGAAGGAGGGGAAAATTTGGAATAGAAATGAGTGCAAGGGATAATGTTGTAAAAAATTACCCATGCATATGTATTGTCAAAAAAAGTTATAATTATAAAATTAATAAAAAATAAAGTATATAAAAATTACAGCCAGTATTTCTGATAAAACTCTCATTTCTAAAATATATTTAAAAATTGTCAAATTTATAAGAATACAGGATATGAACAATTTTCATATGAAGAAATTAAAGCCATTTGTAGTCATATGAAAAAAATACTCTAAATCACTATTGATTAGAGAAATACAAATTAATTTTATCTCTAATCTTGTTTAATCTGGAAAGTCTTGTATGATCATGTCAGTTGGCATTATGTTCTCTTTTCTATGATTTCCTATGATACTATTGTCTGCATTGTTCATCCTCATGGCCAATAGCAATAATCAATACTATTCTTGGAAAGTTCATTTCAATTATACATATATATGTGTGTATGTGTGTATGTGTGTGTGTATGTATAAAATTTCCCCTTTTAGAATATTAGCTCCTTGCTTGTATTTATATATCCAACACTTAGCAAATAGCATATATTTAGTACATAACGAATGTTTCATTCATTTTCTCTTGTTCACTGTTCTCTTCTTCTCTTTCATACTCTCCTCCCCTTTCCTTACTTCTTTGTATTTTTTTCTTCCCTCCTTCTTCATTTTTATTTATTAGCTATTGATCATCTATTATGCAGAAGACATTATTATAGAGTCATGTGCCAAATAGATTTAGTTTGGATTTACCACTCAATTTCTACCTCTTGATGTTTCCTTGTTGAACCTCTGATGCGAAAGAGAAATAATAATGACATTTCCAAAAGTTAGAGAGAAATAATAGCTATTATCTATTTATGACATTTCCATATAATATATTCATCTGAGGTCAGCCCCATTCCTCCCACCATTCCCAGTACCTAGAATCATCCTAGCTACTCCATCATACTTTATAATGTCCTCCAATCCCATCTTTACACCATAGTGCAGTGCATCAGGCTCTATTAGAACATTTTTAATCTAGATTAAAATGACCTCTTATTATTTAAACGTAAGTTTCCTACAATTCCCTTATTCTATACCCTACATATCTTGATGATCAAGAACTTGACTCTTCTCAGCCTAGGAGATCTCCATACATCTGTGTGCATATGCATATGCAAGCATATATATATATATATATATATATATGTAAATATTGTCTATTCATATATATATATACATGTGCATATATGCATAGTATATATGTGTACACATATAGTGATAGATATCCAATGCCATCCATTCTTGAAATCCAAACCCATATCTCCCAGACTCTGAATGTACTGCCATTCCCTCTCTTCTTCTATTTCCCTTCTACATATACATTCCATATACCATCAACCCAATCCCTCCAGGACCATAAATCCCACTGAAAATATTCTCTCTGTGATAGTAACTATATTTTTAACTTCATTTTCCCTAAAGTACTGCTGAACTGATTAATTAGTGCCTTTTAAAAAATAATTTCCAAGTACAAAGTTTTCTTTTATATTGCTTGTTTATACGACCTTTTTCTGTTAGAGATAATGACACAGGAGATATTTTTATCCCTTTCAATGACAAATATAGTGTCTTATACAGAATAGTTACATCATCATCTCTCTCATCAATATGATAATTAATAATAATAATAATAATAATTAGCATTTATAATGCTTTAAGATTTTCAAATCTTAAATTTCCTCAATGGAGTCTCACAACAACCCAATGAAGTTGCAACTTAAGCTATCTTTATATTTTTAGACTAGTTCCATCCTTTTATTGGTGAAAGATACTTCTGATGAGCAAATTCTTTCAAACAAAACTGATAGATACCTATTTGGCAGTTTATACTCTGATCCAGTTCCTTAGATACGTAGAGGTTAAATGATTTTCCCAGGGTTATATAACAAACATGATACAAAAACAGCACTTGAATCCAAGTTTTACTGAATCCTAGACCAAAACTATCATATTGCCTGTCAGCATGCAAATCTACAATTATTATCACCATTCCACAGATGAGGAAATTGAAACTTGGATATTCATTAGGCACATAGCAAATAAGACTCAGAGGTGGAATTTGAACTTTAGTCTTGCTGACAATTCATTTAACACTATCACTAAAACATTCTGCCTCTCAATATAAATGCTACTTTAGATAGAGGAGTTTAAATTTAACAAGGTGATAAGAAAGTATATTATAGGATATGAGGATGGATGGATGGAAAAAAGGAAGTAAATAAACATTTATTAAACACTACTTATGTGTCAGGCATTGTCCCTATAAAAATAACGACTTCACACTTTACAAAGGCAAAACATTTATACAAATATTAACTCACTTAATCATCATGATAACCCGGAGACATAGGTGCTTTTATTACCTATGAGGAAATTGAGACACACAGAAATTAAGTGACTTGCCCAGAGTCCCTTAGCTAGCAAACTAATTTGAACTTATTTTTCTGACTCCAGCTCCAGGTCTTTGTCCATTGCACCACCTCGCTACAAAGGAACAGAGTTAAAGGTTAATTAATTCTCAGTATTATTAATTTTCAGTATTTCAGAAACTCAGTTGAAGAATAGAAAGCCAGTTGTAGATGAAAATATAATTGTAAAGAATGTCTTATCCACAGAATAGTTGAATTAAAGGTTGTTACTGTCTTACTCTTACCTTAAGCTTCATGCACCCAAAGAGAGAAGTGCCTCAGGTCTCTTGGTACAATGTACACATGCTGTGTATTTCATTATATAGCAGTATTTTACTAAGAACTTAGAAGTGTCAGAATTTATGAGTATCCAAGCCCATTAGATTTGATTTTGTCTCTGGAGCATGTTTGCTAATGCACAAATATTATTCATTAATGTGCTAGAGGTGTTCGCTAAAGCCAAGCTTTAGAATTACCTAACTCCAGTGGAAAAGTCATCACTCTTCTCCAGTAGAGAATGCTGATGAGGAGAATTCCTCAGCAGTGCTGTGACACTGCAAAACACCCCCAATAAATAAGGAATAGTTTATAGCTTTTGCTAATGCACATGGGAGAATAATTAAATCTACATCTTTCCCATTAATCTGTTTGGGTGATTTTATCTGTAATGGATATAGGGGAAAGAGAATTGTTTTCAAATGGGTATTCATAGTCTGGTTATCTTTTAAAGTTCTATTTTCATTCCCAAATAAAAGAAGATATATTTTAAGTCCAAGATAATTTTATATACATGCATATACACATATATATACAAATACATGACCATGTATATTCAGATATATGTTTGTACATGTGTGTATGTATTTGTTTATATTTGATGAATATACATACACATGTGTATATAGTTGTGTGTATTTATATACAATATATATATGTATATTTACCTTTCATATATATAAAGTATACATATATATATATGACCCATATTCTATATACATATATAGAACACCACATATATGTGGATCTCTACTTCTATACCACATATATTCCCCAATTTATTTTTATATATAATAAAATATATGATACTAAGGTAAAGATATATTGCACTCATACACATACACATACACATATATATGGTATGTAGTTTGTTTATGTGTATATTGCTTTTAATTTGATAATTTTCATCATGACTCCCCCCTGCTAAGGAAAATAAAGTGATGCTTTATTGCTTATCATAACAATGTCTGAACATGATAAACATTTGATATTTTCACAATTGTTTAATTTTTCTCATTTCTTTTTACATGGCTTCTCAGCTCTAGGTATGTCATCATGAGAACCTAATAATGGAACATATTGCTGATTAGCATTCTTCAAAATGGGCAAGAATCATGGTTCTATTAGTCAAATAGTATGACAAAAGGGAGCTGATACAAAGGCTATGTTTTTCTTCTTAAGCATCAAATTTTAAAATTTGGGATGTTTCCTTCAAATATTTTTGGATCACTGTCAACTTCAGCAGTTTTAAAAGATGTTATGGTGGTAGTGATGGGGGAAAGAAAGACTTAGTCCCCCCAGTAGCTACAATACAATAATAACATAAGGTATAGATTAAGACACTTGCGAAACATTATTATTAGGTAAAGAATTGACAGGCATACACACATATTAAGAGTAAAAAAGAGGAGGTCAGTCTTCAGGTAAGGAGACCTGAGTTTGAGTTATTTTCTTGTTGTTCTTTTATTTTTCCTCAAGAAAAAATAAGGTGAAAAAAGTTTTTCTTTCTTTTTCTTGACTATGTTTTCTTCCACAATATAATATTTAAATGTTTTGAATGACTACTTATGTATAATTTATATCAAATTCCTTGCCTTCTTAATGAGAGGTGATAAAGAGGGGGGAAAGGAGAGAATCTGGAACTACAAGGTTTTAAAAATAAATGTTTAAAAGTAGCTTCTACAAGTTACTTGGGGAAAATACTAAATAAATTTTAAAAATTAAAAAATGGAATTAGAACTTATCAGTCAATACCTCTCATTTCAATGATATTTCATAGCCTAATATTGCAATGATTCCAACATAATAGTCACTAAAAATTGGTGCTGAAACTGCTTTTAGGTTTGTTATCACTGAATGCTCCAAAGGAGATGATTTTCAGGTTTAGTCACATAGGATATAACTCTCAGTCTTCATTTTCAAGAACTATATTTGCATATGGTAGCATCCCTTGTTGAAAAAATAATTGGATAGGTCTGCCAAAAGTGTATTGTGCAATCAATTGCTTTCACAATTGCCTAATTGTGCTTGTATGTATCCAATTATCAGTGTGATTGGCCACTTGCCCCTTTATTTGACAGCAGAAATAGTTAGTTGCATGTGCAATTAGCTGCATGCTCAATTCTGAATACCGAGTATTTCTTTCCATCAGATTTCTTAAAGCTGTCACCTACAAGGCAAAAATAAAGCACAGATTAGGAGAATTAGAGCTGTAGCAGTTATCATAAAATAAGCTCTAAATTTGCTTCAGTCATTAAATTCACTTCAAAATCAATGAAAATAGTTTGCATTTATTCTTTAATTACATTAAATAATAAGTTCAATTAAATTCTTGTGATCAATTAAGTTTCAAGACAGCACATGAAAAGAGATTATACTTAAATGGGTAGGGAGAGAGAAGAAGAAACATGGGAATGAATTAGAAGTCAACTAAAATAGTTCACTGTCAACCTGATTTTACAGATGAAGAAACTGAAATCTAGATCACGTAGGGAAATGAACAAAACCAGTGCAGCATCAATGTATGAGTATTAGTGTAACAAGTAAAGGTTAATATTCATTGAATCTTTATTGTTTTAACCATGTTGATGGAATCAGAGTCATGGTTTTTTTTATTGTTGTTGTTCTTTTTGTTCTAGAGAAATTCATAAGTTAAATGAAGAAACAGAACACAGAAGAAATTTTGAATTAACTGTTGCGCTAAATAATCCCTATTAAATGTGTTAATTAATGGGGTACAAGAAACATGTTTTGGAAGACATAAAAACAATAGGTTGGAATGAAGAAGAGGCCAGTTGTAGGGCAGGAAGATTTGAATTTAAGTTTTTTTTTCTCCTATACATATTAGCTGCAATTTTTTTTGCAATTTTTAAGATTATAAATTAAAGTCGTCAATTTGGATCAATGGATGGAATTGGAATTTCTACCCTGAGAGTTTACTACATCAATGAAAACTCAAAAGGTAGAGGGTAGGAAAAATATAAATCAGCAAAGAGTTGGCAAAAGAAAATGTTCCTTGCAAAAGAATTTAATCTATAGAAGAGACTGAAGTAAGAACTTTATGTATGTTATAGATGGAAATGAAATGGTTTCATATACCTATAACTAACTATGATTACTTCATCTGAAAACTTCAGATTTTTTAATCATTTATAAATTGGGACATAACTCATGAATTTGACCTATTCTATATGTTTGAGAAATAAGGCCTTTATCAAAGAAGCCTCTTTCAAAATTTTATTTTGCAATTACTTTTAGTTATACTTCCTTCTATCCTATTTCTCCCTCTGTTTATTCTGTTTTCTTTTCCTTTCAACTTGTTCCAGCTCAAAAGTATTTTGTTTCTGAAATCCCCTTCTCCCAACCTGTCTTCCCCTCTATTACTTCCCTTATTTTACGGACTTCCTTCCTATTTCCATTTAGAGTAATATTAAGTCTTTATATGATTTCCATTTCTTATTTATCTGTTTATGTTTCTCTTGAAAATTTTTATTGAAAGTCAAATTTTCTATTCAATTCTGATATTTTCATTAACACTTGACAGTTCTCTATTTCACTGAATATTCATTTTTTTTCCTTCAAGGGTTATATTCAGTTTTGTTGGGAGATGATTCTTGGTGTTAATCCTCACTCTTCTGCCCTCTAGAATATCATATTTCAAGTGCTCTGTGCTGCTAATAGAGAAGTTACTAAATCTTGCATTATTCTATGGTGACTCCACAATGCTTGAATTATTTCTTTCTGTCTGCTGGTAATATTTTCTACTTCACCAGGAAACTCTGGAGTTTGGCTATAATATTCCCGGTGTTTTCTTTTGGAGATATATTTAAGGACGTTATCGTCAAATTCTTTCAATTTTTATTTCATCCTCTGGGTTTTCGCTATCATGGAATTTTTCCCTGATATTTCTTTAGGGGAAGGAATTATTTTGGGGCCTGAGACCAAATTACATTTTTCTATGAGGCTTCACATGTAGCCATTTTGACACTATTGTCCTTTTCTGAGCTCCTCCTAACTTTAAATCTAGTGGTCTCTATACTTTTCCATATGATCTCTCTAATAGAAGAACTAAGCATTCCATCATCTCTCCTCTTTCTAATAGAAAAATATTGAACAATATATTTATTTTGATCTCAAATTCATAATTCAATTCCCTTTTGTCTTATATGATTATTTCATAACTTAAGCTCTCTTGCTCCTACTCATTTCTAAAACATTTTTGAGAACTAGAAAAAGAGGTATATGTTTTTAAAAGATATTTTATAATAAAAAATACAATTTTAAATAGCCAGTAGATAGTGCTGATCATAATTACTATGAGATTTCAGAGAACAGATCAGAATGATTAGAAAATGATCAGTTTTAAAAGATCAGCAGTCTTTATATAGGAGGTAACACTCAAACTGATCTTGAAAGTTGGTTAAAATTTGAAATTATTGTGATTCTCTAGGTTCCATCTTTATAAGAATCAAATAGACTATGCATTGCAGATAGTTCAAAAATTTGGAAAATGAGCCCTATGTAACAGCTAATTAACTGACCTTTTTCAAGACCAACAGCAAATTTGAGATTTAAATTAAGTTCTCTAGAGATTCTTTAAAAAATAGCATTTAGTCTGAAAAGAGGCATATAGGTCATCAGAGTCATTTGTCCCAAATGTGACTGCTTCACTTATAAGGGTCCCCTTCTCCAATGTGGCATTATTTCAAATGGCTAACTTACTGCTGGTACTTGAAGACATGGGTATGATTGAATTTTTATGTAGTTTCTCTCCCAGATGTTATCAACATGCTCCAACTTTGATGACACTGCCACTTTTTCAATTATTCAATTTCTCTAGTCGCTACCCTCTTACTCTTTAAGCTTTTTAGTTTTTTGTAGTTACCATTTCTAATCATCACTTTCCACAGATTGAGTATCTATCTTATTTTAGCTAGTTACTCAAACAAAAGTCATGAGAAAGGAAAGATTATCTAGAATTTCATTTGGTTAAAAAATTTTACATCATTGAAAATTACACCAGATATTTTATATTATTCAGATAAAATTGTTTTCATTCTTTGAGTGTATTCATCTCTCAGATTGGCTAAGATGACAGTAAAATATAATGACAAATGTTGGAGGGGGTGTGGGAAAACTGGGACACTAATACATTATTGTTGGAGTTGTGAACTAACCCAATCATTCTGCAATCTGGAGAGCAATCTTGAATTGTGCCCTATCAAACTGTGCATACCCATTGATCCAATAATCCTATTATTGCACCCAGTGCTCTATTCACTGTACCATCCACTAGTCCCAATACCAATGGTGCAAATGAATTTTACACAGATAACTCCCATTCTTGTCATAAGATTAAACCATTTTTGCTCTGATTTTAGTCAAATTTTTTATTCGCTATATTCTCCTTTGGGTTTGTATCCCAAAGAGATCTTAGAGAAGGGAAAGGAACCCACTTGTGCAAAAAAATATTTGTGACAGCCCTCTTTGTAGCGATAAGAAACTGGAAACTGAATGGATGCCCATTCATTGGAGAATGGCTGAATAAGCCATGGTATATTATTGTTCCATAAAAATATTATTGTTCTATAAGGAACAATGAGAAGGATGATTTCAGAGAAGCCTGGATAAATAAATGAGCAGAACCAGGTGATTATTGTACACGGCATTAAGAAGACTATGTGATGATCAATTCTGGTGGACATGGCTCTTCTCAGCAATAAGATGGTTCACAGTTCCAATGATCTTGTGATGAAGAGAACCATCTGCACCCAGAGGGAGCACTGTGGGAACTAAGTGTGGATCACAATATAATATTTCACTCTTTTTGTTGTTGTTTGCTTGCATTTTATTTTCTTTTTCATTTCCCCCTTTTTGATTTGATTTTTCTTGTGCAGCAAGATAATTTTATAAATATGTATGACTATCTTGAATTTAACATTTATTTTTACCATATTTAACATATATTGATTACTTGCCATCTAAGGGAGGGGGTGGGGAAGGGGGAAAATTTGGAACAAAAAGTTTTGCAAGGGATAATGTTGAAAATTTATCCGTGCATATGTTTTTATTCTTTACTTTCTTTATTATTGTTGTCTGACCAGTACATCTTCTTCATTCAAACTCCTAATAATTATTAAATATGTATATTTTTGTATATATATGTATCCATACCACAATGTATAAATGTGTATATTTGTGTATGTGTATGTGTTTGTGTATATATATATATAGATAGATAGATAGATAGATAGATAACATATATGTGTGTATGTATATATATATATATATATGTATATAGAGAAGTTTCTGTGTGTATACATAAAAATAATTCCTCTCCAACTGATTGGTAACCTTCCATCATAATCATGAACACAATTTTTATTTAATTCATCTCACTTTGCACATTTACAATCCAAATGCTATTTTACAATTTTATCTCTCTTGTTTTATCTTTCAAGGAAAATCAAAACAATTTCACTGCATACATGGCCATTTTGTTGTAAGAAAATCTTTAAGATCATTTTTTTAAAGGCCATATCATTTCATTTTTTAAAATAACCACTAAACAATTAGTAAAATGGTGATGAATCCTCTATTATTTTTGTCAAGTTTTTGAAGTGGTGTCTTGTGAAATTCTATTTGTTTCATACTACCATCCTCAAATAATATTTTTCTGCATGTACAATTAATTTTATTTGAAAATTTCATTAGATGGGAAAGAATATATGTTAATTGAAAGTTTTTTATTCATTACTTTGTGAAAAATTTTTGTCTCTAATAATTTTTTTCAATTCTACAAGTATTTTGTAAATTAATATTCTAGTACCATAATGACAATGTTACCACTAGAATAAATTTTCTCTATATTTACTTCTAATGTATCTATCTGCTTTTATTCAACTTAATATCAACTTATTCTTTAAAAATACCTGATAATGTCTGCTTTTGTTCAACTTAATATCAATTTATTCTTTAAAAAGATCTGATAATATACCTGCTTTTGTTCTATTAATATCAACCTATTTTTTAAGCAGAAGCATCTAAGTATTGCAATATGTGAAATATTTCACTTGAAATAAGAAGAAAAAAAAAACTGATGTCAGATCCTAAATCAGATACTTATTGGTTGTAAGGCCCAGGACAAATTATTACATCTTTTTCAGCCTCAGTTTCCAAAATATTGAACTTGATGGCTTTTTCCTAGTTCTAAATTTATAGTTCAAGGCCAAGTACACTATATCTACTGTCTCTGATGGTGGAAAAAAGTAGACAAAAATATTTGCATTTTCTCTTTTTTTTTTTTTCCCCTGTATAGTGTCCTTGCATTTTTATTCTTAATTGTCTTTATGGTAACTTTGGTTAGTTGAATCCCTCACCAAACTTATTTGCTTGTCATATCTATACAAGATGTAGAAATTTTCTCTTGATCTAGAGACCCATGAAAAATAATTATGGGTTTTCAAAACCACTGATAGGTAGGCTTTGAGTGCAATTAATTGTCTTTATATGCCTTGTAAGCTATGATCATTGTTTCTGGGTCCTTCTCAATGATTATAATGTTCATCAAGTTCTAAAGAAGCCTCAGTATACTCCAACAAGCATTGCAGCAGAGATATCCACCTTTCTTGGAATTCTAAATAAGCTATTATATATGATATATGATATATCTCTGGGTTATCCTGTTCACTCACTCTAAAGGCTTAGAGTCATTAACATATGTGCTTCAAATGTAGCTTACAGACTGATTAAAATATAAATACCATTAAGTAATCAAATCCAATGTATGATTCTATTCTCTCAATCTTTATAGTGGATTTAGCCAGAGATTTTATGAGTTCTCCTAGAACAAATAGAAAGAGAGGTATTAGTTATGGTAAGCTCTTCTTCCTCTATCTTGGTTTATTACCACTTATTCATACCTGCCCATTTACTGTACCTTCTAGAATCTCAAGGTTTGGTTCCCTTTTTGAGTTTGCTAATAAGATAGATGACTGTCTTGTCCAAAAAAAATAACAATAACATATAAAAGGGAGTCAGCCACTCACAATGATCTCCCTAGGAATGATGTCCGTGGAGGACTTCCCTGACTCTTGCCTTTGTGACTGTCCTACTCCAGGAGAACCAGAACACCAGGAAGCACCTATCAGTGCAACCTTCACAAACCACACTGAGTGCCATTTGCCTAATGTTTGCTTCTTTCAGCAATTTTCTTTGTTAGCCTGTCTTGCTTTCCTAATCAGTTTTATCCCTAGTGAGTACCTGAGAGTCTGGTCATATTTTTCAGATGTCCTTACTGCTGTAACAATTCATCATCTAAGGTCTCCCTAAGGACTTGAAAAACCAAGTATATTTCATAAGCTCTAAGGTTACTGTGACTTTAATTACCACTTTCTTTGGTATTATTTCTAACCTTTGTATAAAGCTGGATACTTTTTTTCACCCTCCCCTTGGGCTATTATTAAGAACTTGAATTGAAGGTCCTTAACAGTCTCCATGCTCCCAAAGTGATTATCCAGTACCCTCAAGCATTCATGCACTGAAACTGATGGATTTTCCATTTTTAACATACACAATACATAAAATACAGGCCCTCTGAAGATCTCTAGCAATTGTCTTTGTTTTTCTGTGTCTGACAACTGCCAGCCTCAAAGCATATTAGAAGCATGCACCAGCAAGAATTTATATTTCTTGTCTTCTTGTAGGGCAATAGAATATTTGAAGAATAATAGTAAGATCTAATAGGAAAAAAAACACTCCTTACAATTCAAATGTCTTTCTTGGAGAATGATGGAGGATCTATGTTTTTGTTTTTGTTTTTGTTTTTGTTTTTGTTTTTTGGTGACATGGTCATGTTTGTACCTTGGAGAGATACTCTCCTAGGGTAATAGTTTTGTCATAATTGATATTATTTTGTCTTCTTTCTTCAGGAAAGAGTTAAGTTTCTTTAAGCATCTGGCATCTGAATCTGAGGATTTTATTAATAATTTTCACATGTAGCCCACGCTAGGCAATTTGGAAGGCCCTAATACCTCAAAAACCTAATAAATGTAACATTTGTATGCTCCTCCCATCTGAATATTTCATGCTATATTATTTACTTGCCCAGAATCTTCAAAACAGAAGCTTTTTTTTTTGTTTTTTTAAGGAGCCTATATACTTTCAGTTATATTCTTTAAAACTGTAAATCTACTTTAGTCCTACTGTATCAAGTTGCTAATGAACTGATAACCCGTTTCTTTAGTTCATCTTCCAAATATAATACATAATTATATATTGCATACTAGTTCCACATTCAGCTTTAATGAGTCCCAGGGAAATAGTATTCAGGCATAGGTATTAAAAATATAGAAGATATATGCTTCCATAACTAATCTTAACTAAATCTCTTACATATAACTTTTGTGTCAGACTGTCTAATAATCTAAAGGCATTTGTTCACCACCTTGTTTCATTCTTCTGCTTAGGAAATTTGAGAAAATGAATGAATGGTATGTTTATACCATATATAAAAATGAACTCTTCAAATGGAAATGTATAGTTCATATAATATAAAAGTTTTTTTTTTCCTTAGGAGATTGAAAATAAACAGGTTTTTGAAGAAATAATCATTACTTACATAGATTTATGTAAATCTCTGATGGTCATGAATATGACATGAATATGAAAACTACTCCTTCAGTAGTATTATCTCCAACACCAAATCCTATGCATGCTATTTATGATGTACTGAAGGATTAAAAAAAAATATGGAATTATTTTCTCTACAACTTCTAGATCCAATTATTGCCAATGTTCCAAACACCCTACTCAAGCTAGTGATACAAAGAAAGTAAAGAATATAAAAATGAATCATTTTGCAACGAGAGTTGGCTGGGTCCCATCCTAGGCACATGATTCCAAAAGGTCAGATTATCTTCCTTAATCTCATTGTCCTTTCCAATCCCTCTGTTTTTGTCTGCCTGCATTTTGGATTTCCTTCACAGGCTAATGGTGCACTATTTCAAAGTCCGATTCTTTTTGTACAGCAAAATAACTATATGGACATGTATACATATATTTAACTTATACTTTAACATATTTAACATGTATTGATCTATCTGCCATCTGGGGGAGGGGGTGGGGGAAGGAGGGGAAAAGTTGGAACAAAAGGTTTTGCAACTGTCAATGCTGAAAAATTACCCATGTAGATATCTGGTAAATAAAAAGCTATAATAATAAAAATAAATAACAACAACAACAAAAAAATCTAATTGTCTTTAGAGTTATGAATCCAAAAAAAACCCTAAGTTACTCTCATGTAAAAGTTTTTTCCAAATACATGTCAAGTTCCCTGAATACTAAAAGGTACCCATATCAATATGGTTACAAAGTAGGAGCAGCTTTTTTTTTCCCACACAGAAAATATAAAAGGTAATAAGAACTCATAAATAAGCATAGAAACATAAATATTCAACTGGCCCATCAGACTTTTCAAACATAGAACTTGGAATTGTTGCTGGGAAAGCTCAGTTTCATTCTTCCCCCTCCTCCAATTTTCAGGATGTCCAAGACCCAAAATGCCTCCACATTTTTTAGACCCCAGCTTCTTAAACCCTATATATGGTGTTATAACTGAATGCAGGGATCATGAAAGTATCATTTATTAAGAGTAAGTGTTTCATTTGAAAATTTATTTTATATACTCCTCAATATACTAGGAGCCACATAAAATTTTTTTCAGCTGGAAAGGGTCATGAGTGGAAAGACTTTAAGAAGTCTTGATTTAGATCACCTCTAGGGATAACTATATTCTAGATGTTACTGAACAGTAAACCCTTTTTCATTATGCCTGTACTATCAAAATATCTGTCAGATTTAGTTCTCCAAATAATATGCTCTCTGGAAGATGTGAAATTCATATTTTCCCTCTTTTCCTAGTAAGCTAATTTATTTTAATACACATTATTTTATTAATCATGTTGGGAGAGAAAAACCAAAGCAAAAGGAAAAAGCCATGGAAGAGAAAAAAAAAAAAAAAAAAAAAAAAACAGAAAAAACAAGTGAACATAGTATACATTCATTTATATTTAGTCTTCTTAGTTCTTTTTCTGGATGATGATGGCATTTTCTGTCCAAAGTTTATTAGGATTGTCTTGGATTACTGAAATACTGAGAAGAACCAACCCTTTCATAGTTGATCAATGCATATGCATATTCTTGCTGTTATTGTTAACAATGTGTTCCTGGTTCATCTTGTTTCATTCAATATCAGTTTCTGAAAATGTTTCCAGGCTTTTTTAAAATCAGCTTGCTCATCATTTTTATAGAATAATAATATTCCATTATTTTTATATACCACAATTTGTTCAGCCATCCCCCAGTTGATGGGTATCCACTCATTTTTTAATTCTTTGTTATCACAAAAAGAGTTGCTACAAACATTTTGCACATGTGGGTCCTGTTACCTCCTTTATGATCTCCTTGAGATACAGACCCAGTAATAGTAGTGCTGGATCAAAGGAAATGCAGTTTTACAGCCTTTTGGGCCTAATTCTATATTGCTCTCCAAAATGATTGGATCATTTCACAAATCCACCAACAATGTATTAGTGTCCCAGTTTTCCCACATCCCCTCAAACATTTATCATCAATCATTTTTTCCTGTTGTCTTTGCCCATCTGAGAGGTGCGAAGTAGTTCCTCAAAGTTGTTTTAATCTGCATTCCTCTAATCAATAGTGATTTAGAGCATTTTTATATGACAATAGATGGCTTTAATTTCATCATCTGAAAATTGTCTGTGCAGATCCTTTGACCATTTATCATATGTGGAATATGTATTCTTATAAATGAGGCAGTTATTTATAAATTTTAGAAATTAGACCTTTAGGGGCAACAAGGTGGACTAAGCACCAGCCATGAAGTCAGGAGGACCTGCATTCAATTTGACCTCAGATACTTGGCAGTTCCTAGCTGTGTGACCATGGGCAAGTCACTTAACCTCAATTGCCTAGGCCAAAAAAGAAGAAGAAGAAGAAGAAGAAGAAGAAGAAGAAGAAGAAGAAGAAGAAGAAGAAGAAGAAGAAGAAGAAGAAGAAGAAGAGGAAGAGGAAGAAGAAGAGGAAGAAGAAGAAGAAGAAGAAGAAGAAGAAGAAGAAGAAGAAGAAGAAGAAGAAGAAGAAGAAGAAGAAGAAGAAGAAGAAGAGGAAGAGGAAGAAGAAGAAGAAGAAGAAGAAGAAGAAGAAGAAGAAGAAGAAGAAGAAGAAGAAGAAGAAGAAGAAGAAGAAGAAGAAGAAGAAGAAGAAGAAGAAGAAGAAGAAAGAAAGAAAGAAATGAGACCTTTATCAGAAATTCTGGCTGTAAAAATTTTTCCCAGCTTTGTTATCTTTTAATCTTGTTTCTTTTGGTTTTATTTGTGCAAAACCTTTTTATTTTAATGTAATCAAAGTTGTCCATTTTTGCCTTGTGTAACATTCTCTATTTCTTTGATCATGAATGAACATTTTTTTTCTTTTATGGCAAAGTGAAGAGCCTTTTGTTGACTAATGAATGAATTATGAAAGTCTCATTTTATTCCATATTTGAATATAAACTGCCATGGGAATGTGTGCAGATCAGGCCCAGTTTATTGTATCTGAGAAGCACCAATATTTTAGGATTTTATGTATTTGAAGATCACGAAATTACATCAGAATTTGGAGGCTTAGTCCTCTGATTCAAATAGGTCTCAAGAACAGTTTCATATGAGTGGATGCCTCTCGATTGGGGGATGGTTAAATAAGTTATGGAATATGTATGTTATGGAATATCAATGTTCTATAGAAAATGATTTGCAGGATGATTTCAGAAAGGCCTGGAGAGACTTACATGAACTATTGCTAATTCAAGTAAATAGAACCTAGAGAACATTGTATAATCAATATACAATGTGCAAAGTACAGATTGTACATTAACAAGATTATATATTGATCAACTCTTTTCAACAATGAGATGATTCAGACCAATTCTAATAGACTTGTAATGGAAATAGCCATTTGCATCCAGAAAGAAAACTATGGGGTCTTAATGTAGATTACAACATAGAATTTTCATCTTTTTTGTTGTTGTATGCTTGTTTTTTTTTTCTTTTCTCATTTTTTTTTCCTTTTTTGATCTGATTTTTCTAGTCCAGCATGATAAAGATGGAAATATATATATAGAAGAATTTCATATGTTTCATATAGAAGAATGAACATATGTTCATAGTTGTTGTATTACTAGTCTCAAGGAGGGGTGAGGAAAAGAAGGAAGAAAAATTTGAAACACAAGGTTTTGAAAGGGTAAATAATTAAAAACTACCTTTGCATGCATTTTGAAAATAAAAAGCTATTATTAACAATTTTAATAGAACAGTTTCATTTTTTTCTTTTTTGGGGAAGAGGTAAAAATTGCTTATATGACAGGGACCCATTATATTATTATTAGATATTTCTCAATACTGTATTCCTACCCCATTTGCAGAACTTTAGAAGAAGGCATTAAATATAAAGGTAGTAACTATTAAGTCCTAAAAAGTTCAGTACATCATATAGTCTGATCTTATTTTTATAAGCCATTTTTATTGATTGATTCTTTTATTAGTCAATAACAATAAGAAACTCCATTTTCTGTCATTTTGATTGAGTCACTCTTCAATTTGATCAAGGAAACACAACAGCTAACAGCAGCTAGGTGGCACAATGGATAGTGTGTGTGCTGGTGCTAGAACCAGGAATCAGTTCAAATAAAACCTCAGACATCTACTAGCTGTGTGATCTTGAGTAAGTCATTTAACTTTATTTGCTTTAGTTTCTTCATCTGTGATAGAAACCCCTTTCAATACCTTTGCCAAGCAAACCCTAAATGGTAACAAAAAGCCACTAGTTGATTAGTCAATCAACATCATTAAAAAAAAAAACCCTCCCCTGTCTAAAACAAAAAAACAATAATATCAACACTAATAATTGTATAATGTTGACTAAGAGATTCTTGACAAAGAAAAAGTTCTAGCAATGATCGAGGATTCTCCACGCCTTATAAATAATTTGTTTTTATTATTTTGAAAATAAAAATAATAGAGTGCTTCAATGTTTCTGAGTAAGTGTGCTTTTCTGATATTATAGAACTATGTAGAAGGATGATTATAATATCATCAATGAAAGGGTCAATATTAGTGGCACTTATAAAAACAACATAGCCAGAAGGAAGAAGACATTTGGGGGGAAAGATAAGCTATTCCTTGGGAGTAATGGTAAATTAATGGTTACATCAATCATATTCACCAGGTAATTGCTTAGCACTTCATTTTGCCTGTATTGCTACTAATCCTTTTATGAACATGTCTATTTTATTCAGATTGTGGTTTCCTAACTCTCTATAAGCCTTATTATTTCCTAATGGCCTTCATAATCTTTTTATTCCTTTATCATGGTAGATGAATAGAGCTAGTTTTTTTAACAAAACTAACATTTTTATTTATTTATTTTTGTAAAAGAAAAAATGGGAAATGCAATTAGTGTTATAAGTCACAGAATGTATTATGATGATTTTGAAAAAAAACAGCAACTATTAATATTCTTGCCTTTTTTCTCATTTCTATAAAATCTTAATCTTAAGCATATAACTAAATTATGTTTGATTAAAATATAAAGGTAACAGGCAAGTTTTCATAACAAATTTTATAAGAAATCATAAAATCGCAAGATTTCTAAGAACAAGACCTCATAGTTGATGCAGTTCAGCTTGTTCCGGAACAGTATTTTTCTCCTTTTCTTCTACAGTCATATTGACATATTTGCAGATTCTCAGTAAATGTTCTATTGTTCTACCCACCCCGATCCCCAATACCTGAATTTTTTTTCTTTTTTTTTTTATCTGTACTTTCCAAAATTTCAAGATTTACCTCAAATGCCACTTTATACAAGAAGTCCTTCCTAGTCTCCTCCAGCTTCTTGTGCCTCCCTCTCTAAAGTTATCTTTCTTCTACTTTCTATCCTGGAGACATCCCCAACTCAACATGTCCAAAACGGAACTCATAATCTTTCTAAAAAACAAAGGAAAAAAAAAAACTTTTTAACTTCCAAACTTCCCTTTTGGAATCCAGGACTTCATCAATATTCTGGGCACTCCTTCTCACTCTCACGCCATATCCACATCGTATCCAATTACAATTTTCCTTTGTAACCTCTCTCACATGTGATACCTTATGGCTTCTGACAGTACTGCCATGCTGCTAAAGAATTTCATTTCCTTATGCCTCTTCAGGCTAGCAAGTTTCTCTTGAATCCTCTTTCCAACAATAAAATTGAGTTTCCTAAAGTTCAGGTCTTACCATGTCATGCATCTATTAAATTAACTCCAGTGGCTCCCTATTAGCTCCAGGATGAAATATTAAATCTTCTGCTTGGTGGTCAAAGACCTTTGGAACCAGTCCCCCACCTTTAACCTTTTAGTCCCCTTATGCCTTATGCTGCATCCCATAAGTATTATTCAATCGAGTTATAGTAGCTTCTTTCTTTATCCTCTAACAAGATACTCTATCTCCTAACACATGGCATTTACACAAGCTGTTACTGTGTAAATGGGAAGATTGAATGCTCTCCTTTCTTATCTGTAACTTATTTTACCTTGGTTTCAAATACCACTTTCTACAGAATATCTTTCCAAATCCTTCTTAATTCAAGTGTCTTCACTCTATTATGTCTTATTTATGAATGCATGTATGTATGTATAATCATATATTTGTGTGTATATACATATCTATATATATATATATATATATATATATCTATATATATATATATATAGATAGATATATATATATATATTATATATATATATATATCTATATATATATATATAGATATATATATATACGTTATATGTGTGTATGCAATTTTTTCTTTATTGTCTCCCCTATCAGACTGTAAGCTCCTCAAGGGCAGGAACACTGTGATTTTCTCTTCTTCATATAATGCTTAGCACAAAGTAGCTGCTTAATAAATGCTATTGATTAATTAGGAAGTTATGGTCTAATGCACTGATCTAAGAATCATCTTCCTAGAGGTAAATGTAAATATATGGAAGTTGATGAGATCACTAAGTAAAATAATACAAAGGTAGAAGAAAAATGGGACAGGACTCTTGCCATGGAGAAGCCTCATCATTCTCCAGAATGACTCGGAGGAAGATTCAGCAAAGGGACTGAGAAATGGTCACATAGGAAGAATACCATTATAGGGCAGTATTTCTGAGGTCCAAAGATATTTAAGCATAAAAGGGAAAAAAAAGTGTGATCTACACTGTCAATGGTTAGAGAGAATTTTTAGTAATGGCATTGGAGGAAAAGCCATTTGGCAATTAAATGATTAAATTATTAAACTCTCTATTTTGGATCACCCTGAAAAATCAGAATATTGAGATTATTCATATAGATAGATAGATAGATAGATAGATAGATAGATAGATAGATAGATAGATTGTTTCCAGAGACATGAAAACATAGCATAGAAATAGCTCCCAATGATGAAGACTGGCAAATTTTAATTTTAGTTATGTGAGGGCACTGAGGTTAAGTGGCTTGCCTGTGGTCACACAGAAATAGTATTTTAGAGACAGGGCTTGAACCCAACCCTGTCTGACATTAAGACCAGTCCTCTTCTTACTATAGTATGCTGCCTCTCAGAACATTCTCCAAAGCAAATTTAGTAAAATTAGTCATATCTGGAGGTGGAGAGGGTGGGTTAATTAGCTGTCTTGATCCTGTACAACACAGAAAGAAGCTATTATAAAGGCAGAAATGAGTGACAGTGTCTGTAAGACATGCCATATAGATTCTAAAGAGAAAATACTTTAAGAGGGAAATGAAGATGAACATAGGTTAGTTATATAAAAAGCTGCTACAGGAATATTTAAGTTTTCACTAATATAAAATGGTCCTGTCTAGACAGCACTTGTCAGTCATAAAAATACCTGCTCACCTCTAATAACTCTCCTTCTTTCTCTCTCTTTCCCTCTGTCTCTCTCCGTTTCTCTCTGTGTCTTTCTGCTTTTGTCTCTGTCTCTCTGTATATATCTATCATACTCTCTCTGTATCTTTGTCTCTCACTGTCTCTATTTCTGTCTCTCTGTTTCTGTTTGTCTGTGTCTCTCTTTGTCTGTCTTTCTCTTCTCTGTGTGAATATACACACAGACACATACACAGATGCACACACACATTCTCTATGCCCATGGAATAATAAAGACATAACCTTTCCATCAGTAATATAGTAATTGACTCATTGGCTAGCAAGGGTCTTGGGTATTCATCTTGGTCATAAAGAAAATATAACAGTTATTATTTGTTTATAAAGCATGTTAAAGTTTACAAATCACTATGCACAAGTCATTTTGTTATATCATTATACCAACTTTGTGAGTCAAAACTAATATTATTTCCATTTTTTCAAAAAACAGTGAAATTGATAGTAAAGTGATTGGACACAGTCACATATCTCATATATATGCATATATATGTGAGGCAAGAATTAAAAATGGATCTTCCTGACTTCAAATCTAGATCACTGAGGTGATAGATATTTTATAATTTAATACATCTCTTACATCATGTTAAATGAAGCTCATAAATATTATCTTATATCTTAGAATAAACATAATATTAATCCTACCTTGAAAAAATTAATAGTATCTTTAATTATCTTTGCAGGATCCATGCTAATTTTTTTTTGGTGAAAATATCAAAAGTCTTTGCTAAAATGCAAATATATTTTCTTAGAATAGAGACATAAAACCATTATCAGCCATCATTCTTTTAGTTAAATTAGTGTTACTAATAGGCTATCCAAAAGGCCTTGAGGGAAAAAGAACTATATAATTTGAGATAGGTGAAAGAATATGTTGGCACATGGGATCTGTCTATGAAGGATAATTCTGATGAGGGAGTTCTAATCTTTCAGCTAGGGCCAATATAAGGAAATATCTTACCCAACAACATAAAAGAAAACCACAAGGGAGGAATGAAATGAATAAAGCAAATTGAAGATCAGGCTAAAAATGCACTCATATTTATTCTTGATTAAATGAATATTTGTCAGCATCATTTTTTTCAACTTAATATCCTCTTTTTCTTCTTTGCCCTTCATTTTTAGGGCCATATAACCTTAAAATCTCTATTGCAATCTGCCTATTTTAATTGAAAGATTATTTGACCCCTTTTGAATCAAGATGTATACATATAAATACGCACATACACACATGCAAATGCAAACACATATACATACCTCTATTTAGGTAAAACCTCCTGGACCAGGGAATAAAATTTGGCATTTATTAACCGCCTAAGTATACCAAAGGCTTGACAATAAGCTATGGAAAGCATGAATATGTATTCCACTTTGAAGGGATTGGGTTGGCCTTTATAAATTGGCAATATAGTAGAAGTTGATTTTTTTTTAATCTTTTTACTCTTTACTGTCAATGTGCCAGTCTCTTTCCATTAAGTACAACTAACATTACAGAAGATAAATATGGTGAACAGTGGTTCTGGGATGGATCCCATGTGTGTTGGTTAGGGCAAGTTTTGTGCATCAGGATAAAGGGAGAAGTAGGGCTCCCACATATTAACTGCCAACTCCACATCAGAAAGAGAACATCAATCCAAATTTAGACAATACATATTTATTAAATGTCTACTATTTGTCTGCTGAGACAGCTAGGGGGTTGGTGCAGTGGACAGAGCACTAGGTTTAGAATCAGGAAGACTCATTTTTATGAGCTTGAATCCATTCTCAGACATTTACAAGCCACATGACTCTCAACAAGACACTTGTTTGCCTCAGTTTCCTGAGTTTCTCTAAATGAGCTAGGAAAGGTTATCTCTGCAAACAAAAAAAATGGGTTATGAGGAATATGACAACTTTAATGACTGAGCAAAAATAATAAATTTGTCAGTCATTTCAGTATTTTTTGCCAAAAAAATCCCAAAATCTCCCCCCAAAACTACTGAATAACTAATTTGTCAGCCATTTAGTAGGATATTCAATATTGGAAGGTAAAAAAAAAAATGAAAAGTCATTGACTTCAAGGAGATCATGCTCCATGAAGGAAACAACATACATATAAACATATGTAAATTTAAAATACACATGAAAATATAGAATAATTTAGTGATATTCAAAGCAGTAGAGGCATTAGTAACTGAAGAGATCAGTAAAGGCCATTAGGCCTTATATATTATTATATAATAATTAAAACAATATTAAATAGCACAATAATAATAACTAACATTTATGTAGCATATGCTGTATGTCCTTCACTACGCTAAATACGGCAATAATTAACCTTTTTGATGCTCAGAACAAATCTGAGAGGTACATACAGTTATTTTCTCCATTTACAGATGAGAAAACTGATTTAAAAGGGATTAAGCTATTTGCTGAAGCTCTTATAAGTGTTTGGAGGCCATATTTGAGCTCAGGTCTTCCTGATTTGAGCTGAGCCTTGAAGAAAGGTAGATATTCTAACAGGTGAAGGTGAGAATAGATTGAATTGCATATAGAGAAGACAGTATGTGCACTTGCAGAGAGATTGCATCTAGAAAGGCAAATATAAGGAATGTCAAGAACAATTTGGTTGGAATATGGGGTGTAAGGGCCCTTTAAATGGGCGGACACAGTGCATCGGGATTGAGGCCCAGAAGTAATTTCTGTGGATATTAGGACTGCCCTTGGGCGGGATCCTGGCCATATTGAGATAGTTTTGTAATGGGTGACTCTCTCGCTGATTGGCTGTGTGTGTGACCTCACAGGCCCTATATAAGCCCACTGCAGGCAGCAACCGCCCTCTTTAACCTCCTGCTGTTCACCCTGGCTCCTAGCCTGGGTGGCCAAGCCAAGATGGGTAGCCGAAAGAGGTAAGGATTTTGGTAGTGAACACATGGGTCTTCTGACCAGGTGTTCACTCGGGAACCAACAAGTCAGGGCATCAGTTAGGGCATTATGTGAGTAGGTATAATAAAGGCTTTTAAGATTACATGTGGTTGTTCTTGAGTGCGCTACCGGTTACTAAGCTATAGATTCAAGAGATTGTGGCCAGAGACCTTAGAAGGCCTCAGAGGAGGCGAGCCGGGTAGAGCTCACACTGCAAAGGACAGTGGTCAAAGGTACTCTGGTGGGTCCAGGACAGACTAGTAATTGTAACTGCCAGGAGAGCACGTTACAATGGGGTGTTTGAAGGATGATAATGTGTAATAAGTTTGGAAAGGTAGGCTGGACCTTAAGCTGCCAATTAGAGAAATTTATATTTTATCCTACAATCAATAGGGAACTCCTGCAGCTTCTTGAGTCAAGGAGTGACATTAACTAGCCTGTATTTTAAGAATATTGCTATGGCAACTATTAACAAGAATGGATTAGAAAGGTTAAAAAAATATGAGACAGAGATACCAATTAGGAGGTGATTACAATAGTTCAGGAGAGAAGTGATAAAAGCTTGAAATAGGCAAGTGAGTGCTTAAGTACAAAAAAGGGATTGATGTGAAATATGATCTTGAAGATAGAAATGACATGAATTGGTAAGAGATTAGATATGTAGGTTAATATGAGGCAAGGAAGAAAGGGCAACTGGGAAGTCATAAACCTGGGTAACAAAAAAGGTCATGAAATCTTCAATAGAAATAGGAAAATTTGTAAGGGTGGGGTGAGTATAAAGGCAAAAAAAAATGTCATGCAGTTTCTGAGATAGCAGTAGCTGCTGAAAGCAAAAGAGTAACAGAGAAGCAGAATCTAATCATTATTGAATTTAAATCAGATTCAGTTAAAGGTGAATGGATTTTTGGAAAGTGTTGAAATCAAATGGATCACAATTTTGAAGAGCAAGAAAACTTAATTTTCATGGTATATATTGTACTATTCATACATAAGATATAAATTCTCTGAAGTTTCAGGTATGGGTTACTGATTTAATCTTCTCTACCTCACCATCTTAACTAATTACTAAATTATACTAGCATGAGTTTTATAAAAGAGTTATAGCAGAAGCACCCACGAACTTCTGCAGGTGATCAGCCTTTCTGCAAAAGTCCACTTTCAGAGTTGCTGTCAACTGAAACCTACTTTAGAGTAGGACTGTAAGAAAGTGTTTCTAAGGACCACATGGATAACTAAAATATCTGAAATGAAAATGGAAATTAAATGGATATTGGGAGTAGGATACTAAAGTAGAAAAGCATTTAATCTTTGTATTACCTGGAGGACACAGAAATTCTGGGCCTAGTTTACTAAAGGGGATTTCTTACAATGGATTTTTGTCAATGCATTGACCCTATTCCTGTTTAACCATCACAACATGCAGATAGAGAAAGCAAGAGAGATTTATCACCTTTTTCTGGGTCATTTGTAATAGTCAACCAGTAGTAATAATTAAACCTCTCATGGCTGACCTTGTATAAAATATTGAACCATGTAATTATTGCTTCAATTCCAATGACGCGGATGCCTGATTCTATCTCCTTGGTCCATAGATGGTGATTCAATGGAAACAGGGCTCCATATTATCATAGTGGGGTTGAGAAATTGAAAATTAATACTGTAATTTATTCTATAGTATTTCTTAATTATTGATTTAGAATGGTATCTAATTAGTCAAATAACTATTTATGAATATAACATAAGAACTTTGACTACTTAGCATTAGAAACTCTGATTTCCTTATAAAAATATAACTTCTTTATTTTTCTGGGCTATAGCTTGGACTATTGTCCTTGGAGGGATTACAAGGTGGACAAATCCTGGGAATCATAAGACAATCTCCCTGGCCATAAATCATGAGTTCCTTAACCTCAACATTTCCAGAGATTGATGATTAACTATGTTTTCCCTATTGTTATGGGTCTTGGAAATCCTCTCTTAGAAATCAAGCTCATACTGCAAATTTACCAAGTGTAGAGAAAACTACTCTGTCTGCTTTAACAAGTCTCTGGTCACTGTGGGGCCACTGATCTCTATTATTGGCAACTGTTAGCCTTGACAATAAGTAGATTATGCTCAGAACTTTAGTGCCTCAGTTTCTATTTATTGTAGTTTTTTATGACATTATATAAAATAAAATAATCTTGTATGCTTTTAGTTCTACATCTAAAATGAGTAGTACAGAACACTTTTGTCATAGCAAAGAACTGAAAACAAAGTAGATAAATGTTGATTGGGGAATGGATAAACAACATGTGGCACCTAACTGGAATGGAATATTATTATGCTATAAAAATGACAAATATGACAAAATAGAGAAGCATAAGAAAACAAATAAACATGAATAATTAAGCAGAGCCAAGAAAAGAAAATAACCAATGATTAAAGCAATGTAAAGACAAAACAACAACAACAACAACAAAAAACCCAGCAATAACAAAACAATTGCAAATGGACATTGCAAAGAATAAACTTTTCCCCAAAGAAAGGAAATGAGAAGACATCTCCTCTATTCCTTATTAATGTGAGGGCTCCATTTGTAGACCATTGCATATAAGGTCAGATTTCTTTTAAGAGGTATTTATTAGTTTGGTTGAATCTATTTTTCTCTTCTTCATCTTTTTTAATAGAAGATGATTCTCTGAGAGGAGAAAAGGGCAGGGATCAGGGCAAAATATAAGCAATGGAAAAAATAAAAATTATCAATTAAAATCTATTTTTAAAAATAAGAGCAAAGAACTAGAAATATAAGCTTTCCGTTTCATATCTCATATTTTATAATTTATTAAATCTCTGGATGTTTATTTCCTTCTCCCTTCCATAATTATTTATACATAAGTCATTCTCAGTTTAGATACTGTTATACATAATTAATCTGGAATTTGATTTTATCAAACCAATTAAAAATAATTATTAAGCAATAAATAGAGTAAATCTTAGTTGATAAAGTAACTAAATACAGCCTACTGTAGAAAATCATTTTTGAGAGTCTGCCAATGACTTATTTTTTACATATTTTCATTGATGATATCTTAAATGCATGCATAACATCTTGTAATATTATTCTCTAAAGTATAATGTTCTCTAGGAGCAAATTTCTTGCGTGTCTTCTGGAGGCAGCCTTCATTTCAGTTCAGTGTAATCACAAGTGCACCAGGGATTAAAGTCCAAATCTTTTATTGTCTCTTTCCAAGTATTGTCTCCTTCCTTGGGTCGGGCCTAGCTCTCTCCTTGGTTCCAAGAGCTCTTGTCCCTAGTCCTTTGCCTCTGCAGCTTCTGCCTCCAGTTCCCTCTGAATGTCTCTGAATCCAAAGGTTTGTACTTCAGCCTATAGCCATAACAAAGGTGGAAGATGGAATGAATCTGTTTCCTCCTTCGATAGCTTCTAGTGGGCTTCTGTGTCTGGCCTTGAGACCTTCTTGCATCAATCATTATATCACTAGGAAACCATTATTTGTAGGATTAAATCACTGTCTCCTCAATTCCACTTAGTACCTTGTTTCAAGTTCTGACCCATAAGATCTCCTTGTAGGATCAGATCAATCACACTGAAACATGCTAAATTAGATAATTATTGTCTCTATCAATTCCACTGTTTTAGTACCTTGTAAGAATCCTAACAACATCTGTACTTTTGGAAGAAGTGTCCATATTTTCACAAAGATATTTTCAGAAATGAAAAAGTAGAATTAAATCTAGAACATGGCAAAATTGAACCCATTGAATGGTACCATTAATATATACAATGTGGACAGGTATTATTTACATGTAAATGACCTAAAGCCAAAACTTAAAGGAAGTAGATGAAGATATATCTAAATTACAACTGAAAAATTATATAATAGTTGGATGAACAATTTTTTTTATTTTATTTTATTTTACACAGCCTATCTTTTGAACACCAGTATCCTCCTGGTAAGACCATATATCAGGTCAATAATCCTTGTTCCATCCAGAAAGCCTATAAACCCAGGAGAATGTTATCTCTGAATCTTTGTGATCCATTCCTGAGTTCTACACACTGTTCCCTCCTTACTATCAAAAAACAGCTATCTGAATGCAACTGAAATAACCAAAACCTTATCGCTGAAGCTTAGGCATTGCTTATTTCTTAGCTTATATACTAAATTTTTATTTATTTTTTTTACTTAATATTTTTATTATATATATATATAATTTTTTTATAATATTATCCCCTGTATTCATTTTTCCAAATCATCCCCCCTTCCCTCTATTCCCTCCCCCCGATGACAGGCAATCCCATACATTCTACATGTGTTACAATATAGTCTAGGTACAATACATGTGTGTGAATATCATTTTCTTGTTGCACAACAAACATTAGAATCCGAAGGTACATTCAACCTGGGCAGACAGATATTAGTGCTAACAATTTACATTCACTTCCCAGTGTTTCTTCTCTGGGTGTAGCTACCTCGGTCCATCATTGATCAACTGGAAGTGAGTTGGTTTTTCTTTATGTTGAAGATTTCCACTTCCATCAGAATACATCCTCATACAGTATTGTTGTTGAAGTGTACAGTGATCTTCTGGTTCTGCTCATTTCACTCAGCATCAGTTGATTTAAGTCTCTCCAGGCCTCTCTGTATTCCTCCTGCTGGTCATTTGTTACAGAGCAATAATATTCCATAACCTTCATATACCATAATTTACCCAACCATTCTCCAACTGATGGACATCCATTCATCTTCCACTTTCTAGCTACAACAAAAAGAGCTGCCACAAACATTTTGGCACATATATGTCTCTTTCCGCTCTTTAGTATTTCTTTGGGATATAATCCCAGTAGTAGCGCTGCTGGGTCAAAGGGTATGCACAGTTTGATAACTTTTTTGGCATAATTCCAGATTGCTCTCCAGAATGGCTGGATTCTTTTGCAACTCCACCAGCAATGTATTAGTGTCCCAGTTTCCCCACATCCCCGCCAACATTCATCATTATTTGTTCCTGTCATCTTAGCCAATCTGACAGGTGTGTAGTGGTATCTCAGAGTGGTCTTAATTTGCATTTCTCTGATCAGTAGTGATTTGGAACACTCTTTCATGTGAGTGGATATAGTTTCAATTTCTTCCTCTGAGAATTGTCTGTTCATATCCTTTGACCACTTATCAATTGGAGAATGGTTCGGTTTCTTATAAATTATGGTCAGTTCTCTATATATTTTGGAAATGAGACCTTTGTCAGAACCTTTGTTTTTAAAAATATTTTCCCAATTTGTTACTTCCCTTCTAATCTTGTTTGCATTAGTATTATTTGTACAGAAACTTTTTAGTTTGATGTAATCAAAATCTTCTATTTTGTGATCAATAATGATCTCTAGTTCTCCTCTGGTCATAAATTCCTTCCTCCTCCACAAGTCTGAGAGGTAGATTATCCTCTGTTCCTCTAATCTATTTATTATCTCCCTCTTTATGCCTAAATCATGGACCCATTTTGATCTTATCTTGGTATATGGTGTTAAGTGTGGATCCATATCTAATTTCTGCCATACTAATTTCCAGTTTTCCCAACAGTTTTTTCCGAATAATGAATTTTTATCCCTAATGTTGGTATCTTTGGGTTTGTCAAAGACTAGGTTGCTATATATGTATCCTTTTTTGTCCTTTGTATCTAATCTGTTCCACTGATCTACCGGTCTATTTCTTAGCCAATACCAAATGGTTTTGGTGACTGCTGCTATATAATATAGCTTTAGATCAGGTACACTTAGACCACCTTCCTCTGACTTTTTTTTCATTAGTTCCCTTGCAATTCTCAACCGTTTATTTTTCCATATGAATTTTGTTGTTATTTTTTCTAGGTCATTGAAATAGTTTCTTGGGAGTCTGATTGGTATAGCACTAAATAAATAGATTAGTTTGGGGAGTATTGTCATCTTTATTATATTCGCTCGGCCTATCCAAGAGCACTGAATGTCTTTCCAATTATTTAAATCTGGTTTTATTTTTGTGGCAAGTGTTTTGTAGTTTTTCTCATATAATTCCTGACTTTTCTTTGGTAGATGGATTCCCAAATACTTTATACTCTCAACATTTGTTTGGAATGGAATTTCTCTTTGTATCTCTTGCTGTTGCATTTTGTTGGTGATATATAAAAATGCCGAGGATTTATGTGGATTTATTTTGTATCCTGCCACTTTGCTGAAATTTTGAATTATTTCTAGTAGCTTTTTAGCAGAGTGTTTGGGACTCTCTAAGTATACCATCATGTCATCTGCAAAAAGTGATAGTTTTATTTCCTCATTTCCTACTCTAATTCCTTGAATCTCTTTCTCAGCTCTTATTGCTGAGGCTAGAGTTTCTAGTACTATATTGAATAGTAATGGTGCTAGTGGGCAACCTTGTTTCACTCCTGATCTTACTGGGAAAAGTTGCTGTTTATTTCTATTGCATATTATGCTTACTGAAGGTCTTAAATATATGCTCCTGATTATTCTAAGGAATAGTCCATTTATTCCTATACTCTCAAGAGTTTTTAGTAGGAATGGATGTTGGATTTTGTCAAATGCTTTTTCTGCATCTATTGAGATGATCATATGGTTCTTATTAATTTGATTATTAATATGGTCAATTATATTAATAGTTTTCCTAATATTAAACCAGCCCTGCATTCCTGGAATAAATCCTACTTGATCATAGTGTATTATCCTGGAGATGATTTTCTGAAGTCTTTTTGCTAATATCTTATTTAAGATTTTAGCATCAATATTCATTAAGGAAATTGGTCTATAATTTTCTTTCTCAGTTTTCGATCTACCTGGTTTAGGTATCAGTACCATGTCTGTGTCATAAAAGGAGTTTGGTAGGACTCCTTCATCCCCTATTTTTTCAAATAATTTATATAACATTGGGGCTAATTGTTCTTTAAATGTTTGGTAGAATTCACATGTGAATCCATCTGGCCCTGGGGATTTTTTCCTGGGGAGTTGATTAATAGCTTGTTCTATTTCTTTTTCTGAAATGGGACTATTTAAGCAATTTATCTCCTCCTCTGTTAATCTAGGGAGCCTATATTTTTGGAGGAAGTCATCCATTTCACTTAAGTTATCAAATTTATTGGCATAAAGTTGGGCAAAGTAACTCCTTATTATTTCTCTAATTTCCTCTTCATTGGTGGAAAGATCCCCCTTTTCATTTGTAAGACTATCAATTTGATTTTCCTCTTTCTTTTTTTTGATCAAATTTACCAAAGGTTTATCTATTTTATTGGCTTTTTCATAAAACCAAATCTTGGTTTTATTTATTAATTCAATAGTTTTTTTACTTTCAATATTATTGATTTCTCCTATTAATTTTTGTATTTCAAGTTTAATTTTTGGTTGGGGGTTTATAATTTGGTCTTTTTCTAGCCTTTTAAGTTGTAAGCCCAATTCGTTAATCTTCTCTTTCTCTATTTTCTTCAGATAAGCCTCTAAAGATATAAAATTTCCCCTTATTACTGCTTTAGCTGCATCCCAAAGATTTTGATATGATGTCTCATCATTGTCATTATCTTGGGTGAAATTGTTAATTGTTTCTATAATTTGCTCTTTCACCCAGTCATTCTTTAAGATGAGATTATTCAGTTTCCAATTACTTTTTGGTCTATTTACCCCTAACTTTTTACTGAATGTAGCTTTTATTGCATTGTGATCTGAGAAGAAGGCATTTATTATTTCTGCCTTCCTACATTTAATTTTGAGATCTTTATGTCCTAATATATGGTCTATTTTTGTATAGGATCCATGAACTGCTGAGAAGAAAGTATATTCCTTTCTATTGCCATTCAGTTTTCTCCAAAGGTCTATCATACCTAGTTTTTCTAATGTTCTATTTACTTTTTTTAATTTCTTTCTTGTTTGTTTTGTGGTTTGATTTGTCTAAATCTGAGAGTGCAAGGTTGAGATCTCCCACTATTATAGTTTTACTGTCTATTTCTTCTTGCAGTTCTCTTAACTTTTCCTTTAGAAAGTTAGATGCTATACCACTTGGTGCATATATGTTTAGTATTGATATGGCTTCATTATTTATGCCACCTTTCAGCAGGATATAGTTTCCTTCCCTATCTTTTTTAACGAGATCTACTTCTGCTTTTGCTTGATCTGAGGTAAGGATAGCTACCCCTGCTTTTTTGGCTTTACCTGAAGCATAATAGGCTCTGTTCCAACCTTTTACCTTTACTCTGTATGTATCTCCCTGCTTTAAGTGTGTTTCCTGTAGACAACATATTGTAGGGTTCTGCTTTTTGATCCAATCTGCTATCCGTCTCCGTTTGATGGGATCATTCATCCCATTTACATTTACAGTTAAAATTACTAATTCTGTATTTCCTGCCATCGTATTATCCCCAGATTATGCTTTTTTCCCTTGACCCCCCTGATCCCCCTCCCCGATATTTAATTTACAGACCCCCCTTGTGACGCGCAACCCTCCCTCTTTTTTTTTTTTTTTTTTTTAGGATCCCTCCCCCCTCCCTCCAAGTCCCTTCACTTATTCTCCTTTTCCTTTTCCCTTTTCCTCTCCCCCCTTTTAATGAGGTGAGAGAAAATTCTCTGAAAAACAAATATGTTAATTAGTTACTCTTTGAGCCTCTCCTGATGAGAGTAAGATTCACACAATGATTCTCCCCCTCACTAAGTTCCCTCAGATATGGTCTATTTTCTATGCCTCTTCCTGGGATGTAGTTTCCCTCTTTTTATCATTCCTTCCCCTTTTTCTGAACCGACCTCCTTCCCTTTACTACACCCCCCTTTTTTTCTTTTATATCAGTAAAATCAAATTATCCTTGAGTACTTTTCATATACCCACAACAGAGTTACAGTTCTCAAGGGTTCTGTGTACCTTTTTCTGTTTCTCTTCAGTCTTGTGGATGTAGATCAAATTTTTTGTTTAAGTCTGGTTTTTTTCTTAGAAACATATAGAATTCCTCTGTTTCATTGAATGACCATCTTCTTCCATGGAAAAAGATGCTAAACTTAGCTGCGTAGTTCATTCTTGGTTGCAGTCCTTGATCTTTTGCCTTATGGAATATCAGGTTCCAGGCCCTTCTATCTTTTAATGTGGAGGCAGCCAGATCTTGGGTGACCCTTATTGTGGCACCTTGGTATTTAAATTGTTTTTTTCTAGCTGCTTGCAGGATTTTCTCCTTTGTGTGGTAATTCTGCAGCTTAGCCACTATATTCCATGGTGTTCTTTTTTTAGGATCTATTTCAGAAGGAGTTCGATGAATTCTTTCCACATCTACTTTCCCTTCTGTTTCTATTATCTCTGGACAGTTCTCTTTGATAATTTCCTGTAAAATAGAATCTAGGCTCTTTTTTTGGTCATAGTTTTCTGGAAGTCCAGTGATCTGCAGATTATCTCTCCTAGATCTATTTAACAGGTCTATAGATTTTCCCAGTAAGTATTTGACGTTGTTCTCCAGCTTCTCATTTTTTTTTTTTTTTGTTTTGTTTGACTGATTCTTGGGTTCTCTGTGAATCATTCATTTCTATTTGTTCCATCCTGACTTTTAAGGAGTTATTTTCTTCTTTCACAGTTTTTAGTTCTTTTTGTAAATGCCCAATTTCGTTTTTAAATGAATTATTCTGCTCTATTGAATTTTTTTCCATTTCCCTAATTTTTTTTTTGAGAATTATTTTCTTTTTCTAATTCAGAAATTCTATTTTCTTGAGACTTTTTTATCTTTTCCAATTCAGAAATCCTACTTTCCTGTGTTTTTTTAACCTTTTCTAATTCATAAATTTTGTTTCCCTGCATCTCCTCTGAATTCTTTATTTTTTCCAACTCCAATTTCAGGACGTTGTTATTCTCTATCATAGCTTCCCTTTCCTTTCCCCATTTTTCTTCAAACTCCCTTAATTTTTTAAGAGTTTCTTCTGGAAGAGACTTATGTGATGGGGGGCAGGAATCGTTCCCCTTTAGGTTGTTATCTGCTGTCTCTCTGCCGTTAACTTCCTCGGGGTTGGATACCCGCTCTTTCTCTGTATAGAAGGAATCTATAGTTTTTCTGGCTTTTTTGCTCATATTTAAAAAATCTTTTGGGGTCTGTCCCTGGGGTAGGAAATTATTTATTTACTTCTTTACCAGCTTCCTCCCAGACCGGATGGATGCAGTGGCTCCTGCACCTGAGCTAAGATAGAGCTCTGGGAGAGAGTTCCCCACCCCCTCCCTGGAAGTGCCTCAGAGGTGATTAGCACTGCTGTGCCCTGAGGGCGCTGAACAGTAAAGGCAGCACAAAGCCCAGCCTATGGGTCTCCGTGGGGCGTGGATGTCTGCAGCAGGTGACATGAAAAGCCCCTGTGCTCAAACTGGAAGTGTCTGCCAGAAACCGCGGTCCCTAGTTCAAAGGTTCCGCTTCTCTGGGACTTCCTGGAGCTGAGTTCCACTCCCTCCTGCTAAACTAGGCAGTGTGTGTTGCCTTGGGCCGTATCCACCCACTTGTCAATCTCTTAACTATTCTCAGGTGGTAGTTGAGGCCATACCCCCTGGTGCAGAGTTCTGCTGAGTCACCTCCAGGATCCAGGGAAAATCTAATCTGAGTTTTAAAATATTTTGGCTTTCTCTTCTGAACTGCTAAATAATTAGCAGAGAAGAGCTAACAGCCTGTGCCAGATTCCTTTACCTCAGTGGCTTCTCTGATCCCAGAGCCCTTCCCAGCGCAATGGGCAGAGTATGCTAGCATCCAGCCGTCTGTGCTGGCCTCTCTTCTTCCTCCCCTGGGGACTGACCTTTTCTGTTGAAACTCCAGATTCTCTTCAGCTGGTAAGTCGTGCTTCCAGTCCTTGTGGTATCTATCAGTCCTGAACTTATTTTGAGACTTAATTTATCTAATTGGTTGTGAGGGAGTGAGGACGTTCACAGAGTCGTGTGTTTCTTCTCCGCCATCTTGGCTCCGCCCCCCTATACTAAATTTTTAGTAAAAAAATATTTTATAAATGATAGTTCATATTTCAGTGTGTCTACTCAGGATTTAAAGTTTCTCCAGGGCAGAAAACATGTCTTATGCTACCTTTGTGTAGGCAGTGGAATAGATTACTCGATTTGAATCATTAAAACAAGGAATCCCCTGAAGTAATAATATTTTTAAAAATTGGGCTAGAACCAATTACAATTTTTATGTAATGATAATTTTAAATAATGCAGATATGAATACATAGGACCACTTAAAAGGATTAATTATTTACACTAATAGGAAACTACCTGTAGTAAAAAGGATATCAAATTGGCAGTCATTATTATATGTCTGATTTCAAGGAATCTTGGGGATTTGGGAGGAATGAATACTCTATGATTTGCTGTTAACCAACAAATAGGAAAAAGAGGGAATTTCCCGTAATAAATGAAGAGGTGTAAGAGATGAACTAGCTGTTTGCAATTTATTCGAGTGTCTAGGAACAAAAGAACTACATTTTAGGATAATGAAAAATACTGGCAAATGTATTTTCTGAGTCACTGGTAATGGCCTATAAAGGATAATTTAGAATGATACTGACCTGGAACAGAGAAAATGTCCATATTTTGAAAAGAAAAAGCAAAGTGTGGAATATGCAAACTACAAAATTGTGTTTCTACAATATATTATTTTAAAATAAGTTTTCATTAATATATTTTATTTTAATATTGTTTTATTAGTATATCCTTCCAGCATTTATCTCCTAAAAGTTTTTGCCTATAATGGAGAATTTATTTAAAAAGAGAAATAAAATTGGGGATTCTCCTATTTACTATTTTGGGCCCAATTTGGTCAATATGTTTTGAAAACATCTAGCTTTGATTTTCTTATTTCTGTTCTTTACAATTACATTTGATATTATTTTTGTCTTTTGGTTTATTTTACTTTGATATCATTATATGTATCTTCCCATGTTTCTTTGTATTCATAATACATGTTTCATATAGGTCAGTGATATTTCATTATATTTATATATATAAACTTGTTTAACCATTCCTCAATAAGTGGGTATTTATTTTGTTCAGGAGAGGGAGAATCCTTTGGTAAATATTTTGATGTATCTAAAACTTTCTTTTAGAATCCATTAATGAAAGGATGTATTGTAAGCAATTTGTAGGAGTGGTGATCATTAAGACTTAGCATGACTTCATCTAGAACACTGCAAGTCAGACCAAAAAAAAAAATTTAAGTAGAATTGTTGAATTATAGATAAATAATTTTTGTAATAATATATTACCTAGCTCTCAAGAAAGTTTTTTTCCCTCCAGAGGCTTTCATTATCACTACATAAAAAAATGAAAAAATAGAAGCTTGAGAAAATTCAGAAATGGGTCCAAAATATAGTCATCAAAAAGTTCTGTTACCTTGGAAGAACCTCTTGAGAGACAGAGAGACAGAGAGACAGAGAGAGAGACAGAGAGAGACAGAGAGAGATAGACAGAGTCAGAGACAGAGACAGAGACAGACAGAGAAAAGAGAGATAGAGAGAAATAGAGACAGAGACAGAGAAAGAAAGAGATGCAGAGAGGGAGGAAGGGAAAGAGGGAAGGAAAAAGAGAGGAAGACAGGGAAGGAGAGAGGGAGGGAAGGAAGGTGACAAAGAGATTGTAGATTACATGAAGTAGATATACAACTAATAATCTAGACAATAAAGTCAGGATAAAAAATAGCTAGAACTATGAAATGAATTAAATTCAATGGAATGTGAAAAAGATAAATGTTAAGTTTTATGGTTAAAAAATTAACAATATTATTGGGTACTATGGCTAAAAGAACAACTGTAAAGAAAATCATGGGGCATTAGAGGATCTAATATTTGATCTGATTTTTTAAAAAATATTTTATATTCAAATAATATAATAGGAAATTGCATTGAGAAGATAATCTTGTCAAGGTCTAGGGAGATGAGGTTTCAGCTAAGCATGGCTGCATAACTGCTAGAATAACAGGTTCTACTGTGAGTACAATCTTTTAGGATATATATTAACGTACTGCAGATATTAGGCTTGTGTACCTCAGCATCAGAGAGAACTATGAGCAATAGAAAATGAGTAGACATTGTAAGGAGTTACATTAGGCTCATTCTAAGGAAAATTTTCTTACCAATTAGAGTAAACCAAAAGTGGAATAATATGTGCTTGAAATTAATAGGTCTGTCCTTGTTGCTGTTCAGTCTTTGGTAGCATAGAGGAGAATTCTTTTCGCATATGAGTTAGAAAAGACAAATCTTCTTTTCACTCCCAATTGTTAACTTCTTTGGTTATTTTTGACTACCAATTAACTTCTTCATAAAAAGGGAATTTTATCTACTAGAAATATATTCTTCACACTGCTCTGTTCATGAAGCACTATATAAATGTGTACTATTATCACTGTTGTTCTTTAGTAATTTCAGTTGGAGACAACTGCTCATGGTCTCATTTGAATTTTCATAGAGAAAATAGAGTAGCTTATTATTTCCTTCTCTACATAATTTTACAGATGGGGAAATTGAGGTAAACAGGGTTAAGTGATTTAGCCAGCATCACACAGAGAGTGTCTAAGGCCATATTTGAACTCAGGAAGAGGATTTTTCCTGATTCCAAGACTGGCACTCTATCCACTTCATCACCTAGATGCCCTTCTATTATTAGTGTTCCTTAATCACTTCAATGATGCTAGATATAACATGGATTCTCATTTGTAACTGAAAAATCCCAGGTACTGCGCCCTTACTGAGACACTTACCAAGCTGGTTCATCATCTTTCTTAAACCTGTATTCCAAAACTTTATTATCTTATATTAAATCATGAAATATATCTCATCAGGTGCTTAAAATTAGATATTTAATCTATGAGTGATACAGCTGGTAGTATGAAAATAAGTTTTTATATGACTTCAAAAAACTAAATTTATCCATGAACAGAGACATTCTTTTGGTCCTTTATATTTAAAATGTAGGCATGGACCCTATCAGCTCAAGGGAAAATAACAGATTCTAAAAGTTCTGTCTTGATTAGGGTCATTACCTTTCAGTGTTTACCAAAATAGAGTTCCAAAAGGTTAATTTTACTTAAATCCATATATTTAAGTGCTTTTCATAGTCTTAAACAACAGTATCTATTGCTTCTTTTAATACAAAAGCTTACCCAACTTTGCTGAACTAAATCTTCTCAGTTTTCTATTAAACATCCTCTTTCTTAGCATAACTCATTACATACACTATTCTTATTGTAATTTATAGATGCCCATACCTTTAGGAAGAGAATGACCTCTGTCAATGTTGTATAAATAAAGCATAAACCTGCTAGGATTTTCAAATCAGAGGAATGAGATTCATTCAGGGCCTGTGTAGAAAGAGCAACAAATTATAGATTTATTTATTAAAGCTAGAATAGTTTGAATAACAGTGCTGGTTCCAACATATTATCTATTATAGGAAAGTTGGTGCCAAGAGTAAAAACTGGAGAAAGAAAGAAAACCCATTTGAGTGTTATGAAGAAATATCTATATTGGTTTATGCTGAAGGATGTCAATAAAAATTCAAAGCATAATGGTCTACTAAATCTCAATTACTCTTTGAGGTCCCATTAAAACTAATATGTAGTTTCATTATGGTGAGGGAAAATATATACTGCTGAAGTTGTTTTTTACTCTGATGCTAGCTTTTACCAGGTGTAGTCTTCTTTGAAGAAGACTAAAAGCAATTAAGTATTATCAGTCATTTCTAAGGTCTTTGTTTCATAGAAGCATCTTCCCTGAGTAAGCATGAGATATCAAATATTTACCAGAAATACTTCCAAGCAATGACATCTTCATGCCCTGTATACCAAGAGATTTATATTCAACTATAAGAAATTTCAAAATGATTGAAATCAAAATTATAATTGATATTTAAACTATAAGCTATTATTTTATAGCCTCAGAAAAATTATAAGCACAACTATGAAAAGACTTCAGAAAACCTGATGTCCAAATTTACATTAAAGCTAGGCTTTAATTTCTAGAGGGTTTTATAAGAAAGACTATTATGATGTTAATGGAATGAAGTAAAGAAGAGAAAAGGCATGGTAAAGAACTAGGATGAGAGTGGACAGGTTTCTGGGCAGCTGGGTGGTGCAGTAATTAGAGTACCAGGCCTGGAGTCAGAAAAACCTGGATTTAAATTTGGTCTCAGGTGCTTACTAGCTAGGTGACCCTTGGCATGCCATTTAATCCTGTTTGATTCAGTTTTCTCATATATAAAATTAGCTGGAGGAGAAAATGGTAAATCATTCCAGTATCTTTGTCAAGAAAATCCAAAGAAGCATCATCTATTTGTTTTTTGGTCTCTCTGTGTGTCGCTCTGCATGAAAATATAAAGCATGCAGCTAAAAAAAATGAGGACACAAAAACTCAAATGGTATACAACATAATCTCTATTGCTATGTGGTTCCTTATGGTGTGGAACTTTGCCTTGAGAAACTTGAAGCAAAAAATCTTTTTGCCAGTTTCAAACTTTGAGATCCTTATTTTTCAGAACTTCTCCAAGGTACTTTATCATGCAATTTATTGTCTATTATTAGATTCCTAATTTCCTTTATCTTAATTATGCAAAATGTTGGTGACAACATTAATTGTACAACTCAAAGCCTGATCCTTACTGATGACAATTTTGGAATAATTGTACCTCTTCAAATAGGTCAAGAAGAACTTAAAAATCTTCTAATAGTGCTTTCAGTTTTGAAAAGAATACCTTTGTCTAACTATTGAATATGTATCTTGCTAAAAAAAAGAACACAAAAAAAACAGGATGGGGTTTGGTATTTTTTGGCATGCATTTATGTAGCGATTTTTTTTCTCCTCATTACATAAGTTTGTTTGGGGCATGAAATTGAGGAAAAATCAAGGTTATCCAACTATGAAGTAGTTTTGAACCAACCAACACGTAGCAAACCTAGGAATAATGGTCACTCCAGTCAGAAAATAAACTTAACAAGTCTGATTTTTTGTTATACTTTAATGTAATTGAACCTAATTTATGTGAAGTATAAACATTTATATAGATTGATGGCAGCTCTTCTTATATTGGCAAAATCTAAGAGAGTGAGAGGATGACTATCATTTGGGGAACTGCTAAACAAATTATATCATGTGAATAAAATAGAACACTATTGTACATAAGAAATAATGGGTGAAAATAAAACTGAGAAGACTTCTTGAAATATGCAAAATGAAATGAGCCTAAGCAATGTACCTTATTCAATAGCAATAACATTGTGTAAAAACGATTCTCTGACTTCTAGGCAGCTGTGTTACATTTCACATATCTCCCAGTATTCTCTGATATCCTTAAAGGATGTGGGAGTTTCTAATTACTGTTACTGACGAAAGCCCCAATGATTGTGTTCCCTCAATTTTAGGGGTCTGCAATATCCAAGTTCTACTTCACTACTTAAAAGTCAGATTAGCTTTTATAAAGAAATAGGTACTTCAAAGAAAACATACAATCACTCCACCATTCAAAACTTCTCTACACTTCAAAATGAAAAGGATAAATAAAACTAACAACCCCTAAGTGCATTTCTTAGGGTCCCAGAGTTTAAAGAATAGGAGAAAGGAATGCATAGTATCTATACCTCAATTGAATCCATCAGGATCCATTATCACAATCTGGTAGTTTTAAAGATATAGCTTGTACTGTCTTAGGTATACAGTGGAAAAAGACTTTCACTCTATATGTCATGAGGATGAAAAATGTCTTTTTCAAGAAGCAGGTCCTTGCCTTCTCCAATATGGGTGCTTGCATTTTAGGAAACCTGAACATGTGACAAAGCAAGGTTAAAATGACAAAAGCAAATAATTATCAAAGACTCAAAAATTCTGATTAGTATAATGACCAAGTATGATTCCAGAGGACTGATGGAAAAGAATGCTATTGACAGAAAAGTGATTAAATAAATATGAAGAAACACATATTTTTGAAACACTGTCAGTATGGAAATTTATATTGTTTAAAAAAGACATAGTTGTTACCAAATTTGTTTTTTTTCTTTTGGAAAGTTAAAAAAATAATAATACTTGATAATTGAAAAAAAAATCATTTGCAGGTTAAGTGACCAAGGAAATGGAGAACTGGATACTTCAATTCTGTTAGCCTCTTAAATCTATACCAAAAAAAAGAAGAATTCATAAAAATAAAGTGATTTCAACAGTATTTATAGGTTAATATACTGAAAACTTAAAGAAGGCAATAGACAAATGAAATCACAGTAGAAAAGGTAAATTCCTGACCTTCAATATGATAATTCAGCATTACTTATTCCACTAGTCACCATACTTCAATAATATAGTTAATGCAGGGATTTACAATAGAAGTCAATTAAGAATCCTCCCTGATTCTTGAATTGGAAAACCCAGAGACAGGAAGTTGATTTCCCTGGGACTGCAATGTAGTAGAATTCTTTTACTTCAAAAAAGCTCCATTAGAGAATGGAGAAAAAGAGGGAAATAGAGCTAGAGGTCAGCATGTTTGGCATTGCACAAAGCAAAAAAGGAGAGAGACAGCTAGATTCACTTAGTTCTATCTCTGTATTTCCTTCAGAAGTCACCTAAGGCAGAGATCCAAGCTGAAAAAATGGAAGAGGAAGCTGAGAGAGTCTAAGTTCTAGCCACCATGAAGATTTATATCAAGAGGAAGGAGGGAAAGAAGTGCATATGAGGGAAAAGGTCTGAAACTGCCAAAGATCTCAGGATAAAGAAAACCCTTTTAAAGATTGAATAAAACAGATAAGCCAACATAAAAAATTAATAACAGAAGGGACATGGACTCCAGGTTTGGTAAATGAATTCAAACATTTACAAATAAATATTGCAAGATATAAAAATTGAATCAACATCTATTGAAAAAGAGAGTCCTATTGATGAGCTGAGATTCAGGGAACCAAAATGATGAGCTGAGATTCAGGGAACCAAAATGATGAGATTAGGGTTCCTTGTGGTCAGGGAGTTAAATGATGATGCTAGTCACAGGTTTGGAATTCAGGGAAAAAGTGAAGAGGTTTGGCTCCCCTGTACCCCTTTGGGATCAGCACATTGGTAGGGAGTTTTGGGAACCCCCTTCTGGCAGTGCAGAGGTCCTTTGTAAAGGAATTTACGAACCCAAAAAGCTAGACTGATAAAAATATTATTGGAATTAAGAAGTCAGCCTTTGCTATACATGAATAGAAAGACTGAATTCCTTAGTGGCAAGGTCCTGGCAGAGAAGTAAAGTTTCTAGTAGAGAGATCTCAAAAGAGAGGTATAAAATCCTGCTATGGAAATAGGTGAGGACAAAGAGAGGATAACACTGAAAGCAAACATCATTCCAGTGGGCAGAGATCGCTGCTATGCCAGGGAGAGAGAAAGTTCTTGGCATATTAAGTCCTCTGTGAGGAATGATTTTAAAATTAGCTCTTTTTATAATAGAAGCCTTAGCTACAAGCTGGGGTTTTTGCTCTTGATGGGACTGGGTTCTTGATGGGTTCAGCTTGAGCTGAAATTGAATAGAAAATCTTTGAATTGAATGGGAGTCTCTTCAATTCAATGGGATTGGAATTCTGCTCAGGACTCAACCTGCCCCATCTAGATAACAGAATGAAGCTGTGTGTGTCCTGAGGCCAAAGGCCAGAATTCAAGGAGACTTTCTTCTTAAAGCTGCTTCTCAAGTGTTTTCTCTCATGGCTCACCCCCTAAATCAGAGAGAGAGAGAGAAAGAAAAAGAGTTTTGGGGCTCAGCTTGTCATTATGAAATCTATTGCTATGAAATCTTGGTTCAATGGTAGGAGGGGATTTAACTGAAGATTATTCCCATAGAGGAGGCAATATATTTAATAATTGGGGATGGGGTAGTCTTAGGATTCTTACAACGTCCTAAGTCACTGGAATGGATATAATGGGTATGATTTATCTGATCCTACAAGGAGATGTTATGGGCCAGAACTTGAGACAAGGTACTTATGTACTTAGTTCACACCTTTAAAGTAGTTCATACCTTTAAAGGAGCTCATACCTTTAAAGGAGTTTGCTCATTGGTTCACACATTAGACTTCATATGTTTAGAGCGCATATAAAAGGCAAGCCCACTCTCTGAGAGAAGATTTAGAGCCAAGATTCTCAAATCTAAAGTAAAAGCCTGCTCATGGACTTCCAGGAGATATAACTATAATTTCTGATTCAGCCTATTCAGTAGGTGTGGTACAAAGAATTGCCACAGCCCAAATAAAATTTGCAGCTTCTAATATTTATCAGTTCTTTAAGGAACTTCAAGATCAAGTAAGAAAGCATTCAGGTGAGATTTATATCTTGTATGTCCATTCTCATAGTGAACTTCCAGGTCCTATTTTTGATGGAAATTTAAAGGCAGATAGCCTTTTAACCATGTTGGCCAATACTCCTTTATTTCAGGAAGACTTAAGAATCTCATTCTAAATATCATCAGGCTGATCGAGCTTTATATTTATAATTTGGAATAACAAGAGAGCATAGTAAAAAGCTGTACACCTTGCCTTCCTTTCCACGCTCCTACATTCCCTCCAGGGAAGAACCCTTGTGGTTAAGACCCAATAAAATCTGGCAAATGGATGACCATTATAAATCTTTTGGTTGTCTGTCTTTTATCCATGTTGTGGTGGATACCTTTTCAGGATTCACTTTTGCAATGCCAACAGCAAAAGAGACAGCCCAAGTAGTCCACTGAATTCCTTATCCAAGCATTTGCAATTATGGGTGTACCACGAGGAATAAAAACAGACAATGGACCTCCATATATTTCTAAACATTTTGCACAAGTTGTGCCCAGTATAAGATTTTACACACCACTGGCATACTTTTTTTAATCCTCAAGGTCAGACAATAGTAGAGAGAAGAAACAGAGACATTAAGACACTCCTCCAAAAACAAAAGAAACAGGGAACCATGGGTAATCCTAGAAAACTTCTTAATTTAGTTCTCTATATCATTATTTTTTTAATTTTTGACAAAGATGCACTGGCTCTGGCAGACAGATTTTATAATCTACCAGAAGGGCAGTGCCCAGTACGAGCAGCTCTGCTATCTTTAGATAATCACCAGGTGATATGGAAAGACTCAGAAAGTGGTTAATGGAAGGGACCAGATAGGTTAACTGCTTGGGAGAGAGGGTTTGCTTGTATTTCTTCAGATGGAGAAAGAATGAATCGTATTTGCCTTGTCCATCAGAGAGAGACAGAAAAAGAGAAAAATCTGGAAACAAAGGAGAAGACCTAAGAACAAAATCTGCAAGAATCATTGGATTCCCTAACATAAGATAAGACTGTTAAAGGACTTGAAAACAAGCAAGGATCATTGGCTTGCTTGAGATGAAAAATTGTTGATGAGACTATTGCAGGACTTCAATGCTTGCAAGAATTATTGGATTCCTGGAACATGAACTAATGGAAAATGGATTCCTTTTGGACTATTTCTAGGATTTATGGATATGTATAAATTCTTCATGTTGATTCATGTTATTTGTTACATCACTTCTAGCCTGTGTTATATTGTTATGTGCTTATGTAATTTATGTAATTATGTGTAATACCTCCCACATGTATACCTGTTTCAAGTGAGCCCCTTCAGAAACCCACTAATCTGATTTGATTTCCCATTTCCTTTGATGTTTTCATCTCCCTGAGAAGTCAGGGAGGGTGTGACCACCTCCTTTTTATGATGCCCCAAGAAAACTATTACATTTTAGAGAAACAGAACATCACAGGGTAGAAATTGATGCGTAGAGAAACTACTCATTCTACCACAGGATAATTAGAGATTCAGGGGGTATATAACATTAGAAAAGTGGAATTGTGTGGATCCAGAGAGAAAATGAATAAAAAATGGGGAGAAATGATCATACTAAGGGCAAAGTGAAGTAATTGATGTAAATTGTGTCCCCTTTAACCTTGGGAGGTAGGGGAACATATTTGAGACTCAGGAGCACCCTTCCCCTCCAAAGGTTAAAGGGGACACAATTTACATCATTTTTCGATGAGGTGTGACAATTGAAGGTAAGAGATCCCTTCTGACAGATCTCTTGTGAAAGAAAGAATTCATAAACCTTTGGAATTCATAAAGAATTCATAAGTCTTTGGAAAAAGAGGATTTATTTACATTAAGAAGGCAGTTTACTAAGAAAACAGTTTTTTTTTGTTTTTTTTTTGTTTTGTTTTGTTTTTTTTAATGGGGGAGGTCCCTGTTTAGGAATTAGCAAAGGTGCCTTTACACAGAGAAGAAAATATCTTCATTAGTGGGTTAAGTCCAGAAGGGCAAATAGCTCCTTATTAGTAATTGGCAAAGGTGGGTTGAGAAAATGGTATGCTATTGCTACTGGGTTTGTATCCCAAAGAGATCTTAAAGAAGGGAAAGGGACCTGTATATGCAAGAATGTTTGTGGCAGCCCTCTTTGTGGTGGCCAGAAACTGGAAAATATGTGGATGCCCATCAATTGGAGATTGGCTGAATAAATTGTGGTATATGAATATTATGGAATATTATTGTTCTGTAAGAAATGACCAACAGGATGATTTCAGAAAGGCCTAGAGAAACTTACATGAACTGATGCTGAGTGAAATGAGCAGGACCAGGAGATTATTATATACTTCAACAACAATACTGTATGATGATCAATTCTGATGGATGTGGCCATTTTCAACAATGAGATGAACCAAATCAGTTCCAATAGAGCAGTAGTGAACTGAACCAGCTACACAGAGAAAGATCTCTGGGAGATGACCATGAACCACTACATAGAATTTCTAATCCCTCTAATTTTGTCCGCCTGCATTTTGGATTTCCTTCACAGGCTAAATGTACACTATTTCAAAGTCCGGTTCTTTTTGTTCAGCAAAACAACTGTTTGGTCATGTATACATATACTGTATTCAATTTATACTCTAATATATTTAACATGTATTGGTTGACCTGCCATCTGGGGGGGGGGGGAAGGAGGGGAAAAATTGGAACAAATGGTTTGGCAATTGTCAAAGTTGTAAAATTACCCATGCAAATATCTGGTAAATAAAAACTATTAAAAAACAAAACAAAACAAAAAAAAAACAATATGCTAAAACAGCTTTCTTAGAAAGAGGCAAAATCCTGTATGACTTCTGCAAAAATAGGTTGACAAACCCTTGGTTATATTAGGTTAATCTTGGCCTGGAGGTGGGGAGCAGTTTGAGCCACTCAATAGAAGACTTGGACTATGCCCCAGGCTAAGAATTCCAATTGAATGAAAGTATTTAACTTGGGAAGGCTGTTGTCTGGGAAAGGTGCGACTCAGAGACCCTTATTCCCCCAAAGGTTAAAGTCCACACGATTTACATCAAAAGAATCTAAGGCTTATACAGAAAAGTAGATGATTTTAGAGAGGCCTGGAGAGACTTACATGAACTTATGCTAAGTAAAATGAGCAGAACCAGGACATCACTGTATGTAACAACAAGATTATCTGATGATCAATTCTGATCTCAACAATGAGATGATTCAGGCCAGTTCCAATAACCTTATGATGATGAAAGCTATCTACACCCAGAGAAAGATCTGTGGGAATTGTGTGGACATAGCATTTTCACTCTTTTTGTTGTGGTTTGTTTGAATTTTATTTTCTTTCTTATTTTTTGCCTTTTTGATCTGATTTTTCTTGTGCAGCAAGATCATTGTATAAATATTATGTCTATATTCCATTTATAAATATTTTTATCATGTTTAACTTATATTGGATTACTTTCCATCTAAGAGGGGTTGGGGGGAAGGGGAGGATTGGAACACAAGGTTTTGCAAGGGTTAATGGTAAAAAAATTATCATTGCATATGCTTTGAAAATAAAAATAAAATAAAATTTTAAAAAAGGCTTCAAAAAAAAATTAAGAAAAAAAATTTGACCTAGTCAAATAAATGTAGAGTTAAGACTGAATTCCCAGTATCAAGACCCCTGAGATAGTTCTCTGAACCAAAGCTGGAAATGGGATCTATTTCTAGGTATAACTAAAGGCTCCTTTATTTTCCTGAGATATTTCAAACCAAGACATCAGTGAAAAATTCAGGTTGAAAAGTTCTCATTTAACTTGGTCTTATAGAATATGAAATTGGATACCAGTCATAAGATACTAATCAAGTGATAGCTAGGATCAAGAAAAGAAGTCTGAGTCAGTCCCTGAATCAATAGTTTGAGAAAAAAAAGAAAAAAAAAAAAAAAAAGAAAAAGATTAAGAACCAAGCAGAAAGTTATCTTATATTGAAAGAATAGGGTTTAAATTCATCCTATGGCCCACAAGAATCTTGGTTCTATAGGTTTAATCCTAGTATATAATAATTTACTTTGAATTTATATGACTTTCAAATGACTACCTATTAATGACATCAATGACTAGACATAGCTTTTAATTTTTGCATAATTTTCTTTAAACTTGGGATTGATTACCAAAAAAAACTTAATTTAATCTATTTTATAGCAAATAGCCATCTCATAGTAATCAATTTGGCAGCAATCCAAGACTAAAACAGTCTTTAAAAAACAGTCATAAAAGTCAAGACTTCTGGTTTGCATATAAAGAAAAGCTGTTGTATTGCTGTTGTTTAAAGAAAGCTCATTTTCATGCAAATTGTAGCATATAATTACAAGGCAAAAAGTCTCAACAGCTGCAAAAAAAAAAAAAAAAAACATTGGAAAGATTTTTCTTCATATTATACCTGAAAAGAAGTTTGACTCTTTTTCATAGAGGATAAATGCACTATTCCAAAGACTTGCTAAATTTTGCCCTCAACTCCTTTTAGCAATTGTAAATGTTATTCAAAAAATTAGTTTCCAGGATTAATTAATGGTGAGTGCAGTAACACAGAAAGAACAATAATTTCATTAATAATGCAAAATGTTGATAAATAGATATGATCACTTTTTAAAGGGATTTCATTGTAACTATTTGTGACTTGATATGTACTTTGCTAAAAGTGACAGTCAATTAGACATGGGGTTATCAAACTTTGGCCAAACACACACACACACACACACACACACACACACACACACACACACACATACACATACACACACACCACACATATACTACATTGCATATTTTGAATCAAATTTATTCATCAAGAGTATGTAAATATTGTATGAAGTTTCAGAAAAAAATTAGTTTATATGAAATGAGTATTTGTGGGTATATTAATTTTATAAGCAACAAAATATTTTGCCACATCCCCATTGTAAAAGAACTATCATCAGAGTGGATAAGACATGTTCATTAATAAAGCAATATAGCCATGTATGGATAAGATATTGAATTTTCACTAGAGGAAACTCTCTTACTTATGTCATCTCTCCCAATTAGAACAAGAAGTCCTTGGGGGGAAAAAAAAAAGAGTCTCACTTTTTTCTATTTGTAGACTCAGTATATAGCACATTCTTACCTAATAAGGATTCACCTTTTTTAGTTGAAATTCAATATTTGCATATGATAATTAATTCTTTTTAAGTTATCTTTAAAATGAGTGGGAAAGGAAAATGGCAAGCCACTCTAGTGTCTCTGCCAAGAAAATCCTGAAAAGGGTCATGAAGAATTGGAGATTTTATATATATACATACATATATAGCTGAACAACAATGAAACATTAGAAGACTTAGAAGACAATATAATGAATACTAAGGTCTAACATTTAAACTTGGATTTTTGTGGACACTTCTCTTTTTTGACTCAGGGGAGTTCCTTTGGAAATACAGCTATGAGATCAATCATAATCACTCTATATTCTCAATTAGGACATTTCTGGATTTGGGTAGAGCTTGGTCTTTCCAACTAATTGTTCATTTATGTCTATTTTTAGGTAAATCTTAATCTCTCTTTGGTTGAGACAAAATTTAGTTTACTGTGGAAAAAAAGTTAGGCAAAAGAACAGCAAAATGTATTATTGTGCCTGGAAAAGGAAATTGGAGAAAGAAAATATTTTTCTTGGGTTTTCATTCACTGAGGTCTTTGTTCCAAGATGCCTATATAGCCAATGAATCTTCCTTATTTCCTTTTTTTTTTTTTTTCCCCTAGAGCTCAGATCTACTTTTCATCTTGATGTGGACTATAAAACTAGTTTTTCAGAATCTAGACTTTTAGCAACTTATCTTTGAGAATCTCTTTCTCTCTGATTCTAAGATAGTTTCTTTTCATTTTTAAAATAAATTCCTAGGTGCTTTAACTAGGCATTCCCACAATTGTTTGAATCATTCAGAGAGCTATATAGGTCTTTTTCCTACTCAGTTTTGGTTTTTTTTTTTTTTTTTTTTTTGAACATATTAATGATTTTTAAAGCACATTGTAAAATAAAAGATTTTTAAACTTAACTTTTTAAAAACTTATTCAATTCAATAAAAATGGTTTTGGAATTGAATTTGTTTGGGCTTCTTGATTATTATAAATTAACAATGGCTTAAGAATAAAATCCAAATTCCTTAGCTAGACATTCAAATCTTTCGAGAATCATTTTTCTTTTATTAAAGCTTTTTATTTACAAAAAAATATGCATGGAGAATTTTTCAACATTGACCCTTTACTTCAAGAGTCTTAATCTAACTTGCTTGTCAAAATTTAACTGCGGAGTCAAGATGGCAGAATTAAAGCAGGAACTCCCTAATTTCTTCCTCAAACTGCTCGAAATTCCTTTAAATAATGACTATAAACAAATTTTAGAGCATCAGAGCGCCCCAAAAGACAAAGTAGAACATTTTTCAGCCAAAAGAAACTTAGAAGTTCAGCAGAAAAAGTCTGTGACTTTTTGATGTACTTTGCTAAAAGTGACAGTCAACTAGACATGTGGTCATCAGGCTGGGTCCAAACATACATAAACACACATACACATACACACACACACACATATACACATTGCATATTTTGAATCTAGTTTATTCATCAATAGTACAGAAACACTGCTATGAAGTTTCAGGAAGAAATAAGTTTATGTGAGTTGAATATTGGTGGATATGTCAAGTGTGCAATCCTGGTGCGGGTCATACTAGCACAGCTCAGGATGCCCTGGCACCAACCCCTGCTCCAGCATAAGTGAGGTGGGACAGCTGGATCAGCACCAGTGCTGGAGGCTTCTGGACCTGGACTGGAGATACCAGGGGGAACTTGGAAGGTCAGCAGAGAGAGTCTATGGCAATGGGATGAGCAGTCCCAGGTAAGATGTGCTCCAGCTCCAACCCCAGATGTGTTGCTTTAGAACCCTAGATATTGCAGTTAAAGAGATGAGGGACACTTCTAACAGCTCCAGGGCAAAAAAGAGTACTTGTGCTGAGAATCCGAGAAGGATCTCTGAAAAGAGCTGCACAAAACTATGAGGGTGGGATAGTGTACTGTCCATTCTGGAAAAGGATCCCTATTTTAACAAAGAATTAAAAGCTGATTGATATGCTAGGAAAATAAGCAGACAGCAACATTGAAAATTAGTATAGTGACAAGGAAGATAAAAAAACACACTCAGGAGATAACAAAGTCAGACTAGCTACATCTACAGAGTGGCCCAATTCTTATTTTTCTTGGAGGACATCTAAAATCTCCAAGAAAAAATAAGAATTGGGCTCAGGCCATGGAAGCTCAAAAGGGATTTTGAAAATCAAGTAAGAGAGATAGAAGAAAAGTTAGGAAAAGAATTGAAAGTGGTGCAAAAAGAAATACTAAAAGATTATGAAGAGAAGAATGCTTTAAAAAGCAAAATTGGCTAATTGGTAAAGAAAGTACAAATGCTCATTGAGGAAAATAATTCTTTAAAAAATAGAAGTGAGAAAATGGAAGCTAATGACTGTGAGAAATTAAGATACAATAAATCAAAACCAAAAGAAAAAAGAAAATATTAGAAAAAATGTGAAATATCTCATTAGAAAAACAACTTTTTGTATTTCCTTTTGCACCATGCCTTAAAAAGCAAAATTGGCCAATTGATAATGGAGGTACAAAAGCTTATTCAGGAAAATAATTTCTTAAAAAATAGAACTGAACAAATGGAAGCCAATGGCTTTATGATAAATCAAGACACAATAAAGCAAAACCAAAAAAAAAAAAAAAAAAAAAAAAAAGAAAGAAAGAAAGAAAAAGAAAAGAAAAAAATAAAAGAAAAAATGTGAAATATCTCATTGGGGAAAAAAAAAAAAAAAAAAAAAAACTAATCAGGAAACTAGATTCAGGAGGTGCAATTTAAAAATTATTGGTCTACCTGAACGTCATGACCAAAAAAAAAAGAAAAGAACCTTGATATCATCTTCAAGAAATTATCAAGGAAAATTTTCCTCATATCCTAGAAATAGAGGGTAAAATAGAAATCAAAAGAATCCACTCATGATCTTCTGAAAGAGATCCCAAAATGAAAACTTTCAGGAATATTATAATCAAATTCCAGAACTCCTAGGGCAAGAAGAAAATCGAGGGGATTCCATCAATTGGGGAATGATTCAATAAACTATGATACGCGTTTGATGAAATATGGTCAAGATTTTATCCTAGGTTTTTAGTTTGAATCCAGTGTTCTTAGCATTAGCAGTCTTCTGTCTTTTATTTACCTCTGAAAGAAATGATTACTAATAACCAATTATGGAAGTATGGAAGAGATTTAGTTGTTTTTTTTTTTTTTTTCTTGTCCTATTTCCCTCTTTGAAACCCAGATCTTGAAGGATATTATTGATTTATGCCAAAAATTTACTCCACCTAGACCATATCTAGTTGAATTCCTGCCCATTGTTTTCTACTCAGGTTTGGATGGGAATAAATTATTTGATTATATTGCCCAAGACTTGAGGTGATTTGGAAGTAAATTACATGAGCAAGGTCATGTCCCCCAGATTCATTAAAATAAGTTTATCTCTCATTACTTGTTACTCAGAGTTGATTGCCATCTTCAAGAACATCCACTCTTTCAAGGACATACAAATGTTGAGTGGGTTTCATGATTGGTCTTTGGCATTCAAGAGTATCACTAAAATGTATTAATAACATTCTAGAACTGTTAATAAAATCATTAATTACCCGGAAAGATTTCTCTAAACTTTTTCAACATCATACCTCTCTGAGGAAAAACTGGGTGATTCCTCAATGTTTTCTGGCTTCATTTAGCCTGAAAAGATTATTAATATATGTCAGCTCCTTCAGTGATCAGTTGTATATTAGAACTGTTGCTTAAATAAATATGATTTTCCATTTCCTCATATGTAATTTGTGAATATCCCAATGGGTATTTTTAAGAAAAAAAAATAGTTCATAAATACAAACCACTGAATTTTGCTGGGAGGAGGGAAGAAAGGGGAAAAATTTGCTCTGTCCTCAGATTTGACAGTGATAAATTAATGTCACTTTAATTAAGCTTAATTGTGGAAATGTGCTCTTTCAGATACTATATTAACCCTCAGGAAAATTTTCTTGAAGTTTGCATGAAGACATCATCAATTATTTGTAATCTTATATTATCAGGCAACATTTTATGTGCTTTAATCCTTTCCCCTTGATAAAATTATAAGTTTTCTAAAAGAAGCAATAGACTAAAGCTTCTCTAAGTTCTCCTAACTTAACATTCTCTTACATATTAAATGGATCTATGATCTCCTTCTTTCAGGAATTCCCTTCAAAAATGTAGATTACAACCTATATATTTCTTTCCTTTCTCTACAATTCCAATGAGTTCAGCACAGGGGATCTATCCAATATATTGGAGACCTTTACTTAAGTCTCACATGAGGGTGGGTTTCAAAAAAGTTCTTGGGTGGTCCACTGATAATCTATTTCTCTTGCTTAATCACCATTTTATTGTCTCCTATCATACAATTCTTTGATGATATCTTTATTCCTATTCATTACTCTTCACACCAATCCGATCTAATAAATCAATTTAAGTAACTGAGTATAAAATATTTTACTATATTCTATATTCAGTTAATAAAAAGAAAGATAGCCTTTGCCCTATAAGAGCTTAGAATTCATAAAAGGAGGCTACACCAAAAAAGGGAGATAGGAAAATAGATTAGATGGTCAAAGGATAGACACCAGAGAATACAGTATAGGAAACATTTTGTTCCATAAATTTAAAATTAGACAGAGTGGTAGGAGTTTTGTACTCATTCCCCTAGCTTTCCAAATAGAGAGAAGATTGAGGGAGGTAAAACAGAAGAAATAGATATAACTGATCAACTTTGAATACTTAGTTATTCTGGTCAATATAAGAATCCCAGATAATTCTGAAAAACTTATGATGAAATATTTATCCACCTTCACAGAAAGAACTGATGAATATAAATTAAAACATGTTTTTGTTCATTTTTTTCTTTCTTTCCTTTTTTTTTTTTTTTGCAAGATGGCTAAAATAGAAACATATTTATATGATTTTATATGTATAAGTAATACCATATTTCTTGCCTTCAGGATGAATGATAAAGGAAAATAATTTAGAACTCAAAAAGTTAATTAATATTAAAAATAAAATATTTTAGAGAAAATTAAAAAAGAACTCTGGAAAAAAAAAAGATAGAGCTCTGCTTTCATGGAAACTCAGAGACAGTAAAAGAACTTTACAATTTTTTAAAAAACAATCCAGTATTCTTTCATTTCTACTCTTCACCTTTTGACCCAATTCATTGTTTGTATAAACTGTCATGTGTATTTATACTGTTGGACAAATTTTATGGGACATCCATCTAAACATATATTGAAACCTAGGCAGTAGGCATTCCTGTCCATTTATTAAGAAAAAGGCTAAACCAAATCATTTTAATGATTAGAAATCTATTCCAGGGAATTGTGCAAAGATATGGTGTAATTAGTACTATGCCATCTGGATGCAGAATCATCTAAACAACCAGCCTCAGCCTTGAAACACCCCCACTCTGTGCTGGTTTTAATCATACATATGTATATGGAACAGACTGGAAAAAATAACAAAATTGTATTGACTGAGCTCATTACAAACTTTTGTTATAGAACTTCAACTGGGTACTCACTATGTCAAGTCAATTAATTTATACCTCCTTAATTAATTCATTATCCTATTAACCTGAGTAGTTCATACAAATATTTTATCCCCTATTTAAATCTTGCATGGCTTTCCCTCCCCCTGTCAATCTTTTACCTTATATGCTCATTTTTTTTTTTTTGCCTCGAATTTTACAGAAAACATTGAGAGAATGAACCATTTTTTTTTTTCTTCTCTCCTGGCCCCCCAATTAGGATCAATCAGTGTTTTTCTGCCCCATCACTACCTTCATACCTCATGTTATAGGGATGGCCTTATCCTTGACAAGCAAAAGTCATTTACATGCATAAATGATCTCTTTCCATCTTGCCTTCTCCAATATATTCACTTTCCCCATAATATTCTCCCTCTCTCTGTCCCTTCCTTCCTTCAAAAACTGATATTAAATGGTCGCCAATTCAAAAGGCTCTCTTGGAAGAATTCAAGAAGGATCTTAAAAGAGAGTTAGGAGAAAAATGGGGAAAGGAAATGAGAACTCTGGAAAATGAAACACAGAAATTGTCTGAAAAAAATCACTTCTAAATATAGTGTGGGTAAAATGGAAAAAGAAAACAACTCCTTGAAAAACAGCATTTGTGAAATGGAAAGAATCCAATGAACAAAACAACTCCTTTTAAAAGTTCAGTTAGCCAAATGCAAAAGGACATTTGAAAAAAAGCTAACTGAAGGAAAATAGCTCACTAAAAATTAAAATTGGACAAATGGAAATAAATTATTCAATTCAATTCAATTTCAAGAATCAATTAAACAAACAAACAAAAATTAAAAAAAAAAATAATTAAATAAAATATCTCTTTGGAAAAACAACTGACCTGGAAAATAGATCCGAGAGACATTCTAAAAATTATTGAACTTCCTGAAAACCATGAAGATCAAAAACAAACAAACAAAAATATTCTGGATAACATCTTTCAAGAAATCATGAAGGAAAACTGCCCTCATAGCCTAGAACAAAAGAGTAAAATAGCCATTGAAAGAATCTACCAAACACCCCCTAAAAAAGACCCCAAAATAAAAATTCCTAGGAATATTGTAATTAAATTCCAGAATTATTAGATCAAAGTGAAAATACTGCAAGCAGCCACAAAAAAAATAATTCAAATACCATGGAGCCATAATCAAGATTACCTGGGAGCTATCAGCTTAGACTTTGAAGGATCAAAGGCCTGGATATGATATTTTGGAAGCAATGTAGCTTGAATTGCAGCCAAGACTCAATTACTATGCAAAACTAAGCATTATCTTTCAGGGGAAAAGATGGACATTTAATGAAATAGGGGATTTTCAATTATTTTTGTTGAAAATACCAGAGCTGAATAGAAAATATGATCTTCAAATTCAGAACTCAAGAGAAGCATCATAAATAAAAAGGAAGGGGAGAAAACTCTTTTTAAAGGTTAAGAATGTTAACATCCCTTAATGGGAAGATAATATGTGTAGCTTTTGAGAACTGTATATTTGTCAGGGGTATACTTAGAGGGTATAGGTATAAGTGGACTTTAATGTGACAGTATTAAAAAAAATATATGGGTGAAAAAGGGATCTTATTGGAAAAAGAGGAAGGGGACATAAATGGAATAAATTATATTATGTGAATAGGAATAAAAGATTTATTACATTTGAAAGAAAGAAGGGAAGAGAATGAACATTGTTTGAACCTTAATCTCATTGGATTCTGAAATATCATCCATATTTAATTTAGTGTAGAAACTTGTCTCACTATATAAGGAAGTAGGAGTAGAAAGGTAAAAGGAAATGGGGAAACTAATAGAAGGGAGAGAAAAAGTAGAAGAGGAAAGGGATTTGAAAGAAAGAGGAAAGGGGCTAAAAAAATGGAGGGCATATTAAGTGAGGTAATAGGAGCAAAAGACTAGTGATGAGGGAAAGGGAAAAAAGAGAGAGAAAAGTACAACTTGGGAAAAATAGGATGGGAGGAAATATAGAGTTAGTAATTTCAAATGTGCATGTGAATGGGATGATTTCTCCTATAAAACAGAATCTAATAGAAGAATGGATTAAAAGCCAGAATCCTACAATATGGAAGTTTGCAAGAAACACATATGAAACAGAGATAGATATACATAGAGTAAAGTTAAGAGGCCTGAGCAGAATGCTTCAGCTGAAATAAAAAAGCAGGAGTTGCAATGCTGATCTTAGGTCAAACAAAAGCAAAAAATAAATCTAATTAAAAGAAATAAGAAAGGAAACTACATCTTGCTCATGTGTACCATAGATAATGAAACAATTCACATACACACACACACACACACACACACACACACACACACACACACACACACTCTGAACAGAAAGCTGCTACAAATACTCCAGGTCCTGCAATCCTTCAGTGTAGAAGCTATCAAGCCTTATGTTATACTGAGTGTGGCTCTATTATACTTGATTGGGAGGGGGTTGTGTTGTTTGTTTTTTTTTTTTTTTGTTTGTTTTGTTTTTTGTTGTTTGCAATATTTTCTCCTTGATCTGGGAATTCCAGAATTTGAATATAATATTCCTGGGCCTTTTCATTTTTGGATCACTTTCAGGAGGTGATCTATTTTACTCTCTGATTCTAGAATATTGGGATAGTTTTTTTTTTTTTTTTTTTTTTTCAAAGATTAGATCCAGGATCTCTTTTTTAATTACATCTTTCAGTTGGATCAATACTTCTTAAAATATCTCTCCTGGATCTATTTTCCAGGTCAGTTATTTTTCCAATGAGATATTTCACTTTTTTTTTTTTTTTTTTTTCATTTTGGGAAGATGAAATTGCTTTAGTGTAACTAGATTTCTCATAAAGTTATTAGCTTCCATTTGCTCAATTTTAATTTTTAAAGAATTATATTCTTCAATGAGCTTTTCTACTTCCTTTGCCATTTGCCCAGTTCTGCTTTTTAAGGCATTCTTCTCCTCATGACCTTTTTGTGTTTCCTTTTGCACTGACCTTAATGTTTTTTCATAATTATTCTTCTATCTCTCTTACTTGATTTTAAAAATTACCTCAGAGTAATTACCATGGCCTGAGCTCACTTCTTAATTTTTCATGGAGGCTTTGGATGTAGGAGCTTTGACTTTGTTACCTTCTTCTGAGAGTATGTTTTTATTTTCTTTGTCACTATAGTAACTTTCTATGATCAGAAACTTTTTTTATTGTCTGCTCATTTTCTTAACCTATTACTCAGCTTTTAACAGATTTTGTTAAAGTCTGTTTCCAGGGTGGAGGGGAACTGTCCCTAGTTTCAAGGTTTTGGGCAGCTGTTTTCAGAGACCCTTTTAAGGACCTGACTATAAGCTCTCTTTTCTGCCCTGGAGCTGTGAGAATGGTCCCTACTCCACTGTAGCAGTATGATCCAAAGTACTAAAGCAACAAGAGTTCTTCTTTGCTGGCATTTGGGGGACTATGTGCTTTACTCCCATTCTAGTTCCACAGACCTTTTTGGTGACTTTCAAGTTATCTTTATTGTCTCTGGACTGAGAGATCTATAAATCAGCAGTACTGATGCTTATTCAGAGACTATAGACTCTTTATTATTTTGTGCCCTGGCTGGCGCCCAAGCTGGGGCTACTAAGGCTATGCTGGCACAGTCTCCACCAGGACTGCACACTGGACTCCCATGCTGATGCCACAGATCTTATCTGTTGACTTTCAAAGTTGCATTCAGCTGCAAAATGTTCTATTCTGTCTTTCTGGGTGTTCTGAAGCTCTAAGATGTGTTTAGAGTCATTATTTAAAGGAATTTGGAGAAGTTTGGGGAAATTGTTGGGCAAGTTCCTACCTTAATTCCATCATCTTAGTTCCATCTCCTCATACAAATCATCCACTAGACATCTTAACTCAATATGGTCGAAACTAAACACATTATCATTTCCCCAAAACCCTTTCTTCTTTCAAACTTCTTTATTATTATCAAAAGGGTTCCAGGGCAGAAAATACTGTTCATGGCCAGGATCCTAGAAGGATCTCTAAAACAGTGGCACAAAAAACTCCAGAAGCCCTACTTTAGCAAACAGTTAAAAGCTGAATAATAGGCTAGGAAAATGAACAGAAAAAAAAAAAAAAAAAAAAAAAAAAAAAAAAAAAGGTTTTTGACCATTGAAAGTTATTATGGTGACAAGGAAGATCAAAACACACACCCAGAAGGTAACAAAGTTGAAACTCCTACATCCAAAGCCTCCATGAAAAATAAAAGTGGGTTCAGGCCATGGGAGGAGAACTCAAAGGGAATACAACCATTTTTCCAATCACCAAGGCTCACTACCTAGATTTTGCCCTTGATTATTTACTCTCCCTTACCCACCCCTATTCCAATTTGTTAGCAAGATCTGTTGAATTTACCTTTGTGACATCTTGAAAACACTTCCTTTTATTCTCTGACACTTTTCTGATGCAGACTTTCACTCTTGGACAATCACAAACAACTGCTGTATGGTTTTCCTGCTATAAATTTCTTTTGAATTCAATCTATTCTCCACTCATCTATCAAAATGATTTTTCTAAAGTGTAAGTCTCATTATGTTTCTCTTCTACTCAATAAATCCTTTCTTGAAGTAGCTATCACCTCCAAGATTAAATATAAAATCCACTGCTTATCCTTCAAAAGGGCAAATTCAAAAGTCTTCCATAACATACTCTCATCTTCATCTTCCAATAATTCTTCACCTTACAACTCTACCCTCTTACTCACAAAAACAATTCTAGTACATCTGGTCTCATTATTTTTATTTTAACAAGACACGCCATCTCCTAACTAAAGACCTTTTTACTGGCTATCCTCCATGAATGGAATGCTCTCTCATTTCCACTTCCTGGTTTTCTATGGTTCTTTCAAATCCCAGATAAATTATACTTTCCAAAAGAATTCTTTTATGATACCCCTTAAATCTAGTGACTTCTGTTGATTATTTCATTATGTTGAATGTTTTCAAATTTATTTTTCAATATTCAATATATTCAAACATATTTCATATATATATATATTTCATATATATGTGAATATATAATATATAAACATATGCATTTATATATATATAGATAAACATGTTTATATATGAAGATTTATACTATGTTGAAATGCGTATATGTGTATACATATGTATATTAATATATATAGAGAGATATATAAGTTGCATATATATGTATATATGTGTGTATGTGTTCATACATATAGTTTGTTTGTACATAGTTATTTGTATATTGTTTCCCCTCTTAGATTTCGGACAGGGATTGTCTATTACTTTTCTTTGTGTCCTTGGCACTTAGCACAATGCCAAGAGCATAGTAGACGTTTAATAAACATTTATTGTCTAATGTTCCATATAACTCATAAAAGCCTTCTTCTTCTTTTCCTACTAGAATATTCCTTTGAGATGGAGAGAAGGATGTAAAATGTATGACTCAGGAACCTTACTATAGCTCCAGACATAGATGCTAAACATATTCAAATATATTCTAGGCAACTGACAAAATAGTATATTTAGAGTCAGAAAGATCTGAGTTCAAACATAACATCAGACAATTACTAGATATATGACTTCGGACAAACCACTTAAGAACTATTTGCCTCAGTTTCCTCAACTATAAAATGGGAATAATAATAGTTACGAAATCACCAGTTCTTTGCAAGGATCAATGCTTAGCACAATTCCTTCTACATTGCAAAAATTATATTTTAGCATTATTATTATTTTATTATTATTTAATCTTTCATTTCCATCCTAATGTAAATAAATTTTGTTGTCTCCTAAATAATGTCAAATTAATGTTTTTAGCTTTATTAAATTCCATATATATTAAAGGATATAATAAGGCTTTCATTTTAATAATAAAAGACATATTATAGCTTACTTGATAGAACATATTTAATCAAATTAAAAGTCATTTAATTGAGAAAGGTATGTGTAACACTGCAGCACTTTTGAAGTTAAAGTAATCTAAATCTTTTCAGTGGTTTGAATGCTGCACGCCTACATGTGCCTACAGGCAAATTATGTGCCACAATATTATCCAGTGAGGGAGAATGTTAACTGAATTGTATGACAAGTTACAGGGCCGCCAGCAGAATAGCTACCTTTCAAACCTATATCCATAGAAGCCTTCCTCGAAAATTGTAAAAGACCCATAGGCCACCAATATTTTCAATGTACAGGAGACTGGGATACTCCTGTGTCTCTCATGCCAAATCTAGGGCTTCAATTGTAACGCTGCCTGGGTCTAAAATGAATCTGGGGTGAAAATAAGAATTTGTTAAAAAAATTAAAACGAACTTTATTGTCTAAAAAAGTGTTTAAGACTCACTTATAGTTTTAGAGACTGGCAAAATCATCTGAGTCTACTTCTCTTTCTTCATGATTCTTTGCATGTTCAGATTCAGCATTTGTGATCACAAACTTTATTGATTATGGTAAACTAGGATGGGGTGGTAGCTAGAGCAAATTTATAAATACATAAATATTCACCTCTAATCCCCTAACTTGTTCCTCATCTTCATCCTACTTTACTTCCCAGATCTTTTGGAGTCCTAGAATGATTCTCTGTCATGAATACCTATAATACCCTATACAAAAATCCTAGCCTAAAAAAACAAAGGAAAGAAAGTGGTCAAAGGCCTCAGGATCTCCTGACAAATTCCAAAACAAACAGGATTTATGTTGCTGGTGGATTCAACAAATCTTTTTTTTTTTTTTTTTTTTTTTTTTTTCTTTTTTGGTACATTTTTTTTCCCAACCATTCTCCAGGATCAGAATTTCTACCACTACATTGTTCTCCTATTACTTTGTTCAGAGACAATTTACGTACCTGACTACCACAATAACTGTAGCAGTAGCTATTCCTCCTCACCTGCAATAAAAATCAAAAGTCAGCTGAAGAAGAACAGGAAAGCAATTCTAGATATGTTTATTTATTTTTGTTTGTTTATTTCTCCTCCCCCATCCCCACCCACCAGGGACTTCTTGCTTGGTGCAAATATATATTATACAAGACACCAGATAATCTTCAAAGTGTCAGGATCATTTTTTCAGTCTTCTCTCTGAATCACTGCTTCTCAAGACCCAATAATAATTGAAAGATATAAGAGAGAAAGACACCATGCACATAATATTTGCATTTTTATTTTCTCTCCTATAAAAATCGCCAAAGGGACTGATTCCTTAAATTAAAATAAATGAGAGAAAAATCAACATTTATTATATGATAAGGCTTTATATCATGAATTCTAGAACAGGATTTTTTTTTCAAAATTAAAATTAAATTTAATTGATTCAGTAATAAATTCATTCTCTGCTAATAAGATTTACCCTGATGAAGCTTTTTTGACTCCCATCTCCCCAGGAACAGCAGGCATTGATCTCATTACATTAGTTGAAGAAAATGTATTATTTTAAATCTATAGCAATTGATAGAATAACATTTCAAAACCAAACAAGGCATAGAGAGAATCATAGAAGATCAAATGAAAAATCTAATTACATGAATTGGAAACTTATTGCGCACACAAAAATCAATACAGTAAAGATTAAGAGAATCAGTTAAGTGGAGGGAAATTATTGCATCTAATTACTCTGATAAAGGTCTTACATCTAATGCATACAAGGAATTGATTTAAATTTTTAACAAAAGCTATTCCCCAATAGATAAAAGGTCACAGGATAAAAACAAGAAAGAATGCAAGCAATCAATAGTTATGTTTTTTTTTAAATGCTTCAAATGACTCATGATTAAAAAATACAAATTACTTTAATTCTGGGAATCAATCTTATATCTATCCCATTGGCAAAGATAATTTTAAAAGAAAGCAACAATTATTGGAGGATTTGTGGGATGGGCTAATGTATTATAGCTGGAGCTAGTAATTAGTTCAACCATTCTAAACTCTCACTGATAAAATTATTGGCATTGCACATCAAAGAGATAGGGAGAACTTTATAGGTATGAAATGAAAAATGTGGGAGATGATGAGGGAAAATTGGAATATTAATGCATAGTTGGTGGAGCTTGAACTGATCCAACCATTCTGGAGAGCAATTTGGAACTATGTCCAAAGGTCTATAAAACTGTTCAGACTCTTTGATTCAGCAAAACCACTACCAGATGTGTATACCATAACAAAGGGAAATGGACCTACATGGACCAAAATAATATTTTAGTGGTGGCAAAATAGTGGAAATTGAGGGAATGCCCATCAATTGGGTAATGGCTAAACAATGATATATAAATATAATAGAATACTTTTTTTTTTTTTTTTTTGCAATTAGACATGCTGGTTTCAGAGGGGAAAAAAAAGGAAATATTTATATAATCCAAAGCAAAAATGAAATGATTAAGACCAAGAAAACATTGTATGTATTAACAGCAACATTGTAAAATGGTCAACTGTGAATGACTTATCTATTGTCAGAAACACAATGATCCAAAACAATTACAAAAGTATCATGATGGAAAATGCTATCCACATCCAAATAAAGAACTGATGGACTCTGAATGCAGATGAAAGCACATCTTTTTTTTCATTTACTAATTTTTTTCTTTCCCCCCAATTTGGTCTGCTGCTTCTTTCACAGCTATGAAATATGGACATTTGTTTAACATGATTGCAAATATATAACTTATATCAAGATATTTTTAAGAAGAGGGGAGAGGAGGGAAAGAAGGAAGAAAATTTGGAATTCAGAATTATGAAAAATTAATATTCTACATAATTTTACTTATAATTCAGAAAAATAAAAAAGAATATATATTTATCTAATTACTATAACATTGTAAAAAAAAAAAACAAAAACCACAAATTTCAGAGACTACAATTCTGACAAAGGCAATGACTAAAAAAATTCCAAAGAAATGATAAGTATATATTTTATAACCCTCTGACAAAGACATTTGGGTAGTGTGGAAAGGCTCAAATGTCATTGGGAATATACATTTTTCATATGGCTAATGTGGGAATTATGATTTCTTGAATACAGTAATTTCTTTAAAAGATTTTTTGTTTGCTTTATTTAGGAATTGTATTGAAGGGAAATTTCAGTGGTAATTATATAAAATGGAAAAGAAGGAAAATAGGATCATTATAATATTTAAAAACTAAGAAAAGAAAATAAGAGGTTTAGAAGGATAAGTAGATAAACAAAGTAGATCTGAAGGGGGAGGATTCTGGGAAGATGGCAGTTGGTTGGGAAATTTCAAGCTCTTCCTCATAAACATCAAGTGGGGACCCCTGGGGATAGCTGGCTGTGGCTAGATCCTCAGTAGGAACCACAGGAACTTTCACCTCCTGGACTGTATATGGGGTCTGAGAAAGACTGTGTGAACCTTCGCTGAATGGAAATATCAGGCCCAGTTATGCTGTATGTCCCTGCATGAAAAAGAGCCATCTGGCTGATCGGTACAAAAACAGTGGGCCTGGGGCACTGCTGACTGTGGCACTTGCAGAAGGGAGAAGCTCTTGGTTTGAGATTCCTGGTCAGAAGGGAGAGCTGAGGTGAAGCTGGAGGCACCATCCCTCCACTCCATAATAAGAGATGCTTACATTATCACTAGAAAAGGAGGTACAGAGTTTCAAAGATGAAAATAATTCTTTGAAAATTAGAATTGGGCAAGGGGAAGCCAGTTAAGCTATGAGAGACCAAGAAATAACAAAACAGATTATAAAAAATGACAAAATAGAACAGAATTTGAAACATCTTAGAAGAAACAGATTGGAAGTACAGACCGAGAAGAGAAAACAAAAGAATAATTGGGCTTCCAGAAAGTCTTGACACAATTTTACAGCAAATAATCTAAGAAAATTGTCCTGGAATAATAGAACATGAGGGGAAAACAGAAATAGAAAAAAAAAAAACAAAAACATAAATCACCACCTCAAAAAGTTCCTTTGTGGAAAACACACAGACATATTATTACCAAATTGTAAAGCCCCAAATCAAAGAGAAAAATTTTCAAGAAACAAGAAAAAACAATTCAAATATGCTAGAGCTACAATTAGAATTGTATAAGACTTAAGAGCAGCTGCAATAAAAAAAACCCATAAGTCCTGCAATCATATCTACCAACAATCAAAGGAACTACACTTGTGGACAAAAGTATTATATCCTAGCAAAATTTTCCATAGTTTTGAATGAGAAAAAATGGACATTCAACAAATTTACTGATTTTTAAGGACTTTCTGTCGACCAAAGTCAAACAGAAAAGTCAACATATAAAAACTGATATCAAAGATCATTTTTAAGGAAACCAACATAGACAAAGTGCTTAAACATGAACAAATTATGTTTTGTTTTGTTTTTTACATGGGAAATGTATACTATATATTTAAGATTCACATCATCAGTAGGGTAAGCTGAAAAGAAAAACTGGCAGAATAAAGGTAAAAATTATAATCATGCTATACAAATGAGGTGCAGAGGAAGGATAGAAACATTGGCATTAGAGGGGGGGAGGAGGGCTCATAGTTCTGAAAATCTATTTACATTGTGAATGATGTCCATAGGCAACACTACATATATGCCATGAAGGGTATTTCACACAACAAAATCTATTAAGAAATAAGGAGGGAGGGATGGGCAAATGGGGAACAAAGAGGGAGGGAAGAAAACAAAGAAGGAATGCTTGGGTGGGGGGAGATTAAATAATAGCAAGGCAAGTTATGGAGCAGAATTTAATGAAAGTGTCATTGAGGATATGAAAGAATGTGTATGTACGTGGGGTGGATGTGTATGAATATATTTATGTATATATATATATATATATATGTATATATATATATGTATGTATCTACATGTTTATATATAAATACATCTTTTCTTAACTAGCTTACTTAAGGGTAGTGGGGGGGTGAAGTGGAAGGAGAAGAAAAAGAATAAAATAAACAATGTGTGCTGCAGAAGAACCAAAGAAAAAAATTTACAAGGAGGTAAAGAAAAAATGGACATTCATGAATATAATTTCTTCTACTAATACGTATATATGTGTATATGTGTATATGTGTGTATATATGTATCTGATAATTGTTGTTATATATTTTGAATCCTCCCTGATGCTCTGCTGGGCACATGAGAATGATCATTTTTGTTTTGCTTTATTTTGTTTTGTATTACTTTTTGCTTTTGCTTTTTTTCTTGTTCTGTTTTTTCAAATAAACAAAATTTTAAAAAATATATCTGAAGATAATATATGTAATTATACAAATTTGAAAAATAATGGAAGTTGTATGTAATATAATTAAGGAGTTTCATATATATTTCCTCTTTTTCTTCCTTATATGTAGAAATACTTACATCTGTTAGTTTTTCAAGTTAAGAATATCAGAAGACAAGGGGAATTAATGTTCTGGCATATAGAAAGTATTTAATATATTTTTGATTGATAGTCTGCAATATATTCTTAATTACCCTAAGCCCACAGTGTCATTTACCTCTAATCCTTTTTTCCCTTTCTGTTTTGAAGTACATTCTATTTGTATATAGTCTCTTGTTTGGGTACTAATATATGTATTGATTCATTAGAATCTCCATAAAAATTGAAATGCTTCCCCAGAATTAATCAGAATGTAGTTAAAGACCTGGGAAGTTATGAAAATTTTGTGGAGAATTCTGAGAGAAAGATGCCTTGAAGAAAAGAGTAAAGAACACACACACACACACACACACACACACACACACACACACACACATATGTGTGTATATATATATATATATATATATATATATATATACATATATATATATAAATACATATATATATATATAAACATAAAAACATAAACATGGAGGACATATTTCATCTTAGTGCCATGTAGGGTGGCTCCACACCCATGTCCAGTTTTGTTTATCTTCCCTTCAAAGAGATGATGAGATGATAATAGCCAGTAATGAAAATGAATGTGTTTGGTGCACTGATGTGAACAATTATTGTTCAGAAAATATATAGGAGCCATTCACAAGGATTACCCTTTTCTTTTGTCTCTTTCAGAGAAAGATACTATCTCTCTAATTTAACAGATCTTCAAATATATGTCTCTCATTCTTTTTTCCCACAAGAATGAGGAAATCTAAGAAGGAATACCATTTACTCTTCTTTTGGACAAAAATGCTTAGAGCAGGATATTGTATTACAACATGTAATTATTTGAACTCTTGCTATTTCCCTTATTACTATGGTATTCCTTCCCCTTTATAAAAATAAATTAATGAATAACAACTTTTGCTGTATAATAATTGATAGCAATATGAACAGAGGTTGGGGAAGATGGTCAGTCTGGGAAAAGAAAAAGATTTAACTTTTAATAAAAGTTGGACGGAGAAATAAAAGAATAATGATTCTCATACTGCATCCCATGATCACAATCCTCTTTAGGTACTGATAAGCTTGCTCAAATTTGATTTATAGGTAAGAGTATAAATAGGTGATTAATAACCCAAAACTAACAAAAATCTCCTAGTATAAAAAACAGAGAAGTTTTAAGCAGAGATTATCAATTCAAGAAGGGGTGGCTATCAATACTTAATGCAACAACAAAGTTGGGAATTAGTAGACTGACTATGAAATGCTATTTGGAAGTGTTTATATTTTAGGAAATAGAAAAAAATGGCTCTTATTTGATCAGAACTGACTGCTAGGTGGCACTACTTCCTTAATTTTTAATTTATGTAAAAAAGTTTTCTGTAAAACCACAAAATGTTAGAGGTTAAAAGAACTCTCAGTGATCATTTAATTCAATGTCTACATTTTATAGATGAGAAAACTGACCAGTTTCACTTAACTTTTTTTTTATATAGACTATAGCATGTTTTTAGATTCAGCTCAGCAATGCCAAGTCAAATGTCCCTTTTTTCTTTGCTCTTCAGTAATTACCTGATGTCTAAGCATTTTATCATCTTCTGTGTTTTGTCACAGGAATTTAAGGAACTAGTTTTCAACATATGAAAACTATTTTATCTTTCAATAGAAAGAGTTAAAATTAATTAACACCCTGAGATTAAATAGGAATTAAAGAATCCTGCATAATCATGCTAGATAGATGAACTAAATCTATTTTTTAAAAAATCAGTTTCTAAATTATACAAAAAATCAATTGCATTCATCAAAGCATGATGCATGAAATATATGAAATATAAAATCACTTCATGTAGAAAAGATCTGAAAATTCTTAGTGGGATGAATGCCAAACGATAGCATGCCATGCAGACTAAAGGGGAAAAAAAAAATTTGTTTATTTTGTTGTGTTGCCAAAAAGGAAGATAATAGTTTCAATTTGTTTTGTCTGTCATGACACATCTGGCATATTGTATGTAATTCTAAAAATTAAACTTAAAGAAGAAAGATCACTAGATTAAACATGTTTGGGAATACCAACTAAATATGGTGAAGATAAAGGAAACCATTTGAGAGGAGGAACCATTATAAAAAACAGAATACTTCTCATCAAAGAGGAACAGTTTAGGTAGAAATAAGAAACAATAACAATCTGAGAAATATAATAGGGAAAAATAATCTTTTAGTGAGAGAAGCCACCTTTAAACCAAGATGGATTGCCAAACAAAAGAGATTGGACCTTTCTCACCTTCCTAAAGATGATAAATCTCTAAGCTTATGGTGTAAATGAGTTAAAGAGGAGAGGCTTTGGGCAACCTAGGCTGAACTGCTGCTCTTGCAGAAAAGATCACTGTAATACTTCAGTTGAAAAATCACCCACAAAGTCTAATACTGGAAGTGATAAGGAGTGTACATTCCATAAAATAGAGAACCCAGGGAGTTCAGTATATTGATCTATACAGCAGAGATGTTATAAGCTCAGAAGAGTCAAATAGTTAAGTGATCATCTTGGACCAGGATAGGGATAACCCTACCCAAAGGCCATGTTACCTATATGTTTAGCAGTCAGATATGTAAACATGACATGTATTTAACCTAGCAATGAATTTGCCTTTTTGACTGGAGTTAATCCAACTGAACAATAGAAAGTTCATCCAATACTGATTCCCTGCTCCATGCTAAACTTTGAGGGATTCCTTTAGAACAAAGAAAGGATATGAAGACCTGTGATTCTGAGATGTGGTTGCTTTATGTACATGTATTCCCTGAATAGATACCTCATTATCAGTGTACTGTAATTTCATCCCCATTCTTACAACTTCATATCTGTGGATTTTTTGGCATTTATAGAAGAGTACAGCCCAGGATTTGTGGATAAATTACATGTTACCCTCATTTTTGCTATACTATTTGAGTAAATATTTTTGCTAACAACTGAGTCTGCTAGCTTATTGTTAAGAGAAAGAACATGAAAAGTTCTTGAACTATAATGTTGCCTCTAGAAATCTGGAGAAGTAGCACTTGTCTTTCTTGTAACCTAATCAATCGATATCACTAGGATTCAGGAGGGATGAGGTCAAAAGGAGTGTTGTGTTAATATAAAATCTACATTATACAACAAGGACCCTAAAGCTGATATACTTAAAATGTGTAGTGGACATACAATATCTAAAACAATGACTTCAGTGATTGTATAGCAAGGAAGGAGTTAGTTCTTACTTGAACATAGGAATTCAAGTACTATATATGGCACTTGAAATATAATCAAATTCCTCTTATTTATTGAGTTTGTAATATGAACATCTTAACATTAGTATATATACACATATATATTCAAGGACAGAACAAAATGGAAGGAAGAAGAGCACTTGATGATTTTATTTATTCTTGTGAAAATCTATGGAGTAAGGGGTAAGGGAAAATGTAATTCTATCGGGATAAAGGTTTAGCAGAGAGAATTAGGATAATGTGATATCTTAGTGTCCAAATGATGAAAAGAATCACAGAGAAGATAATGAAAGTCAAGTTTTAGGATACAAATGCCCTTGGGCAAAGAGAATATACATTCACTTAAATACAAACTAATGTCTAAATTCTTTTTTTTAGAGAATATCTTCTAATGAGGGGGTGGTGGGAGAGCAAGATGACTCCAGGCACTAGATATGGAAGTGAGAAAATTATGATGAACAGGGATATTAAAAAGAGAAAAGAGAATCTGAGGTTGTCAAAGAAAACTTTTTCTAATTTCATAATATCTCTCTGGTTTGTTGTTCAGTTATTTCAATTGTGTTTGGTTCACAAAGTTTTCTTGTTTGCCACTTTCCTTCTTCAGGACCCCAATATGCCTTCGTACAGAGAGAAGACCTCATGGACTCTAAGTCTGTGAACCAACATGGGCTTCTGTGTAGTCCCTGGAGATCAGTCCCCCTCCACCCCGGGCAGGACCTCAGCACGCTTCAGCATAGTCCCAGGAAGCAGGCACCCTCCAATGGCTAGATCTCCATTTGCTTTGGCAGGTCCCTGTGGGTGGGCATATATCAGGAGCCAGAGCACCTCCAAGCAGGCAGGCTTCTTTCAGCAGCTAGACCAATATGTGCTTCAGTCTAGTGCTAGAGAAATCCAAGAGTATCCTACCCAGGCTCAATACACACCAGCCACTACCGCGAAGAGTCCAGCTCGGTACCAGGTAAACTGCCAGACTTCTAAAGCTTCCACCAACACCAGCTACCTCCTCATCTCATACTCTCAGCATAGCACCAGACACAAGGATCCTTCATGAGCACCAGGATAACATCAGAACAGCATTAGGTAAGCAGCCAGCCACTGGCACAAGAAGCCTAAGCCAATACATCTTCATCAGAGAAACAAAGCTCAAATTTCAAAGAACAGGAAAAGGCCGCATCTCTGATTCCCCCCCACATACCAGAAGCATACCAGAAGGAAGGAAGGAGGGAAGGAAGAAAGGAAGGAGGGAGGGAAGGAAGGGAGGAAGGAAGGAAGGAAGGAAGGAAGGAAGGAAGGAAGGAAGGAAGGAAGGAAGGAAGGAAGGAAGGAAGGAAGGAAGGAAGGAAGGAAGGAAGGAAGGAAGGAGGGAGGGAGGGAGAGAGGGAAGGGAGGGAGGGAGGGAAGAGGGAGGGAAGGAAGGAAGGAGGGAAGGAAGGAAGGAGGGAAGGAGGGAGGGAGGGAAGGAAGGAAGGAGGGAAGGAAGGAGGGAGGGAAGGAAGGAAGGAGGGAAGGAGGGAGGGAGGGAAGGAAGGAAGGAGGGAAGGAAGGAAGGAGGGAAGGAAGGAAGGAGGGAAGGAAGGAGGGAAGGAAGGAGGGAAGGAGGGAAGGAAGGAGGGAAGGAAGGAAGGAAGGAAGGAAGGAGGGAAGGAGGGAAGGAAGGAAGGAGGGAAGGAAGGAAGGAAGGAAGGAAGGAAGGAAGGAAGGAAGGAAGGAAGGAAGGAAGGAAGGAAGGAAGGAAGGAAGGAAGGAGGGAAGGAAGGAAGGAAGGAAGGAAGGAAGGAAGGAAGGAGGGAAGGAAGAGGTAGAATGGTATAAATTTTTTCACATGAAAAAGTATGAAAGATCTATTACAGCACAGTGGAAAAAGGGAAGGTGGACGATGAGCATCACTTGAAATTTACTTTCATTTGTATTGGCTTAAAGAGGGAACAATATACTCAGTCAGTTGAAGATAGAAATATATATTACCCAACAGGAAGTTGGAGGGGAAGAGATTAACTGAAAGAAGGGGCAGGGGGGGTGCCTGAAAGAAGAGAAAGCAGAATGGGGGAGGCAGATGACAGGATCAATACACTGATGACAAGGAAAAGAATGAAATGAGAGAGAAGAAACAGGAGGAATAACAGGATGTAAGGAAAACACAAATAGTAATCATAACTGTGAATGTGAATGGTATACACTTTCACTCAAAACAGAAACAAATAGGAGAATGGATCAAAACTAGAATCCCACAAAGTGTTGTTTATAAGAAATACACTTGCAATAGAGACACACATAGTAAAGGTAAGGGGATAGAGCAGAATATATTATGCTTCAGCTGAAATTGAAAACAAAATAATATTGGTAGTATTAAAAATAGACCTAATAAAAAAAAGATAAGGAAGGAAAATACATCTTGCTATAAGGCACCATATCAATACTAAGGAACCAATATCAATACTAAACATATATTGACCAAGTGGTATAGCATCCAAATTCCTAAAAGAAAAAATAAATATTTACATGATAGTAATTTATAAACTATACCAACATTTCTACCATCTTTGGGAGATGGCAAAGTAAGGAGAGAGAAAAAATTAAAACTAAAAATCTTATAAAAATGAATGCTAAGATTTTTCTTGACATAAAAGAAAAAAAACATGCAAGGTGGGGGAAAATAAAATACTATTAAATTTTTAAAAATAATTTCTCATACCATTTTCCAATGCTTAAAATATGTACTCATTCAATTACTTTAGTAAATTCTCTTCCCTATAGAATAAGCCCATCCTCAGTTACTATGACAAACTTTTAAGAAGCAGAACTAATTTTTCTGATCTTTTTAAAAAAAAAATCTTTGAAGAAACCAGTAGTTAAGATTTAATATTTAGGACTAATACTTGAAAGACTTTGTCTGGACACTTTGAGCCCTAGTGAACTATATAAACTTATGCAACAAAACTTCACAATATCTCTGTCTTAGCATCTCTATTTATAAAGTGAAAATACTGTGTGTTTTTATCTTTGCTTCATTTTAACAACTCAAATAAAACTCTGACACATTCTCAAGTCTTATCTCTCCCATAAAGGTAGAGAAGGAACATGATAAAATAAAAATTATACCAATCAAATAGAAGATCTGTATTGTTATCCTAGTCTTTATCAATTGCTAATTTTGTGATCTTAGGCAAATAAGTCATTTAACATTTCTGAGTCTAACACATAGTAAGCATTTAACTAATGTTTGTGGACTTAGTTTTCACAATTATATTGGGCATGATATTGGGCATAATGCCCTATCTTCAGGTATGTAATGGATCAGCTGACATTCAATTCTCTTGATTTCAGTTACCTCCCTGACTCTCTATATAAACACATTTTTACACTGTGTCATCCCCCAGAGACTGTACCTGTTTCCTCTCCCTTTGTTTTCCATTTTTTAAGCCATAATTAAATTGTGTATCCTTTTAAACAACTATGACCACTCCTTACTGTTATTTTCCTACATCTTCTATGTCCTTGTACTAGAATGTGTCACTTAAACTTCTTGCTTTTATATCTTTTTCCTTCACTTAACATAGCACTTGATACCCATTAATCAAATTATATTTTAATTAATTCATTGAATTTCATATCTATTAAAAATAGGTAGCAGTAATAATAGCTCACTGATTGAGCTAGTCCATTTCTGAAGCAAACCAGCAGATCTCTGGAAACAGGTTGGGGGTTCTTATCCTAAAGAACACCTGCTAGGGAAAATTATTGCTAAAATATATGGGAAGATTTCATCCATAGTATTCAAAAGCAAATATAAAATCCTTTCCAGCTGAGACCAACTAAGAATGATTTCACCTCGGTACAATAATTGAGAAAAACTTGGCAAAAGAAGATTAGGAATTTATGATGTAAATCTGTGTGTGAACATAACTACAAGGCTTTTGACCTGGAAGCTGTACCTGGAATACGAACAGTTCATAAGGTATGAGACAGAGAGCAGTAGCTCTTTCCTTTTTTTCTGGTTTCCTAGCTACAAAACTGAGGTGAGTTCTCCTGTAGTCTGGAAATGATTTCTGACAAGAGCAATTATATAAATGTCACCATGCCCTGTTATCAGATTTCTTGCCTTTTTTCAGAATCCCAGAATTATCTTTCTGGGATACTGGATTACTTAAGATAAAGGGAAGGCTTAGAAATATTGTCACAATAAAACAAAACAAAACAAAACAAAACAAACAAACAAACAAAAAACAAAGAAGGATGTTTTAGCACCTGGTTTTATAACATCAAATCCAAATAGAGACTGTTTTAAAGGTTACATGAGAATATAAGCAAAGTCAGTGCAGTCATATCAACTAGTTTCACATCTTGCCCCAGTAATAATGATAGTGATGCCTTAAGGATACCCTATACAGTGACTGATTTATACATCACACAGTCTATATCTTACTCAAAATGCAAGGTCACTTAGATGTGTGCTTCAGTACCTTTTAGCACATATCAGAATGAGTACCTAGAATCTTACTGACAAAGAGAAATTTAACCAAAAAACTACTGCTTTTCAGCAATAATTCCATATATCCTTGAATGGGATGTAAAAGATAGATCACATAACAATCAAGTGTCATTAACCATCATATCTTTTGTGTTCTAGGGAAATGAAGGGGTGCTAAATGCAAAATGAACAAATTATGATATATTAGTTCTTTTTTGTATTATTAGGAAATATTTTAAGATCATAAAATTATACAGATAAACACAAACATGCAATCAAATAATCATATACCTTTAATATGGTATTATTACCTTAATATGATAATATTAATATTAATAAAGCAATATGTTCTATTATACAACAGAAACCAATCTAAGTTCTGGGGAAATAAAAAGAGACAAAAGTCAGCCTCTACTTTCAAAGAACTTACAGGCTAATAGGGGAGAGAAAACATACAAATTAATATATTTAATCAAGCTATATACAAAATAAATAGGAAATAATTAACAGATGGAAGATGCTGAAATGAAGAAGGATTATAGAGGGAGAGGGCCTGGGGAGTTGGTGTAGGTTAGAAAATACCAAACTCTCTAGGTTTCCCTCAGAAACAGGCAAAACTGCACTTCAGAGTGAACATAGAATATCTAAAAAACAAGTAAGAAGGGACAGTACAATAGTCCTCCTGGGGCAACTGGAGAAGATCCAATGATGAAAGATACCAGGACAGAGTTTTGATCCCTGTGAAGTATAAACAGCTCCACGGTAGTTCCATTAAAACAAGCAGGGAACAACCTCCCAATCTATTGTTAGGTTGGCAGGTAGCCTCAGGTCAAGCCATAGGACTTTCACAGGAGTTGAGTCTGGGAAGATTGAGGGAAGCCCTGCTGATAAGGAACACCAGGCCCACCAGTGCTGCTGAGATGCTGCCTTGAGCAAGAAGGAATCAGCACACACTTACCTGGCAAGTGCAGAAGCATTGCTGACTGCCAGCACATACAGTTTGGTAGAGTTCTCCATTTCAGGTTCCAGGCTACAGAGGATTACTAAATAAGGACCTGAAGCAAGAGGCATCCCCACAGGAAAAGAGGTGATTATATTAACAAGCTCTTATTTAAAAACAAAAACAAGTGAACAACAAAGGAGAAAGAATTCAACAATGTAAGGAAAAACAACAGATCTGGAAAACAGATCAAGAAGAGAAAACATTAGAATAATGGGACTATCTGAAATTTATGGTATCTGGATAGAATAATAGAAGAAATAATTAAAGAAAATTGTTCTGAAGTGTTAGAATAGGAGAAAAAAATTAGAAATAGAAAAACGAAGCAAAGGAAAAAAAGCCCACAATCAAAACATCAATCACCACCTGAAAGAAAACTTACAGGAATATTATTGTTAAATTGTGAAACTCCCAGATCAAAGGGAAAAAATTACAAACAATAACAATTCAAATATACTAGAACTACAATCAGAAGCACATGAGACCTATCAATAGCTAAAATAAAAGACCACAGGTCATGGAATACCATAAATCAAAGACCTGAAGAACCAGAGTTGTAGCCAAAAAAAGACTATATCCTACAACAACAATAACAAAAACAAAACATATATATATACATATATATATATACATATATATATTCAATAAATTGTCATATCTTTAGAAATCTGTGGCAAACAAATCTAAACTTAATAGAATATTTTACATATAAGAGTCAGTATCCAACTAATTAAGGACAAACTGTTTATGTGGAAATATATATCATATATCTAATATTGCCGTTAGTAATTAGGTAGTTCAAAAGAAAGATTGGTGTAGAACTAAGTATAATGTGATTCTATAAAGTAAAACCATGTAGAAAAAAAAAATAAAACAGTAATTATGCTACAAGAATTTGGTTCAAGAGCCAGAATTGACAGAGAAAAAAGATGGAAAAGGAGAGTTGGTAGTTCTGAATTTCTACTCAGATCAGATAAGCTAGAGATGGAATTACATATACATATGCATATATATCTACATACATTATAATAATATATATGTACATACATAATACACAGCTAGAGATGGAATTATATATAATATAATATATACATATATTATAATAATACATATATATGTATACACACACACACACATATATATATATGTATGTATGTATAAATCCAGAAGGATATAAAAACCTTCAAAACTTATTAAGAAATAAGAGTGGGAGGGTGTTAGATTAAGAGGGGTGAGATAAGGTATATAGAATAATATAAGATAAAGAGGGTGGGAGAAGAGGATAAGGAAGGGATCCTTGGAGTAAGGTTAAGTAATAGCAAAACAAGCTAGCAGGTAGAAATAAAGTAGAAGAGTTAGCAGGGATAGGAAACACAAGATATACACAAACAGAATAATAATGATCAGAAGTAGACTTTTTTAGAAAAAAAGGAAAAGTAGGACTAGTTAGTATACTATATAATTTATTTGGGAAATTAAGTAAAGAAGGAATTCTACCAAATTCCTTTTACAATACAACTATGGTAGTGATGCAAAACAGGAAGAGCAAAAACAGAGAAAGAAAACTATAGACCAGTGTTCCCATTGAATATTGCTGCAACAATTTTAAAATACCATCAAAGAGAGCACTATATCACAAAGCAGTAATAGCATGTGAGTTTCCTTCTGTGTCTCTGGGTCTTTGGACAAGAGTAATGTGTACCGTGCTGCTTTTTAATTTTTAATTTTTTTTTTTTTTTTACAAAAATTATCAGTGTGTGTGTGTGTGTGTGTGTGTGTGTGTGCGCATGTGCGCTCATGCATGCATACACACGTGCATGTTAAATAATCTCTGGGTTATTCAGTTATTCTGCTGTAGTTGTCTGCTATTTTAACAATATTGGTATATATTTCTGACCTTCAACATTAATTAAAGTGCCTAAGACAAAAAAGAGAAAAAAGGAAGGAAGGAAGGAAGGAAGGAAGGAAGGAAGGAAGGAAGGAAGGAAGGAAGGAAGGAAGGAAGGAAGGAAGGAAGGAAGGAAGGAAGGAAGGAAGGAAGGAAGGAAGGAAGGAAGGAAGGAAGGAGGGAAGGAGGGAAGGAAGGAAGGAAGAAAGGGAGGAAGTGTTAAACTTCACTGTTAGAAAGAATTCCTCATATAGATCTTCCTATACTAATAAAATCTCAAGTCCAGTCAAAAATAAATATGTATTAAAGTGATAAAATGCTGACTCATGAAACCTTCACATACATTTCTTTTCCATTGGTATTTAATATCCAAAAGTGTTTCTTTTAATAGTAAGAATGTTTTAATAACAAATGACAAAATTCTATGTTTTAAAAAATATGCTAACAGAAGTAGAGATTATATAAGAGATTCTAGGATGCATTGTAATATATGAATTCCTTCCCCAGAACATTTTTGTAGTACCTTTTCTTCCTTTTCCTCAATACATGGTTTTCTGTAGCTCCCTAAACTTCTCAGATCATAAGTGCTATCCCTATCACTTAAGGGATATCTCCCCCCAATGTCCATGGCTTGGGTGGTAACTATTTCTCTCAAGCCTGAGCTATGTAAACCTCAGGAAAATTCTGAATTTTCAATTGGTAGTCATCAATCCAGCATAAAGATTTTCTTCCTCTTTCTCTCCTAAACACAAGGTAACTTTTACTAAAATAATTTTTTAGATGAGTTTAGTATCACTAGAGTTAAGAAAAATAGAGGTCAGGCATATAAACCTGTGGAACCAAGACCTTAAAAAAGAGAACATAATAATATCTAGAGGGGAAAAATCACATTTTCATCAATAATCATAAACAAGAGAAACCCTTTATGGGATTCATTAAATGAACTCCCATTCCCCATTGAACTGGATTTATGTGCTTCAGTACTATTATTTTATATGGCAAAAACTGAAACAATTTGGCTTTCCACCTGAAGCTTATATAGATTTTCTATTTTTTAACATACTGCAGAGCAAGCTCCAGGTACTGCATTATCAAGAGAATCAGTCTAGTTTGACGAAGGTTTTTTTTTTTTTTTTTTTTTTTTTTTTTTTCTGTAACTCACTTCCATATGAAATAATTGGGAGAAGCAAACATGTGTCAAACATCACTGTGCACAGATTGCCTTTGAGAGGCAATGCTAAAAATGCTAATTGTTATGAAAAAAGCCCTGATTCATAGTGTTCATACTTCAGGATGGAATAAAGAATATTTTAATTACTTGTATATCTATTCTCTTGTCAATCAATTTTCACTGAACATTTTTCTGATCTAGAATGCTATGATTTCTGAATTTAGAATTAAACAAAGATGAAGAGGGCAGAAGGTCATTGAATTTTTTAAATTCTTTTAATTGTTGTTTCTGATTTCCTTTAATTTACTTACATCAATTCCCATCACAAAGGCAAAGAAGAAAAAAAGTGCAATTTCAATCCTTTCTCCTTAGTTTTCATCAAGTGAGTATTTCCCTGTATCATACTATTTGGGAGGGGATACTCAGTGGTGCAAAGATAAGTTGTATTATTCATGTGGTTTTCTGCAAACAAAAGAGCAAATATGTCATGTGGATTCATGTTTGGGGAAAGTGCATCTAATAATATGTACTGTTCTTTTCAGATTAAAAAAAAAAAAAAAAAAAAAAAAAAAAGGAAGCAAGATTTCCACTGTCAGCCAGCCATCTACCACCAGAAGAAATATTTCTTGCCCAGTAGTAGCCAAAATGACCTTTCTCTGTATCAAATCATCATCTATGGAGACTTTCTAAGCTATCCTACATCAGTAAGAAATTGGCAAAGGAGGGGGCCCTTCTTACCCACCAATGCTGGCTGCCAAGGTCTGTGTAAAAATCATAGAATCACAGAGCTTAAGAGTGGCAGCAAGATCATTTCAAATTCTGATTGTCTGTGAAAGGACAATAGAGGAAGAGAGGGCTGATAATATTTGATTTGAAAGTAGGAGACCAGAGGACCCCGCACATTTATGGCTTAGTGATCTACCCACACATATCACATGCATGTACACATTCAGAGAAATGCATATATGCATTGAATATATGTCATTATATAAATCTCTTCTAACTTTCTCATATATATATATATATATATATATATATATATATATATATATATATATATATATATATATATATATATGTTAGCAAGTTAGCTCAGGCTATAAATGGTTATTCATTTTCAAGAATAAGTAGGTCTTTAATGCAAGTTTCAACTTTGTGATTCAAAAAGAAAGAAAAATAATGAAGATGATAATGATAATAATAATAGAAGGATAAGAAGGAGGAGGAGATGATGATGATGATGATGATGATGAAGAAGAAAGAAGAGGAGGAAAAGGAAACAAAGGAGAAGTAGGAGGAGGAGGAGGAAGAGGTCATAGATTATATATTTTTCTTTTGAATAGCTTTTTATTTTCAAAATACTTAGTTTTCAGCATTCACCTTTGAAAAACCTTGTTTTCCAAATTTTTCTCCTTCCCTTCCCCCAACTCCTTCTCCTAGATAACAAGTAATGCAATAGATGTTAAACATGTATAATTCTTCTATATATATTTCCACATTTATCAAGAGTAATAGATTATATTAAAGATAGCCAATGGCATGGCTCTCTTCAACAATGAGATGATTGATACCAGTTCCAAGGATCTTGTAATGAAGGTTCTCATCTACATCCAGAAAGACTATTGTGGGACATGAGTGTGGTTCACAATATAGTATTTTCACTCTTTGTTTTTGTTTGCTTACATTTTATTTTCTCTCTCTCTTTTTTTTTTTTGGTTTAATTTGATTTTTCTTGTGCAGCAAGTTAATTGTATACATATGTATGCATATATTGAATTTAACATCTATTTCTATCATGTTTTACATATATTGGACTACTTGCCATCTAGGGGAGAAGATGGGGGAGCGAGGGGGAAATTATAACACAAGGTTTTGTTAGGGTTAGTGTCAAAGAATTATTCATGCATATGGCTTGAAAAATAAAAAGCTTTAATAAAAATTTTAAAAAAATTAAAAATGAAGTCCAATGAATATTAAAATTGGCAGGATTTTAGAAGTCATTTAGTCTAATTCACATACCTCTCCCCCACAATTTTACAGATGAGGAAAAGAGATTAAGCAAGTTTAAGTGTCATGTATTCATGATGATTTCAGGATTTGAATTAATATCTTATGAGAGGTAATAGGACATAGTAGATAGGGCCTTGGAGTTAGAGTTCTTGAGAAATGAAGGTTTATGTTTGTAACCATAGCTAGGTCACTTAATTTTTCTGCATCAGAGTTTCCTGTCTGTCAAATAAGAGGGTTGATCTCTGTCTTCTCAGGTCTCTTACAACCCCAAACTCAGGATTCCATGATTTAAGTAAAGTATTGATACTACTCTGTTCTGCTGTTCGGACAGCAAGCTAAGAGAGCAATTAAATTGGACACGTACTTATTAAATACTATGAACTAAATGCTATATCTCTTATGCAACTCACTTTCATATGAAATAATTGGAACAGGCAAATACAGGTCATTTGCCACTGTGCACAACTTTAGGGGCAATACAAAGGATTTTAATTAGTATGAAGAAAAATCCATATTCAGGGTAAGCAAGACTCAAGATGGAAACTAAAGACTGTACATATCTAACGTGCCCTCTCACTAATAAAATCCTGTTCATTTGTGATGCTGTAGTTAGTTGTAGTTTATAGATCAAGCATTAAATAAAGATAGAGAGGGGATAATTTCATTGGATTTTTAAAATCCTTCTAATTATAGTTTCTGACTGCCTTTCATTTGTTCGTCAATCTGCAACACAAAGGTAAAAATAAAAGCCTCTATCCTTAAGAAATTTATTTAATTAATAGAGCGACACAAAATAATTTGTGGGTAGGAAAGATTGGATAAGGGAAAGGAATGGGAAAAATCTATGTGGGAGATGGCACCTAATCTAAGAGGGCTGGGACAAAAATCAGGACAAGTGTAGGCAATGGCATTTGGCAGAGAAGGAGGGGTGTGAGGCAATCAGGGTTAAGTGATTTGCCCAGGGCCACAAGTGTCAAGTGCCCTCATAGCATCCAGTTTGAACCTTCTGGTAAACTAGGAATCCTTAGAGTCAAAGATGAGGAGGAGAAGCATTACTGGTATGAAGGACATCCTGTTCAGTCATGGGAGGCATCAGATAATCAAATATGTCCAGAAAAGGCATTGTGCTTCATCTCTAAAGACCTAATATTCTGTTTTTATGAGTAATGTGAATAAGAAGTTTCTGAATCAGAGCCAAGAAGTTGTCTCACCCAAACTCAGAGTGTGATAAAACTATGAAAAAATGAAGCATGATTGGTTATGCACATGAATACATTATTAAGCTCTCACTAATCTTTTAATCTGTTTAATTCAAAAAACTTAAATTAAAATGTAGAAGAAGAAACTCCCCCATTAACCACAATAGTGGAACAACCCATTATCATTGGATCATGAAGCTACATCTTCCTTTCTCCCTTGTCTCAATTCAGGCAATCAAGTGATTTGATTGATTGGAACTTCTTAGGTGCTTTCTAATTGCATAAAGAAACTAAGTTTGATTTGTCTGTCCTGTGATAATTGCACTGTTATTATGTTAAAAAGGTGATAAAGCATATTGTGCGGAACACAGAATAATTAATATCTGAGCAGATTCTAGTACTGGAACGAATTGATTAGCTATGTAAAAGGGTGTTGTTTTGATCTGCTTTTAAAAATGAATAATTTAAGTGGCCTGATCAGATGTACTAAAAAAGGTAATTTATAAAAATTGTTATTTTACTATTAGATAATTCAGCATTTCAAAATATCTATGATTTTATGATTATGTTTATACTTTCAACCAACACATTAAAAAAAAAAAATGATCAACTTGTAATTGACTCCTGGGGATAAGCTTTTCCAAATTTAGCAAGATTTAATCTTCAATGACAACTGAGCCATTCTCAAAGCTTTTGTAGATTCATAGATTCTAAGAAAGATTACTAAGAAATCTGCTTCTTGGGGCACATTAAGATTGAAGTGAAAGGAGGAGACTTGGAGAAAAGCCCCAGGGACAGACTACAATAGTACTGTTGAAGATGTTAACAAGAAGAAAGAGAACAGGTATAGATGTGGAAAAAAAAAAATTTCTGGGACATAGGAAGGCCTTAGGATCCTGCTTCTGTCACTCTAGAGTGTTAGCTTTCTTCATGCTTTCATATGACCCACTTTCAAATGAGGGAAAGGGGCAATACATTCTCTAAAGGGTGTGTCAGTGGGAGAAAGTACAGTGATAGTCATTTTCCTTTATCTAAGAGAGAATATGTGAATATGTGATAGATATAAAAATTGGTCACTAGGCCCAAGAGAAGGCTCTTTTTTTTTTTTTTTTTTTTTTTTTTTTTTTTTTTTTTTTTTTTTTTTTTTTGCTGCCATTTTTATGCTGCTGCTTCTTATTGAGTTGTTATCATTTTGAGCTGCCTTAGGATGGGGACAGAGAAGAAAAAAGGAAAGAATAAGTCTTACTTTAGTCTGTTCCCATCAAATTCCTAGTTTAAAAAGGACTTTGATCATCTAGAGAGTAAGTTAATGAGAATAAGCAGTGATGGTGAAGGGTCCTGAGACCATGACATAAAAGGATAAAGAAACGTTTGCCCTGACAAAGGGAATATCCAGTCTTCAAAGATTTGAAAAACTCCCATTAAATTTAAATGAAGGATTGGATTTATTCTCTGCTCCCAAGAGAGATAACCAGGAACCAGGAATGATAGGTAGAAATGACAGGAAAGCTTATTTAGACTTGACAATAAGAAAACTTGCAGAATTCCTCTAGAAGTGGACTGGATATTAGTTGACTACATATATAAGTTGGTTTAGATGAAGTTCCTTCTAATTCTCAAAATCTGTGATTGAATGGACACATTAATATGAAAAAACTTGCTATATAACATTATAAGCTAGAAACTAATCTTTTCTGAACACTTTCATTCACTCCTTTTACTAATTCCACTCAATTAGTGACTCAGTAAAAGTAATTAATGAGAAAAGATTAATTTTTTGTTAAATTAAGAAAGCAGCCATTCTCTGACTCATTTCATACCTAACCTTAACCTAGCTTACCTAACCGCTAAATGGACATTGCCTCAGTCAAACTGAGACCTGAAAAAAAGACCTTACTTAGCTTAAATAATCTAAGGTCTCCTACTGCATCCAGGACCATCTCCACTCATACAGATCTATAACTGGCCACTGGACCCAGATGACTCTGGAGGGGAAAGTGAGTGGCTGATAATTTTGCACAGTTCTATCTCACTTAAATCCAATTTGTTTGGAAGACATGGAATCATCTTCATGATATCATGGTCCTTTTTGAGAACAAAGGACAAATGAGAGCAACTCCTTGGCAGCTAGCTAGCTTGATGATCAACTCTGACAGAGTCTGAAGGTAATTATTGTATTAGGAAAGGATTTAGAGTATATAATGTCTAGGGCCCTCTCCAAATTTGAGGTCCTTGTTTGATCTCTTTCTAAATGACATCTTCACTGTGTTCCACTGAAAGTACATTTTTGATGTATAAGATCATCATGAGGATAGAGAGTGACAATTTAAGTGCCAGCAAAGTGTTCTTTAAAATGCTCTTTTAATTTAGATCTTAAATTACAACCAGAACAATTCAGGAGTCAAAAAGTAGTCGAAAGGAACTTTTGAGATAACTTGCTTTTACAAACTGCATTACATACTTTTAGATAACTGATAATCTATGATTTCAAAGAACTATACAATTGTTTTGAAGAGATAAATCAAGAGAATTTAGAATAGCACTTAAAGAAAAGTTGGGAAAAACAGCATTTACAAAAGTGAAGTGTTGTTAGCTTTCCTATTTTTCTTTTCTTTTTTTTTCCTTTTTTATTTTTCTCTCTGCAATTCAGGCAAATTCGATCTTAGTTAATATGATCTTATTTGATTCTCCCGATTCAGAAGTTTAAAATTAATAATAATAATATTGGCTGAATTGAAACAAAGGAAAATATCAGACCAAAATCTGTTTCTTGATTAAATCTGCTTCTAGGTTTTAACTGAATTGTTGACCATGAAGTACTGCTACAAAGATACATATGTGGGTAGATAGATATATAGTTAGATATAGATAGGTATAGCTGTAAACATATGTGTGAATATTTATATATATGCATATTACATATATATATACACATATGTATGTATAAATATGCATATATATATATGTATATATATACACATATATATATATATATGGAACATAGTGAACAATTGTATAGGGATATTTGAAAATGGAAAATAGGAATTCTTGATCTTAATCAGAACTTTTTTTTTTACATGACTCTACTCCTAGAAATATATTTTGGTAATAAAAACAGGCTATCCTATACCTAGAAAATCATACTTCTCTTTTTTCAGGTTTTATAAGTCTTAGTGTCTTATGTTTACCAATTTATCAGCTGTCTCTAAGACCTAGTTAGATACCTTCATTCTTGGAAAGTGAATTTGATTTGGGGGAAGAATTAAAAGCCTTTGTAGCTAAGTCTCATGAAAAAAGATAAGTTATCAAGTGAAGGGATGCTATTTCAAATCACTTCTTGTCTACAGATATTTGTAAACAAAGTGCTATGTACAAGACACTGATCTGGGTACCAAAAACACATACAAATGTAGAACAGGTTGTGACCCCAAGGATCTTGCATTTGATTGGTTAATTGCAATAAGAACTTTTTGTTCTTGTTGTTCAGTCACTTCAGTTGTGTCTGACTCTTTGTGACCCCAATTGGAGATTTCTTGGCAAAAAACTAGAGGGTTTGTCATTTTCTTTTCCAGTTTATTTTACGGATGAGGAAATTGAGGTAAACAGAATTGAGTGACTCACCTAGCGTCACACAGTAAGTAAATATAGGAGGCCAGAATTGAATTTTGGTAGATAAGTTTTCCTGACTACAAGTATAGTACTCTGTCCACTGCCAATATCTAGGTGCTCCATTACAAGCACAAATAAGTAAATACAAGCTCTTTGGAAAAGAGCTTATAATTGGGGGAATCAGAAAAAAAGACCAAAATAAATACCTACCTAAAATAATAAAAATATTTCTTATTTTTTGTTACTAAATTGGATAAGAAAGTTATTCCAAAGAAACACTTAAAATATTTAAAACAATAAGTGTATAATTTGAATACATATATCACTTCCTATTATATATGGTTTGAAATAGAACACTAATTTATATATGTAAGTGCTGGTGTGTATGTGTATACACATACATACTTGCATATATATGTATATATGTATATATGTATATAGACATGTCTATATTCATACATATGCATTTATGTATATGTATATATATGTATGCTTGTGTGTACACATGTATATATAAATTCTGAAACATTTACTGATTTTGTTATTTGGAAACAAGATATAGACAGCAACAATCTTTGGAGAATTTTAAACTAAAATTTCACAAAGAAAAATGGAAAAATAAATGCTACATGGTGAGTACATATATGAATAGGCTACAACATATAAACAATGAGGAACTTCAATTAATGGGAAACATTGTTAAACATACATATCAAAGGAAGAGAAGATGGGCTGGTCAAGTGACAGGAGATGACAGGTGGACAACTATGTTGTTCTACTGATATCCATGCCATTGATGAGCCCTATGATCAGTTTATGGAAGATTATGAATGAAAGTTGCATAGGGTGAATAGGAATAAAAAGGCTATGACCTCCCTTGTTGATTAGACCTCCAAAATTGATAAAGTTTAAATAACTTTATTACTTACTGAATTTATATAGTATTAACTTAATTATTTTATCCAGCTTCCCACATGTCAAATCCTGTTATATATTATAATCTTCTTAATAGAAAGGATTACTTTTTTTTCATTCTATTTCCATATAAAATGATACAACACACTGTATTTCATAGATATAACATTTTATCCAAATCACCTCTCTCCAAAACTCTATGATCATGGAGCCCTGAATTTGATTTTGGAATATGCCCCCAAAAGGCTTCCCTCCCCTCCCTTTCCTTTTTCTTCCCCAGATAGAGCCTTCTATAATTTGCTTCACAAAATGTACTTAAATTACAAAGACATTTCTGGAAGCAATTTAAAATATATATAAAGAACACAGATATCTGTTCATAGTTCACTTGACTCACAGAATGGAGCTGCTACTGTGGCAAAACCCTAACAATCTGATGAAAATTCCTTTCTCCCTTAAGATCATACAAATGCTTTTACTCTAGTAGAGATACCTTGTGATTTAGGCTACCTCAAAAAATAAAAAAATAAAAACTTTGGGAGTTACTGAGGCAGTATTTTCCCTGAGATATGTTTTGTTCAAGTAACTCATTGATGGTTCACCAAATATCATGTTTGATAGAATCTGTATGAAATACTTTCTTTCTTCCCTTAGAAGTACCTTAGGATAGGGAAATTCCACTCTCCACTCTAAGTTCTTTAACTTAGGAAGTACTGAATTTGAGATTTATTACATATGAAGCAACTGTTAAGATTAGGATTGCCTTTTCTCAGAAGGAATACATCTTCTTGGACCATATCTTTCACCAGAAATTGTTCAGTGGTCCAGTTGTCAACATTTGTTATGTTGAGGGAGACCCTTTCCATAGATTTCTTAAAGATCAATTGTAATTATATATCTACTACTTCTGTTACATATTTCTAAAATTATTGTACCATAGAAGAATGGTAGACTCTTGTACATAATGTATGTACGTAGAAGAATGTACAAGTTGATAAGACAAAAAGAAAAAAAATCAATATTTCTGATATCTCACATTATATCCTTACATACTCTTCCCTACAATACAGTCTATAAATTCTTTCTTTGTAGTCATTACACATAAAAAAAAATCTTAGATTAAAGGATACTTGATTTAGATCCAGAATGAACTTTAAAAACTATAAAATCTCAAATTCTCATGAATTCAGGGTTGGAACGTACATTAGACTTCATCACATCCAACTTCATCACTTTTCAGATAAGCCACTTAAAATTCAGTGGAGTTAGCTAACCAGGGTCACATAACTAATAAGTCTATGACACAAGAGATGTAAACTAGAGTTTCTAACTTTAAATATAATATCAATATAAGAATAAATATTATATGAGGTAGGCAATTATTCAATTATCAAGCATTGCTTAAACTCCTACTTTGTGCCAGCCACTTTGTTGAGAGTATAAAAAAATGGATTTTAATCAAGTGATTTATATTCTATTAGGAAGAGAATGATGACCTGTACATAAAAATACATTCAGAAAAAAAATAAAATAATTTGGGGCAGACAAGAGACTAAGATCTAAGGAATTAGAAAAGATTTCATGTAGATGAGAGTATGTAAAATTAGTTTTTAGAGAAAATAGAGATTCTAAGAGATAGACAATGAGTAATGTATTGATAGTTTTAAGAACAGTCTGTGGAAAATCACAGAGAAGGGATAGAAGGTGATAGGTGGGGGATAATGGGGAACTTGAGATGAGAAAGAATCCTCTTCCTCAGTTCAAATCTGGCTTCAACTACTTAGTTAGCTCTATAATCCTATCAAGTCACTTAAGCCTGTTTGCCTCAATTCCTCACTCTGCCAAGTATCTCTGCCAAGAAAACCCCAAATGAGACCTCAATAACAAAAGTAAGAATATCACTTTGATCTGACCATAGATTAATATAAAGGTGAATAATATAGAATTAAGTTTGAAAAGTTCATTGGAGTAATGCATTGAGGAAGTATTTTTATTTTATTCTATAGGTAGTAGAGAACCACTGGAGTTTGATGATCAGAAGAATGACATTGTTAAAACTAATTCTTAGGAATATTTCTTTGACAGCTGTATGGAAGATGAAATGGAGAAGAGAAAGGCCTTAAACTTAAGTCTTTCTGACTCCAGGCCCCAAACTTTATATACTATACCATCTGGCTGCCGCCTTCTGCGTATTGTGTGAATTTTAATTCAGATTCTGTAGGGAAGGGAAAGTAACATTCCAATTCATGAAAATGTTAACCAAAGTGAAGGGAGGATTGTAGAATTAATCAAATTATCAATATAGATATATTTAAATATAGGAATGAATATATATATGTACATATATATATATATATTCCGTAGCAAGCAAAATTATATCATTTACATTTCTCATAGGAAATTTAGTACTTGCAGTTACAAAACTCTAATTATTAAACATATCCTTATACCTAACATAAGAAAAGTCAAAAGTACCAAAGGTCAGATACCATAAATGTAATCTAAGAAGTCAGAGTTTAAGGGGCTCTACAGTATAATAGAATAATGTGATGCAAGAATAAAAAACAAAGAATGTAGCTTAAAGATTTTTTGAAACTATTTTCAGCCTTTGATTTGTAGATTTTCATAAGAAAAAAATGATCATGGTGTTCATGTTTTCCACAGATATAAATTATTCTTTAACTATGGGAATTGTGTCTCCAATTCCATAACAGAAGATAGCTGTCTTTGTAAACCTACTCTGCTTTTCCTCCCTTGGTTTTCCATTTATAAATTTCATGATGCTTCATCTTTCTTCTCTCAGGTTAAAACAGTGTCACAGGATTATAGATTAGAGATAGAAGACATAAAAGTCCATTGAATTCAACTCCCTCATTTTACAATGGAAGAATCTGAGAGTGAATGGAGTGACTTTCCCAGGAATTTATCATTTCAGCTAATATGTGACTAAAACAGGATTTGAACTCAAGTTTTCCGATTCTAAGTCTAGCACTCTATCTGATAAACAACCTAGCTATCAATCAGGTCACCTGGATATCAATCAAATGTTATATTTTGCTCCACTTCTGTGCCTTTTGTTAAAGAGTCTTCTCTCCTTGAAATATCTCCTTTCCCTGTTTTTATCTATTTAAACTTTACCCATCTTCCAAAGCCCAGCAAAGCTCCATCTTCTCTGTAAAGATTCCCTTTATGCCTGCAGGCAGCTTTTAAACTTCACATCCTTTGACCTCCTATAGTAGTATTATTGGTACCCATCATTTTGGTGTTTTATTACATGATGCCTTGTACTTTTTCCTGATTGTCTCATATGCTGGTCTTGTCTCCTCCATTTGATATAATATCTTTGAGGAAAGTATTAAGTCTTATGCTTTTTTTTTCCCCATTCGCTATGTCATCTAGTAGATAGTGCTTAGGTAGAGATTAGGTACTCAATGAATATCTGTGAGAATAAATTGAACTGAATTGAGAGATTGCCTTACCCTGGAGCTTCTTTAGTTCATTCTGTCGCCAGTTCATTTTCTTTTTTCCTTTTCTTCTTAGCCAATTATCCTAGCAGCAAGATACAACACTTCATCCTAAATACTGGAATATTTCTTTAGTCAATTTATTTTTTTCAATGGCTCTTGTGATTCCTGGGTGTGTTGCTATAGTTGCTAATACATGTAAATACCTCTATGTAGGTAGCCCTCTTACCTGGCAAGGCAGAGTAGCACCATGCTACTTAATAGACATTTCTGGCTTATTTGCAATTATGGTTCTGAGTCATGTGGACCAAACAGAATTACATCACCTAAAGCCTTCTACTGTGTAGGTGAAAACCATAAAAATGGTAATTGTAAAAAGGCAGTACTTAGTAAGACTTAGAAACAAGGGCCTGCTCTCAGGGTATTAGTGGGTAATGAGAGTTTGTTCTAACAAAGAGAACTCCTTTTAACTGGGAGTTTCATTTGCCAAATGTGGTTTCCCACTGGAATGCTCAGGGAATACTCTGCAATATAAAAGGGTTTTAGGGGAAGTGAAGAAGTGTTTCACAGAATTTAGATGGGATTTTCTCTCCTCATGGAGTTCTGTTAGCCTCCTATTAAATTCAACTGTGATTCTTCTAGCCTGCTGTTAGTTTCTTTGTTACTAATAAAACGTACATTTGTACAATACTTTTAATGTTTCTACTTCCAAGGTTTTTAAAATGCATTTTCTCATTTTCTTTTCTTTTCATTATTTCCAATTGCTCAGAAGAAAAAAACTTAAAATAGAAGTTATGTGACTTGCCCAAAGGCAAGTGGATGAAACATAGCAGATTCATGGCACAATCTCATCATTTTAAGCTCCTATTCTTTTTATTGCATTATTCTTCCCATTTGTAATATGTGATATTCTTTAACATATTTTGGGGAGATTGTTTTTTAATTTGACCTAAAATTTCACCAATATAGGGAACTTCTGATGATGAAATTCCCCCTACCAGGGCAATTTGACACCTGATTTGCAACCTCTTTTTCAATTGCCTGGAGATACTGGATATTGATCATATTCTTGTGGAAAGAAGCATGAGGTATACAGAAAATACTGTTTTCCACTTATAATTATTTTTAATTGACTTTGTATATGTGTTGTGTTTTCTTACTTCTGTGTTTCTTGCTCTCCTCTCCACCCAGTAGAATGTAAACTCCTTAAGATCAAGACAGATTTTCATGTTTGACTAGCACCTAGTTCAGTGTCTTATACAATTGAGTCAATTGGTGTCTCCTGAACTGAAATGAATGTAATCATTCATGTAGATTGACTTAAAGCTGCAAGGAGCCTCTTAGTTATTTGAGTACCTGCTAGGTAAAATGATTCAACAACAAAGTAAAGGTAATATTTTCTGTCTTCCATGAAGAAATCAGGAAAGCATTGAGTGATAAAATCAATTATGTCTTAAGAATTAAACCATGTTAATCAACATGTCAGTCAACAAGTGTTTATTAAGTTTTCATAGCATAAAAGAATTGCACTAAAAAGATCAAGAGACAGAACAGTCTGCTTTGAAAAAGAAGACATATTACACAGATGACTACTGCCAAATGTTGGTTATTTGGCAAGCCAACAAAATGCCATGTGCAATGATAAAGCATTACTTTCTCTAGGACAAATGTAGACCCTAGAAAAATCAAATATCTGAGACTCATTTATTGCCATTGTGAATTGACAGAAACTAATGACTGCAATAAGGCTGAAAATTAATGAATGTTAAATAGAGTTCATTATGTGATTCAGCAAAAGCTCTGAAAAAATGAACACTGATTCTGGCAAGATTTAAATACTAACATTTGACACAATCTTGCATTCTAAAAAGGATGGGTGATACAGTTACTATAAGTTTATTCTAGAGACAAAACCTGAAATAGCTTTTGATGTTCCTTTATAATCAAGGAAATTTGATTTTACTTTGTGTTTATAATTTAAGGAGGCAATATGGCATTCCAAAGATTTGGATTTGAGACCTGACACTGATGTTAATCAGTTGTATGAGTCTGGGCAAGTAAGCCACTTAACTAACAAAAGCCTTGTTTTTTCTCCCATATTAAATGGAAACAATAATGGTTGTACTATATGCCACACAAAATTGTTGGGAAAGAAAAGCACTCGTAAGTTGTAGCATGCTAAATAAATATAATAATTTCTAGAATATAATTGTATCTTTGATAGAATAGTCATAAATGTTAATTTAACAAGCATATTGCCTTGATAAAGGATTAAGAGCTGGTCTCAGAATTGAGACAGCTTCATGTGTTTTCTCTGACATATTCCATGTAACTCTTAGCAAATCAATCAACCTCTTGGTATTCTAGACCAGTGGTCTCTAAAGTAGGAATTGGAACCACTAAGGTCCTGGAGGTGGGAATTGGAAAGGTGGGATAAGCCCATGAAACCAGTTGTAGGGAGTATATAACACAACCTTATTGCTTCTTGTTGTCTCACAATTCACCAATTTATCCTATACCTCTGTTATTCAAGTCACCAAACTTTTCCCTTCTAAGATGGATGTAGAACTCTTAAAGCAATTATAACTTAAAGACTACTCAAGCTCCAACAGGAGAAACTACATGACCATCTCTGGGAATATTCTATCAT